>NC_087483.1:38835000-39452500 GCF_036417665.1 Passer domesticus | reverse complement strand
CACAGGGGAAAGGTGTTTATTACAGATTTTTTTCCAAAGTTTCATCTCATATAAACTTCTGAGGCTTGAATTAATATGACATTTTATGTAGACAAAATATAAAATGCCTTAATTTACAATCTTTCATATGAAAAAAAAAAAAATTAAAATTACTTCAATGATTTCCACCTTAGAATGTGAGACGACACACAGATTGTGCACCACCTGCATACTGGGAGCTGCGTGGTTCCATGGACAGTTTTTAAAGGACTGAGCATTACTGAAAAGCTCATCTCCTCACCAGCAACATGAATTCCAACATGTGTGTTTTAAGGGAACCATGCATTTTTATGCAAAGGCATAAACTGGCCTATGAACAAGATTTTGGTTTAACAGCAACTTCAAAGAGCCTGATGAACGAGCAGAAGGAAAGTGCACACTTAGGTAGTTCAAAGCACTACAACCATGTTAAGCTGTCAAGATAGATGCAGGGCCTCCAAATCCCACCAATTAATTTTTTTTTTCCTCGCTGAAATGTTATTATTAATAGAGATACCCAGTGAAAATCTCTGCATGTATATAAGATATACATACAGATATGTAAGTCAATATTTGCATAAGGACCTTTATACTCCCCAAGCCAAAACTGTTTTCTTTGATTTGTTGAGTCAGCCTGCTGTATTAATTGGCTATGGCTGTCCCAATTACAAGAACAATGGGGTGTTTCTCAGGTCTGCTACTGATGTTTGAACACACCATAGTTTTAAAGCTATCCTATAAGCACAAAGTTAATTTTATCTCAAAATAAAAATAATACTGATGTTTAGACTTATGATTTCCACAGGGGAAATCTCAATGGAAATCCATTCTCCAGTGGCATGAGAAGTACTGACACAAATCCTACATACATATGGATAATTTGTAGTAATCAGACATTCCAAGCCCTCATTTGAAAAATATGCTCTAGAAAGTATATGTACACTTGTTCAAAACTCCAAAGATGTATTTTGATTACTGATAAGTTCATTAAGAGACTTGATTGCTTTTCTATAAAAAAAAAAATCACTAAACTGTTTGATGTTTGATGCTTAAATTTGTAATCTAAATCCTGATCTGTAATCTGCTCTTATTCTTCCCAGGGTATACCCAGATCATACAAAGAATTCATGCCCCTTGTATTCAGTGGTGCATATTTTATTTAGGTAAAAAATGCTTTGATTTGATCCACCAGACTTGTCTGGAGTACAGAGGACAACCATTCCCACAATTATTGTCTTTTGTTCCTTTTCTTAGCTCCTTCACCCGACTTTACTCAATAAGGATGCAAATTACATTCCCAGTAAAAAAATTAAGAACTCATCTTTTCCAGTGAAAACTATATTTCTAAGGGATGTCAGGAAAAATTTTGCACTATCCAAAACAATATGTAGAAATTTTGTTAAAATGCTAACAGGTAGTAAAATATGACTGAAAGTCTGCAAAAGTTTAAACTGTTCATATAACAGTGGCCAACCAATCTGAAAGATGGTAAATTTGTTCTATTTCCAGAGTACTGATTAAAAAATTGAAGCCAAATGGTTCAAACAATAATTTATTTGTATAAATTAATAACTGGTTGCTTTTTTCCCATCCTTCAACCATGTTTTAGGACAAAAAGAGAAGAAATTCCAAAATCATTGTTACTGTCAGGGAGTGTAGGATACCTGATAACTTTAAAGTGCCTTAACCAAAGACATATTTTCCTTGTATATCCAAAAAAACACCCATCTCAAAACTTCCAGACATCACCAGAAAACCTCAGAAACGTTATGCAGAAGGGAACACCTGAAATGTTCTTTTCCATCTCCCCCACAAAGCAGAACTATTGCTAGATCAGGACACCTGTGGTTTTGTGTAGCCAAGTCATGAAAATTCCCAAGAATAGAGACTCCACAGTCCCACAAGACCCTGTTGTGATGTTGCACTATAGCCTCAGTAATTTTTTGTTTCTGATGTCCAGTCTGTGTCTCTCAAGCTGTAATTTGTGACAATTGCTCCGTCTGCCACTGCTGGATCTCCCATTCCTCTGTGCCCCACCCTGCCTGGGGAGCACACCTGGGATGGCATCACCACCCTGGGCAGGGGTGGGATAACAACAACAACAACCCCCCACTCTCCCCTGGTCCAGCTCACGATGTGCTGATGTCTCAGCATGAGCACACCATGGGCTCATATTTAACCCCCTCTCAGCTGGGACTCCCAGGTCATTTCCAATAAGTGCGTTCATCCTCCGGTTAAATAATTGCTAATTGTTTCCTACAGCTGTTCCCTCAGGGCCTTCCCCTGCTAGGCAGAGAACTGAGCCATATTAGATCCCAGCAGTGCTACCATGTCCACTCCTGGTCACAGGGCTCCTGTACACGTAATGATACAAGGTTACAGGATAATGCCAATAAATTTTAAAGCATTCCCTATACTGCAAAAGCAGGTTAGGAGCTCTTCTGTTCCTTAGACAGACAAAAGATATTTCTGGCAGGACCAGGTTTGTTTCCTTAAATTTTACTTTCCATATGCTCAGGATAGTTATTTAGTTTGTCTCTGGTACTGAGGTGGCCAACAATGCAGTGCTATTTCAACTAATGAAAAAAGAGAAGTACAAGGTATGAAAACCTTATTCTAAAAATGAACTAAGCAGATGGGATATGCAATTCTAACTTAGTCCATTTGCATGTGTTTGTTGGTTGCTTTTTTTTTTTCCCCTGTTTCCTTTCTCTTTCTTTTTTTTTTCCTTTTTTTCTTTTTTTTTTTTTTAAGTTCTAGTAGATTTATCTACTCGAAAAGGTCTGCTTGAAGCAGAAAGGAAAACCAATTCTTCCAGCTTTAGGGCAGGAAAGTGCATAGCTGCTAAGGAAGAGAAGAGATTATGCACATAACATCCTCACCTCCTACATTTGGCAGCTCCCTCTGCTTGGAAGCTGTCACCTCAGGCATCCAGCCCAGGGTGTTCTAGTCCTAGATATCCTCCTTGTACAGTCTCCCACTTCCTGGAGATGAACCAACACTTTGTGTTTGACTCCCCCCACCAGCTTCAGCTTCCCTTGTGTCCCTAGCTAGCAGCATCAGAGACAGATAATTTCAAGCTGGAACCTCTTGTAGGCTGTATTATCACTTCATTTAAAGGGTAACAGCAGCAGCAAGGAGACAAAGAGAAAGGAGAGCACACAAGGACTCACACAGCCCATGCCCAGGTTAAAACACCTCTCTTCTCTACCTGTGAGAGAGGAAAGGGATGGTTTTCTCAGCATCCCCTAATGGATGTGTGATGTCTTGCAGGAAAAAGCAACAGGCAATGCCATATTTCAGATAAATACCCAAACACCAAGAGAAAAACTGTAAAGACTGAAGAGTCAAGCCAACACATCAAATCTCCACAAACACATATTTAATTTTTAATGTAAAACTTCAAATTTAACTATTGAGACGATGAATTCTGTCTATAGATATGAAGATAACGTGCGATAGGAAGGGCTTTGCAATGCTTTTGCTAATTGACCTGGTTTTAGGCAAGGAAAAAAAAAATTCTCTTCACCTCGATCAAAGCTTCATAAAAAAATCTCCCACATTTCTTTTCTAGACTTTGAGTGCACACCTCACCCTGGCCAGTTATGGTCAATGCACAGGAGGGGCCAAGATGCACGTTTTGGTCTGTAACATATCACAGGTTTCACCTTAAGCTATTTACAAATCCTGGTGACAGCAGATAACATAAATATGTAGAGAAAGGGAAAAATTTCTTGCAGCTTTCTCACATCACATTTTCCCTGTTCATGTACGTGGAGAAATACAAAAAAAAACCCCTATCCATGCCTATTACATTTTGAGCTTTCCCACATGGGTACTCCATTTAATATTTTCAAGTGCCAATAGCCTTTTCTATCTCTGCAGCTCCCTCCAAGCATTAGACTGAATCACAAAAAAAATATTTTTCAATGATTGATTGTAGTAACAGGGCTGTTGAAGAGCATGTGTGAGAAGAGCATCACAACACCCTCTCAAGGCCCTTGGAGGGTGCCTTGAGCACTGTAAGTTAAAAGAAGAGGAAAATAACCCTGAGTGACTGTGTTACAATAGTCATTTCTTCCAAGCAGTGCTGAATATCTATATCATCTTTCCTTTCCTTCTCAGTTTAGACTTTCACACACACTTTTTTTTTTTTTAATAGATTATCATCAGTTAACAAGCTTATTGCTGGGGAGGTTACTTTAAAGAATAGGAGGGAGGTATGACTACTTTACTTGGTTAAATCTGGATCTCTTGATTTACTTTTGCAACCACAGAACAATTTGACAAAGCAGAAAAGTAAATGCAAACAAAGAAGACAGCAGCCAGTGCCACTCTGGGTCCTGTGGGATTTTCCAAATTGCTAAAAGCTGTCACCGTAGCCTGAACTATCAAGTGTGAGGCACATGCTGGTTTTAGTTGTTAAATTTAGTGCCACTAAGGGCTACTACTAAAAAAAGCCCTAAACACAAACAACCTACAGTGTCTAAAGTAGTCAGCATCTAAAGCAGATATTAGTAGAGTGTTTTCCTTGTGAAGAAAGAGAGGAGTACTAGGAGGAATTCTATCTTGAGCATCATGAAAGAAATGGCTTATGAAAACCAAAATATCTCAAAGATTCATGAACTTGTCTCTATGTCCCAGCAAAAACCACAGGGAATTGGTGCTGGGTAGTTCATGTTCCTCCTGCCCCTTGATTCACCTGGTAATGTGCATTGACTGTACAAGTTGATTGGATCATACTTCAGGTTTTCTTAATATTAATTTTATATTCAGCAATACCCATCATGGCTGAGGATGTGCTTTGGGTTGCCAGTATCAAGAGAGGTGGCTCCCACCACTACAGATGAGACAGCTAGTAATCCACACAATATTTATTATAGGATTGCATCTCAAGAGCTTTGGCACACACATTGAAAATGCTGAATACGTCAGGGATCCCTGATATTTGAGTAAACCTTCCCAACAGAGAGAGGTGCTGAGAGCTTGACTGAAACCGAAACCCCCTCAAGGTGCTGGCATGAAAGGGCAGAAGAAGAAATGGCAAAAGCACCGAACCTAATACAGGGGGATGTGGAGAGGGCTGAGTGAGCAGGGTGAGAATAATCCCCATCCAAGGCAGAAGTGTCCGTAAATCAAAGTGTAAGGATACAACACCCACGTCCCCCACCACCAGGACCTCACCAAGAGGTGCCAGCTGTGCGATGGAGGCACTCAGGAAGTCTAGGATTCCTCAAACATCTGCTGGTGCCATTCAGAATGAGAAGTAAATCCACACTGGCATTACGTGAGATTTATTTTTTCCACATTAACCCAAGAAACAACTGCCAAGTTTTTTGCTCATTTGCCACACAAGGAACGACTGAGTGGTGTAAGAATGGGAGCCAGATGAGAAACTATATGTAGAAAAATCAGGATTAGGACCAAGAAAAAAAAAAGCCAGTAAGTGACCAATGAAATAAAGACAATTTCAGGGAGGAGGAAGGCTGCAGAAAATGCATTCAGACTTCTCATATGCTACTGCTGTAATGAGAGGACATGTTATTTTTTCTAAAATATCTTTAAGTTACAGGTCCACTCAGAGCAGGAGACGATGGCTGCCTGTTTTACTAGGGAATTTGTCTTTATTCTGTGGAAAACACCTTCTTGACCATGACAACCTCAGAAGGGTGTGCAGTGAGCAATAACACTATTATTTCCTTGATTATGAGAATTTGATTCCAAATACCTCTACATGAAAGAATAATAAGGTCCAAGACGGAATTAAGTCCCTTATTTTTACAGCAATATGGGCCACAGTGCTGAGTTAAATGCTACACTAAAAAAAAGAAAAAGAAAAAAACAAAAACAAAAACAAAAAAACCCAACCAAAAAACAACTAAAAAACCGCAAAAAAACCAAACAAAAAACAAACAAACAAAAAAACCAACCCAACCAAAAAAAAACCGACAAAAAACTCTTCAAAGATAAATGTCATTTATTTTAGCACTATTAGTCCCTCTGCCATGTGATCAAGCCCTGTTCAAAGCAGAGGGAAGCTCCTGGGTGTATCCTGTGCTCCTCTACACATACTACATATGGATCTCCCAGCCGTATTGTGTCTTACAGTTTGAGCAACACCTAAGTGTCATAGCTCTGTGATGCTTATTTCTAGGTCATGCTGGTTTCTTTATGCATCGTGAGTTAGGGTTTCATAACCATTTTTTCAGCTCAAGTCTGCAAACAAACTCTGTCTTTTGTGTTACTGGTCTTCACGCCTCCTTTCCCCTTGGCACGGCACTGTTGTTCTTTTGTTCTTCATAACTAGAAATGAAAGGGCCTTGAAACTTTTTAACATATTTAAGAGCTTACACCCCTTTGTTTTATGTTACAAGAGAAATGCTTTTCTGGGAATACTGATACAGACACCCAATTTTTAATTTTTTTTTTTAATTTCTTTTCAAGTTGCCTGAAGTATGCAAGCAGGCTTAGGTAGGAATCATTAATGAGATAACTGACTATAATAATCACAAAGTACTTTTTGGTAAAACACAATATTCACTGAATAGATACCAAACTGCATTTTTATATCATAGAAGAAAATTCCTTTGATTAAAATCAATACATAATTTCCTTTGTGAATTCTTATTTATGGTGTCTTTGTAGCTTCTTCTTTATACATCTGAGTGAATTGATTAGTTCTGTATGGAATACATCAAGTTATGCAAAGTTTCTTCCCACCTTTGCAGCTTGCATAACACAAAGCCTCTGTAGGACATAATTATGGACATTAAAGTGTGCTATACTCAGTTTCTTCCTCTCCAGTACACAAAAGAAGGCTATTAAATTCCAGGAATGTCACAGTAAATACTGTTTTCTTCCCATTGTTAGGGTTTTTTTCCTCCTAGTCTGGAGGACAATGGTTAGAGCTGCTCACCTACACATGTTGTCAAGTCAGTTGTGTTTTACCAAGATGTTTTAGAGAAACCCTCAAACAAGAGCTTACACAGCCAATGAACTAGATGTGTAAACTTCTCTTGATCTGAGTCTAGGTCTGATCTTGGCCTGATCTGGGTCACCTGGGCAAAGACCAGGTGTAAGCCACACCCCTTGCCATGATATGAACATGACAAAGTGATGTTGTACTGTACTGTGCTACACACCAAAGCAGGTCCTGTGGCATGGCCAGATGCTGCACCCATGGCAGCAGGAATAATGAAGAAGCACTGAATACACCTTTCTGTCTTCCCTCATTATCCAAAAATAATGATTCTGTCCTGAATACACATTATTTTTGAGCCAACTTGCCAAATCTAAACAATGCCATATTTCTATTCACAAAGTACTACATGACTGCTCTAAGTTTCAGCACCATGTCCCTGTAGCAATTGGGATATGCAATAAAGGGCATAAAATAAAAACACTCCATTTTCACTTTATTTTAAGGCTTTTCCCGGGATACCTAGGAGAAGAAATTAGAGTCAGCACTCAACTTCAGCAACAGCAAGCTGATGTTTATGAATTAAGTAGTCTGATGATGCCAGTGATTATATTAATCCACTTGACTGCAAGAGGATTAATTTCTTGAGTGAGATGAAGATAGGACTGGATACTCATCTATTGTAGGTTTAGCAAGGAAAAGTGACTGCAGAGAAGTACCAGTCCTAGGAAAGCTCTGTTTAAGACAAACCTTCATTAATTGTTTCAGACATTTGTCTTGCATCAGATTTCTAACTCGGGTTGCGTCATTGTCACATTCCAGTCGTACCCTTATCTAACAGGATGTCTGTTTGCAGCCAAGAAGCTAAAAAGTTATAGGAACTTAGATGGAATCTCACGTTTCATTTCTGCATATGAAATTCTTGTTTGGATAAGCTACAGGATTCCATTCCAAATCTCTGAGCTCTAGAGAAAAGCGCTTTAAATGTATATACAGATATACAAATCAAAATCAATAACCTACATGAAATCTTGTCTCAGCAAACAGACATTTCCACAACGTTGCTAAATGAGCAGATATCAAGAGGATGCATCTAAGCAAACTGAAAAGACATGGTGCTGCAATTCAGAGGTACCAGAAAACATTCCAGAATTAATTAACCTGTAAATAAATTGTTTGAATGACAATAATAGTACCTTCACTCATGGTTATATTAGTATTGTTTCTTAATAATCCTGTTCATGGACAAATTTCACAGAGATTAAGAGTTTCTTCAAATCTCTTAGCAATATTGTTCATGTTTACCTCCTTGCTGCTGCAAAGCTCCAGGTATTCACAACTTCTTTCTAGCCTAACGCACAGTATTGTCTAATTTAATTAAAAGACTCAGAGAAGGAAATTAAAAATAGGACATTTTAAGGGCCTATCTTGTAAGGGCCATGTAATTGAGAGAGAAATGGAAAGGATCTTATCTGGGTATGAAAGAACATTGTACTTCATGTGTTTTCTGCCCCTTAGGACTCTGATTAAAGCCAAGATCTACTAACCCTGCTATAAACTTCATTTTTATTTTGTCAAAAACAATGACATAAAAGTAAGTTTTTTGAATCAACTACAGGCTACGCATCCTAAAGATTCTAAAAAATATATTTAGTAACAGACAACTTTATTCAAAGGTAATACCAATTCAATTAGCAGGTCTCCTAACACACCCCCTATTGAATCTGTGAGTAGGTGCTGGGCTGGGATCATGGTCAGTTCCTGGGGAACCAAAGCAAATGAAATGCAGGATGGAATTTGTTTCTGTCCTCTTGAAAGCACCAGGGCAGCTTCTCTTAAGAACATGGCAAATATGAACCTTCATCTTCAGGATGTGCAGCTACCCAACCACCAACAGGCACAAGTTCATGCATCCAGAAATTATTTTAGCTGTGTTCTGGAATTTAGTAACATCATTTGGTTACACTCAGAAGTAATTCAAGAAATTTAAAAATATTTTAAAGCCTCAGCTTCAGTGAAGAAGAAAAACGTATAAAAATAGAGTAAATGTGCTAATATACATGCATTTCTTATAGCTTTTGGATCACCTCGCTGATTTAGCTGAAGTATGTCATTTTGTGATAATCAGAGTCTAAAGAAACAGGATGTGATCATAACTATCACCCACACCAATCAATTAAAATCAGCTTTTTCCTCAATATCCCCTTCTATTCATAACCCTGGTTTTGACTGAAACTTTTTAAAGAATGCTACCACTAGTTGGCCAAGCAAAAATTAGCTTTTAGTGACAGAACCAGTTAAAAATACCTATTTAATTTATAACCTCGGTAGATTTTTCCTCCCTTGCTTTGCAACGTAGAAATGCATCTGCAATAAAGAACACACAAAATGTGTAATACATAAATAAATAAATAATGAATGAATAAAATTTATAATGTTGACTTGCAGAAGTAAATTTCCTATTTTTTTTTTCTTTGCACAGCATCCAAGGAGCAGAAACAGTCTAAATGATGAAATAATGGTGTGGGTTTCTTTCCCAAGACCGCAAGCAATTTGTTGCTAGCAATTCTTAGATTAGGACTACACTTAATTTTAGTTCTGATCTAACAGATACCAAAAATTCCCATCAATTTAACTGTTCCTGACTCCACAGAGGCCAGACACTGAGTAGGTTGCTGACAAATTACTCCAGAGATTACCGTGAATCCCACTGGATGGTGCAAACTACAGGTGACAAAGCAATTGTGTTTGATTGGAGGGTGGGATTACCCAGGACAACCCCCAGACTGAATTTCAGAAGAGAAATAAATGAAATTATAGGGTTACATGTTACCTTCAGTGTTACATTCTATTATTCTGATTTTCCTGAAGGAACTGAGGCACATCCTGACTATCTTTGGGGTTTGCTCACCTACAGCTCTTCCCTGACCTCACCTAAATGATTTTCCTAACAAACGCCTACAGTACCTTCTGCCTAGCTTTGTTATACTAATAATTCTGCATTAAAATAAATAAATAAATAAAAGATTGAGTGGTTAGAAATGGAGGAATCTAGGGAAAGTTGGTTAAATGTTGAGGAGAGATCTGTAATCTTCTATACTATTTCCCAATCCATGTATGACTTATTGGTTTGGGTAATCAATACTGTGTGATAAACTCCTAAACAGTTTAAATTTAAGTTATTCCATATGTAGGTTAAACTGTATGTATCCCCTTATTTACTCCTTTTGTATGCATGCTGAACTGTAAAACATTTAATAATATATATGGGAAGTAAGCCAACTCTGACTGGCATAGAAACCCTGGAGATTGGTGAATAATAAATAAAACCATTTCTTCTCTGTTAGTAGCATGTGTCCTGGCTTATTGAGTCCTGCACTGATATATCACTTTTAGGAATTCACTTTGTCAATCAAACTTAAAAATCCTTCCTAAACTTTCCCTTCGTCTTTTGCAAAAAAACAATAAGATAAAAAACTTCCAAGTCTGAAATGAGACCTCTTCTTACATCTCCTTGGGGGGAATCAAAGGCTGACAGTCTGAATGTGCAGCATGCAAGAATCACAATATGGAAATCATGCCAAAATGTTTAAAAACATAAAAATAACAGATAAATAAGTAAATGGAATCTGCTGTCTAATGCAATAACTTGGCACCAAGTCAATTTTAACCTTTCAACTTTTTTAATTTATGCAGCAAGGGATTCTGAAAGTATCACAGAGAAATTATTTTTATCCATGGAGAGAAAAAATGAAAGAACTTGAGAGTCAGGTAGATACTTTCTACTAATCCCTGGTTAGTGGGAACACTATGAGATCACAAACCTTTTAATGACTACTGCTGAACACATGGAAGGTTGGAATTATAAAGAAATGGGCGATCAAATTCTGTTTAGAAGCTAAAGTAAAAATATTGCCAGAGGTACTGAAAACATTCGTAATAATTCCTGTTTTCCTGAACACCAAAGAGTAACAGGAAAGTAAATGGCACCAAGACCATGCTCCCAAGAAGGTGGAGAATACAAGAGATCTATTAACCTTCTCTGTTTGCTTTTGTTTTTCCTCTGGAAAAACTTGGAATAATCACTGTATTTTTCCTCTACACCAAGACAAAAGAAAGGAGAGTAAAAAGAACAGTGGCAAAAACCAAGCTCAGGCATCCACCAGAGGAACACCCTGCTCCCAATCCTTTCTGGGAGCAGCACACAGGATACAGCAGCAAGGGAAGTTGAAAAGCACCACAGCAACATCACAGGAATCTGGGGACTCCAAAGGGCCATGCACAGAAGGACAACAGCTGATTTCCAATAATTTGGATTTTTGAAAAGAAAAATGACCTCGTACAGGTACTGCTTTATTAACATAAGGTCATTTTTCATCTCAAAGTTTAATTTTCTTTATTTAAACATGTTCTTTTTTTTTTTTCTTTTTTTTTTCAAACCTGCAATCTCCTAAGCAACCCTGTCCTGCAGAAAGTCTCTCATAGTAGGGCTGTGCTGTGCCTCAGAAAGAAGCAGAACCTTTGGTACAGATGTTGGGGATGCTGAACATCCCCAGCATTCTCCATTGCCAAGTGACAGGGAAATATCTGCAAAAAATGGGTTTCAAAATAGAAATGCAATCCCTACAGCTTTCTATGTCAAAGAGAACAACTGGCACAATTTTCCTTTTCCCATCTTACAAGTGAAGGAAGAATTATCTTTTGAATTTTATTTACGAGTAATAAAATAGGACATATTAAAAATATATAAAATCTGAAAGCACTAGGTAAAGCATTCCTATATATCTAGAATTGGTAAAATTAGTGACACAATATAAATCCTTTCCTTCCAGTGGAAATTTTAAAAAAGAAAGGCTGAGCCAGAGGAAGGGAAGCGGATGGCAAACTCAAAACCTTCCAAACATAAATCAACATCTCAACAGGAGCGTGTGTGCTGTCCATCCATCCAGCAGCAAATATAACAGCAGTTAAAAAGGCCAATTAGCCTGAACAAGGATGCTCAGAATGATCAAGGGAGGAGTGAGAGCTGTGCAATATCAGATACAGAAGGGAATGGAAAGATTACAGGATGAAGTTGAGAGTGTACAAAAATGATAAGAAAAGCAAAGGTGGAGAATGAAAGGAAGATTGCAAAAGATGATAAAGATAAATAAAAAGACATTTTTCAAGAACATATAGTCCAAGAGGTCAGCGAGGAAGACAGAAGGTCCTCTAAGAGATGGCACGGGTAATTTATTGACAGCAGAGGTAGGAACTGATAAAAAAAATATATATAAAAATGAATTCTTTGCCTCACTGTTCACAATGCAAGCTGGGGGCAGCACAGCAGAAACAGACGTACTGCACATTTCCCAGGGGATGAAAAAGACACACTGAAGGAAATTAAATCACTGTAGAATAGGTGATTGCCTATAGTTTGACAATGCTCTGGACAGACAGGGCTCTGCCGTGTGTAAAGAGAAAATCTTTATTACAATATACCTAAAAGGCTGCTTGCAAAGCAACAACCACATCAAAACACAGGGCCAAACTTGGGGCCCACGCTTATGAGCAGTTCCCATGGATGAAGCAGAGCAACCTGAATGCATGTGGGCAGGGATAAATTAATTATAGGAGCTACTTAAATGAACTAATCTACTATCTTTGAAATCAAACCAGGTACTAGTGGAATTAGCTTTGAGAAATATCAGTAAAGTCCCAATGACAAGCAAATTTATCATCAACAACCTGAGTGAACCTGAAGTCCAAATCACACCCTTCTTACTCTTGCAAATAATCCTATTAATTTAAATTTAATTATTCACACCAATAAGGCGAGGAAGCAATAAAATTTCCTTTTTTGTTCATCACATTTAATCACCTGATTTCATTCTTTTTGCGTGTGTTAAAAGAAAAGAATTAAATCTTCAGAGGGACACAGCTTTCCAAGGCTTGGCTGTGCCCCCCCCAGCTGCACAGTCCCTCTGCAGTGTAGGGAGCCAGTGGCTCTGGCCCTGGAAAAAGGACAACTTGCAAAATTCCGAAGCCCAAAGTACTTCATTTCATAAATCAGTTAAGGAGCTAAGTGAAAATAATGCCATTGTTTATCGCATCACTAACAAACCTAAGTGCTTAAAGGCAAGCAAATTAATATTAAGGACATTCATAAATCTCACCCAAAACATATATTATACCAATTTACAGCAGCTGAGGATCCGGCCCTTTGCTCTCATTCAATATAAAACATACACGTTGTCCTATTCAACTGAGTAGCCTCAATTCTAGTGTAAAAATAAACCTGATTCTGTATCAGTGCAATTTCATATGCACAAATCTTTCAGAAGGAATTTCAATTAAGTTAACATTATGTATGCACCCATTACTGGCACACAGTGATTGGTCTCTGACAGAAGGGAATGGACATATACACTTCTAATGTACTGCAAATGAGCAATGCTATACATTTCTCCCTTATTCTTTACAAATAAATAATGTTTCCAAATATAAGTGATTTTAAGTGTCACTTGGTTAATCCATTAACTGGTGCTTCCAAACAGCAACGTCCTCTAGAATAATACAGGTTTGCTTTGGACAAAGAAACAAATATATTGAGAATCCCAAGAGGGCGATGGTCAGAGTTAAGGGTATGGTGTTTACATAAATTGAGCATGTCTTTCTGCTTGATCAAAATACAACTTTAGCTGTGCTCCGACTAAAATGGATTATGTAATTAACTATTCCTTTTTAAAATTACTTTACATCTTTAAATGGTGTGATAGATAAGTTTCATAGAACTCATTAATGATTTATGAGATATATTTTATTTTATTAATAAAATGCTTAGCGAGAGCTTAATCTCTCAAAATTTAATACAATGATGCATGTGCTTTAAATTAAGTCCATGGTTAAATACTTTGATGCATCTTGGTGCAGAGGTTCACCTTGAAGGACTGAGTCTACATTTATGTTTTGGGTAAAAATAAATTGAATGTTTTACAGCACATGCACAAACAAACACACATACACACACACAGAGTAAGGTTTGTATATATTCACTGTATTTCTGTAATCTTTTGTATATGACATTCCCTTTTCCCAGATATTTACATTAGACAGATGGCACACCCTTTACTGCAGTTGACCACAATTTGGCTGTTTACTAAATATTTTTTGAAATTATAGATTTTTGAGGATCACTGTCTTGATTTAGAATAGATTAAATATTTAGAAAGGCAAGCCATGCTGTGATTATTATAAGCAACTGTTATTTTTTCTGTGCAGGAGCACCGTGCTTATCATTACATATTAGGTATCTTGTAATATATAATAATATGGCTAATATTCCCACAGTATGAAGTTAATTAAATAATTAATTAAATTAATCATCGTCATACTGTTAGCTAAAATTCCATAGAGTGGCATATTTTAAAAATTCCAGTTTTGTTCAATGCCTTGCTCAGAGAAAATATTTTTCTCTCCCAGCCCTGAATATAAGCATCCTTTAAAAAAATTCACCAGCATCGTGCAACAAAATGAAAAGCAAGTTCAGCTTAAATAAGTCTCTTTTTACTAACTAGTATATTAAATGTAGGTTTTAATTATTGGTTTTGATTATTTTTGAAGATTTTTGTATTTAGATGGCACACACATTTTCAATCATGTCTTAATTACTTTTAAAAATGCTGCACTGGCTTAGGGACAAGACAGATAACTTGTTAAGCATTTGAAATTTCTGAGCTGTTTTCTCAGTTCTGGCAGTCAATACCCAAGTCCAGATTGTAACCTCCTTTCTGCCTCCAAAGCCTGCCTTGGCTGCGTGTCCAGTGAGGGATTATGGATTTAGCAAGGAAGGTAAGTGTGACTACAAGCATTGGCTCACCATCTGCTCCCCAGCAGAGTTTGGGCCAACCTGCATAGCCTGCAGCAAGACCAGGGCACTGTTCTCAAGCCAGCCCTTTCCAACCTGGCTCAAGAAACACATCACATTCAGTCAGATGATTAGGTCTAAGTAGTCCATATGTAACAGAATATTTTTCCTAAATACCAAAATGAAAACAAAATGAATGCCATTTTTTTTAATTCTCCTTCCTCGATACATCAAGTTTTACACAAATAAATACTCTCTTAAGGTTTATGCAAATTATAGAAAAATAAAACTATGCATTATTTAGCAGTTCTCCTATTTCAAGATCTAACAGACTTTATTCACAGCATGTTTTTCCCTAGTTTATGTTGGCCTTCTTTTCTGATTCTACTTTTTAATTCATCTTTTTAAATTATTCCTTTTTAAATCATTATCTTATGTGACTTCATAGATTTTCATGTATTAATCTATTATTAATTTTTTTTACCATAGTCAACTTAATCTTAAATTGTTTAAATCTCTTTTAAGTGTAAACACTTGAACATGGACAGTTTTTAAAAATATGATGCTCTTTAACATTTTGGAGTATTTCTATTTGTAGCTTGTAACCTTATTCAAAAAGTTCTTGCTAAATATGTTCTCTCCTATTATAGGTACTTTTGACAGAATTATCAAGTACCACATGTGACAGGCAGTAGTACTGGTTAAGGGAAAGGGAAAAAAAATCCCACACATATTGAGAGGGGGATACATTTTGTGTTACTGAAAAATATGTTTGTATTTTACATTAAAACCTGACATCTGCTTGGTGAATATAAATCTAGATTAATACACCCCCCCTCCCCTTCCTCCTTTTACTCATTCAGTTTTCTTTATGCTGATTCAGGTTAAGATTTTTTATTTTCATGAACAGCTACAAAGAATGCTGTTAAAACCAGCATTTTCCTCCCTCCAGTACAGCCCTGAACATGAAAATAAGCTGAACAAACATCTTGCCCTTTTTACTTAAACTGTTGTCTGCCGACTGCTGAATGCACACAGAAAACAATCTAAAATTGTATAACCCATAATAGAGTATATTAAATTACAACATTGGTCAGTAATGGAAACTTATTCCCAGATATGAATTATTTACAGCCCATTTAAGTAATCCATATTCAGGTGTGGCAATGAAAAAAAAAAAAGTGCAACATAAATCTTTAATGCTGACCGGTTGAGAGAGCAGAGCTGAGGATTACAGACATTTTAAAGGGAAGAGGGGGGAAAAAAAAAGCCCCTAACAGAATTGATATAGCCTGTTCAGTGGCTTACTGCACCAGCGTGCTAATAAATTGACGGATGGCATGTCAGGGGTATGAGTTGAAATCCCAGCATTTCTAACCAGGGTGGGATCTAATAGCAGTGCACCAAAATAAAGAGTTTCTGGACCTTGATGTCACAGGACATAGTCTGTGCCTCGTTTACTGTATCCTGTAGGTGCCTGGCATATGTGATTGCCACAGAAAACCCAGTGCTTTCTGCTTTAACCCCCTAACTGTCTTAGTAATTTTTCAAAGCCATTCTCGATGTGTACTCATTTTCCTACAAGCTGTCATTTTACTTTCTTATAGTTTATATTTACTCTCTTTTATTGCTCAGCCATCAGAGCCTGTACAGCCATCACACAGACACTGTCCCAGTTTCCCTGCGAGGGATACTGGGCATTCCTCACCGAAGCAAGAATTAAACCCACAAATTCTGGGAAACGTTGCCAGGTACAGTTTTGTTGTTGCTAGCGTTTCCTAAAAAAAAAAACAACAAAAAACAAAAAACCAACAACCAAAAACCAGACAGCTCGGGCACTCCTTCAAAACAATATAGCAAAAGATCGTGGTGGGGAAAAGCTCTCACAACTGCAATTTCTTTTGTTTCCTGGAGCAGTACCTATATTAATTCATCTTACAAAGATCATTGCTCAAGAACTAAATTTTGCATACATTAGAGAGCAGAATTAGCATCGCGCTGTGTACAACGTTCCAGGCTAACTTCTCTCCAAGCAACCATTAAAGGTCATGTTTTGACGACTGAATGGCATGTCGGCACCTTGGTTCCCCAGAGAGGCATTCCCCAGGTACATGCAAAAGGTTATTAAATTACCTTCCAAGCAACACTATCTCCTCGGATGAAAATAATTACAGGCTTTTAGAGGCATCAGAATGCTTTCTATTTTTTTAAATAAGATGAAGATGCAGTACCTAATGACCATTTTTGTGTGTGACTCATAGAGCCTGTCAGTGGTGACAGGACAAATGAGCATAATGGCATAGCTTAAAGGGGAAAGGTTCATTTTAAATAGTGACAAATAATATTTAAATGGCATTGTTGGAGACCCATCATGCTTGTAAAATGTAGTTTGTATCTCTTCTTCATCCTTTAATTTCATCACTGTCAAATGGTATTAGCTGTTAATATGCAACATCAGGTGCAGATATAATTTTTAACTATTAAATGTGCCTGTAACTAAACAATGCATCTTGATTGTTCATATATTTTGTGATAGAATAAATAACATATTTTATAATATACAATTTGCTCTGCCAAATTGTTTTGCTGTATCTATACTAAAGGAGGATGAAGGGATTAAGAATGGTTTAAAATATGATACCTTGAACAAATTTCTTCTTGCCAACTACTGAAACAGAAATTACTTTCTTTTCAGACTAATGTAATTCACAGGTTGGAAGAGCCACAGGCAAGATCATGAGATACAGTAAATTGGTCAAAACAGACCTGGGCAAACCAATACAGGCACATATATATTGTATACATATCAATAAAAGCCACTGACAAACTCTAGTTGCCCTTACAGTTTGGCCCTAATAGAAAATGGTTTGAGTCTGAATCCTGCCGGTGCTCGTGAAATGGCTCAGGGCACAAACAGAAAATGTTTATTTTAAAATACTGAACAACAATCATTAAGCAATCTACTGCAGATGTGAATTCTCCAGCACTAATGCAAACACACGACTTGGAAAAGTTACTCTGAAGTCAATCCCATGTTTGCTGAAATGACTCACGTGGATAGAAAGTCACGACACCGCAGGTAATAAAATGCACCAGAATATAGTTGGCTGGAAAATCGCAACTTCTGGAAGTCAAACTTTCAGAAAAAAGCTTCTAATTTTTTAAGTATTTTTTCACAGCTTCATCATGTTTATTGCTATATTATTTTCAGATCACTTTCGCCAAAAATGTAGACAGTTTAGGTACCTTTGAGTTGTTAAAAGTTATAGCCAATTTTCTGAAAAATTATACCAGCTAAAAACACAACATTAAATATTTACCCTGTTGGATGTTAAAAAACGCTTACAATGAAAAATGTTCACATATTGACTATTCAAAATGGCCTTCACTTTGAAATTGTGAAATGGAAGGGATTGCAGATGTACAAGAATAAATATAAAAACAAATGAGTTGACTTGAAGTGTTGCCGGCTTTCATAAACATGCTACTGCAATAACATGTGACATTAATATTTAATTACAAAAGCACTGCTGCAAAATCTTTGAAATTAATGTTTTGCAAAATTAACATTCAGTGCACAGAAGCAAAGTCGTTCCAGGCGCGACTGTGATTAACAATGCCATTCACTTTACATATTATATTAATATATTATTCAAGCTAAGAATTAACACCTCCTAATTTAAATAAGGTGCTACATATCATGATGAGCTAAAATGCTTTTTCTTAAAATGGCCCATCTGATTTTAAGCAATCTGTGTTTATCATTTAATATTTTGTTATTGAATACTGTTCTCTGTAAAAAACTCCTTGTACTTTAATTTCAAGATGAAGAGATCTCATTAAACCAATGCCATAGTATTCAAGGATTACTGAGCCAGTGGAGCTGCGTTTTCCTTGCTGGTCTACCTGGTATCCCTCTTTTATTCCCAAGCATCAGTGTTGTCATCCCCCACCTGGAGTACCTCCCTAGCTTCCCTGATGTCTACAAAAAAAAAAAAAAAAAAGCCGAGCATTTTCTTTCATAAACCGTTGGCTGGATCTTCAACTGCTCTAAAGGATTATAAATTCTCTTGCAGCTACATTGATTTACATCAGCTGATGATATAGCTCATATTGCCAGCATTATCACGTTGCTAGTACATTTTGGGGACGGCGATTTCTTGCTGCTCTGCATTCTGTGCTGTTTCTCATGTGTTGTAGGAGGGTAAAGACGAACCAAGGGCTCAGGGGAGGTGGCGAGTCTAACGCTCTGCCTATCTCACACAGAGCTTTCTCGCCCTCCAGCTCTACCTTTTAGCATACAGGAATTCAGGCTTGTATCGAATTCTCTGCGTTTTGAACTACAGAGGAGAGCAACTTCTGGTGGGATGCAGCGAAGCAATCAGGCCTGGAGGACTTTAAATGGGTTGACATATTCTCCAGCAGGTCAGAAAAACCAGTTATTTTTGTTTGAGGGAAATACTGATGAGACAGATGGGTACATCACTTTGGTTTAACCACACAGAACTTCATTTGCCATCTTTAATCTACTGTAATTTTTTCAGTTTTCTTATTTTTAAAATAGTGAAGAAATATATTTCTATGTTATTGCTCACATAACTATCTTTTAAGACCAGTAGCAGCAAGCAAAAGACCTTGATATATTCCCCATATCAATAGTTGCAAATTCACTGTCTATAATTTCACTTTCATTAATTATAGAGATTAGTCACCACACACAAGGATCGAGAACTGCTTGCTAAAATTTATGCCTATACAATTAAAGCATCTGTGTTCAGCTATCAAACTTCCCTCATTGTTAGATCAAACCCATGAGCCTAGATATCTCCTGTTCAAATCATGCTTAATCTCTTAAAAAAAAAAAGTCTGACAAAAAACAGTGAAGATCAAGCATTTTGGTGCATGAACCTAATGTTGATAAGAGTAGAATTGTTGAAAATATGATCTGAAAAGTATTCAAGGGATCAGGAATTTAGCTATTGATGAATTAAAAAATATATCAAAAAGTTAAAACTATACAGGATAGTTAGAGGATAAGAACTTGCCAATGTCGTTAATAATTTAGGTTGCACCTTTTCAATGAGCTAAACAGAGGAAAAAGAGGAGTGAAATTGCTGTGTGTCTCCACAGGAAGCTTCCACTCTGATCTCTTCCTGCCTGGATCTGAACCAAGTGCCTTTTCCAGAAGGGAGGGAAAGAAAGGTTGGTCCACTGATTTTATCTGTAGATCCTGGTGCTGAAATGATCCCTCCCTTTTTCAAGAAAATAACATGAAAGCATTGTGTATATCATACATCCTCCCATATTTTGTTTGACAGAAAATTCACATATGAAATAATGACAAGATATTGTTTTAATTACAGCAGAAACAGAAAACCAAAAAATTAAACTCCATATTATCCCTTACATTACCTCAAATTGAGACATCACTGGGGACATTCAAATATGAAAACACCACAATCTACTTTAGTCTACCTTGCTAAAGATCCCTTTCTTTCTAAAGTATCCCCTCATCAGAAATGACCAACTGTGCACTCAAAAGATCTGAGTAAATGCTACATACCATCCACTGACAGGCCTACATTTTAATATTTTAACTTTTAAAAATCCACTCTGTTCACAACAGAAAATAATGATTCATGTAGTGTTTTCAAATATTTTATGTGAAGTCATCCCATTGAAAGGCTTGCTTTCATATTGGACTCAAAAAATCTGAACAAAACAAAAAAAGAAGTATCTTTTCACCTAGAAACAGGTAGTGGAGAATTTATTAGTGTTTACCTCTCTGAAATCTTCTACTCTCACTTATAAAACAAAATTTATTATAATAAATGTCTGTAGAAATCAATGAGAACCAGAGAGCCTTTTAGAAGCGGTACATATGGCATCCAAGTTTATAGTAGAATCTCCTTCTATTTGAATAAAACATGGCATTTCAAAATAAATTAAGAGAAAACAAAGGAGATGAAAGTGGGAATATCTTATGACCTTCTTGAAAAATGTTATTATTTTTTCTGTGCAGGGAATATTTTCAACACCACAGCTCAACATCAAAATATGGATATATAATATTCCGTTAACTTCTGATAAGTGCACTCTACGTATTCACAAAAGCACATGGAGTCCTTGAAAATTTTACATTTTAGTTGGGGAATAGTCATTAAATCAATAGAACTATCATTCCATGGTCAGTCTCCACAACCTTGGGAAGCAATGGAAAAAATATCAGAGTTGAGAAGAAATGGGAAGGCAACTCAGGAATCAAGAATGTCCCACACTGAATTCCACAAGTCTGACTTGTCATTGTTTTCCTAAAAACTCAGCTCTAATTAGGCTGGGTTTGTGTTTTTCTGGAAGACCGCATTGGTCTGTTCACTTTTATCCTGGTTTTACCTTCACGATCCACCCAAAACCACTCAGGTAGTGGGCTGCAATGCTGCTCTGCACAACAGTCAACACGCAGAGAAGAAGGTATTTTACTATGCATTACCTGGTTTAGCCAAAAAACACGTTCCATTGTCTAACTGCCAAATAAATGCATGGAAATGTTGTGGAATGAGCCCTGCAGGTCCTGACAACACATGGATCTTTAGATGCAGACAGCCCATCACAGTAAGAGCTGTGGACATGCCCATGATTGCCAGCAGATGCAATTCTAAGAAAATATATATTTTATTTCAGGCCCTGCACAACCATATTTTTGCTGCAATGCCTCCCCAGCCAGGCGGCAGTTTCCTTCCTCAGGGCTCAAAAACCCACCACACCTTGCAGAGCTTGCCATCACATCACTGCTGCAGGAGAACAGGCTTTGCAAAACCAAGTCCTGATGGCCTTATAGAGAAATGTATTCTTCACCTATTTGCTCACAATTTTTTTTCTCTCTCTTCCCTTTATTCACTACCTCTACTAAGCTCATTGAGCTCAACTTTGCTGCACCAGCCCCTCCAAGAAAAATATTTGTGCCACTGGTACCCAACACACAAATAGCCTTGCCTACTCCTTTCCTAGAAAGATGTAAGTAAAAAATAAACAAAAAACCCACCAAAAATATGAAACAGCATTTCTTATCCTCTAGCTTCATAAATTTATTTTTTTTAATGAATTCTCTTTCACAGTAGGTCCAACTCTGGACTACAGAGGCTACAGCCTCCTCTGGATGGTTACCAGGTTTTCTGCCTTCACTGACTGTAAGTGAAGATCTCTATCTGTACTGAAAAGAAACTTTTCTGAGCAGATTTCATCTCAGAATTGACTTTACTTTTGTTTAGTGGCACCAAATCCTTACCTGATGAAGTAAGGACCTTTTATATCATTTATAAATATGTAACATCTATAAAATCAGACTTCTGAAATTCATGGAAGAAGCAAATAAAATTTTGGCTCATTCAGGCAGGAATCGCCATTCTTGTATTTATCTTAGCTCTGTCTTCTCAAAATGTTGCTTTCTGCACTGTTGCTATGAGTACATCAGTGGAAGTTTAACTAAATTCTTGCTAATAAACAGCAAAACCATTGACTGAAAAAACCCACACTCTTTTTAATGAAATAAGATTTATCTCATTAATAATCTGATGATCCAGGCTGTCTTTCACTCACTATACCAGTGAATTTCCTTGATGGATTGGCTTAAGTAAATCTTGTCTGGCTTTTCTATCAGTGTAAAATCATAGAATTTGGCGCAAACCACTGAAATGTTTTAACCTAAAGGCTTTATTTTAGACACCTGAAGCTTCTGAGTGCCAGCACTGCAGCAAACAGAAACAGAACCGGTATTTATTGAGAAATAGAACAAGTTATGACACTTTTTGTAGGAATCAGCAGTGATATTTGAAACAAAGGAATCTCATCCAGTCCACAGATATTATAAATAGAGCCGTGCAATAACCAGGATACCATGAAGGAAGAATCAAACAAAAACTAAAGCCAGAAATCTGCGTTCACCTGGGGGTGGGGAACTGTCTGAATGCTGCAAAAGTAAAATTCAGAGGATTTATTATTGATAACTAAAACGGTGACCTCTCTGGTCTTGCATGTTTTGTGATGTAACCTGTGATTTCTGCCAAGCACTTATAACAGTTCTCATCACAACATGAACTGATAGTGTGATATGTTAACATCACCACCAATGCACGCCAGCATTACACTTCTCTTTCTTCGGTTAGACAGCTTTCCTTCAGGCCATCAGACACTGGAGGTCTGCACAAAATGTACCTCTCCAAAGCAAGCAAATTCCCACGAATCTGAGCACAATTAAACCAGTTCTACTTAAAATGGCTTACTGATTCCTGCTTTTCATTTCAATCGGACAGGCAACAGAAAGTTCAGATCCAATTCCAGATTTTTAAATTGTTTAAAGCCCAGTAGTGTCTACATTTGCTGTCTCTTTCAGACCTATCTAAAAATAACATTCAGCAAAAGAAAGGAGATAAAAAGTAAGAATTTTAATATCCTGTTTTCCAGTTTTTCTTTATTTCTTTCTAATATCAGATAACCTAATAATACAACATATAATAAATATTTAAGGGGAAATAGCAATGAATTTACATTGTGCTTTCTAAAGTCTGTTCTTGAAAGGCTGATTACTCACAAATTGTAATGGGTCTATTTTACAAAATGTATCTTTCTTTCATGATATGATTCTTTAGCCTTAATATTCACTTGATTCCCACTGATTACAATAGCTATGTACAAGAACAACAGTAGATGGGACAAGATGGAGCTACAGAAATATTCTCCTTTTAGGTACACACACACTCTTCAGGTCCTTAAAGTACAAATGTGCCTTTAGACATGCTCTGGTATCCTCATTACAAGTCTAATGAAAATAAAATCACTGAATGCATAGATTGCAAAAGCATTGGGGTGCTTTCAACCTAAAAAAAAAAAACAACCAAAAAAAGCAAAAGCAAAACCAACCAACCAAAAAAACCCCCAACAGCACAGGATTGGTTTTCCCATCTTTAACCCTTCCCCATGTTCCCAAGGGTGGTACCTCAATTCATTCAAGAGCTGAGTCCCAACATACAGAGCAAACAAATTTTTAATGTTTTTAACCAGCTACCAACATTTTTTTTCCACCTGAGAAGGAAATTTGGATGGCTTAATGGTACGGAGGCATTGGGGTTCCTAGCTGGCATACTACCTGAGAACGGCTGTGGGTTTCTTCTTTAAGAACAGTCCCTAAATCCTCACTTTTCCTCTTATTCCTTCCCCTTCCCAAGCAGCCAGTTCTCTTAATCATGCATCTTTCAATTCCCTTCCAAGGGTCCAGTTGGCTCTTTCATTGTCCTCTTGGATAGTCAAACACTGGGACTTCCTATCTCATTTCTTCTTGTAAGAAACACCAAACATTTATTTGCCACCTAAATGCACTTTTTGGCTCCTCATCTGAGGAGCCACACAAATAAAGGAGAACACTACAGATTTTAGGGGTAAATGAGAAAAATCACATAGGATTTCATGCAGGGATAAAAAAAAAAAAAAAAAAAAATCTCTCCTTCTGCTAAGGCATGCTCTGACAGTGATATGTTTAACATTTCCCTGCACACAGAGGGCTACAAAGCATTAATACACACAATAAAGAGAACAGTTTGCTGTAGTTCCAAAGCATGGTTAGAACAGCACATCAGTTAATCACACTTTAGACATGTAAAGGCAGAAACACCAGCATCATCTGCTATAAAACCAACGTGAAACCACTCCTTGCAACATGCACCTCTACTCCCAAGCCCTATTCAGAAAGAGTTAAAATATGAAATAAAATTATAAAGGCACCAATGATATTTTTATAACAGAGCTATCGCGAGTAAGCTGTATTTTAGAGAAACATTGCACATTTTGATGACTGTCAAAATTTACATAACTTACTCTACATGAATTAACTATGAGGTATAAAATGCAACTTTGGCTAAATAAACCCTCAGCAAGTATTTCAAGCACCGCTAGAATAACAGCAGACTGCAAGATTAAACAAAAAACAATGAATATTGAGTGAAGAGGTCTCCCCAATATTTAGTTATTGTTGTGAAATAAATTAAACGGTCGAGGACGATAATCTTTAGAAATACAGATGATAATTCTAGTTGCTATAGTACTTTTTATTTTTATTTTTAACGGGTGTTTGTCAATTTAGTGCCTAAAATCAAAACTCTGACATATTAGGGTAATGAACTGGGTCTGGGAATTACCAGAAAACACATAAATACTCGAATTTCTTGAAAACATGAAGTGTTAAGAGAAACAAATTCCAGTCTTTAACATCTGTCCTACAGATTCTTACCATTTATCTGCTGATCAAAATTTCGAATGGTGCCAAAAAAAATCATGAAGTCAAAAGGACTTGGTGGGGGGAATCTTTGTTTCTCTCTAAAAGCCTAAAAGTTATACTCAACTGCAGCACAAAGAGTAAAGAGGTTGTTATTCATATTAACTACATTTACATTCCTATCGCAACATCCAGAGAGCTAATAGTGGGGTTATTAACATAACAAACGTAAATGTTCTATATAAATAATACTGTTTCAGGCCAGCAACCGCTCATCTGACAGCATTTAGGCACAGGCTCAACATCTGTTTATGAACACTTTGCCTAATGATATCATCAGATATCATTAAGTGCGGCAGAATACAGCACAGAGGCAGGTGCAGCTGCCTTCAGTACCCATCACAGAGGAAGAAAAGAGCTGCATTCCCGATCCGAAAACCCATCATTAGGACAATTTTCTTCGACAAACCAGCCCTGTGATTTCAATCTGTATATCACCTGTAATTGTAGTTTTTAGCAAGAAGCTGATTCTATACATTTAGCGACGAATCACGTTGATGGCCTGAATACTGGAAACACATTTGTGCTACCAGCTGCGGCAGCTTTTTTTAGAGCCTGTGTTAACAAAATACTGCTAACAAGGCAATGCTTGGAGTGCAGCTTTGTTTCTCTTTCTTGTTCATAGTGTTTAGATGTGCATAATTATGGAGATTAGCAATTGATTGCTTCTCAATAATAATTGATTATTGGTCACTGAACCTTCCCCAAAGCACTTTGCTGAAGGTGAGGACAGGTGATAAGTTCATTCTCAGCACATCCAGGAAACCGAAAGGAAAGGTCCAAAAGAACCTTCGATTTGTACATCAGTTTCCATGATAAACAGACCAAAGGAATAATAGAATATCCCAAAGCCTCGTTTGCCCGGAGGCAAATTGTAGAGATCATAGCAAGCCTGCAGAATTCTCCCTGTGGACTATGTAAGAAACATACATCATTTTTATATATGTCAGTTGTTCTTTGATTTGAAAATATTTCTACCCATTTAATTTATCTTTTTCAGTCAGTTTTCTTAAATTGTACAATTTAAGGCTTATATCAAAGAATGAATATCATTTCTGAATACCCCAAAAATGAAACAAACTGACAAAATAATGCAAGTCTCTTTAGCAGAAATGTACAAATATTGAGGCATCTATTGTCACTGACTTCAAAATCACTATACCCTTTTGATCTGCTTTATATCCATCAAAATTTTGGTCTGTAGTGACTGGCTTGATGCAACGTAACATAATGTTGGGAATATAACATGATGCCACAGCTAAAATTTAAAGGCGAATGCTCTTATTTTTGGCTTAATCACCCACTGTCAATTTGGACAGCAAATATCCAATTTAAATTTATTGGAGTGCATGGAAGCCACTCAGACAATAAAGTATCCGTAGCGTTCGTAAAATGGTAAACATCATTTCTTCTTGGCTGTTCACAAGTATTTTGAACAGTTGAGATCCATTTTTCTAACCCTATTCTGTTTACAGAAAAAATGTAATTGTAAGCCTGACATATCATACCATTTATCTTTAGATAACCTTCTTTTTTTTTTGAAATGTAGAATTTTGCAAGGACATTCCTCCTCTCTGGCAGAGTGAACTTTACAACCTGATTCATGAAAAATGCAGTTTGTTTAAAGTTAGCCTGCTCCATTTCGAGAAGATTTTTGTGCTAAAATGAGAAACAGATTGCACAATTATGATTCAGAAGGAAAATGCCCAAGATAGAGGGCTGGGGTTTAAGCAAGAGGAGGTGCCAGGACCAGAGTCGGGGCTGGGTTTCTGCTCCAAGAAGTATTGCACATCATAAATGTGCTCATTTTTAAGAGGGTCTCGGTCAGCCTTTGTGTTGTTTTCCTTAAAGGCAGTGCAACAGTAGCAAAAAACTCAAATTACACATCACATGCATGATCCAACCCAGCACCAAGGGCCGTTCAGTGCTTACACCCATCCACTTTTTACCAACTCCTTCATGTGGACTTGAAAGGAGAAGGTGCACAAACCAAAATATTTTAGATAGCAGCAGATATTTTCATTACTCTAGACAAAAACCTAAAAACCATGGATGTTCTGTATCTGTGCACTCTACAGAAGGGGCTTTCTTTCTAAAGCAGCTTTAATTCAACCTCTGTTTGTGCACACAATTAGATGAGGAGATAATTTCCAAGCACAATGACTTGCAGGTGCAAATAGTGATATAGATAACAAACTATCTGATCTGTGGGCACAGATAGATAGTTAGACATCTAGAATCCTTATGTGCAGCCATAAATAATTGCATCCTCAATTATTTATACAAATAAAGAGAGGAGGCCAGCCTGGATGAGGGGGAGAATTGAAGGGAGGAAAAAAATAAAAACAAGCACAAGCAGTAAAGCAAACCAGTACTTAATGCAGAGCAGGTTATTTTTGGTCCTAAGCCCCAACATTTTCAAAATACAGAGGCACCATTAGGATTTCATGTTACTGCCTCTCTGATGCCAAATAGGGATCCCTCATATTTTAAATACCAGGCCTTTTTTGAATTTCAGACTGCTGCAGGATTTGCACCAGAGCAGATGAAGTGATATAGTTTCTCTTGTGCAAAATGAAGGTATGAACCAGTAATGTAAACAGTGAATTGCTTCAGCAAGTCTGAGGCTGGGTGAAAATGGTTCCTGCTACGTTTTGCATTAGGTTTTAATGTGTCTGTTAAACAAGTAAATTGATGTAACTGTAGAGACGGCTGACACTTTCTTCCTCCAAAAACATCCTCAAAACATCCCTTTTAGAAGAGACAAAGGCTAAACAGATTTTTATAAATTTGGGAAAAATCCTCAGCACAGACTACTCAAGCATAAAAATGCAAGTAATATTTATATTACATAAATTGTACCATCATATGTGAGATATCTATATCTATATATATATATAGATATATTTACATACAAACTACTATAAACATTGTGAAGTTTGGAAAACAAATTATTCTGAAGTTTGCATAATGACTCTGTTCATTATCCGTTCCCTACATGCACAGAGAGAGATATGTATCTTTCATCACATGGACACATATAAACATTTTACATAGACATAGATGTTTACATTTGGGGCACAAATGACTGGCTTGCTGCAAAACTATCCAATGTTTCATTTTACTTTTCTCTAATTCATGTGCCACAGCACTTAGGTTCTATTGGGTATTGTGACAGACCCACGGGAAACAGAGGGTGTCATTCCTTCAGCTGAAGTGTCCACAGTGGGAAATTTTAGGAGACAAGATAAGTTCTGAAGTATCTACTAACTTGGTGTCATTATGCTGTGACTTCTTGGGGTCTCAAGTCAGACCCCCAGCAGATGAGGACCATGTCAGTAGTGAGGAACCATAAAGACAAAAGCAAGGACTGGGGATGGGAAGAGTTGATTTGAGCACTGTGAGACAGACCTGAACTGTCTCTTCTTTCAATATCACTTGTTTTGGCTTTTTTTCCCCTGCAGTTTCCATACTAGTTCATTGGACACTTTCAGAATATGGAAGACACAGTCAAATCCCTGATTTACCCAAAGATTATTTTCTGCTTAATGAAGGATGTAGGAGTGCTCTGATGAAAGCCAAGTGTGATCCCATCACTGAAGGCTCTATCATGATACCCATACATGAGTGCAGTGCTCATCTACATTCATGTAGATCTGATATTTCCCAACTGCCTTGTTCAACCCACAATGACCTTTTCAAACGCTGTGTTTGTGACTTATTTTCTACCCTATGGCCTGAGCTGAGAGGCTGTATGATGCACACTTCTTGCTCCACCATTTCTTTTCCTTTTTAGCCATCCCTTCCTCTTATGCCTGTCTTATCTTCTACACCCCTTCTCCTTTCTATTAATAAGCTTCCTCATGATACTTTCCTAAACTTTACATTTATCCCCAAAATAAAGGATTTAAACCAAAAAGAAAATACACAGCTTTAAAATTATGTCTTTAATTGTTTATGTTTCTCCTTTGTCTTAATTACATATACAGCTCTGTTCAGATGGCAACTACTCAGGGTAAAGAAAGTCTTTGAGCTCTAAATGTATATCTTAAAAGTGCCTGGCATGTTTTATGCTTTACTTTTAGATAAAAACTACATATAAATAACAGTAATTTTATTTAGGTTTATTTCTCATGTTATGCATGCAACTACTTGTGTGAATGTGTTGTTATGACAAAAGGCTTTTCCCTATGCAACATAATTTGGCTTTGATATCAACAGCAATGGTTGGAGAGGACCATCAATGGATCAGGTTCTCTTTTTTAATTGATAGATTATTATCCATCATTCTAGGGCAGTGCACTTAAAAACATGACTGACCATTTATAGCATTTGCCACCTGCTCCTGGTGCTTTACAATACTGACAGATCAGAGCAAACAACGTGTGCTAGGGACATTTTCATGGTTACTGCTGGATTTCAGACTTATATTCAATTTTAAGAGTGAGTTGGAAAAAATATCATTCATTTACTAGACATTCCTATGTTTAGCCTCTTTCTACACAAAATCAAACTCTTTTTTTTGTCTTCCAGGATAAGGCTGGCCTCAGAGGCAAAACATAGTGTAATTTGTTGAAAAGCACAATATCTGATTTGTATGTAGCTCTCAAATATGATATTGTTTAAAGGCAAAAAAATGTTACTCAAAAACCCATTAACTTAGACAACAGTACAGATCTGAGGAGGACTGTAAACAATGAATCTCTACTCAAGATAGCACCCACGGCTCAAATTCAGAAGAACTACAACCTACAAATACATTTTTTGGATTTTCTTTTGCATTGAAGAGAGTGAACCACCTTTATTTTTCAAGCTAAACACTTCTGCTTGGGGTAAGGGTTTAGAAAACATGAAGCCAACATTAACCCATAAAGCAGTGTCTGCCCAAAGGCTCAAAGCTTACAATGGAATCTTAAAAATGGCTGCTGATTTACTGGTTCCGGTGCTTAGTGATAAACAGTTTAGACACCTATAAACAACGATTTAATTGTGACATTGTTATCCTTTCCCATTTCACATCTTTCAGAATGATTTCAAGAGGACGGGGAGAATCTCAGACCTGCAGGTCTCCTGGTTCTGATACACTTCTCTTAGTAGATTGGGGTGGTTTCTGGAAGGAATTGCAGCTTCTGGTACAACCTAAGGGAGTCCTGCACTCCACCCAAAGGTGCTTCCTTTCTCCACATCCCAGAGAGAGCACTAAAATCCCTTCTGCTCTGGCTGTGCCATAAATCTGATTCCCCTGGCACAAGCAATGGCTCCTTTTATTTTTCCAAGGTTCCCACTAATGGAGGCAGCATGATGTCGGACACAGGTCATTAGATCTGTTTATGTTTCCAGACTCTGCTCTTCCCCACAAATACTGAAATTTCCTTTTTTCCAGGGACAGGATTCTGGCATTATGATGTAAACCTGCTGCTGTCATAACTCCTAGACGAGCCCATGGTGGCTCAGCTGAGCTCCAAGGACAGCAGCACGGCTGGGGTTGCCTCACAGGGACCACCCACCCTCCAAAACACCATTTCCCAATCTGCTGCAAGTATAATCCCATTTTCCTTCTCCAAAAACCCGGCCTTGCCTTCTGGAAAGCGAGTAATATTTTTTCCTCTATTCATCTTAATTTTAGCTCTGATATTGTTAGCTACAACTTGAAATAGGAACAGAAATTGGACAAAACAAGATCTTAACCTTGACTGTATTGAACTTCAAGCGGTTTTAAAACCGTAGTTGAGTCAAATTTGGATTTCCATAGAAGTTGCTAATTATTTATACAAAATACGGGGGTGTCATCACACTTAGGAGTATCACAGTAACAGATACTGAAAAAATACACCATGTTTCTCCTGAACAGCAATCCCTTTGCAGGGCTTTATAGGAATTTTGTCTTTTAAATCATGAAAATATTTAGACTTTATGCTCCATTAGATGGACATGGAGAAAACAGAATGAATGAAGCTGGATTAAAATGGCGGAAGGTGATGTTAATTGGAATTTGAACATTTACATATTTTTCTCATTACTTTTTCAAGTAATATTTCTTAAAGGAGGCAATACATTGTCAATACAAATTCTCAATAGGAATGTGGCTTAATACCATGCAATTGGCTTTTTATCAAATTCCGCTGGAGCAACTTCTCTGCCATCTGAGCAGGTTTTTTGCTAAATGCCACTGAAGTGGCGTCACTTCAAAACAACACTAGGCAAGGTTTTGTTTGGTTTTGTGCTTTGTTTTTAGCACCCAAGGGACTTGAGCAGAGAGCACCACTGCCAGGCAGTAATTACAAGGAGGTGAGGTACCTAGGATTTACCATGGGCAGACGACCAGAGGTTCATGAATCGTGCTCTTTTCCTTTTATCCATATAAAAATGTCTTGAATTTGAGACCAACATCCATGTAATATTGTGAAGTACTCAATAACAACAAACTACCATATGTCATGCAACCCTGCCTACACTATTTGAAAACCAGTTAATACTTTTTCATTTACTGCTATGTACATGAAGGGAGGAGGAGAAGGCTGTAACTATCAAGCTCTTTTTCCCATTCTTGCAGAAATTTTAGGTTGCTGTAGTAATCAAACACTGTAATATTTATTCATGAGTACATTTGAAAATAACCTACAGACTTTCAACAGCTATATCAGGTAGTTAAACATGAAGTGCCCTCAAATACAGTTTCATCCCTGGTTTCCTTTGTGTACACTCAGTTTGAGATAACCATACTGAACTGTATATAAATTAAGTTTCCTATCATTTAGCCATAATTTAACATATTTGACAAATCCCTAAAGTTAAAAGGCATTATGGTACCTGTGCTATTCAAAATTATCCATTTGGGAGGAACCTGCTCTGTGAAGAACAGATTAAAGATGGCATTTTCATCTTTTATTGAGAATTTCTTATGCTTTATACAATTCAACACTAATTTTTAGCAGCAGAGTAAATATTCTATGTGTCCTTTACTTAGTAGCAACGCTGGGTCTGTGGAAGACAATATAAAATCTTGAAACTAATAAAAAACACTTCCAGAATGAAGGCTCAAAATAATTCATTGACAAAAAGAAAGAAATAATACATGTACTTTTGATTTATAGTGATCATGTTCTGAAATACCCTTAATTTAATAGATAAAATATACCAATGATTTTGTAAAATTGTAAAGAGATACTACAGCTTTTGTAAAATTTGATGGGAAGATATGTTATCTATTGTTTCCACTTCTAATATACATGTGTAAAGCATTTACTAGAGTACTGCTTTATAAACAGCACAAGATGGAAGTATCTGAACACTTAGGTTGTCACCTTAAAACAAACTGTCACACATTTTTCTTCACACATTTGAAACCCAACTTATCAACCTTAACAAGTGTTGTTATCAAAAGAATTTTGGTGCCTTTGTTCTTTCCCTTTTGCAAGTAAATTACACTTTTAGGATTTATTAAGACAAGAAACAATTTTTGAATAGCAGGTCAAAACTCTCTATGGAAAAATTCTCATTACTTTCTAGCCTGAAGCAGTATTTACCACTCCAACTTATCCATCTTTTTCCTGTTTTTTATATATCTATATTTCCAGAATCTTGTTTCTGTGCCTAATGCTATAACATTGCAGCAGTTTGTTCAAAGCAACACTCTTATTTTTGCTCTTAGCCGGTGCTATACAAACCCTGATCAATTATTGAAGTGTAAGCCCTGAAGTAACACAGCCATTACTGCAGCAGGCAGATAAAAATGGAACACTTTTAGCTACAGTATATTTACTTTAGAGTTTCAGCAAACAAACCAACAAGTTAAACTACCTTGTCTTTCACTTTGTTTGATGTACTAATATTTCCTGCATGTTCAAAAGTCTTTCTTTTAAAACAAAGTTACTGAAATGTTATGGCTGCTTGTTTGTGAGGACACCTAAGCTTAAATATTTGCATGAAACAGCCTTGAGATATAGAAAATTCAGCATTAAAGTAGTACAAATCTAATACAGAAGCTGCTATCTGTAGTGCCATAAGAGCCACAGTTTTTTATGAGCTGTCTGGTATTTAAGTTCGCCAAACTGCAGAGCCTGCATATTGTAATGACATTAAAAATGATGCTGGGAGGTATCTTAAACAACAAACAACTTCACTGAGGAAAGTATTCATTAAAGACAAGAAAGAAAAATCAAATTAGAGGTGTTGGAAATTTCTCATGGAAATCAACTGCTAATCACTTGTGGACTTTTCTCCTTCTGCAGCTCACTTCTCTCCACACAAAGGAGTGCCCAAGATGCAGTTTTTTGTTGAAATGCTTTCTTATGTAATTATACAGAGTCTATTTCATAGCGACGCCAGTTCAAGACTACAACTATTCATCTTCTGATGGCGCTGCATGTGCATCTGCACACAAGATATAATGTTTTTCAGTTTAAATGTCTGTTCTGGGTTTTAAGGACTAAATGATAATGAAGATGACTGGAAACGTTCCAGAATTTCCTATATAAACTGCTTAGAAAAACCAAAAATTAGTACTTATGCTACAGAACTAATAATGTTTGACATTTGCATTTTATCACTTACGGCATGAAGAGCGGGAAGAACTTGTCCCAGGAAGTTTGGGGGGGAAACGATAAAAAAACTCAGTTTTAGAAATGGATGTTTAAAAAAAGCCTGCGTAGTTTTTGCTCAGTTTTCAGCTGTTCTTTTTCTCCAGCTCCCAGAGGAAAGCAGGCCGTGTGGCTCGCAAACATCATACGTGAACAGCTTAGGAGAAGTGATCTCATGAATACACAAGTGTGCCACCACGTCCCACTTGGAGGCATGTGATAACTGGATATAGTAGCCATGGGTAAAAAAAGCTCCATCTACTTAGGTGTCTTCACAGGTTTGGACAAAAAACCAAATCCAGTATCATGACAAACCCAGTTCATGGTTGTTTTTTGTTTTTTTTTTTCACTCTTTACAGGCAAGAGAGAGAAGTGGCTGATGGACCTGGGATTGTTCAGCCTGGAGAAAAGGAGGCTGAAGGGGGACCTTCTCACTGTCTCCAACTCCCTAACAGGATGGTGCAGCCAGTTGAGGATCAGTCTCTTTTCCCAAATGACAACAGAGTGAGAGGAAACAGCCTCAAGTTGCAGCAGGGGAGGTTTAAATTTAATTTAGGAAGAATATCTTCACTGAAATGGTGGTCGGGCATTGGAAAAGACTACCCAGAGAAGTGGTGGTATCACTGGTCCTGGAAGTATTCAAAAATGAGTAGGTGTGGTGCTTAGGGATGTATTTTACTGGAAGACATGGCAGTGGAAAGTTAATGGTTGGACTACTCAATGTTCTTAGAGGTCTTTTCCAACCTTAATGGTTCTTACATCCTTGAGGACATTCACAAATATTCTGACCAACGTTAGCAGCACTACTGGTCCACACAAGTACTATGTGTAGGGCTGATAACCAGGTATAAATCCCATCCTTTCCTCAAGCACCTGAATTTGCCAAATTCATTCCAGCTTTGAAAACAAAGAAGAAACCATTCCTGCTCAGCCACAAAGACAACAAAGCAGCTAGTGACATCTGCAAATTGTGGAATCCTGGGGCTACTCTGGTCCTATTGGAGGCTGGTTCCATTCCAGCTGATAGGAAGCAGCCAGGCAGGAACTCTCTCCTTGTGCAGGTATGCACAGATGAGCTCTGCTCTTACCACACAACTTCATGATCATTTCTGGACATGGCATGAAAATAGCCATCCAAATATGGGGCAGCCAACACAATTACATGTACACATAGATACGCATCCATACAGAGGATGTAGAAAGTACAATTTCAAGTTAAAAACAACCACAGCCTATATTTAAGCCTCATCTATAGGCAATTGCTAACCCAGACAAACTGTCTCTGTTCACCCTCCATTTCAATAAACCTTATATTTTAAAAAATGGTAATCACAATGAATGTAAACAACTCTTTTATCTTTCACTTTATTTTTATAGGCAGTACATCTGAGCCTGGTAACATATTCAAGGTATGCCTCAAACACTTGGAAGCAAAAACCTTTTCATTTGAACATTCAATTCACTAAAAGTGAGGTAGCCAATTTGTTGTTGCAAGCGTCTGTGCTATTATTTTTAGAGCTTTCTGGCAGACAGCTTATGAAAGGTGGCTTGTATAAAGCAGCAACATAATTTGAAAAAGTGCAAAAAGGGAATCTATAGTGATGCATGTCTTTGTGAAACTGCTCTGTATTTGAATATTGCACAGGATAGTTGAAACAGGCTGCTTGGATTTATGAGGTGTGAAGCTATGTCTCATAATGATTAACATTAGAATCACAATTTAGACCTGAGGTCAGACTCCAGATACTACATTAACCTTCTTATTTTTTAGAAAATCTGGAGATCTTCTTATCATTAGAGCCTTTATTGAAACAAAGATGCTCTGCTTGCTTCACATGAGTAGGGAAAGTAAGATGAAGTCTTTGAAACTTTACTTCTCTTTCCTGTGAGAATGCTTATCACTTCTCAGAGGAGCTCTGTATGCTTATGTATGGACTATAAAAAATGCCTGATTTTCACAAAACTTACCTAAACTAATCCAAAACACAGGTAGCCTCTCTTGCAGTTATCAATTTAGGCAGATATGCAATGCAATAACTGCAGTGCAATACCAGATTAACAACCCTCTAAACCCTGAATATTCTGCTATTCTGTGTGATCAAGCTCATGAAAAGAAAAAATTTGCTTATGACCTGCCTTTTATAACCACTGCACTGGTTTATAACAAGCACTTATATATATATAAAATATAAAACATTGGATCATCACTGGATGAGAGCCACTGGAAGAATGGCTGCCTTGGGGAGAGTGTCATCATGTTGCACAAAACATGATGAAGAACAAAAGATCCTCAAGAACAGGGTTCAGCTGGTTGTGGAGAGCCTGGGGAGTGAATGGAAGTCAATGGATGCTTTGTTTTGATATTTGTCCCACAGTTTACTTGCCATGAGCACTTGGTTGGTGACTCCTAGAAGCCCTGCTTCTGCTGCAGTTTAAGGTTCCTGGAGTCACGAGGAAGCCTTTGAGTCTAACGTGGCTGTGTAGGTTATTCTGGGCAGACAATAAACCTTTTTTGCATTTTCCAGGAGCACAAGGTCTACCATACACGAGCACTGTTACAATTCTGCACACACGTGGTAAATCTGCTGTTCCTTAGAGCTGCCAGACTTGCCCGCTTAGGGCAGGTGTGACCCACGCTGACCTGCAGGACACCAGTTATTTCACACCCTCAGAGAACACCACTGCACTGCCCCTCCCTCTGCCCAGAAAGACTTCTCAAACTTAGCTCCAAATAAAACCTTCCCTCTCAGTCCCTCCAGGATGCAACAGAGGGAAAAGGAAACTTAAAACAGATAAGGTCAGACTAACTCCAGGTATACATGGAAAAAAGTTATTAAAACAACCAACCTCACTTCCTCCCTCAGCTGCAACTAAAATCCTTCCCTTTCCTCCATTCCATCTCCATTCTGAGAATCATGTTATATCCCAGAATAGTTTGGGTTGGAAAGGATCAGTCTTGTTCCTACACCCCTGCCATGGGCAGGGACACCTTCCACTAGAGACCAGGTTGCTCCAACCCCCATCCAACCTGGCCTTGGACACTTCCAGGGGTGGAATGGCCACAGCTAAATTCATATTTCTTTCCCTTATTGAAAAAAAAAAAAAGACTGAATAAACTAATTTCTATCCATCTTTCCATGTAGTTTCACTGCACATAGTTTTGCTTATGAATATTGAGGTATTTGTTTGAAAACTAAAAGCTGCTGAGCAGGTGAATCATAACCAACCCAGATGCACTTCCACAGGTCTAAGCAGATCACAGGCAAATGGTTGAGTCAGGAATCTGTGACTAAAATACTTATCAGATTCTAAAATGACTGCAAGGCAATGCTCCAAACGCAGCTCCTGGCTCTCAGTTAAAGAAGAAGCTGCTACAAAAATGTTAGCAAATCATCCTAAATTTTGAATGTCAAAAATTTATAAACAGTCCCAATGATGGCCCATGTGGCATCATCATGTATTCAAAAGATGCATGTCTTCAAGTGGTAGCACTGAATGTTTTACTGAGGAATAAACTACAGTACATAAGGATAGGGGATGGAAATACTGATATTGTAGGGAGTAAGTTCAAAGGATGAATGCCTATGAATACCTATGAATGCACGGAATCTGTAAAGCAAAATAAATCCCTTTAAACCAGTTGTCAATTCGAATGAAAATTGATAATTTATATTTCTCATTGACAGGAGTTCTAAAACATATCCCAAGCAAAAAAAAAAAGAAAAAAAAAAAAAGCAGAAACATTAATAAAACCTCTAGATTTCATAGTGAGTATTCTCTTTGTGTTATGACACTTGACCTGCTGTGGGCACAATGGAGAATAACTCTAATTTTGAATATTCATTATATTTTTTTTTTTTTTAGAAAACCCTAACACAACATTTTAGTGTCACACAGCAATGAAAGCTATTCATGGGCCAAAACCCAGTCACTTAGGTTTACCCTAGTCTGATGATTATACATCAAAATGTCAAAAGATATGTATTTACCAGGTTTGATGAAGAAAATCTGACAAATACTATTTAAGATAAGTGGTGTTTTGTCCTGATTGTTTTCAAATGAATGAAGGGTAACCTAATGCCCTGCTACTTTGGTGGAGCACTAAATGGCTTCAAAAACTCTTATTTACACAATGTATTGGTACACACTCTAAAAGGAGAATTGAAGCAGGCATGTTCATTTATAAATGTATCCTAGGTATATGTAGTTGGAATTACAAGAGGAAATGGAACAAAATAACCCAGATGAACCAATCACTGTTTACGTTTCTTTGTTGTCTTTTCACAGTTTGATATATCATCCCAGTCACCCCCATTTTCTTGGCACCACTTTGATTTTTAAAACTGTAAATGTTTCTGCTAGCATCAAATTTACTGAGATCTATAATTTGCTAGAGGTGGATCACATAGCAAAGATTTTAACAATTTTCCAGGGTGCAGTAATATATGCAGGTATTCTACCAAAAACCCCCACATATCTGAAGTTTTTGTGTGAAAAGAAAGTTACCCATACATATTTAAAGTCTTATTAAAGTCCCTGGTTCTGGTTTTTTTCATCAACACTAAAGCTGTGTGGCGTGAAACAACAGGTCTTCATTAGTGCAAAGATGCATGGACAGAGATTAAGAGGAAGAGGATTTATGCTGAATTTTTGGGTTCTCCATAATCTCTGAAATTAGGAGTCCTCTAGAAGAGGGAATTCTGTTATTGAACCCAAGTTTACCACCCACCCTGTGATCTTGTTCATAGACATCCACGTACATACACACAAAGCCAGCAATATCTGAGCAAGTTTGAGTACTTGAGGAGATCAAGTCATGGCAGCAAGGAATTCACTGAATTCCTTCACTGAAAGAGTGGTCAAGAATTGGAACGGGCTGCCTTGGGAAGCTGTGGAACCACCATCCCTGGAAGCGTTAAAGAAATGTGTGGATGTGGTGATTAGGGAGTTTAGTGGTGGACCAGGCAGAGTTAGGTTAATGGGTGGGCTGGGTGATCTACGAAGTCTCTTTCAGCCTTCTATGAATTCTATGAATTTTTGGGAGCACATAAAACTGGCTTTATTTCTCCACAGTATTATGCAATTCCTTGCTTGGTCTTGGGAGAAATAATCTGCAGTGACCACATAACACTTCGAGTCTTCTTTCCCTACACAACTGTTCAGCTGCATGGCTCACATCACCATGGTGTTAAAGCATCCCCCCTGCACACTCACCACCACCACTGCTGATTATAGTTGCAATTGTTTAGACATTCTGATTCATAGGTTTAAAGCTGAAAAACGTGGATTCAACAAAAAGCTAAACTAAACTCTGAACAGATTTTTTAACAGGTCAAATATATTTCAATAAGCTTTGAACAAAACAGTCATTTAACTTTGTGCACCTATGGGTAATGCTTCCTGAAATAGTCAGAATAAGTAAAAAAATCCACTTATTAAAGGACTTTTATGCAGGAGTCTGAATTTAGAGGAAAGTACTAGAGGTGCTAACAGGCAATTTTTTTATCAGGCATTCAGCTGAATTTTTCGTGCCAAAGAAGATTAGGTGACTCTTAGTACTTTATTCCTCCAAGCTGAGGCCTACTCTAGAGATCTGAACTTTGTACTTTCAGATTTTGGCCCTAGGACAGAACTCATTTGTTCAAGGAACTGGAAGACAAAGTAGCATAGGACTGAGTCAGGTACAATGGGACGCTGAAAGATCTGAATTAAGTAGAACCAGAAATTATATTGCAAGGATGCTTGCCTTCCACTGAACACGTTAATTGCCAAGACTGTCAGTCCTTTGTAATAATTAAGTAGTATTAAAGTTCTCTCTCACGGGAAATTGTACAGCTTTCATTATGTAGTTCAGCATGAAAGTTGCTGCTCACCACATCATCTGCCCCAGAGCAAGGGATATTGAGGGCAGAGAGGAGCATACTGCTACATGGGACACAAAGACACGTCAATGGGTGTGACAAACCCTCATTTACAGCTCCATTCGGAAATCAGAGAGTTGGTCTATTCATTACTGTGAAAAAGAATAAAGAGCACAAAATTTTCCCTCATGTTCCGCCCTCAGTCCGATCTCCCTCTTCCACCTGCCAAGGTCCAGCAGGAGCCCAGGGGAGAGGCTCTCTGCAGGGCATTACAGGGGAGGATGGCACTCAGGCTGGTGGCACTGAAAGAAACGAAGCCAGAACTGAAGCCTAGCAAATGCAACCAAAAAAATCCCATTCATTTAAATGAAACTTGGATCTGTCTCTTGGCAACTGGTGTGTCAGACACTCAGCTGAAAACCCACTGGCAAAGCCGGGCAGGCGGCTGTGGTTCACAGCCACACTTCCCTCAGGTGGCTCTGGAGGACACCACGCCCCTTCCAATGGCACTGGGGGGGACAGGACACACCTGGGCATCAACATGAACATTTTCTTCCTCTCAGGCTGCAAACTAAAATCCATCACTGCTGCAGCTTTGACTCTGAGATAGAGGCAGTACATCCATGTGCAGAGCATGACCCTTCTGTCCCTTTTGTTCTCTTTTAGGAGATGGAACACGACCATCTTTGACATGGAAGGTCAAATGTGCACCTTGGGTTTGCTCCTGGTAATGAAGGCTCTGCTCTTGAAAGTAGTGATGCAAAATAACTTAATTAATAGCTGGGCTGGATATAATCTGTGGAAAGTATTTCTGACAGATGGTTTTCATTCTCTTTGCAAAGCCCAGTGTTTTCAGCTGTCTTTTACAGTTCATACCTTACTAGGCACAAAATCATTGAGATTTTGCCCAATTAGTCCTTTTTGCTCTTTTAAAATATTTGGTATGACTCTAGACCAGATATATATATATCCCACACATGCAAATGATTCATAGGCGTTTTCAAAAAATGTTCTTCTATAAATGCAAACATTTGTGTTCTATCACTATGTTTTGTTTCTGCACAATGAAAGGAGAATTTAAAATATAACAGAGAATGCTATTAGAATGTGCTCAGTTGTGTGATCATTTGGCAAAATGGACAAATGTCTCCTAAAGAGTATGTTGAGGTTCCCCAAACAAATTTTACTGGTAACATAAGGCAGGTTGGAGTAAATTCCAGCCATGAAACTCTAGTTCATTAATTTTCTACACCAACTGTCTCTTGCTAATTCCACTCACATAATAAACAGCCTAATAAAAATATACTTTCCTTCTTGGTCTCCATCTGAGAATATTTATAGATGCTGTGTAATATTGACAGGGATCTGGTCATTTTTTTGTGTGTGTGTGCTTTAGCAGAAATTTGAAAGGAGGTTTATACTCACATCAAAAAACAGGAGTGATATTGTGCTTTGTGATTCTAAGGTGATGTAATTTGTCTACTGTTGTTTCTGCCAACTGGTGACCAGACACTAGAGCTGACTTAACCAGTAAGCAGAGTCTACCATCTGGTGGCTGGAGTTGCTGAGTGTACATCCTACACATTCCTGCATTGAGATTCCAGTGGGACCTTTGTCACTGGTAGACAGCACTTTTCTCCCGTAAGAGGAGTCATGAGGCACCTTCAGCCTGATAATCTTGTCCCCCTTAAAGATTTTTTTTTAGTGTAATTTACATATCTGTCCACAGCAGATTTTCCAAAAAAGCTGGATGAGCTTCTTCATGACTATTTGGCCACTCTTTTCCATGGATTCTGATTGATGTCTTTGTGCATAAAAATAGTCCTGTTGTAGATTTTGATGTTAATTGATCAACAAATTGAATTTTATGAAGTTGTAACATCAGCCTAATCTGACAAATTTCCATCTCTTTTCCTTGCTATTCACTATCTCTGCTATACAAGGACCCATTCCCAGAATCTAATGCATCATGACAGGAATTGCCACTGAAATCTGAATAATTTTGAGTGAATCACCATTACTGGCCACAGTAAATACCAAAATATTATGTTTTAAACACACACATAGCCAAATTACCAGGGATATTTATGCGTATCATTGACACACTGAGGGGTAATCAAAGTTAGAAACAATAAACCAAACTTGCTCTTAGTGATTAATCAATTGTATTTCTCGCTCAAGGAATCAAAGAGTGACTGGCAGGGGCTGTATACTATAAGTCAGTGTAAGAGCTGAGATCTCATTTATCTTTTCAGATACACTTTAATACAAGAACAACAGAAAGCTGAAACTATCTCCATGTTAGGTAGAGGGCTGAAATGTCTGCAAATAATTTAAACCATATTAGAGTATGATAATGTTGACAGTAACAAGATAGGAATGACTGAAACAATCTAAACACTGAGGCACTAAAGTGGCTTCTAAATACCTAAACATAAGATTGCTGCCAAGCAAAAGACATCCAAAAAGCAGAAAAACGCGTGATGTTCAAAAAGGATATAAAGGATGACTTCATCACAAGTTCCTATTGTGCCTCTTGGTGCACAGGCTCGCGTTTTGCATATCCTCTTTTCTCTGCAATGACTGCACCCAATTAGTCTCTTCAACACACAGCCTAACAATAGGAAACGCTATCCACAAATGGGTTATTTCACACAATAAAAGAAAATCTTACTGAACTATCTTCTGAAAATGATGTACAAAAGGCTGTTAAACAACATGCATCTGGCAAGTCAAATGGTTCAGATGGCACACAAATAAATCCACATACTATTGCTGATTTCCAACTATTAAGACATCTGCTGAAAATCCTCCAGTTAATAGGAGCACAAAATAGCTTCTTCCAGACTTGCCTATTTCCCTTATCTATCACGTATCCGTGGATGGAGCAGGGATCAATCACTGTCTATAACAACCAACTTGGTAGTGATTTCCCAGCCATGGTGGGCAAAGGCATCATTCATCTGGTGCTGTTCATTGGGACGTTTTTCCCCCTGGTTCACGTCCTATTGCTTCCCAGGGTCAGATAAGCAAAACCAAAATGTGCGAACTGGGATTCTTAAGAAATCCATTGCGAACCAAAGAGGCAAAATCTCTTACAGAGCTTTAACTAGATGGAGTTCTGCTTAGGTCAGGCATAAAAAAACCAAAAGAAAAAGACAGGAGCGTGTGAGTGCACAAGTGGAAGAGCAGAAATCCCTCGGCATCAATGCCAGATCCCACTGCCTTAAGATTCATATCATCATTCCATGGTTAATGCCTGACTATGATATTTTGACAAGGAGAGGATCTAGACACCGAGGTGTAATGAAACTGATTAAAGCAATAACAAAGTCTTACAAAGCAGCACGCAGAAACTACAACTGAAAACTACTGTCATACACTAAGTAAGAGTCATTTAAGGACACAGACATTAGCAACGAAACACTATTCATGCAAATACAGTCAAAAAACGAAAAGATCCCCAAAGTACAAGTGTCAGCCTTAACTTCTACAGACCCTCAGTATAGTTTTGATGATAGGAAAGACCTGTGGTCCACTTAAAAATTTGTGGGGTGTCTTAGCTCACAGAAGGATGCAGTATTCAGAATATTTCTTGTCCTGCAGAAAGCAGAAAGGGAATTGCACGATAGATATTCTACCTTGTCTCTCTCTGACAAGCTGTGGAAGATTACTGCAAATGGGTAATTTTAATTTATTTTTATATATATATATTTTTTAATCCATACAAACAGTAGTCAGCACTGAGTCTGAGACTTAACAGTTTGCACATTTTTCTGAGTAGCTACACTCCTACATCTATCTCTAAAGGGAATTTTAGACAGTATATGTTTTTTTTTTCCTGACTTATACCTGTAAAACTGAATATCAAACTGCTGTCACTAATCAGAGGAGTTACACAGTCACAGAGTCTGTCCTCACACCAGGTACCATAATTTTAATCAGTTTCCTGAAGAATAAGAATGATCACAGTGAGGTTAAATAAACTTAATTTAACTCAGTAGACAGAGATGTCACAAGATGCTTACAATCCTTTTGTTATAAGTATTTGCATAATTTCATTGGGATAACTGGTAAACCTGCAATTATTTTTTTTCCAGGACTGTTTAACATTCCTTGATCTTTTTATATTTATTTTCCTGGGGAAAGACATGCAGGTGTGGGCAAAAACATGAAAAAAAATATTTGAGAGATTCCACACATTTTCCTCAGGGAACAGGAAAAGTAAAGACAACTCCAGTCAGCAACAAAAGGCACTGTCCCTCCAAAGCATCCAGGTGCTCAGGAATGGCAAGGAGTAGCCACGTGCTTGAGTGCAGCTTCTTTAGAAGCTTCTGCTGCCTCAGATCCCTGAAGGAAGCACGACTAAGCAAGGATGACTAATGATAATTTTGAATTTTCCCTCTGAACTGCATTCTTTTCATTAGGCTTATCATAACAATGATATTTTTAAGGCTGTGGGATTTGTATCGCAGCTTGCAATAGATTATCTGACAAGACAGTTGAACACTATAAAAACAAAAGGAGTAGTAGATGCAAAGGTGGGGAAAAGACAGCAGAAAGGAAGAATCAAAAGCAGAGAGAACAAAGGAAAGAGATTCACTGAGCAGTTTGTACCTTACAGTCAAGTAATAAGGCACAGTTACCATCAGTAAACTCCTGATAAAGCAGTTGGAGATGAATTAACGAAAGTTCAAAGCAAGATGAGCAAAGGACTTTAGATTAATTTTGTGTTTAAAGAATTCAGGGTGTAGAGAAATACAAAGTATAGAGATCATGGCAGTGCCTGTGGTGCTTTTTAAGACCTTGTAGCTTGTGACATGGCTCTGTCTCTAAACTTTTCTCTCATAGTGAGCACTTTTTCTCATCCTATTTCACTGAGCATCATTGTGTATCCCCTCATTCCCATGCCAGATTTGGGTTTTCCACCATTATCAACAAAGTTGTTAGTGCTACAGACTCCCCTTGGCCTCCACATGGTGCACTGGGACAGAGGCTGGGAGCTGCATCTTCTCTGTTGTGTCAAGAGTGAAGGAGCAGGGGAGAAGAGCAATGAGAGGGAATAACTTCTTCTCCCCTCCCTTCCCCCCTTTCCCATATGAACATGATGACTCATTATGACGGAAGTGTAATAAACGTCTAAAAAGGCAACCACAAAACATGTATTTTTTTCTGACAGGCACAGATACATTAAAAAAAAAAAATCCCCAAAAAAATCTCACACATTCAATGATATAGGATTAAATTATCCACTGCCAGCTTTTGGGGCAATATTTAAACATTACATCCTACAATGAAGCTCAGTTCTAAACTGCTGTATCAGATTTATAGAGGTAAACAGCACAAACTCAAAGTGTAGCAGCACTGTAATGTCTTTATGTTGCAGCAAGGCTATCAGTTAAAATAAAATAAATTTTAAAAAAAGAGACTTTTTTCTTTCCTTACTGTAACTCAAAACTACACCAACCCTGGAGAAATGGAAACTACTCTAAGTTTTCTCCTTGGGAGAAACTTGCTCTCTTTAGTTTTTTGGTGAGCAGACCATGCTCCTTGTGATGTGGTATCCCTGTCTCATCTGCAAGGACCAGGAATTACATGAGGAACTTTCCAGATCTGGAGGATGAGGGATGGAGGCACCAACCCCGTGGTGTGCTGGGGAGAGGCTGCCCCCTGCACCCCACTGCTCCCAGTTCTGCAGGCAAGGTTAAGCACATGTAAATTAAAAACTGCAAGCTATTTTTGTATAAAGTTGGTATTACTAATTTGCTAGCTATGACAATTTCACACAGAAACCCTTTTGTTGGAAACTGAGTTTCTCATGTAATAATTAGCTGTGGAATATTACCCCAAACAGGTGTCTGTAGCCTGTCAAAGTCAGAACAGGTGATTTAGAATTAGCGTATTAAAAGAACTGTGAATTAGCGAAGCAAAAACGTGTTAATTTCTTGTTCCATCTGTTAATATGAATTCACTGCCAAATATTTTACTTTGTAGAACTGTGCTGGGATTGGCAAGAACATACACTATAAAAAAAAAAAGTTTAAAGGCCTGAATGTTTAAAAATCATGACATACGTTACTGCAAAAATAACTTCTACATTTGAGCAAGGTTTTTCTTTTGTATCTTTTAAAACTCCATAGTGAAGAATACCATATAATCCATAAAATTAAGCTAAAAGCTCTCACACAAACACAAAAAAAAATATTTTTAAGGCTTTCAAAACCGAGTCGGAATGCAGTGTCACGAGAAAATGCAAGAAAAATATTATGAATTGGCTTAAATAAAAAACTACAGTCAATCTCTTTATTCTACCTTGAGAGTATTCAAATACTCAAGATCTTTGGAATGCAAATTTCCAGGCACAATACTGGTATCTACCTGTAAAGCTCTTGTCCTATCTGTGCAGCAACACAGACCCCATGAACGTGCCATACCTCAAAGTCCCTTGTGAGAATGAATGTCAACAACCCCCAAAACTCCTATTTTACAATTCTGATTCTTCACAGTAGTATTCAAAGCTTTTTATTCTAATCCCCATTTTTGTTCGTTTTTCCCTTCTCCCTGGAAGCTGTCATACTCCTGAGCTGAAGGAGAATCTGGAATATGGTTGGATGGTCAGTATTGCAAACCCACTGCACAAAAATGTGGCTTTAAAGACAGCTTTTAATGATTCCATAGTTAGCATTTTCTACTAGCAAAACCTAAGTCTTCATGGCACTACTGCTCTAAAAAAAAAAAAAAAAGGGAGAATATTTTTAAAGCATTTTAAATATAATTGCCCAGCAATGTATTATATATATCCATCAACTATTAATGAACATCAGGTATAAATGTCCAACTCCTAGTATATATGACTAATGACTGCAATATATTTCCTAGTGTCTTTACTTTTCTGAACTTTGCAGAGAAATGCTCAGTTATGTGTTTGCTCCCTGCTGTGCCTTGGTGCTTCTCCTATCCCATTCCTGCCCTCTTTGGAGCCTGGTTTCAACAACTGATTTCTTCTATCAGTCACTACTTGCCCTATCCTGGAGAACATCTTGCAAGAATTCACTCACAAACATCAAGGTTATGGCTCCAGTCCATATTTTTTATGACATTCAACTGTTTAAATTCAATAATTTGCCCTTAGCCCTTTTTCAGGAAGGTGACAAGGTGCAGAAGCTCAGAGGAAGATCACACATGGAAAGGGATGAAGGAGAAAGCCAACGATGTGGAAATGTAAAGAAAACTGTCAATGACCTTTCTCTTGGTCCATTGCTTCTCAAAAATAAGTCATAAAGCTAATTCTGAGCACATAGGAGTCTTTGTTGTGCCAAGGTACGAGGCCGCCAGCCTTCAGGGACAAAAATCAATTTGCACTAAAATTATCTTAGGAGACAAACACTGACTTTGTGGCAGCCCCAGCCCTGGAAGTGCGCAAGGCCAGGCTGGATGGGACTTGGAGCAACCTGATCTAGTGGAAGCTGTCCCTTCCCATGGCAGGGGGTGAAACTGGATGGATTTTAAGGTCCCTTCCAACCCACGACATTCTAGGATTCTGTGAATCTATGACTTAAATATTTTGTTTCCCAGTCTATCCCCTCCTCACACATCCTGATTCAACAAATAAAGAGATTTGTGGCTTTTTTCCTCAAACTTGCACGCAGGACACCACCCTGCCCCCAGGCTTGTTGTTACTTCAGCATCTTTCCACAAACTGAGTTTTCTAGCAGGAGGAAATCACAGATATTTCCCATATTGCCACTTGGATTGCGGGAGAGTGGAAAGATGCACACCCAATTACTGCAAAGCATTTCCAGCAAAGCTCAGAGATACGCAGCGGGTTCTTAACTGCAAATGATATGATAGGTAGTTTCTCCTCCCTAGTTTTCTGCCACATCCAAGAGATTAATACTTACATGAATCATCTGTAATGACTAGCATAATTTAGGGAAGTGAATGAGATTTTCTGCATTATTTATATTATGAACTCACAAGAATATGAATGGTGGCTTATGTAAATTCAAACCATGTTTACAGTAGCAAAGTGCAGGGAAAGACCAGCAAGGGTTAAGCTGATATTTCCAGAGCTGGAGCTCTTTGTATCAACACTCTATTGCTTATTGCTTTAGTGCTGAGTGATGTGAGTTACAGCCTATGAACTACATATGGGAAACTTTTATTGTTTTCCACATTTGAATGGAAAAATAATTATGTCGCTCACATCTTTCACATACTTAAAGTAAATGCATCAAATTCTTTCTCAGGGTGTGGGCCTGAATTCTTATATTAAAAAAAAAAAAGGGCTGCCAAAGTTTTGACCTTCATGTAATAAAGATTCTTTTTCTCCTTCTTTCTCTTATTTTTTTTTTTTTTAATGCTTGATAATTCAACCTAAATGTCAGCTTCGGCTTTAAAATAGAACACATCTATTTGCTCATAATATTTAAGAAATACAATGTCATTATACTGTTATCAGTGGTAAAACATGTCTAATCTTGATATAGCATCACCTTTAACAAATGCTTGTGGGAAAAAAACTAGCGAATGCATAAAACATTTTATGTAGTTTTAAAATATACAATACATTAAAGTTTTAGTTGACTTATCTGAAAAGACATATTTTTGGCACATAAATAAAAAAAGGCAAGGGAAGAACTTGTCAGAAGGCAAATAAAGTATGTAAATTAAATCAAAGGTAAGGCAGCTACACTTTTTGTATAAATAACTGTGTTAACAGATTTTTATGCATATTACAATATATTCAGATGTATTACTTCTGCAAAAACAAATTCATTGCTTCTCTCCAAAAAACAGATTAAAACAATTTATTTTATAAAATTTGGATGGATAGGATAAGAAACGTAATAGCTATCTATGGAAAATAAATATAAAAATTATTCAAGCTCCATCTACTTTATGTTAGTAATGAGATGCACTTCATTCAAATTCCTTTCAATTGAAACAGTGCTGAGAAAGCAGGAACATGATTCTGTAGGAAATGATTTCTAATCTTCATGATAACATACCAATATAATACAATTATTTACAATTGACTAAGAGTTAATTCCAATAGTATAACATCTTTCTTGCAAAAATGTCAGCTTTTATTGATGAAACAAACTAAGAATAAAACATTTTTACTTGTAGTCTAACTGTGCTGTTTTTCATTCTGTTAACCAAAACAACACAGCAATACTGTAAACAAAAAAATAGCATCAAACTGGCTGTGTTTGCATGATTTTATCAAGAATCAAAAGCAGTAGAGGGAAAGGCTTTGAGATTTTTAAAGCATTTAAAACAGTTTGAGAAAATAAATTATTCTTTGTTTTGGTTGTTTATTTGGGGGGATTATATATTTTTTAAGGTAATGAGCATTAATTCAGTCAGAAGACATCACTGTGAATCACACGGCAGGATCAGGTAACCTTATAAAAGTAATTGCAATAGTGTTGCAACATTCATATTTTCAAATGTCCAACTGTCATGGTGGGTCTTTTTGTTGTTGTTTGGAAAATTAATCTAAGCACCACTTAAATAAATAGTGAACATTTAATCTTCTCCCTGTATAGTGAATTTATGATGAACGTGGCAGGACTATTTTCACTGGAGTTTGAATGTTATTTTACTCAGCAATTCTCTTGCCTCAGAACACTTCAGTAATGTATCCTAATATTCCTACAAAGAAGGAAATATGTTTTAACTACTTCTCTGTCTAACATTCTGGGGACAATTGTCAAACACTCCTTAAGTTATCAGAAATAGAAGAATTTCTATTTGCAGCTACACAGGTGTTTGTGCAGCATTTTGAGCTCCTTTGTCACAGCCACGGACACGCTGACCCAACCCCACCCCTCACACTGAGTACCTGTTCTGTTCTTACAACACACCTGAAATGAGGATTCACCAAGGCAGCCTGAGGGGAAAACTGTCATAGAATCGTAAAATGGTTTAGATTGGAAGGGAACTGAAAATTCCACCCCCTGCCACAGGCAGGGACACCTTCCACGATCCCACGTTGTTCCAAGCTGACCTTGGACACTTCAAGAGATCCAGGGGCAGCCACAGCTTCTCTGGGCACACTGTGCTAGGACCTCACCACCCTCACATTATCTATTAAAATATATTAAATGTAAGATATAAGAAGAGAAATAATCAGTTTTGGTATAAAGTGCCACACAACACATAAGCAAGATGCAGTGCTGGGCTGAAGACCATCGGTGGATACTCCTCTACTGTAAAGCCTAGATTTCCCCTCCCACCTTCTGTTGTGCAACTGTTTGCAAAGATACTATTATTTTAACTCTTTTCCAATGTCAAAGCAAGGACACAAACCCACAAATAACTGAAACTTGGAACAAAAGAAGCTTTTACATTCAGCTCGCACGGGGCTGCCCTGCTGAACTCCTTCCACTAATACTGAAAAGCATGAACAAGTATGCCCTTCTAAACAAAATACAGCAACTCTGCCTTATCTCCTCACATGGGCTGTCCCCACAAACTCAAATGCTAACACAATAAAAGGAAACAGGTGGCTGAGAGAAATATCTTATATCCTCCAAAGCAGCTGCCCTACAAGAAATTCAATCTAGGTGTCCCGAACAAGCTGCCTTTTCATCAAAGAATGCTTGCACCAGAGATACACAGCATACCTACTCAGAACATATCCTCTATTGTACTTTCTGCCACCAACTGGTTCCCTTTGATTGGCACAATTTTGGCAGGTATTAATATTTGTGTTTTTTAAAAACGGCGTTTAATTTGTTTACAACAGGTGCTTACTTTCCATTGGCACAGAGGAGCCGTTGTTCCCCAAGGCCCCGGGACAGGACTGGAAGTCTCACGTTACTGGTTTTCTCCTAGGAGCACAGCAGGAATGATTGAACTGACCTCCCAAGTTTCAGCAATCTGAACTATTTGAAGTGCAGGATGCAGCACTGCAGCAAGTTGGATGTGTGAGAAAGGATTTACATAGGTGATGACTGACAGGGCAAACCCCTTGCATGAGGAGAAAAAGGTTTTACCATGAAACTGTGTATTACCACTGTAATCTCTGAATTCTTCAGGACAGAATGGGAACTGGCATGCAGGTACCAAGTATTTCCAACTACTTAAATTAAAAGTTGAAACCTTCATGGTGAATAAAAACAATTATTCTACTTAAACACCACTAAAAATCCATAAGACAGTGATGTCACTTGAATAGCTACTTATAATATTAAACATATACCAACATGGATTTCCAAACAACCACTCTGCAACACCCCCAGCCTAGAGCTTAAAAAATATTAAATATCTCAAGCCTTTCACTTTGGTCCTGAAACCATGCAGACTTAACTAAATCTGCCCTGGAAAGCATGGAGAATTATCTTTTAGATATGGACAGATACGCTTCAGACATGCATCTCTGTGAGCTCTCAACTTTCTTTTTGGCATTATCAATAAAATATTTTCATTTTCTATTAAACAGCAGAATATATCTGAAGCATACCACCACTAATCTAAATATATTTCTTTGCAAATTTGCAGAGATCTCAGTGTTTAATATGTGAGTGAAAACCTGCTTAAAGAGTTTCAAATCCTAAAGTTGCTACTGAATCCATGAGAATTTAAGAAAAGTTGTGATATGTGATGCTAGGAGATGGGAGCTTGTTGTGGAAATGTTCTCTCAACACCAGCATGGAAAGGCAAATGGAGTCTGAGGGGGCATAAGGTGGACAGGTAAAAAAAATAAAAAGCTCAGAGTACTCTAAGTCATTAAATTCACTTCTTGTCACTGGTATGATCCCCATCCTGCCCTGGTGCATCTGCTGTGATTGACAAAGAGTCTTTTACTCTCCATCCTCTGGGAAGAGGAAGGTGGACAAAGGACTAAGCAGAGACTCTTGACAACATACAAGTTATTGACTGACAGTCCTAAAATCTAGCAATATGTCTGTTCAGTCAAGACATTGCATATGAGGAAAAATATACAAATAGATCTGGAATAGTGAAGATTTTTGTGGATTAAATTAAATAGCCACACAGTTCACATTTTGCTGTGTTGGGTTTGACCATGCCTTGAACACCCAGGTTTCTTCCTTGTGCTATATATATATATACATATATATATTTAAAGAAAAATATAATTGTTGTAATAGCAAAATATGTGACTTTTTGAAATTAGCTGCTGATCATAGACAGCAGCTCTTAGCTGCAGCTGTTTCCATCGTGACACTAATTCCCCATTCATTTGAATGGGGCTTAATGGTGCTGTCATAATAATCTTATTGTGACACCAATGGAAGTTCATGGAGACAATGCAACAATGTTAAGATTAAATAAATTGATGTCCCTACTGTGATATGTTTAGCATCATATGCTGAAATTTCTATATTTGGGGAGCTTAATTATATAGAATTTATTAGTCTGACATATTAACCTCATCTTTATGGCTTCCTCAAAAGCTTCCAGATTTAATTAAATAATTCTCGATAGCTGCACAAGCTATTGACTTCTCTTGAATGTATTCATGAGTCTTCTCTGTTCAGCAGAAAACCTAGTGTCAGGTTGTAATGGTAAAGCATTCCTGGCGTGTCATTGTCCTGTTGGAAACCCAGAAGTCCAGCTGGCTGTAGTTTTTTGTGAAACCCTACACTTTGCAGATGATTAATGAACCACATTTTAGATGGCTGTACGAATGAAAACCCCGGCTTTGTGCAGTAAGACCCAGGAATACAGCAATAGGTGGAAGAGAACTTCTTGAAATTGGAGAAACCATGTCAAATAGAAAAGAAACATGTAGACAGATTTTTGGAACTGACCACAGTACATATTATAAAAAGATACTGATCAGCCACTCAAAACTTTAGACTACAGAATTAACAAGTATTGTTCCCACTGTCAAAAATTTAATCCCATTTTGATTTTACTTCACATCTCTGCTTAAGGCTTGCATTGAAAAGCATATTGGATGTTAGCTCAATCTGTGGAAATATCAATTTCATAATCAGAATCTCAATATGGGCGAACTGTGCACTTCACTTCTAAAATTATTAAGTTTCAAAAAATGTAAAGGGAGCAACGAAGTGTTCCCGAGCCTTGATCCTTATCTGCAACCACAGGTGCCTGCTCTCCCCAAGGCAGAGGTATCTCAGAGTTTTTGACGAGCACTGTAATATTCCCTGTCAATTTTACATTCTGCTTGGCAGCAGTGGAAACCTGACAGGCATCAGCAGAGTGATTGGCAGTACCATGGCTGATAATGCGAGTCAAAGCAATTGGCAACAGCACCACTATCCCCCTCACAGAGTCCAGAATTTGCTTCTAGTCTCACAGGTGACCTTTGATGATACAGGCTGGAAGGCCATGGAAAGGAGATGACTTTTTATGTCCCTTAAAAATTGTTGCTGGTATATTTATCTATTTTTTTCATGCCTTATTAGAAGTTGAACTAAAGCAGCCCCATCAGCTGCAGGCACAAACCTCATTGCCTCGTAGGGGCTGCATGGCCTTGGATGTAGAAACAGTAACTTTCCCTTTTTACCTGATTCTTGACTTTCTATTTACGTCTTTGATTTCCCCAATTGGAAAAAAAATAACATAGTGAAGCCTTTCTGGATATTGCTCTGAAGAATAATCAGTTAATGTTCACAGTGACAGGTACACATCCATCACTTGATATCTGTCCAGTCTCAGCCCTGCACCTACCATTAGATTCCCATGTGATCACAAAGTTTTTGTCAGAAAATTCAAGTCATGGGTTCAAAAGAGCTCTTTTTCAGTCATGAGCTCTTCTTCAAAATCTCCAAAGCATTCAAAATTTAATAACAGAACCTCAAGCAGGGGTAAACATTTAAATACTGGAGGAGAAAGGATAGGTAACTTTTGAAGAGGAGCAAGGGAATGGGACCTAATTTATTTTGGTTTGAAAAAAAAACAAACAAACAACAGTCACAGAAAGGCTTGGGCTGATCTTCCTTATTTTATCCTCACCCTCTATTCCTACCAATCCAGCTGTCCCTTCCCCCCAAACAATTCCATCTTTTTCATTGTAGTTGAAATACAACAAAACACACATCCAAATCCATCCTAGCGAAAGCATAGATATGATATTTTGTTTAGATTTCATAACTATCATTTCATATCTTAATGTTTTCTTTTTTTCATGAGTACTTTGTAAGTGTGTTATGAAAATGCTGCTGTGGTGGACAGAGATATTTCCATCACCAGGAGGCAGAACTGAATTGAGAGGGATGACAGGACCTAGTCAAACACGCCTTGTGTTGCTGGCCTGCTGTGCCAGCTCTCTGTTGATGTACCTAGAAACCAGAGGTTTTGAGATCAATGTCATCTAATGTCATTTTTCAAGCCCCTAAAGCCTTTTGTCCTCACTCTGCTTGTCACCAAGCAAGACCCTTGTTTGACATGACAGTAGGTTTGAATAAAGGCATTTATTATTCCAAAATATTCTGATCCCTTCAGCCTGTCCTTTCATCATAAATAACTCCTCGTTTTTTTCATATTGCACTAAAATTAAAACAAGATGAAAACTCCCTGCATTTAATGTAGTCAGGGTTAGCTGGTTCCAAGAAGAATATTTCAAGAATTTTTTCCCCAAGTGCTCTTACTTAGCTCACTATAAATTGGATTGCAGCACCTAGGAAAACCAGGGAAACTGAAGAATTGCTTAGTTTGAAGCCTCACCACTGCACATCCTTTACATTTTCCTTCAGACAAGGTTTATACCCCTAAACTGCTGCAGTGCTTGTTGCAATCCACAAAGATTTAAAATTCATCAAACAGACAAAGTGTACATTTAATACTCACATGAGGGAATACAGAATGCCTTTCAATACATCAAACTCCTAAACCTTTTACATCTTTCATTTTTAAGCTACATGGATTTTGATTTGTACAATTTTAAAAATATTCTGAAGCCTAGTCAATCTAACACTAAAAAGCACTGTTGCACAGTAAGAAATCAAGAAATACAATTCAGCAAACCTGCTATAGTTGGTCCCCAGGGAAGTTTTTTTCCAATTCTGTTTGTCATAGCCCAGATCCATCATGTCATGCTAGCCTAACTTACTACTTCTGTCTTTTTTTCTATTTTTTTTTCTTTTCTTTCTCTTTTACCCTTTTTTTTTTTTTTGGCACACTCCAACTATTTTCTGTTAAACTAGTGCTGTCACAAGAAAACATATAAAAATGCTCTTTTGCAAACATACTGTTTGGTCTCTACTGAACTCTCCAGAGCCACGGATTTCTCTCACTGTCTTTATCAGGGGTGAATGTTGACAGATCACTGAACCTTACTGTCAGCGGTGACAGGCTTAAAGCTGTTTTGTGCAAGGTGGAGAAAAAACAAAAAAGGTTTCTCTGCCTTGCATCTAGAAGGTCCCTGATTTAACAACAAAGGCTTATGTTCAAAGATGATTAGCTTAAAGGCATTTCAGAGAGTTTTGATTGTTGCAGCAGTTGGGTGTCTTGCTACTGGGTGAAATATGTATTCCCCTGAGAACAAAGGCGGCAGCAATCCTATTCTGCTGAGATGGCAACTTTAATAATTCCATGTATTTATCAGTATTGTGTCAAGATCTTAAGGATTTTGCCCTTCAGGTGAAGTTGGAGGTAGATGGAATGGACACGGTGCTGAACAGTCCCACTAAGATATACATGGAAAATGACCTGTAAGGCCCTGGGGGAGAGATAGAAAAGATTCCCAAGTATCCGAATACACATAACATAGATTAATGTCTTTGAGCTTTACAAAAGGAACTCTGAGCTTTCCACACTGGGTTTTAGCCTATGCATAAAGTGATGAGGCCAGGTGCTTTTCACCCATACAGAGAAGCATTAAAAAAAGTCTTAATAATGTAAATTATCCAGCACTGTTTTCACACAGAAGTTAAGCCAGGAAAAAAAAAAAAGAAAAAAAAGAATGCAGCTTAAGCACTGAATGCATTGGAAATAATAACATATCATATTCACTGTTGTGCCTTTTATATATAAAAAAAAGGCTAAACTTGAAATATAAATAATGGGATTTGCTGAAAAAAAATAATTGGAGAGATTATTGCAGCTGTAAGTATTATGGGCAGGGCTTGAGTGAGCAGAGATATTCCATATGTAAACTCATACAAAAAATGAACACCTCTGTACCTCTGGACAAATATTTTCTGTAAGCTCACTCTACATGCCCAGGGTCAGTGACACCAGGACAGATTTCACTGTCCCACAGGGATAATGACCAACAGGGAGAAACTATTCATTTGGTCAGGATATATCTCTCTCTTCATGCACCATCAGAGAGACGTAGGGGACTTTCAGGAGGAAATGCCTCCTAATTAATGATAGTTCAGAGCCTTATGAAGTGTGAAAGACTGTCTAGAGGAATGTGTAAAATAAGCATGATTCTGAAGGAGCAAGCAGAAGAGCAATAAAGCAATAAAAACGTAGGACTAATATGCAGGACAGACAGGCAGGTAGCTGGAGGAATTCTGAGATCAGATTTTAAAATATTTTCATATCCTAAAGATATCACTTCATGCAATTACAAGATCACAATAGGCCTTTCTCTTTCAGTGCTTTGAAATTTTCATATTTTAAGGAAAATATACCTTTTCTTTTAGATATTTACTCCATCAAGGCTGCTGAGTTATTTACCATGTTTCATTAATCAAGATCTCATGACGCTTCAGGAATTGCCAAGGATTCAGGGTTATACATGACACTGTAGTGGTTGCATCAACATACTACCAGGCAGTAAGAATTAACTGGAAAATTATTAGAAGTTGTTTTCATCAGCATTTATGAGATACATAGTTTCATATTATTAAGGATTTTTTTTTAGAATTGGATGCCTATAAAAGAGAATAACTCAAGCCTTCTAACACCACAACACGACAAAATGGCAGAAATATCAGAAAGAAACTTCGCTAATGCTGAAAGCTGCTCCCAGACTGATTTTCAAACATATCAATTCTCTCCTGACATGTTTGTCTCATGATGTGTCAAGTGGCAGAGCTGTGCCACTGGCCACAGCTGCCGAGCCAACACAAATGCATCCCTGGACTTCTCCTGGCACAGCTGTGCCCACAGGATCCCGGGATCCTGGCACCCCCCAGTGCTGCTGAGCACGGCTGAGCTGTGCCATGGGACAGGATGTGCAGGCTGGCAGGTCCTCAGCAGGCTCAGCTCTTATGGAGTCTCTGTGGACCAAGCCTCCTCATCTTCAGGATCAGGACTAAAGAGACATTTGTATTCGTTTTGTGTGAGTTTTCATGATGGTTAGACACAGAATGCAGTCATAAAATCCAGAGCAATAATTTGTAGGCCAAAGTATTCTTTTTCCCCTTTTCTTTTCTCCTTTCTCTTTCTTTCCTTTCTCCTTTCCTTTCCTAGCAAAGGATTTTAAAAAGTATGGATGTCCCTTGCTTACCAAAATGTAACTCCATATTTTCAAATTACTGAAAATAATGGCCCTTTGCACTTCAAAATATGTTGCCTACAGGCCTATTTCCCCTCCAAAAGTGGTTCATTATAGAGCCAAAGCTCTGCACTGAGCCTCTGCAGGAATGACAGAAGGGTGGGATTACAGGAGCAGCTGCAGCCCAGCAGGAGTTCTGATCCACAGAACACCTGCCCATCCCAGGGCTGTACCAGGGTACCAGTTGTGGCAATTCACAGCCCTCTCCTCCTCCCTATTCCCAGGGCACCTGCACCAAGCCCTGGATTACAAATCTGCAATTTTTATTTGTTAATTCAGAGCTCCCCAAAGGTGATCTGAGATGTCAGGGACATCCATGGAAGTTACCTTGAAATAGGCAGAGGGAAATTAATTTCCGGGGTTGGAAAGACCTTGAAACACCATTTCTCCAGACAACATCTCCGAGAGAGACCCCCAAACTACCCAGCCTGGTTTCCAAAGCTGTTCCCCACCAGCTGACCAACACAGGCTTGGACCTAACGAGAAGCATCTCAGTCTGCTCAGATGTAATATTCTATGAGCCAGGTGTGCTCGTGGCACAGAAAAGCTGTACCTGGAGAGGGCAATTTGTGTCCAAACCTGCGCCAGGCTTTTCTCCCTCACTCCATGCCCAATCCTCCTGCAGTGGTGGCACAGATGGGGAGTGTCTTGTGGGATGGGAATCACTGGTGCTCTGCCATCCTGCAGCGCAACTGCTCTGCTTCTATCCAAGGACCAGCAATCTTGTTTTCCTAAAAGCCTTTTCAGATGATATGTGCACATGGCATCTGTTTGCAATGTATATTTGCCATTAGTGTTTTTGAGTGGGAATGGTGGGGTCCGTATGGCACAGAACATAAGGATTGCCGTGGTAATTAGTCATTATTTGGACTAGCAGAATAACTGCTATCAAAGACTCTTAATTCACTCCCATTCTAATGCACCCGACACGCATTTTCTTTGTTTCTGCCCTTTATCTAAAGTATTTTTTGCTCTGAAAGCACTGTTGATATTTATCATTTGCCTGACACATTAATCTATGTAGGAAAGTATAACATTTTTTAGGAAAGTTTTGCTTTCCACATTTTTTGAGGATTACACATTTTGCATTACAAAACAACATCTAAATATCTCTAAATCACCATGAGTTTAAGGAAAGCTACAAAACCAAGAAAGAGTAACACCTCCATAGCACAGTATATCTAGAAAAAACACAAACCAGATGATTTACCTGTGTCTTCTGTTCTCTGAGACCTGTTTACTCTGCATATATTCACAGCCTGGGCCTAGTTTCTGAAAGTCAGATTTTTTAATTCAGAAGGTTTTTAATTCTCAGTTCTCACAGCAGGTGTGCCAGGTGTGCCCACAGCTTTTGCGTCACCCGGGAAAGAGCTTTGAGAGCTCAAGCTCAGGAATTCTGTGCTGAGGAGGGCTGTGATGTGAGCAAATACACTTCAGAGAGAATGGCCATAGAAACTTCTCTTTCTCCTCTGACCACCTGTGCATTTCTAGGAGTGTTCCCCAGCTCCTGTGAAGCTGAGGAAGGGCATCCCACTGCAAATGGTGAATATGCAGTGGAGATACAAGTGAGAGCAGCTCCATGTCACAACAACCCGGAGAAGGATGAGCCTGACTGAAGCACACACCTCCTTAGCACAACTCAAACCCAGGGGAGGAGAATAGCAAAGCTGTCTCAAGCCAGAAGGATGGACATTTCAACAAAAGGTAAGGCTCAGTACCTTTGTTCACAGCAAGTGACCTGGACAAGGAGGTGGGATAAGTGCACAAAGTGGGACAGACACAAGCACTCTGGTCTTACCTATGACAAGGGCCTTTTTTGTCCTCTCAAAGGAAATAAACCAGGAAAAATACCCTGAACTTCCCACTACACGTACATGGAGGGGAAGGATTGAGTCTCAGCACTCCCCCTCACCCTCCTGCACCACATGGGTGATGGTGCCAGTGCCACCACCAATGCCAGTGATGGCCATGGCAGGGTCTTAGAGAAGCACAAGGCCTTTCCTTCGAGGCTTTGAAGTCTGGAGATGAGCAAAACAGTGTTTGATGTTGAGTAATTATGTTAAGTGGGCAGGTGGGAGCCAGATGCTAAAGAACAGCTTCAGATGTGAAGGCACTGGTGCCCCAGTGCTTTGTCTGGACTCGTATGTGGATTAAATATATATCAAATATATTTAAACATTAAAAAAAACCCTTAAGAACTTATGCTGAAAGCATGCTAGTGAGAAGCAGAGTATGTAACACTGGTTGCCATATTGGCTTGTCTGGAGCATTTGGATAAAATTTGTACATTTGTATATTTTATGTTGGATTATCATTTCTTACTGTTTCCACATGTTCTTTCATAGGGAAAATAATGCATGATCAAATGGTAAGGCCTATTTTTAAACTGCCTTTATGCAATTGAACTGAAAATATTAGTTTATCTTGTGCTATTCTGTCAAGCAGTATTATACTGATTAAGTTTTTTAAATATTATTGCTGCAGATGGAGTATACATAACCTGCATTTATACTCCATTTCATGTGCCTGCATCTTGAATCTTGACAAACTTTGAATTTTTGACCATAGCTTCATGAAGGATCAGAATGTCATAACCCCTTTAGTCAATATTTTGAAAGGCTAATTTGAGTGAGTAATTGCATTCCAGTTCAGAAGAATATTAAAATAACTAGTTTATGTGAATACATCCATCCTAATGGAAATATACATTCCAGAAGAGTTGGAAGAATTAGCTTAATATCGTTGTATAAAATTCAATGACTTGAGCTTTCAGGCAGGGCTGCACAGGCAGACTGAAAACATTTTGGCTCGCTCGGGTTTACATCCACTGTATCTGCTTCCAATCTCAAATTCCAATAAACGAACAACAAAGAAATCAAAAGGAAACTGTGTGGCTCGCCAGCTTGAACCTTGCTTGCAGAGAAACCAGACAAAACCACACAGTGTGAGGAAACAAACATAAAAACACAGTGTAATATGTTTTCTATTGTTTCTGCCAAAAAAACATCAATTGGTCCAGATCCACACAAAATCTGCCTTCTTCTGCTTAAACGTACCCCATGCTCACTGAAGGGCTGGTGAGATTTCATGCACTTTAAAGTCAACAAGGCCAAGTTGTGGTGCAACCTTCATTTTGTTTCATTAAAAAAAAAATACCACACACAGACATCTCAGAATGAGAGACAAATTCCTAGACAATTAAAACAACTCCTCGTGCTCGTGTTCAGCTTCCTTTTGCTCTGTACAGTGTCTGCTACCCTCATGCATAGCTGGGAAATCAGCAGCTCCTATCCACACAAGAAGCTTGAGCAGCATTAATAGTACAACAGCACAAAAATGAAATCCTAAAGGTTTACAACTGAAGATGGGTTCTAAGCTGGAAGCACCCATGGTGCAGGAACAAACCAAATGCTTTTGTTGGCTTGACCTTGAGTTAAGAGATGGTGACTAACCTGAAGATACCACGTGGCAGAAAATTGGGTTTTTTTCAGCTTCTCAGGTGTACTTATTTTTAACATAAAAGCCTCTGGCTTTCATAGGCACCAAAGAAAAAAGAAATTACAAATTCTTTGTAACCATCACTGCCCTCCTCAAAGTTAAATACTGTTACAGATGGGAACAGAAGGACTTTTTGCTGCAGGACAGTGATCCCACACTGCACATCTGGAGCACATCTCCTGCACCCTGAGTGGCAGCGGGGACTGCGTGCATCAGATGCCATTAGCCAGAAAATGTGTTAGCACAAAGAAATTATGAGAAGTGTGCTACACGGTCAGATGTAAGGAAAAGCACCATTTGTAGATTTGTTAGTCAATTAGGCTTTATTTTGAGTGATTCCCCCAAGGCTTCCTGAGGTAGGAGCATTTGTTTTCCTTCATTTCACCTAAGCCTGCTACAATTCAGTGACTGCAGAGTTCTATAAAGTCTCAATATTTTGGTTCTCAGACCTGTCACTCAGAGCATCACCTATGCCTTGACCTCTGTTCTGAGCCTTGGTAAATAACCACATAACACCCACCACTGATACAGCCCCAAAAAAAAGGAGGAGAAGAAAAAAAAAAAGGAGGAGAAAAATAACCAAATAAAAAACTGACACAAAACTATCAAGCATCATTCTGTAAATGTTCTCAACCTGTCATTTATATTATTAATTAAATGAAGACTATAGTGTGATCATTTTGGTTAACAAATAGCCCTGGGCAAGATGGGTAGCTTACAACACCTCTCTGAGCTCCACCTTTAGGAGGCATGTTACCCTTTCCATCTCCTACTTTAAAGTTGACTTCTGGAGTTTCCAGTACTTAAAAAAAAAAAAAATCCCTCACTCCTCAGCAAACAAATCTTGGTATACATAAATAAAAGACATTTGGGAAAAACCCAAATAATTTCTAGTCCATAGTGCTTACCTACCGCTAATACTTTGTTCTCCAATCAGAGGGTATATTAAATGGAAAAATGCCACACTGTAACTAGCAGAACAGATCACAGGATGAAATTGATTGGCATCACCTAATTAAACTGAGATAAAATAGAAAATAAATTCATAGAAATCTAAGTCAATTTGCTAAGTGAAAAGACTGAGAAAAAAAAAGTTGAATAGTTTACTTGAAATGAATTATCTAACTATGCAATTTCAGTAAAAATACTGCAGATATTTCAAAGTTACATATTTACTAGAAAGATCTTCAAAAATCTTTTTAAAAAGTAAAATGTCTGCTGAACTTTTCTGACATTTACAAAAGTAATTAATTAATATGATTAAGCAAATTAGGCTGAGGCAAAGTCTGACTGATTGTAAAGCATGCTGCAAGAGCCACCTGTTTGCTAGAAAGATTAGATACTATAGTGCTGGCAGCTAGAAAAAAACAGAGAATTATGAAAGTTAACATCTATATATACTGATCTTTGAGATCCGTCTTTTCTAACATGCTTCACCAGATTATCCCAGCTTTACCTGACAGAAGAATTGTCCATAAGTCATTTTTGTTTGGAAAAAAGCACTGGTGATTAAGCAAAAATAAAAATGCTGCTAACCAGTCACAGTAAGGGTGTTTATGGATCTGATTCCTAATTGGGTACATCAGCTCTTCTAGCCAGTTCCCAAAGTCAAGGAAAATCCCAGCAGTAGCCACTTTCTCTATAGATTTGCTCTCCTTCACCTTGAGGGCAGCAGTGAATGTTCCTGCTGCATAAACACAACATCTCAATTTAGCAGTCAAGAAGCAAAACTTCTGGTAGGACTAATTGCCATGAGGTGCTGTAAAACATGCAGTTGGAGGATACCAATCCCTGGTGATCATTTACAACTTGAAACAAAACTTGAAAACCAGTCAGAGAGGTACTTTTTTGCTATTTTATAAGGTTTTATTACTCCTGTTAACACAAGGCCCCAGTCATACATCATAAATTATGTATGGAGCAATACCATCACCTCTATCAGCAGGACCCTGCAGTGAAAGTCTAAGTGGGGTGACATCACACCCAGCTCTAAAAGACTTAGAGGAGATGTTGAACTTGTCTTCATGGTTAAGTGTCAGAAGACTTGAGAGAACCCAGATGCTATTGAGTGAGGAAGGGATGAGGACTGGAGCAGGAGTGTAGACTTTTGTGCTCATAGTGCAGGCACAACAGCTCTGGGCATTGTCCTGTACAAGCCCAGCATATCAGAGACCATGAGCTCTGGAGAGGAGGCAGGAGATGGAAAAGAATAATTTTCCAAAAGGCAAAGGAGCAGATAAAGGTGTGGAGAAGAGCAGAATCACAGCAACCCTGAACAACCAGATTTTGAGGACAGCCTCTGGTGAGGACAGCCTAGTGACCAGGAAAGGACAGAAGGGCCATCAGTTCCATGCAGTTACATCAATCCCACTAATTTTTCCACAGAAATGATGCTTAGTGCTCACCCTGTACCCTGGAGGCTTAGCTGAGGTTAGCACAGAGCCCTGTGTGTTGGATTACCACCTCTGAAATAACACATTGGGCAAGAACCAATTTTGCAAATCACAGTCCTGCAAAGGGAAAATGCTAACAAATGGACGTGCCTGTGAGAAAGAAAATGCTGGATATAGAAATTAGCAGAGCTGATTGCTAGGTATGCTCAATTAGGAGTGTATATATGGACTTTTCTAGGAATAGCTTTAGGCACGCTCAGCCCTGCTGCTTGTGCTATATTTCTGCCATACAGATTAACTAAACACAATGTTAAGAGATGCAAAAAAACCTGTGATTTGAAAGTTCTGACATAAACAGTCCCTGAAAAAGAAGCAAACAGAGCACACATTGTCTATGCCATTTGTGAGCCAGTGGATCTAATGGTTCACTTACTTTACAACCTGCTTTGGAATAATTTGGCACATCTCTAATTTTAACAAGCTTCAGTGGGATTAGATAAAATGCAGACTTTGTTTACATCAATTAACACTCAAAGAAGTACAAAAGAACTTGTTAACTGCATTTATGAACAAAAAGTAGCAGAGTGAGAGTTTGTCCAAACGAAGTTGCTGTTCAACTTGCTCAGATTGGCACAGTTGTCTCTGAAAGCCTAAAACCAAGAACCCAAGAAGGGAGCTGCATTTTCAAAGAGGCAGATGTGTATTTTTAATTATATCGGCAGATCTAATCAACATTTGTGATAGCTGCATTTCCAGGTTTGCATACATCAGACTCACAGAGATTACTTCTTCCCTCCACATGCCATGTACACATTCACTGAGTCAAGTGGAAAACCAAAACCATTGCAGGCAAGCTGACAAATACATTGGCCATTGCTACTTTATTATTCCTGTTTCCAATTATTTTACCCCACTGGTGTATTATTATTCCTATTCCCAATTATTTTGCCTTGACTGATTATAAGCAAATCCTTCTCTACATGCTACAGAGCTGGAAAGAAAATGTGGATGACTTCAAACCTAGCCCTAATAAATGGACACATCATATATGCCAAATAAAAGGTTTTCAAATAGCAATTATATTAATAAAGACACAGAGGAAAAGGGGGTAAAAATAAGGGTTTAAAAAGTGAGGGAAGGAAAAAAGTGCACTATGGAATATACTATACCATGCAAGTAGTATATAGTACATATTAGCTGAATTCTGATAAGAATATTTTTTTTTTACCATACATATTTTGCCCCTTGCATCACATCATTTCCATAGATCTGTGTGTTCAAACTTCTGGACAACACAAGAGACACCTTCAGAAAGCTGTTTTGTGACTCTCCCAGGATCAGCCACTTCCAAGGAAGCTTCCTGCTCCCTCCTCAGGTGCTACAGGCACCACATCTTTTCCATCTTTTCCCCATTAATAGCTCAGGGATTCATAAAACAATGTTGTCACTATATCACAACGTTCTTAGTTGCATTTTCCATGTAGTCAAGAGACCTGGGCACTACAGAAATGGGGGTTTTTTTGTCACTCCAGCAGTGTGCCATTATAATTAGAAATGATCAGCAGAGCTGAGCTGCTGTCACCGGTGAGAGCACTGCTGGTCAGTGCCGTGTCCCCAGTCCTGGGGACACCACAACTTCCCCCTCCTGACAGGACAAAATTAACTCTCACAACCTAATAACCAGCCTGCTGCTGCACTAACAATGGCAAAAGGTGTCTGGAGCAGCCTGGTGTGCTCAAGCATTTCGGATCAGAGCCCTGCTGAACTGCAACAAGAGATAGAATCAATTCCTTCCAGAGGCTCTGCATTCCAGTTTGCCACACAAAGCTCAGACAAGCAAGGGAAAGCAAGGAAAGGGTCTTTAATTAATGGAGCCACACTTGCTGTACCACAAACTTTCTTCCTTAAGGTTGGGGGGATATTAAGGAAAAAAGAAGATTTTTATATTCATAGGAATAGAACAAAGAGAATTCAAGAGCAAGAGGAACTATATACCATCAAATGTAGCTTATACACAAGTGATTTTTTTTTTCTTTTTTTTTAATAGTGAAAGTAGTGAAAACTTAAGAAAGTAACAAGCAGGAAAATGTTCCTCTAAGGTGAAAAAAACCAAGATTATTGTAAGTAAAAACAATTCTCAAATTTTTAAGCATAATTACGGCATTTCCAGAGTCATGGTTTAAATAAAGTTTTTTGAACACCACTTAGAGCAACAAGGATGTTCAGACCTGGAGTCTCTTTTCCACTACCACCCTACTAGTGGAAGTTGCTGAAACCATGACAGCCCAAGCAAACAGCCATGCACACACTAAATATTCAATAAATTTTGCTCATAGAGGCCACATGAAATAGCCTGTAAGTATTAACATAGATACCTAATGCACAGATAACCAGCTATGTAACCCAGTTCCAAAATCCCCTCTAAAGAAAACCGGCTCTAAATGCAGAATATCACAGCACATACAGATTAATTCCTGATAGGTATCCAAACCCTGGACAATCTAATAGCAGCTTAGCATTGATTGCATGCTACACAACAATTTAGGTTTTGTTTTCCATTAGTAAACACCTCAAATTACATGAAAGGGAGAAAAAGTTCCCTAGATACAAGCATTAAATATTTATCAGCCTTATGTCTGTTCTGTCACCACGCCTCTGAGAAAGTCCATTAATTAAATACTTTAGAAACGATTAAAACACTTCCTTAGAACTTATTGGCACCTGTTAATTCACTGACCCTACGAGGCTATGGCAGTAAATGTCTTGTTTGATTGCTTCTCTTACCAATAAATCAGCAGCTTAAAGACAAAGGAGACATGATGCAACTCCATGTACACAACATTGCCTTAAAACACAAAAGCCAGTATCTAGAGGCAGAGAAACAGAACATTTATGTAGACAGGGCAGCACAAATAATCTATTTAACCTAATCTTTTAATTACAGGAAACATCTCGTAGCAAGACATACAAGAGCAATGAAATGACCCAGAGCTAGAAATCAAGATGATATATTTGTGCATGTGAAAGTAACACCAGCAGAATTCATAAAAGAAAACCTCCTTGGGCATTATTATCTTTCCATCAGGATACACTGTCATCACATTGAGAACAGGAGAAAAAAAATGGTTTAAAATATGTTGTTAAAATACAAATAAAGGGAAAAGGAAAAGAAAACAAGAGCAGAGAAAGGTAAAATTAGAAGTGGGGGGAATGCAGGTGAAAAGAAATCTCAGTTTGAATTATAAAAACGGAGCATCTTAGGACTGGGGAGAGAAAAGAAATAAGGGACAGACCCCAATAGCTTGGCACAGCACAGCACCCACTCCAGTGCAGAAGCTGCAGCGATTTGGGTGTCATTATTTACTCGGTAACAAACTACTCAGCAGAGAGGGGGGTTCAAATCTGGCCCTGCCTGGGCAGTATGCAAATCTTCTCCCACTCCTCTGCAAGCTTTTAAGGATAGCTGGCAGAGAGTCCCCTGAAGAGTCCTGGCAATGCCACAGTCTGCAGTGGGAAACGAGCATCTTGCAAAGAACCCCTGAGATCCTCCTACCCCCTCAAATCTGCGCAAGAGGAGAAGTGTTGCCTGCAAGGGGGAGCGAGACGGAGCGTGTGTGCAGGAGAGGGAGAGAAAAATACTGCTGGTAATTATAAAAGAGTCCTGAAATGCCAGGAGATGGGAGGGAATAATTGATCCTAAACAAAAATAATGACAATAAATTGCGCGCTCCTCGCTGCGTGTAATGTTTTCTCCTCTCCCCCATTTGTGGTGTTTTGACCCTTTGTTCGGATCCTTTACCTTGCTGCATTGAAGTTATTATGGAATATTTGAAAAAATTGGCTTCCCTTCCTTTGATCTCTACTATTGGATTACATTCTTCCCACTGCCTGCACACAGTTCTTCACTCCCACATTCATTTTCCCCATTTCTTTGTTTACATTCAATTTTACCATATTTCTTCACACTTTTCTACATGGGTAAAGCCTATGTTATGTTCCAACACACATTACTCTCTCTCCTTCCTTACTTTGCACTTTTTAACTGATCATGTAGAATATTTGTTTCCAGAATGACAACAAAAAAAAATCCAAACAAAACAGAAAAAGAAGAAAAAAAAAAAAGAGAAGAAAAAGAAGAAAAATGTATGCAATGGTGAAAACATGTTCCTTTTCACTCCAACTGCAGCCCTTGCTGAATTGTGCTGCCATTGTTTTCCAACAGAACTTGCATTTCCAAACTTGGGAATTCCCATCAGTCTGTCTGACAGAATTTTCCTGTTTTTTCTCAGAAGGTGTGCATTTTTCAAATGCCAGTAACATACCACTACAGAATTTCCCAGGAGTAACAGCTTGGTTTGAGGGACTCTTATTCAAAAGCCTTACTTCAAAAAAAGTCATTTGAAACAGAAGAACCAAAACTGATTATTTACATTCTATAAATCAAAACAAAACTACAACCAATGCATTTCAAAATATTGCTATAATTATTTTCTACACGCTGATAAATTGCTGGACATACTTTCCTGAGTGCTGGTTGGCAATTCCTCGAGCACTAAACACAATGTTTATTTAATTTTAGATTGTGAATATAATTATTAAAAGTGTGATTCAAAATCATTAAAAAAAGAAAAAAAAAGAATGTACAGGGGAAAAGGAAAAAAAAAAGACAAACGACAAACCAAACACAAGGGGAGCATATTTCAGATGTATTACATGTTTTTAAACCTCTGTCTGTTGCACTTCATGGAAAGGTCTGTTTCCAGGGTGGAACTGGTTGACTCAGTCCCAGGGGATGGAGGAGCTCAGGCCCATCAGGAGCAGAGCATCCCAAGCCAGGTGACAAAGCTGGGAGCCACAGCAACGGCCACTGTGACACTTTGGGGGTGCAGGAGAAGCTACAAAGCTCAGGAGCAGCTCTCCCAACAATCCTGACTCCATTCCCTAAAATATATTGAAATGGCAAAGATGTGAAAATGTATTCACCCCACTTTTCTCAGCATTGCCAGAAGACAATGTGTGTTATATCCAAAAATTTTCTGAATAAAGTGTATTTTTTTTTCTTTATAATCTACGTACCATCATGCTCCCCTCTCCAATAGTAAAATCAAGGGATATTAAAAGATGCAGAGTCATAACACAGTATTCCAAGTATGGAGAAACACAGTTCTTATCTCAGACTCCCACATTCACACCCAAAATTTTCCTTTTGTGGCCTCTCAGAGCGGGCTGGGGCTGTGCCAGCCAAGGACCACCTCACACAGAGCCAGCCCTATCAGCTCATAAAGTGAAAAGAAGGAAAAAAGAATCATCATGGTACAATTTGCACCTGCACAGATGTGTGTGTTCTACACTCAGTGTAAATCAGGAGAGTTTGGGTGAAACTGGTGCATTAACATCAACAGAGGAAGTCTTGTGACCCTCAGCCAAAATCCAACATGCCCAGTCTTTAACAGGCAGCCCCATAAGGAAGAGATGGATGGATGGGAATGGACTTTGCTACCACAACTAAAATTAGAGGTAAAAACCCCAGCCAATCCACTGCATATTGATTTACGTACTGCAGGATGAAGTATTGAAAGAAATAGATATTTGTCCTTTCAACCTCTTGCTCCATGGCCCCTGTTTTGTTTTCTCCTTTTAACTTTACCACACATTAACAAATTTTCTGAATTAATTCAAGGCATTTCTGGCAGCACGTAATTCAAATTTATCCATTTTAATTGTTTTTCAGTGGCAGCAATGGTTGAAACTGAATTCTGCTTAGTCTGCTTGAGAGCTGGGCATGGGTAGTAACAGGCTATTTCAACAGTTCAGGGTAAAAATGGGATATTCACTTAACTCTGCAGTATCAGTGCAATTCATCTCAGTCCATAACAGATGACATGTTCAATAGAATATGTAAAGTATGCCTCCACCTAGTGATGACTATGTACAAATAATAGAAAATAATAATAATTATTCTATTACTTAAGAGAGTCACAGTAATTGGCTCCCATTTTACCAAATTAAAATGTGCTCTCATGCAAATATTCACATATACAAATGCACACTTTGCCTCCAGAAAAATTAGTTTAAAGCTCAATCTGTGACAATTTACCTGCAAACTCTGACTTGAGGGAGGCTAAACACATTCCAGGTTTTAAGCAGATTAAAATTTCAAATAATATATTTGTAGCAATCACAACTATTACGAGGACGAAATTAAAAAAAATGGGGGTGTGACTGAAGTGCTGTGGATTTTAAGTGTTAAAATTGTCTGATAATTTAAGTTTGATAGACTATTTCTAAATGAAATGGTAAACAAACCACATCCCCCCCTTGCAACTCTGTTTGCCAAAGAAAATGTTTGCTAAACTTCTTGGATCATTGTGCCTTACAGATGCAATTGCAGATGTAGTGGCTGAAATTCCTAGGAATTTTTTTTACCCCAAATCAGAGCAGAGGTTATGAAAGTAACAATAAAAATTAAAAATAAATTATTTTTAAAAAATACAAAGGCAACAAAAAATTCCAACAAAACATCCTAACAGTAAAAAACCTCAACATTCCAGAACTCAAGAAATCCAGCCCTTGAACTCAATCTCAAATTTTTACCAACTCCCATAATCCATATAAAAATAGTCTCTAACTGGGATCAATTGCAGGCGCATCCTCAAAATCAATAAACTTGAGGAGGAGGTTTGAAAAGTCAGGGTCCCTGGTGGAAAACGTTCTTGTGGGCTTTCCTTTCATCTGGGAACCACCTTAAATGTCTTCTCAGGCCCACTGGTCTTGCATTACCATTTCAAAAAAGTCTCCCCATCCCATTAGTGGTCCATGAATCACAGTTTAGGAATTCCCTGCTCAGCTGAAAACCAGAGGTGTTGTATCTAAAAGAGGGCAGGTCACTGCCTGCAGTTCCCCCCTTGAATTTAAATTGCCTCCCATTGTCCATATAACACCTTCAAGCATCCAAAAAAACATCCTGTCTGCAAAGAAATCACTCCTACACAAAAAATGTGAATCCCAAACCTCTCCTCTGGCATCCCTCTGCACACAAATTCAGAGAGAGGACAGCCAAGGCTCCCCATGCCCAGCCAATTCCAAATATCTGCCTCAGCCATTAAAGAGAAACACAAAAAAATGGAGTCAAGTGGCTTCGCCAAGATTTTAAAAAATGTAGTGGCTGAATACAGAAATACCAGTCCCAAACATGTAAACAAGTCAGATTTGATTATCTCTGAGCGAGTTCATTTAGGATTCGTTTTTCTCTTTTTCTCTTCTTTTTTTTTTTTTTTTTCTCCAAGAGTTTGATAAATTAAGGGAATGTTTGGGCACCTATCAAGATACTATTTTTTCCCGCTCATATTAGCTTACATTAAATTTAAAAAAAAACCCCCAAACATGAAAAATCATAATGCTCTTAAATTAATTTAACTGTTTTCCATTAGGAGAAGCACTAAACCTTAAAATACTAAAGAACCAGGAAATCCAGTCTTCTTTTGCATTTCTTACATTTTTCTTTCAACTGTTGATTGCCAGAAAATACCATTTTCCCTGGGTCATAAATGCACAAAACAGAGCACCAAGGGCCACACCCACATCAGAGGTGCTTTATCAAGTTATCACCCTACTGACTATCTGTAGCCATAATTCTCATTACATGCTTTATCTTGAACCAGCTAGTCCTTGTGAAGCTATTTACCTTTTCCCTACCAGCTGATCAGAAGAGAATTGCTATTTTAAAGCATAAATTTACTACCTAAGGAATAATTTAGAGAACACAGATCTATGGGGATATTATTTTAAAAAAAATAATATTGGTTGGTTCAGAAACTAGTTAAATGAATGTTAATTACGGAATAGTTTGGGTTGGAAGGGAAAGGTCACCTGTTCCAACCTCCTGCTGTGGGCAGGGACACCTTCCTTTAGAGCAGCTACTGGTCTGAGTTACTCAACCAGGCACCGACCTTGGCTGAAAGATGTTTTTAAAATGCTCAGTGTCACCAGAGTGCCCTGCAGGATGAGTCCATGGGGAAAGGGAGAGCCTTGGTGGCACCGGGAGCAGACTGGACAGCCCTGGCTGCCTCCGCTGCCCACATCCCTGCCCACATCACTGCTCACATCCCTGACTACATCCACTGCTGCATCCAGTACCCACCTCCACTGCCCTCATTGCTGTTCACATCCCTGCCTGCATCCACTGCCCATATCCACTGCCCTTATAGCTGTTCACATCCCTGCCCACCTTCCCTGTCCACATTCCTACCCACATCCACTGCCCACTTTCCACTTCCACTGCTTGCATCCCTGCCCACAACACTGTTCACAACCCCTGCCTGCATCCCTGCCCACCTTCCCTGCCTACATCCACTGCCCACATCCCCTGCCTGCATCCCTGCCCACTCCCACTGCCCTCATCCCTGCCCACCTTTTCCCTGTCTACATCCACTGCCCTCATCGCTGTTCACATCCCTGCCTACCTCCCCGTCCACATTCTTACCCACATCCACTGCCCACTTCCATTGCTTGCATCCCTCCCCACTTCCACTGTCTGCATGCTCTGCCCATCTTCCCTGCCAGCACCACTGTTCACATCCCTGCCTGCATCCCTGCCCACTTGCACTGCCTGTATCCCTGCCTACACCACTGTTCACACCCCTGCCTGCATCCCTGCCCACATCCAATGCCCACATCGCTGTTCATATCCCCTGCCCTCATCCCCTGGTGCATCCCTGCCTACATCTCTACCCACCTTCCCTGCCCACATCCAATGCCCACATCGCTGTCCATATCCCTGCCCACCTTCCCTGTCTGCATCCACTGCCCTCATCCCCTGGGATGCAGCCCTGTTGCATCACCCTGGTGCATCCCTGCCTGCATCCCTGCCCGCCCGTGCGCTGCCCACGAGATGGCAGCAATATGTTTATGAATAATGCAGCAGAGGCTGCAGCCCCATTTCGCATGCGGGAGCTGCAAAGCGCCGCTCGCTCCTTCAGCTGCAAAACAAAATAACACCGCCCGAGCCCCCTCCTCCCCTCCCCAACCGCACAACCCTCTGTGAATTGGGCCCAAAAAAAAAAAAAACAATGGGAAAAAATAAGCTGCTCTTTTGTCACACTGCCCGGGTTGCTTTCTCATGTGGGGTCAGCATTTTCCAAGGCACAAGGTGCTTCCTCTGCTCTCACAGATTTCTCCAGGTCCTTGTGCTCAGCCGTGCTTCTGTCCCTGACAAAATTATGTCACACGCACATTAAGCATTAACTGCTGCTATGTTTTATTCCTGCAGCACAGAAAATGCCTGTGGCTTGAAATAAATATTTTCTTTTCTGATGGACAAATAACATCTGCACTGGTGAAAGCTGCAAGCGTGGCTGTCACAGGCTAAGTGATTCAGATAATCTCTTGAGAAGCACATGTGTATGAGCACACACAGGCACTCGTACCTATCACAGGCACTCACATATCAGCACTTGGATTTGCCAAAAGATGGGCTCTTAAAAAGCATAGTGAGCTATTATAACCATCACTTTCAGCAGACAGACTTCTACACACACGTTATGTCAGACTGGGGGAACACAGATCATGAGTTTTTAAAATCAGCTTGCTTTCATGGAAAATTAGGCTTTTCAATTGGATTTTGGAGTTGTCCAGCATTTAGCGAAGCCGTGGGCTGCAGTGGGTACCACACAGAGGTGATGTGCAGTGTACAGACAGCAGCAGCACAGCACCCTGCTCAGGGCAGCTTCTGCTCCAGCCAGGCTTTCAAGCCTTTCCAAAATCTCCATGAGTTGTTGAAGTTCACTTTTCAAGAGATATTTTTTGTCTTGAATTTTTTTTTAGGACAATAATGGGAAAAAAAAAAAGGAGTACCTGCCCAGGTAAGATCATCTTTAGCTACGAAACAGCCAAAGTTTTTTGAGAACTTGGACTCTTATTTCATGAAGCCAACTATAACAAAATATTGCTTATCAGGAGCGGACCTTACTATTGCTGAAAAGTAACAACTTTTTCACATAATTAAAAAAGTGGTAATTAGGATTTCAATTTTCTTCTTTTAATAATGATAACAACAAAATACTAATGTTCTGCTACTGTTGCCACAAAATACACAAGGCCTTTTCGACATAACTGAGGGGTTTGTTTAACCCCAAAGCAGACTCAGCAAGGGAGAGAAACAGATTAACTATAATTTTGTGGCACCTCTAACTTAACTGCTTGGTTTGTCCTTTTTATGAATAAAGTTGCTGTTCCTTGAAATCCTTGAAATTCCATTAGGTTAAATTGATAGAGAAGTTCCTTCAAATTCCATTACAGAGACTCAGTTTCCCAAACTTTTTAAATGCACAGAGTTGTCATTTGAGTGCCCTCCTGTTGATTACTTCTCTATTTCCAAATTGATTATAGCTTGAATATTGAAATATCAAAATACTGAAATATTTTTGTATATGTTATAGAAAAGTTTTTTTTCATTTTTGTTAAGGTTTCCTATGCAAATGAAGCCAAATTCCTTACAGTTTCTATGTTCCTGTCCTTGTGTAAAGCTTTGCTTGTATCACAGAAGTAATGACATCTGTCCCTCTTTCTGTCACTTTTTTTTGAGGGAAACAGGCTTTATTAATGATATTCCTTAGAACATGAATCACATCAAGCATTTGTGTCCATCACTGAGTAATTACTGAGCAATCTGAATTCCAGTTAATTTTCCATATGTTCTTTGGGCTAACATGAGTAAAATCAGATTGAAGAGAGAGACACTGGTGAGAAAAGCCTGACCATTTCTCACCCAACAATTCTGAAACAAAGGTGGAACTGTATATTCCAGAGTGCTCCAGTTACCAGGCTCTTGCTTATTCTCAATTAGATAAATATCTTTTCTCAGCTGATTTTTCTGCCTGTTCAGCTCTTTACTAACCAGGAACACCTCCCTGGGTCCCAAGAGCAGCTACTGTCAACACAGGTGATGTGGTTACTGTTAAATCTGCCTTTTCCATACATAAAAAATAAATTCAATGACAATAAATAAAATTACCAAGGATATCTAAAGGTCTCTCCTCATCATCACCTTAGAATATTATATTAAAGCCTTTAGAAGACAAAGTGACTTCTTAATTTTATAAAGTTTAAAATGCATATTGTGTGAAATTTTCTATTTTCTGCAAAACTTTCCTCACAATCAAAGCTGGTTTTCCTCTTTCACTATGTACTATCACTCTTACTTTTCTGTTTTGATCACCAAGAAAATACATTAAAACTTACAAGATCTTCAAAATGAAAGAAATTAAGAAAAGGACAACTGAATACATGAAAAAAAAATCATTCATGGGTTTTGTTGGATTTAGGTTACAACAGAAAATAGTAGATATGTTGAGAAGTCAGAAGATTAACTGCATTCATGGATTACTGAATACTGATTACTGGTTTTACTGAATATTTTGGCAGGAGCTTTGCCAGTAAGGTCATTAAAGAGCCAGTTAGAAGAGAGAGCTAGAACCATAATTGTGAGGCTGTTCCACATTGCTGTGTTCAAGATCTCCCATTTACAACAATAAAAAAAGTATTTATGTAAAATCAGAGAATGGTTTGGATTGGAAAGGACCTTAACTGGTCTCGTTCCATAGGCAGGGACACCTTCCACTCCCACCCCTATCCAACCTGACCTTGGACACTTCCAAGGATCCAGAGGCAGCCACAGCTTCTGTGAGCAATCTGTGCCAGGGCCTCCCCACCCTCACAGGGAAAAATTGTTTCCCAATATCCCATCTAAATCTGCCCTCTGGCAATGGGAAACAACTTCCCTTTGTCCTGGAACTCCAGGTGCTCAAAGTGCAGGTCCCACCTCTCTCAAACTGCTGGCCACGCTTCTTTTTGAAGATGAAAACCATTTCTTGGTTTTGTGTTTAAAAAAAATAAGTAATTTTAAGTTTGTTATTTTAAGAACCTCTTTCTGACACCACCTAACAACTGTGATGTGGCCAAGTCTTTTAATTAGGCAATAGCATATTCAGGTCTCTGGGATAAAAATTAAACCTCATCCACAGCAGTGAGGTCCAGAAGTGGACAAAATGGTGTTTTAAGATCACAAGACATCCATCAAATGCATAGCAGATTAAAAAACAGCAAAGGGTCCTGCACAACTTGGATTTGAAATCAAGAGCCCTCTCAGGCTCAGGAAATGGGACTAACTCTGGGATAGGTTTTGGGTGGGAACAGGCTCCAGCTGCTGATAAGGACCACCACAAGCCTGTAAGGTGGCTTTTTTAGATTTCCCTCCTCTGTGCAGCATTTATGTTCAAAAACACACAAAGAAACCCAAACACCAATCCCAACCCATGTCCCTCCACGTTGCGCTCTCAGTGCTTCCTCTAGAGAGATCGGAGAAACAAAAATGATCCCTCCCATGGCAAAAAGCAGCAACTTAAACCATTCCTGGGAGGCATCCAGACACTATCCTGATCCTGTAGTATGTAGAACAAAATAGCTTATCATTCAGATTACTCGCTTGGACAAAAGCTGGAGAGCTTCAAGGACAAGGGAGTTACCCAGGATCAACGCCATAAATGTTATTATATATGAAACAGCTGCAAGATAAATTCTTTCATATTACACATAGGTGCAGTTGTACTTTCAGCTGTCTCGCTGGTGGAGCAGTGCAGGGCTTATAGAGCTTTCTCTGTTTGTAAAATACTCTTAGTTGTGTAGGATTGAGTAACCCCTTACAGCTGCGGTGCATTGAAACAAAAAACAGTATCACACCACATCTGTGGCAAGAGCCCAGACATAGAACTCCAGAAATTCCTCATATGAAACCTTCCTAAAAGTGAACTTGGTGAACGGGGTAAAATTATGACTAAAGAAACCAAAAAGTGCCTGTTAGTTAAATGAACTGCGCTATTAAGAGAACAAAGAAGCTTCATCGATTTATAAATATGCTGCTGGCGACCTTTTTTGTGCTTTTCACCTCTCTCCTAGATTTCCTCTTCTTTTTTGAATTATCTGAGAGAAATCTCCCAAAACCTCTTCAAGGAAATAGTGTACAACCACAGGACTTTGTGCTAATGAACCCCCAGAATTAAAAATCCAGAGGTCAAGAGCACATCTTCCATGGAGTCTGGGCTGAATTTCAAATTAAAAGGCTGTTTGACAGAGAGAAGAGGTTCAGTAAAACAGGGGGAAGAATAAGACCCAGTTGAAAAGTTTACTAAAAGTAGGAAATTCGGCATATTGGAAAAAAAAAAAAATCTGCAAACTAGCCTAGTTACTGGTGTTTCCAACACCATATCAACACTGACTGAAAAGCAGCCCATTAAGTTAGTTTCTTTTTTGATAACTCACATCAAAACACACCTACCCAATATCAAACTAAGCCAAAAAAAGGCAAGAGGAGAACAACAAAGTGACACAGGGGCTGTTTCTGTTAAAGTTGCTGACTGACAACACTGCCATCCCTTAACATGGTTTTATTTAGTTATTACAACCATCTCTCTGTAAATGACACTTAGGATTATTTAAGATTATGTTGTAATCCTTTTAATCCTCAGTGCTTTAAATTTCAGGCTAAACACCAAAGAGCAAACTAGCACTTAGCAGAAATATTTAAAGCATGTGATTTAAACATAAATCTTCTTTTATTCAGCACTCCTCCGATGAAGACCTAGTGCATCACATCACTCAGCCAGCAAGAACAAACAGCACCATGTCTCACTGCAAGCTGCTACCTTACCCCACACCATGGGAAGCTGTTTCTAACCAGGTCTTTTCCTTGGTGCCAGCTACACCATCAATTAAATAAATGAAAGGAAACCAGGAGGTTATAGTCTATGAGATGTGCATATTTTCAGTTACTGTTGAGGGAAAAAAAAATACCCCTACATAATGTGTTCATCAAGAACAGAAATAGATTGCATGCACAAATTGGATAGTGTGAGACAGATCAGACTTATCCTGTTAAAAAGGGAGTAGCTCAATTAAAATGAGAGGAGTAACACTGCTGAAAACATCATGATCAAGACCAGAAACCCAAATCTTCCTGCCTGAATATCATTCACTTGCAGTTCCCTCTTTTTTTCTCCCTGCATCGATCACATTTCCAATTAGTTTTTCTTTATGATACTCCTATGCTCCATCTTCTTGCTGCTATCCATTAACTGTCATCTGCTTAGATTTTAAATCCAAGATTTCCTTCTTTTTCTTCAACCCAAAATTTCAATAGTCTTTTTCCATTTATGATCTATAATTCATGAACTCAAATTGAGTACCCTGACTAAATCAAACTCAAAATTCTGCACCTACTCCTCACATAACACATTAGCACAAAGCAACCACGGAATGAGAAAAGAAGGTTTTATTAGAAGGTAATGAAACAAAACACCAACTATGTTTTGATGGGCTTTGAAGATATAATTATACTTATTTCTGATCATTTCAGAGTTAAGCAGTTAATGTATTTAATCAAATAGCAATGCAATGCATCTATATTTAGGTTGAAAAAAAATAAAGAAAGCATTAAAGAAAGACACCCATGATGTTTTCATTAGAACAAACCTATGAATAAGTAGACACACACTATCAATTTTATTCCCACCCACGAGGAATAAGTAGATCAGAAGTGTTTCCTGAAATATTCAGCTCCCAGGTACAAACTGACCTCTCTGCTTTCGAACTGGCCTTGGATTCCCTCCAGACTATCTCACAAATCCTCGCTCCCTCTCCAGTCCCCTTCCCACTCTATCTGCTCATGTAGCACCAGTCTTGTTCAGTCCCTTCCTCTCCCAAAATGTCACCACTACTGGTGCCAAAGCCTTCTCCTCTTTCGCTCTTACCATCTGGCACAATCTTCTTGTAGCTCTCTGTCTAAACAATGCTCCATCCCTCTTCAAAATGTGTCTTAACATATGTCCTTCCTCCCATGCTTTTACTTCTTAATGTCTCTCCCACTCACTTATTGGCTTGATGAAGACACATTTTAATGGGTTCAAACAGTAGTGCATGAGTTTCCTTTCTCACATTATTCTGATTCAGTTACACCTCACACGAACAGAAGTGAGAAGAAAATGCACTGCGGAGCCTTCGTAACACCAGTTTGGTAAATCAATAACAGAGCTTCGTTTGTCTTTACTTTGGAAATGTATTAGCTCAAATGAATCACCGCCCTGAAACGCGTTTCCAAACAGGAATTTTGCTTATTGAAAAATGAGAAATAAACCCTAGAAGCTCAGAAGATCTGTCAGTGTGCTCAGGGGGTTACAGGAGTGAAGGCTAAGGTTATACTTAATCACATTCCAAGTGAAAAAGCTGAAGATTGACAGCAAAAACCAAAATATTTATTCTAAAAATACCTAGGAAATGACAAAGCCCCAAGTGTTGTCTCAAGACAACCTGAAAGATGTGGGGGGTATAGAAGCATAAGTCTCGCTGTCTCAGAAAAGAGGAACATTTCTAAATATTGCATGTGCTTTAGAAAGATGTCTAGAAAAATAAACCTTGAAAAAAACTCTGTAACACCCAGTTGACCCAAAGAGATTTCTTTTTAAAAAGCCATGTAGAGGCCCTTAGGGGTTTTTTTATGTGTAGTGGTTTTTTTTTCCTTCCATCCCAGACCCAGACACAGTTGGTTCCTCTAGCATGTTTCATTGGTCATGATGCCAAAGGACTCTCTGGTAACTAACAGGATCTTGACCCTGACATGTTCCTTTCTGCATCTCTCCCCACTTTATTGCTTGTATTGTTATACCATTTTAAATGTTAGAACTCTGGGAAACAACTTGGCTCATAGAGAATAATATTTTGATGTGGCTTGATGCAACATTTAGTGAAACAGAAAAAGACAACAAATCCTTTCTACTGATATTCATGGGAGCTGGATTATGTCCAAAACCTGAAGATGTTGCAATAAACTATTTTAGCCCCTAGATCCTGGAATGTTAACCTTGCAGTAATGCTTTTCCCCTCCTTTCATCTTCTTGGGCCTTGATCCTCCCTTTCAATTCAATGGGATTTGGACGAAGGAATTAAATAATATTATTTTCCATCAATGAAGAATAGTCCTGTGAGAAATACATGTCCCTCTCTGCTGGCCCTGACAGAGGCAAGCTTTTAAAATCCTCCCCTCCCCTTGCAGAAGTGAACCTGGGTCATCACCGTCTGAGGACCCTGAGCAGCAATAAAAATAAACAGAGAAACCGCACTGCGCTGGAGCCGTGCTTGTATAAGCAGTTTGAAGAAGTTGTGTTTATGGAAGTCCTCTAGGTCAAGATTCTAGGCCTGAACCCAAAGCAATTACCTACTAAGTTTTAAAAACAAATTGAATATAGAGCATTAATCAATAAATCAACAGGTTCTCAAGTGTTTAGGAGACTCAGTCATCAGAAATCCTTCTCTTAGAAAAATAGTAAACCGATGCTGGATAAAGTGTTACACTCCTTTACTGGTAAGAAAAATGCTGTATTAAATCAGGATCTAGTTATTAAAACTAAGGAAATAAAGCCTACCTCTTCACAGAGTTCAGACTCAAATGAGACGTGGAATGCTTTGCCCCTTACCTGAAAGACATTCTTTCTGCTGGATTTCTCTGAGGTCCACTCTATGCGAGCACCACACAAATCCACACACTCAGGTTTATATCCCGGCTTCTGGAAAGGAAAAGAAAAAAAAAAATCAACATGAATATGGCCTGACTTCTCACAAATGGGGACAGTTATCAGATGAAACAAGAATAGATCACGTTAAAGTGACAGGTTGTTGTAGCACAGCTGCTGATATTACTGAAAAGAGCTCATTATATACCCTGGTATTGTTAAATAACCACTCTTGGGGTGTCTTAGTTCAGAAACAAGGTTCTTATATTAGAACATAACCTTAAAAACAATTAAATGGTTTAAAAAACAGTCTGGTGTAACATATAGTAGATCAAAACACAGATGCAGACACATGGACCTGCTATTTTCAATGCTTACTTTGCCAAACCTCTTGAAGAGTCATTGAGTTTAAAGGAAAAAATTTTGTGGGTTTTCCAAATGCAAATTTAAACTGATGCAACTGGAAAGGACAGAAATTGGACAAGAACATGCATCGTATCTCTAAGACAAGCTATCTCCTTTCTCCAAACAAATTATCATTTCCTGCTCCTAAAAAAAGAAGAAAAGGCTTCGAGGGCATGTGTGACACCCAGAAAGAGCTCAGCACAAGGGCTGATACTTCTCAGTGTCAGTCCACGCATCCTGGAGTGACACAGCTCTGCCTCCCCTGCTCCTCCATATGGATGCAAGGAATTCAAAGAGCAGATTTGTTTGCCTGTATCATTTACGTTGCTGGGAGTTGGTGTAAAGCACAATAATCCTCATTTGCCATCGAAGCTCCTTCTCCAGGGACTCTGCCTGTGCAGAGTTCTGGCAAAGCCCGTGTAGTTCAGAGTAGGCTTTGTAGATTGGGTTGCTGCACATCCTACTCAACAGTAAAAATACTACTGTTAAAGTAAAAAGCACCACTAACTGCCTTTTGGGTAGGTGATGGAGTGATATCCACATAATTTAATTAATTAGCCTGATGCAGCTGTTTTCTCTGCTGCTCTTAAGCCGTAGTTACCCTAAAAATGTCATTATTGATACAAAAAACAGACTTTATAGAGTTAAGAATGGCCAGTCCAGCACCAGCCACAGATTCAGCTTTCCAAAAACTACTCGCTGGATTTCTCTGATGTTGTTATTAAAGGCTAAAATATGTGTGTTCTCCAGGATGCCTTTGAGATGGGAGGAAGAGAACCTATTTAGGTTAAAAGAAGCAAAGAGATCCTGGTCAAGTGATTTGCAGGCATAGTGTCTGGAAGTTTTCAGTACTGGGATTGTAATTATATTCTCCATTTGCCAGACCATAAAACCACAGTGGTTAAGCTCCACTGAAACTGACAGTCCTGTGTGACTTTGTTCCTTTCTTCTTCTTATTATTAATTTTTTTTAATAGAAGAAATATACTCTTCAAAACAGAAGGATGTTCTTGTGGTTAAACCACTGGAAGAAAAGAACTTGGATTTCTTTTTCCCCACCTTTGCCTCAAATTTCCTGCCTGGCCTCTGACAAGAGCTTAGTCTTTCCAAATTTTTAATAGCAGATCAAAACTGCAGCATTGAGACTTGATTTTGCAAAAAATGTTGGGAAATTTAGTCAGCTAATATTTGCATAGCAAAAATTATGAAGTTGGGAAAAAAAACCCCAAGCACTAATATATTAATGCAAAAATATATTCAAACTGTGGAGGAAATGAATGAGTTCTCAATATTCCAATACTTTTATAAATAGGGCTATGAGGCTCAGATCATCTCCAGGACTCCATGCAATGCCCAGATCTGCACCACACAGGCAGGTCTGCAACTCATCAGGAACACACAAGACAGGCTTCTCAAAGTGGGCAATCTTGCTTTCTCTGAAAAAAAGATTACCCACATGGGTAGTTCGAGTTGGAAAATACTTTCACAAAGAGGGGCAGCTGTATTCCACCAGCAGAAAGAGTTGCGAAATTTTGGAAACACATTATGAGATTAAAAGAAGAGATTAACATGCAGACAAAGAAACAAAAATAGTTTTTTGATAATGAACATTACAGGGCTACAGAGCATTTTCCTCAGGAAAACTGGAACACTGAAGGGAGAAAAAAAAAACAATGAAAAGCCTAGAGAGTTGTTGCAGGAAGATGGAACAGTGAACTCAGTAGTATCTCTAATTTCTATTATTGTACAAAAATATATGCAACAGCAGAAGCTGGACCCTTCTGTGCACCCAGTGAACATAGAGTGCAATTTTGCTGCTGTTGCAGTATTCTGGAGTTTGTTTACAGCTCTGATTTTGTAATAAGCAGAAGAAAAGTACAAGCATGTGCATGTCCCTCTCCAGAAAGGATGGGATGCAGGCTTGTGGTGTGGGGAAGATGAACAGGCTTCTGCTATGTGCAATAATTATTTGGGTCAGTCTTTCTCTAGGGGAAATAAATATGAATTGAGCAACCTGGTCTAGTGGAAGGTTTCCCTCCTCACAACAGGGGAGTGGAACAAAATGATCTTTAAGGTCCCTTCCAACCCAAACTCTATGATTCTATGAAAACTTATCCTTTGGAGAATTTATCAGTTTTGACCACAATGTGTCTAAGAACTCATCAGTATGGCATAAAAGATGAAGCTTCTGATGAAAACTTCATGCTAAATCATTCACAGAATTCCCAGAATCACCAGGTTGGAAGAGACCTTCAGGATCATCCAGTCCAACCCAACCCCAACACCTCACCTAAACCCTGGCACTCAGTGCCACATCCAGGCTTTGTTAAACACACCCAGAGATGGGGACTCCACCACCTCCCTGGGCAGCCATTCCAGAACTTTATCACCCTTTCTATGAAATATTTTTCCTAATATCCAACCTGTATTTCCCTTGATGCAGCCTGACTCTGTGTCCTCTGGTTCTGCCAGTGCTGCCTGGAGAAGGATCCCAGCCCCAGCTGAGCACAGGCACCTTTCAGGAGTTGTAGAGAGTGGTAAGGTCACCCCTGAGTCTCCTTTTCTCCAGGCTGAGCACCCCCAGCTCCCTTTTCAGAGTCATTGAGCCTGAAACTGCCCATCATTCTTCTGCTGCACACCTGGGGAGCACCCACTGAAATCCAACAGAACTCCAGAAAATGTACAAAGAAATTAATTTTGGCCTAAACATTTCCCTGCTGCAGAGTTGGCTTCCCAGGTTATGCAACACTCAGAGACCCTGGGAGAGAGCGAGTTAAGGTGACTGGGAAGCCTGAGCTCTCCATGTCCTTGCTTTGTGCTCTGCAGTCAGAGCAATTATGTTATATCAATGTTGTTGCAGGGGGTTATGCTGTAAATTGATACAAGTGTCTGCTAAGATGAAATCTTCCTAAACATGAATATGGATTTCAGCAGCATTTTCACTCACTAAATTACTTTGCAGATGGGCTAATAACCTGAGGTTAAAATAACCTCTGTTGAATAAACTATCTGAGGGAATAAACTGACTACATTTTCTTGGTCAGAAAGACCAACTGATGATAGAATTAAATGCTGGTAAGGAAGAATGGAGATGTGATTCATTTAGACCACAGTGCCCTTAATTTAAAATAAAGAGCTAGTCAAATTCATAAGAATGGTTAAAAAAACCCAAACAAACAAAAAAAAAGAGTACTAAAGCCAGGACCACAAAAAAAGAAAAAAAAAAGGCAGCAGCAAAAGCTAATGATTTAGCTACATGGGATGCAAACTTAAATTTTCAGTAGTATTTGTAAACAATCTCATTTTCTGAATCTCTCCTCTGTGTGCTTTAATTGCTGTGCTCTATTACTTCCAATAACTCCAGATTTTGTCACCAACTTCACCAGAATGCAAAGCAATGGATCCCAGTCCACTCCATGCAAAGCAAGAGCAAAGTGGCCACAGTGAGTCCTGCACTTACAGTCATACACAGGAACAGCAAAACCTTTTAGATATCACCAGTTCTTTGATTAAAACATTAGTAAATATTTAGACAAATAGTTTTAGATGACCTCTAAATGCTATTTAGTCCCACTGTCATGAAAAGAGCTGTTAGAGGTGCTCTCATTTCCCTCTCTCCTGCTGCCTTTGTTTTGTGAGGTATCATTCCTCTTTTAATGATGCTGTCTTAGTCCAAAATTTTACTCAAAGTACAGTATTTAATAATTAATAATTAATGAATTAATATCTTTAGAATACAAAGGGACTTTAATGTTCTTGTTAAGTCACATCATTTTCCTGTTAACAATAAAAATGCTTTGTTATAATTCATACTATCATGGATGAACATAGCTTCTCTTACATTATTTAATTAATGGTTGAGCTCCCCCATTTCCAAAGTAAACAAAAAGTGGGAAAATAAAATAAAATCAGAAAACAAATGGCTTCTAATGAATCTCTTTTTTTGTATTAGTCCCTTTCCAGTATCAAAATTATATCTGGTTAAGTGGTTTGCAAAGGAAATAAGCACTGCATTTACTTTATCAGATGAGATAAGCATGGCAGTTTAGCTTTTTTTGACACGCAAAATTTGAGTTTAGGAAATTGAGTTATAAGATTATGAACACTGACAGCTCTTGTTGTTTTCAAGCTTTACCCAATTTGTTTATTTACTGTTGCATTTAAGTTTTATGCAACAGACAGCAAATGTAACTTCAACAGATTTTTCTCACCTAGTGAACGTTAAGCTCACAGCCCCAACGTTTAAATCTAGCATGGAATAAAACAAACAAAAAAAAAATTTTTTGCCCTCCCTATAATGAGAAAAATGCAGGTTCAATATGTGTATTTTCTTCCTAACACAGGAGATTTTATCTCACTGATAAAATGAGCACTGGTGGTGACTGAGGCTTCAGGGAAAGGGACTGACCTCTCAGAAGGTCCCGTTTCATAACCCACCATCACTTTTTTAGTTAAACTGTTTGAGATCTGGGCCAAAAACCCCATTCTCCAGGCAAGTCTAGTTTAGTATACAAATCTCTAAAGAACTAATAGGGATTTTAACCATGCTGAGGAGTCTCAGAGCAAAATCAAGCCTCCTGTGTGTTAAATTTCCACCAGTTCATTTATCCCCTGAAATTTGGGTAATGACTTGCAAAGGAAGGGAAGAGGTAGAAGACAGAGGTGCAAGACAGTAAATTATAGGAATAGTTCTAATAAGTTCACCTTAGACATTTTTCTTTTTCTTAATAACATAAAAATCAACTTCAAGAAAAACAGGTGATTCTGAAAATAATAATAATAATTTAAGCTTTTCTGTTTTCATGGCTGCAGAGAAGTTGTATTTTCCAGCTGGATAGCATAAACACAAGCAGAAAGTGCCAGATTTCACCCTTTATTTATTTGTATTGTTTCATATCTTAGTTCTGGGGTTCTTTTTCAACAAAGCTCAAAAAATGTAAGGCATGAAAAGGTGCTCTTCAAGGCTGATTTTATGACAGGTGGCATTGATAGATCTAGGATTTATAGAAGAATGGTTTGCATCACCTGCCACAGGGAAAAATAACTTATTGTTTGTGACTCCTGCCAAAGAGAGCACCTTGGCGGCCACCCATCAAGCCAATGAGATTTGGCAGGTTCGATCAGGCCTTGAGAGCCTTTCACAACAGGGCTTTGTCAAACCTGTCCCTTCACTGCCCACAGTGTCACAGAGCCACCAAATTTCCCTTCTGCTGCCCACGCTGAGGTTTGGCTGTGCCCAGCACTGAAGGGACTGCTCGCACAGCGGAGCTGTCACTTGTCCCCAGACGGAGATTGGTGGCCTTTCCTTGGGGCACAATAAAAAGGTACTGCAAATTTCACTTTGTAGTAACTACAGGCTACAGAAATTGCATTAGCTGCATTAGATGGAGTCGTAGAAATATTCAGGAAGGTTAGCTGGATATGGTGGATGTCACATTTATACTGCGATAAAAAATCACTTTGCTAACTTATAATGTTTTCTGCTTTGGTAACACCCTATATTAAGGTGCCGCTTATAAATAATTTATTATTATTTATTAATGTATAAACCACTTTATAGGATGGTAGATAACAACTTAAATTCATGTATTAAAGATGCACATGCATGGTTTAATACAATTTACGCCTCACAATATCCTTTGCAACAGATTCTCATCGCATCATCTGTTCAGCATTTATTACTAATGCATTTTATAACATACTTTATAATACATTATTTGAGGAAGTAGCTGCATTTAGTGATCATTTTCATAAATAAGAATAAAGCATTTATAAGTGGCACCTTAATTTAAAGTGTTACCTTCACATTACTGGGTAGTCACTCACCATTTGTCTCACTTTGCAATTACTCTTGAAATGCACCTCTTAATAAAGAACATGCTGTGTCCTATTTCTTCACATACACTACATCTGATTAAGAGTCTATCAAGGCATTTTTCCTTCAGCTGCTTTCAAACCTTTGAAGTTGCCAGCTCAGTCTAAATTTGTCTTCTGTAAACACCAAACTTTTTTCTATTGAAATAACAGTTGCCAGGAGACTGAGGGTATTGGATGGTTGATTGCCTACCAGGTTGGCCATCGCTGGCTGCTTGGACTCTTTGTAGAATTCCATCTTCCGAGCAGTAAGAACAATCCAGGAGGTGGACCAATTTTTCCTTGCAGGAGGTAAAAGATATTTCATTTGTAGACTTGGCTTTTAATTATTAAAACATAATACATATTAATATGTATATGTCAGAAACAAAAATGGTCTAAAGTCAACACTGTCAACAAACTTCCATCAACACTGATGGAATTGCATCACCCTAATCATACCCAAAATGTAACCTATCAAAGCTTGAAGGGCTTCTTTCTCCTCATTCACATTTTGAAGCCCATTTGTGTTTCTTTTTTGCCATGGTGTCAAATGAAAACAGTGGGATTATTCACACATGCTCAAAGTTCACAAGAAGAGGACTCTGAAATAGCTGGTGCCCTTCTGGTACCTAATACTTAAAATAAAACTGAGAAGGAAAAATGTTGATCTGACTACACAGAGCTCATTAACAGGTCTATTTTGAAAGGTCCCAAATGCTGTCTCCTTTCCCTAAATTAAAAGTTTACACAAGTGCAAGGAAGATAAGAACAATATCTGAGCAAGGTTTGAGTAACCATTAAATATCAGGAGTTCACAGTGCAGCCCTAGAGAGCTGACAAACTGCTGGGGCTAGGGAGAAGTAAAAATACACATGGACATGTGAAAGAATGACCCCTGATAGGGAAAAACAATATTCAACTCAGAGGAAAATGCTATTATATATGTTATCTATAACAGGTTTCAAACCACTACATAACCATAAACCTGATCTGATAAAAAGCTATTTTTAGATGAACAGCTCAAGTTTAACTTTTGAATTTAGGGGTCATAACATCTGATATTTACACGACTCATAAATCCACCACTGATCTACTTCACATGGTGAATATGAGTCGTCTATTGGTATGCACCACTTCAGATCTTCATAATTTTTCTGTATTTTTTCTTTCCATTTAAAAGAGGTCTTGCAAGTGTACAAAGGTGTAAGTGGTCAAGTGTTCTATGTGCAGATTTAAACAAACTTTCCTATGAGTTGGATAGGCTGGATGAATATGGATTACCAGGGGACTCAATGGTAATACATCTTAGAATATATCTTAAATCCAGTACCAATTTATACCAAATGACCCCAGTTATGGATAGAATGGGGCATCCACAGCTCCTCTGAGCAACCTTTGCCAGGGCCTCACCTCCCTCACAGGCAAGAATTTCTTTCTAATATCCCATCTGACCCTGCTCTCTGCCAGTTTGAAGCCATTCCCCCTTTGCCTGTCATTCCAGTCCCTTGTCCAAAGTCCCTCTCCAGCTCTCTTGGATCCCCTTTGGCTCTGTCACACTCCCATGTTATACCTTAATTTCTTGCCACCATCTGCTATTTTTGCTTTTAGAAGATATCCTTCCTTCGCCACTACCTGCAAGAAAGGAAGAAGGAAAGTCATAACCATATTATTTCTTGAGCTGAATAAAACCACTTAATACATACATAGGAGTCTGCATCCAGATTCTCTAGTGTGGGGGATCTTACCACTAATTCTCAGTTTAATCACCTCGTTTTTCTGATATGTTCCATTCTTTTGAATATTTGCAAACAATATTCAAACAACACTTAAAGTCAACTACTGCACAAAATTAACCACAATAAAAATCCAATAAAGTTTTATTTTATTCAATTGATTTAGAAAAAAATTATGTAAGTGTGGGCAAAGTTTCTAGCTATGAGTAAAAGAGGATTTTAAATGCATTGCAGGTAAATTATGTTAAAAATATCATTTTATATATTGTGTTTCATTGCTAGCTGTGAGGGACACAGCACACTACACCATGCTTGAGTTTTGGTGTATTAGAAGCAAGACCTAGGCTTGATTTTTTTTCTTTTTTTTGCATTTCAATTCATGCTCTTACACCTCTCTGAACACCTTCCTTAAGCCAGACCCTTTGCAGACCCTTGGCTGAAACATCCTATTTTTCAGCTGCAATAGGAGTTATTCTTGTCTATATAAAGTTATATTTAAAAGCTAAAGCCCAAAGAAATCAAGACGACTGTTTTTCAGCCAAACCCAACAAACTTCCATCTCATCAGGTCTCATCAACTAAGGATGTCTCAACTGTGTCACTAATGAGAAAAAGAAACAAAATTGTGATTAAGAGCAAGTCTGGTTTTGCTTTCAAACACTACTGAGCCAGTGCCCGACTTGGATATTAGAAACTCCACATGGTCTTTGTAGTAAATTGCATCACAACGCAATTTCATAACAATTTCAATAGAATTTTGCTGTCTGCAAAGCCATTAAATAGCAATAAAACATGCTTTAAGAGGCAATATAAGGATTTTTAAATCAAACATGTCTGTTATTTTGACTGTACAAAACAGCATTATTTTAACAGCGTAGTATATTTCACAGTTTCCTCAGATTTTGGCGGTGGTTGATATACAACATGTAAAGACATATATACTGTGTAGATATCTGTTTGTACCTGTGGAAAGGCCTGTAGGCCCTTGGACAGTGATTTAAGTGACATTTTCAAACGGGTGCAGGAGGATCAGCGTGTGCTTTGTCTGTAATTTGTACTTATCTCATGTAAATTCCTGTCATGCATATCATTACCACAGAAAACCCAGAGAGAAAGTGTGCAGGGATTATTGTGCAGAGTTATGTCACTATTTATCTAGTGATGGATGGGTGAACTAGCAGAGCTAAAATAAGGTTTAATCCTCATCTCCACCTACTTCTCCATTTTTTTCCCCCCTTACATTGTATTTTTCTTCCCCTTCTAACCTTTCTTTTTTGTGGTATAAAACTTCTGGTCATTGGCCAGGGCCAGAGATGCCAAACACCATATGAGAAAAATTATTTTTAATATTTCTATCCATCTGGAAACAGACACTGGGAGGAGCATTGGCTAACCATTCAAGCTGTTGATTGCTTCTCTGAATCAGATCCCAAATCTCATGTTTTCAAAGTTTACAAACCACTTTCCCAAACTGCTATCTTAACCAATCCATTGGTTGAAAAATATTATTTTTCAACATCAGATCCGAATCACCTTTTTTGTCAATCTTGGGAAGTTAAGAACTGGATGTGCTTCCAGATGAAAATGTTGCTGCTCAGTCATATTTTCCTTATAATTGTCTTCAGCTAGGATATCAAATCCACTAACAAATATTGGGTATATAAAATATCCTGACTTAAATTACATAGCTCAAATCCACCATTTGCTATAAATTAAATGGCTCGAAATTGAACAGTAAAAAACTACAAGAGCTGCAGTTATCATGAGCCCTCTCAATGCTAAGAAAACTCCTTTCACATACATTGCTTTAATTAAATTAGTACAGGTGCTGTACTTAAATTAGCATGGCCTCCTGTAATTGATAACGTGCACAGTTTTCTCTGTAATTAATATAAAGGGCATGCATGGAATTATCAAAAAACTACCACAAAGTAAAATAAAAATATATCTAGGATGACCCCAATATTTTTATAATTTTTTTGGGGGGTGCTGCACTCCCCTTGTTTAACATCTGTTAATATCCCCCTTTTCTATGCTACTTTTTTCCAAGAAAACCCTTCTAGGACAGCTCAGGATCAACTTTCAATACTTCTACAAATGGATGACATTGGATTGAAAAGAATTCCAAATATATCCTAATGATACATTCTGATTCTGTCTCAATAAACATCATCATCTGTTGTTAAGCTGCTGCCCTTCCTGCACCTTTTCAACATGTGGAAGGTTGATAAAATGACCCAAAATGCCCTGAAGAATTAGCATAGAAATAGGAAAATGTAATTATTTTGTGGAGTTTGTACTGATTTATTTTTAAATTGTTTTTAGAAGAATAGTACAGATGAAAGTACATAGTGTAAATATTTGAGTTTCTAAATAAGAAATAAAAAAATACTCTCATTGTCATGGGCTAATATTGTTAGAAACTATAAGGAAACATAATTATCACTGTGTCACAGGTTTCATAATTTTCTTGAGTAGGATTCAAACCTCCTGAATGTACCTAATCCTGAAAAGTTTGTGTAAGTAACAGTACTGCTGATACCAAACTTTCTTTAATTAATCTGTATTTGCATATTCATTTTATTTTAGCAGAAAAACATCTGTTTCTCATTCCCTCTAGATTCTTCTAATGTCAAGAATTTATTGTTTTTAATTTCATTATAATATTTCTTATACAAATGAATAATAATATTAAAAACACCTTAATAAGGGCAAAGAGAGGTCAAAGACTTCATCATAATCCTTTATGCCAAATATTAACACAGACGAAACCTTAGTCAAGTACAACAGAATCAACAGCAAAGTCAAATCATATAAATGACTTTTCACCTTCTAAAATTATTATTTTTATTGATTAATCAAAGTCCCTCACATCCCTTAACATCTTGAGGCATCCAGATCCTCACATATTCATTCCTTAGTAAAAGCAAGTGCAAAATTTACATTATCAATAAATAACCAGAGTGATTTATCAGCTCCATAGAGCAATTCCTTACCGTGGGGTCCTGGGTGCTGATGATGTCTGTAAACGTCAAGTTGTGCTGGGAAAGATTTCTTCTGTGACGGTTTAGCTGAAAAAGAATAAGAAATATTTACGTTCAGACAGGATTCAAACACATCCAGGTAAAGGTGGACCCACACATTTAATTACAGGGCACACACAGCGTGCATTGGGTGGAGGTTTGGGGTTTCTTTCTGGTGTTCCTCTGAGCCCTGGGTATTTAAGATGTACAGATGATACACTCTGGTATAAAACTCTGTTATAAATGTGTTTCTTTGTGATGTCATATTGGAAAATTTACCCAAAAATTAATCAGCTGATAATAATAACCTAAATTATGTGGGGCTTTTTCTCATTAGGAACCTCAAAAATGGTTTAACTGCTTAGGTGCTCTTAAACCCATTTTAGAGAAATAGGAAAGCTGTGATTTTAACTTGAAGGCCACAAAAAGCAAAACAATGAAGAAACCAGAAAACAACTGGGCACAAACACACAAAAATCCAACAAGTTTAAACTGCTTTAAAGGCTGTTTCTAAAGTCTCCATGATTGAAAGGTTACAGCAATACTGGACTCTGACTCTACAATTGCTCCCAAATACCGAGTCCTTGATTTCCTCCAATTCTCCCTTTTCTTTGAGGAAGACAATGTAATCAACTGAGACTTAATTCTGAAAAATTATTGCTTTATTCCAGAAATTATTAAAACAAAAGTTACTTCACAAATCAAGCATTTGGCAGAGTTCAATAGAATTTTACTTCCTTGAAAATCTGCAGCAAAGAGCAGATCACTCAAACACATGTGCAAGTGTATGTGAATACATATATATATACACACAGACATAAAACCTTTACTGTTTAAATTCAGTATCAATCAAAAAATATATAATTATGAGATGAGATCCTGTAAAATTTAGTGATTATTTCCTCTTTTAGCTGAAGCCACAAAGCAAACAACAAAATATAGTCTCAACTAGTTTCCACTGTATTCATCATAATGCATTCTCTTTTCCCCTATTAAAAGAGAGTTAACCAAAAGTCATAATGCATTCTGTTTATATTCAGTGCCTGAATATAGAAAATGTTCTTAATTAATCCAGAGGGCCACGCTCAAAAAACAGTTAAACATATTATGATCCCATATTTTTTCTCCACACATTGCTTTCATGTTTATTTGTAAGCACTAAGGTTTTTAAGCCTTGAAATCTATATCCTAGATATTGCTCTACTCTCCTAGTCAGAGCTAATGAGCTTAATGAATTACCAGTTCTAAATTTAATACAAACATTTCAAAGAAAGAGATAAAACATTCTTCACAATTCAAAAGTTTCTCTAACCTATTTATGAAGAATATCACTTAACAATTTCATTAAGGGTGAGTAACAGCTGGTGACATGGCTGTGTCCTAAAGTGTTTTTCTCTCTTAATATTCTGCATCTTAAGCAATCGAGCTTTCATAAGAAATACTTTAGTTAGTGGCAGTCCCTCCTTTGGGGAGAAAAAAAATGTCAGACCACATTTTCTGTATTTTGCAATCTTGTTTTCAGGAGTGTCATGTTCCTGTTTTATTAGCATGTAGGGTAAACAAGAATGATTTGCTGATGCTATTGAGAGAACTTCTAAGATTACAGTCCTTCTATTTAGATTTTGGACGGAGCTTAATATTAATGCAGGCAGAGACATGTATATAAATTCAAAATAAATTAATTCCATTTATCTTTTTCTTTATCTTTACTGTTAGACAACTCTGAAGATTCTGTAGTGCCTGAGACATATAGCTAAACTATTCAGGTCTAGATCACAGGAACTCTTTCTCACCCAGATCCCCCACATCCTAATTATTCCTCGACATACAACAGAGTGAATTGCCTGGCGATGACTTCTCAAATATATTCTTCATTCATCCAAATTAAATAACAAGGCACACCACCACTCCACAGTGCCTGCTTTAGCATTCAGCTGCTCTCTCCAGGAGCCCCACGTGGCTGTTGGGGGCCCTGTGTGCAACTTTGTGAAGTGTGGAGCACCGAGCTGAGCTCTCGGCCGCTCTCTGGTTCAGCGAGCAGAGCATTTGCAAAAGAAATGCTCACGTTTGATACTTGCTAAAAAAGAATTTATCCAGAGAATTTATCCTAAATCCATTCACATCAGAATGAAGAAATTAGTAAAAAGTCCTCTTTTTGCAGGCCTAGAAAATTATTGGGGTGGTGTAATTAAGGACACTATTCATGATTTCCAGGAAATAGGAAACAACTAAGGAAAATAAAATTCCAGGTGTGGATGCTATTATGTCCTTTAAGAAACCTCTTTATGTATGCGATGAAGAAATATTAGGGAAAACTGCATGAAGGCAAGGAAAAGAGTAAAACTCTTACACAATTATTTGATACTTTTGCTAGAAAGGTGTTTCTTTTTGGTAGCCTACTAATATGCAATCTCATGCAAAGAAAGTCTTCAAGCTCCAAAGTCTGAACCTAATTACAATTATACAACCAAAATCCACAATTATGTAGGCCAAGATCCAGCTCTTCTGGAAAAAGACTCCAAATATTTTGTTCACAAGTGAAATTAATGGAAACTTAATAAAGTTATTTCTGTTTTCTACCAGCCTTTTGGTTTAGAAATAGAACTTCAAAGAAAAGTAATCAAAACTACTTGAAAAAAAGAAACAGTATCATCAGAGCAAATACATTCTTTTAGACTGATTTGATAAATTTCCAACAGGGCTGATGGAAATTTGGTCTTAAATATATTTTACAAATATCAGTGAATGGGTTAGTTGTATCACTTCTCCTAAGATAAATCCAGTTGAAAGTTAAAATGTTTTCAGCAGAACCTGGGTGACAGCAGTCAAGATGGCCATGTTTCAATATACTCACAATTTTCAATAAGTACCAAAGTATTCAAAGGGAGGTGTAGGCTCTGTTATTTTCATTCTTTCATTCAGCTTTTAATATATAGAGCATAAAAGAGAGGGGTTGAGGGGTTTTTTCCTCCATAGCTCCATTTGATTACCATAATAAACTCAAGAAAAACCTAAATAATATCTGTCACAAGTCCTCTACCTCACCTCCCAGGGTACGATGAAAGGCAGAGATTTACAGGAGAAGTTCGTGAGATCCCTTTTTGGGAAAGGCAGCTTATCAGCAGTTTTCTGATTTGATGAACATTCTTCAGTCAGCAACAATGTCACCTGCAGCACTAAAAATCCACTCTGCGAGCACTGGCAAGTCTGTGGGCAAGTCTGGTTTTGTTAAATTCAGCCTGAGCTGCCCCCCCTTCCCTTAGCTAAAGGGGATCCATCTCCTACCAGAGTTATTTCAGCATCTAAGCACTAATCCGTCATCATCCTTCCCACAAAGGCAAAGCCTCCACTCCGTGTGCCTGGTACCCCAGTGTGAAGGGACAACCATCTGACAGCTGTTGTTTGAACAGGGAGGTAAAACACAGGAACCTGATGTTTCATTTAATTTCTCTCTGTGTTCCCGTTTGTTCTTTAAATTCTCCCTCTTTTTCTGGGGATTCATCATGGCTAAGTCAGCACTACTCTTCACACAGTGTGGCATTGATTTAAAAAGAAACTTGGAAGATCCATTTACTTTTTTTTTTTTTTAATTTCCCATTACAGGCATATTTCTAACCTAATTCATCTCGTCTATGAGAAGCAGCAGACTTCTTTTTGATTTCCACCAAACCTAACAAAACCAACCGGCATTACTCAAAATGCGGCTCCAGTGCAAAGCACAGACAATTAATTATTTCCTGAAATGTCATTCTGAATTCACTTGTATCCCTAAGTAATTAAGATAATTGTATGACCTTTCTAGGTGGCTTTCGAGATTGTCAAGTAAGTTATTCACCACAGATTATTTATCCACAAACACCACCTACAAGTAGCCTGGGAAAACCATGGTTTTCTCAAACAAGCAGCACCTGGTCCAACAGAGCTCTGCTTTGGATGGGAAACCCTAAACTGGCATCTACCTGCTGTTTTTCTCCATCATTCACAGTATTACTGTGCCAAGGAGATGGTTCTCATGGAGGGTTTGATAGATTTCTACCAAAACCCCTTCATGCTGTTCATGGTTTGACCTTTCTTTTCAGGGCTCTAACTGTTGTTTTGTTTCATCCTGCCGACACTGCAACCATGTATGTGGAGATTCCTTTATAATTATCCAAAAAAAAGAGAGAAATCCCCTACTGTTGAGCCCTACTGCTGCCCGATGCTCTGCTCTGGACCCAATCCAGCAAAGCACTCTGCAGTGGCTTTAAGTGTTTTTCTGGATCAGGGCCAGAACACTCCATTCTTTACAGGATCAAACTTACTGGTGGCAGCTTGAAAGTTTTGCAATAAAAGTACAAACTAGTCACATAAACTTTTGTGGAAACCATTCCCTCAACAGAGAAGGAGGGGTGACACCTGATTTAGTGATGTCTGTGGTCATTTCGTCCCCAGTCACTCCCAAACTGCAGTGACAGCTCATAATCGCTTAGATAAAGAAACTTAACAGAAATGTATTGTAGCATTTCTTAATGGCCACATCCCTTGAAAGACACCTATGTAAAGGCAATGGCAAGGAGAATCCTGTAACATCTCACTCACTGCCATGCTCAAAGTGACTTCTTGGGCAGTATGGCAAGTCCATCGTTATCTACAGAAATTATTTGGAAACAGCTGAGCTATGATATGATTTCATGTCAGCTGTGAAAGGCACTGAGGAAATCCCACAGGCCTCCCCACTCAGAGATGCCCCTTTGTCATTTTCAAGGGCATTTCATGACACGAAAATTGTGAGAGCCTTCAAAGTGACAGAGGGCAGGGTTAGATTATAGGTCAGGAAGAAATCCTCCCCTCACCCAAGGATGGTGAGACTCTGGCATGGGGTGCCCAGAAAAGCTGTGGCTGCCCCATCCCTGGAAGTGTCCAAGGCCAGGTTGGACAGGGCTTGGAGCCACCCGGGATAGTGGAAGGTGTAAGGAATTTCTGTCCATTATCAAGTAGTAGAGGATGTCAAGAAACAGCATGAATTTTCCCATTCCTCCCCAACACTGCTGCAGATGCTCCCAGTGCAACCAAGCTGTGCCATTTCTCAGTAAAAGACCCCTTCCAGCCCTGGGGAAAGCTCCATGTCCCAGTGGGATCCCTGCCCACAGCCACTGGCACTCCTGCCTTGCTCTGGAGCTCTCCTAATACCATCCTCCTGAGGATTACATTAGAACCATATAGTTTATGGGTTTTTCCCCCGCTTCCTTGTCTCAAAGAAGTTTCTTCAGGAAAAAAGGTAACGAGACTAAAGGCAGTATAATATGATATTAAGTCTAATCACCTTTATGCCAAGTCTTGCAGGAGAGAGAGAGACACAAATTGCAGTTTCAGTCCTGCCCCCACCAGCCCAGATTTGCTCCTCACCCTCCATCCCCAGGCTCCTGAAAACTCATTACCATGCAGGTGACCGAACGCTTTGCTCAGGAGCAGGAACTTGCATGGATGGAGCTTTTGTGTGCTGGCTACAGACCAGATAATCTCTCCATGCATCATTTAATAAGAAAACCACTTCACAGTCCTCACAGGCCTACGTTACATATGACATACTCTCAGCAGAATCTGCAGCCTGAAATCGGCGGGGGGAAGAGAAAAAGCAGCAAGCAGGATCGTGCTGCCTTCGCCCTGCGCGCCTCCCTTTGAGCACACTGCCCTCTACACTCAGCTCACTTCTCCAGAGCCTCTGAAAATAATGATAATGGTTTTGCTTCCCTTGACCCCTTGCTCCCTTATAAATCAGAATCCTATAGACCTTTCCCACAGTGCGAGGGTCCTCCTTTGTATCCGAGCCTGTGAAGGTGGGTATTTTTTATCAAGGCAATATAACCACGTGGGCGTGCTGCTCCCTGGCTTCAGGACTTGCTGTAGACGAGCACCACGGTGCCTCTGCTGGGGGAGTATCTCCATTTATCTTCATTCATGAAAGAAGAGCAAAATAATTACTCAGATCCTAGTTTAAATTTCAGCCCAGTGTTAAGATGAGCTCATTCTCTGTGATCAGAGAATCATTAATCATGAGTTTGATTACCAAGCAGAGCCTGTTTGAAACTATGTTGCCGTCTTTCCCCAAATTATTGAAGGGGTGTTCTAAATTTGAGGTATCCAGTTTAGGCTAATATTTCAGTGCAAGAATTAGCCTTCCCTGGTACTTTTCTCCGTTAATGGCTTGCTGTTTCCCATGAGCAGATTTTTCCCTAGAGTGGGAGCCCTTTTGTTCCTCTCTAGTCACTCAAATGGCCTTTGAAATTTGTCCAATTGATCCTTGCTTTGAGGGAGTCCCAGCTGATGTAGCTGGCTTCATTTTTAGCATTTTCAGGAGCAGGAGAAGTGCCAAAAGCCTGTGTAGAAGAAGAGACAGCTACAAAAGGTCCTTACCACCCATATGTGTTCAAGAAATCCTAGGGCTGCTCTAAATTCGACTGCGGGTCACTCGGATTCGTGTACCTGGGGATCCAACCATCACAAAGGAACCAACAGCTGTGCTGCCTCTAATCCGCAGGATTTCCAACTGGAAATCAAACTGGAACCCGGTCTCTATGCTTCAATATGCTTTAATTGCATTAAATACAATCCTCATTGATTCTAGCAAAGAACATTAAAAGTGGGACTTCTGATGTATTTCTATTTGCCTTTTCTGTTACAGCCTGTAATATGCAACAAAATGCAGCAAGGTACACACTGTGACAGCATTCATCCAGCTATACATAAAAAGGTATATTATGAAATCTAATGTATTGATAAGTTTCCTATTCTGATTTTTCTATTCATCACACAGCCATTACTTTTGGTTCACTGTGATATTTTAATATATTTATCTAAATTATTGCAGATGATTTGGTAAAATTACAGATGAGTAGTGCAGCAATGGTAGATAAAATATGGAGTAAAAACAGCAGGAATAAAATGCAATAACTATCAGAGCTTCACTGTTCTTTGCCTCTGACATCTACGTCTGCAAAACTGCTCTTTGATGTTATGGGTATAAAAGGTAAAAATCAAAGCTAATACAGACATAGAGTAATGATAGATTATCTTTTCATGTCCCCTCTGGATCTTAGAAAAATAAAGACAATAAATGTGAGAACTCAGCTGTGACAGCAAACTGTGTCAGCAACTCTGACCTGAAATTGCACCCCAGAACTGTAGTCTCAGGGTAAAAGAAAAGCAAAAAAATATCATTAAAACTTACTAAGTAAATGTGCAAAAACATCTACAAGAATTTCCTTTACAAAATCACATCCAGCACATACACTACAATCAAAATTCTCTGAACAGCTCTCTCCTGAAAGGACTGTCTTACAGAAAAGCGTAATTAACATTGATGTCACACTCCTGCAAGTCATCCATTGCTGTATGCCATATAAATACCCTTGTAGAAAATAATATTAATATTCCTAGACAAATGCTCAGTCCTCTCTAGTGGACCCCACATTAGCACACTGCTTTATCCTGCTTACCTAATTCCTTCTTTCGGATTTAAACAAGCCAAAAACTCACCTTATGCTACTGCAGAAGCAATTTTTATTTTTTGAAGGTTAATCCAACTCAGCAGGATTTAGGGATGGCACTTTTGCTTGGTCGTAGGCATGTTGGCTCAGGCCAGACAGCTGTTTGGACATTCTCCACTGGGAATCTTGCCCTCAACACCCACAGTTGATGCACATACATGGTCTACTGGCTGCCTACTTCCATGCCCATCTGTTCAGATGGCATGGTGCCCACTCACAAGTTCGCTGGATCCTTGCCCTTAGTGTGTAGATGCCAGGCAATGATGGGCTTAGATGGGCAGCCTGCAAAATACTGAAAGTGATCATTTTTTTCCTGTAGGAAGTCCTTCCTCTGCAATAGCACTGAAGCATGGGCACCACATGCTACCCTACACTTAATAACACCTGTGGACATATATGTGCCAGGAATGGAAAGGGAGGGGGGGAACGTGCTTGTGGGGGAAATACAAAGTGGAATGAGACAAAAAAATTGCAAAGATTCCTGTGTAAGAATATATTCTCCATTGCCCTGGCAGTGGAGGGACACCCAGGGTAACTGGGAACAAGGAGGCTCAAGCATCAGAGCAGCACAGCCGTGGCCACACTGGCCAGAGCCCAGCCTGGTTTACCCTGATTCCCACTTCTGATACCCAACTTCCCTCACCACTACCTTGGGTACTGCACACCACTCACTACACAAAGTGTATAAAAACCGAAACCAAATCCTACCAAAACCAGTGTGAACTAAACCCAGACCTGTCTAAACTTCAACACACATCTATATATATCACACAGCACAAAATATTCCATGGGAAGCCATGGCACCAGTAAAGGTAGATAGGAAATAAGTCATTTTAACAAAGGTCCATTTTAACTTGTGTCATTGCCCTTTAGAAAAATAACTGAGAAAATCGTACTTGGTAACAAGAGATTATTTCACATAATTTAGTAGATAAGAAAGTTTCTCTTTTTTTTTTTTTTTCTAAGTCCAAAAATCAACCTTATTACAGATATATTAGGACAAAGCAGCAATTTAAATTAAAATATCATTTTCTTCCCTTGTTCAATTAACAGTAAATCAATATACAGCAAAAATTTTATTGCTTGGAATAAGATACTCAAAAAATTAGTACTTTGTTAAACTATTCCAAAAGGATATATTTTATTTACATTTTTATTGAAATTATTTGTACTTTGTGTCTATAAATCCCCAGGTGTCCACAGGCCAGCCATTCTTTAGTTGTTCTTCGTACATTGTGTGGGAGTCTTTAGAAAAGTCGTAGAGACTCTGGTCTTTGATTAGATAAACTAAACCTTTAGAAGAAGGAGGGAGGGGGAAATCAAAGGGTGCTCAAGCAGAGAGTATTTCCATTGTAGTCTTTCAGGAATCCTCCTTCCTACCAACACTGCGGTGACCAAACTATCAGTCTTACAAATATACATGGAAAAATTAAGAAACCGAGTTATGAATACCCATGAAACACATTGATAAAATTATTCCAACAAGTGGGTTTTTTTCTCTTTTTTCTTCCCCTTCCCCTTGCTGAGTGCACCCCAACAAGGCTCCAACAATGCTCCAACAATTTTGGGTGCATGCGAGCAGGCTGGAAAGAGAGATGAATCTACAAGGCTGGATCTGCAGCCTGGCTCAGGGCTCTCATGGAGTCAGCAGTGTGCTGAGCTTGGAGGCACACTTAAGCTGTGTCTAACTTAGTGTTTACTCTGGGGTGACTGGATTTGAGCGCTCTGTCCCTACCCCAGAGAACTGTTTGCTGTGCGGAGACATCAGTCTTGACTTTGAGCATGCTCCACTGAGTCACTCATGTGTGGCTGCTTGATCTGTTTGGGTCTGGACATATTGTCAAATCCTTGTGTCCAAGTTCCATGGGAGCAGTGCCGAAAAAGTCCTGGCTTCAGAATGGAATTAGATTTATACAGAACACAAGCCAAAATAGTCGCTATGAACATCCGGTGACAAAAATCAAAGAATCAGAATAAAAAGTGGTTTGCTCTGACTCTCAAGCTTAGTTCAACTTCTTTAATCTAAAGGGAAAAAAAACCCACCAAGACCAATTCCTTTCTAGCTTTTAGGCTCTTGATTCCAGGCAAAGCAGGGGCGAAACATTGGCTTTTACAATGCAAAGCCCTTTGTTTTCCTCTGCGCAGAAATTCTCACAAAGAACCTTTTTGTGTGATTGAAAGGAGTATCTTCTAACACAGGTCACAGCTGACAGCCCCATAGCTAAATCTTATTAAAAACTGTTCAGAGACCAAAATTAGAGACTGTAATACAGAACCACTTGGATACCTGTCAGATTGATAATATCTAGATGACCATCTAGCTTGCCACCTGCTCTCCCTTCCCTTTGCACTAATAACCTGAATAAGCTTGTGAATACTTTTTCCCCAGTCCTGTTGGCTCATATTAGTCTTTCATACCGTCAAGACCTGCAATCTCTTTAAAAAGTCAGTTTTGCTTATTAGAATTGTTCAGAGGAGCAAATTACAGATTGCAGCACAAGAAAGAATGAAGCAAAGTTTTCAAACAGATTTTCCCAGGTGCCATTACAAGCATTAACACGAAAGAAAGAGTAATCAAGATAATAACTGATCTACTTCAAGTAGCTTTTTAAGCAAATGACTAATTTTGCAAAGGTCAATTAGCAGGATGACTCCTTCCTATTAGATCTGACACCACAATATTGAGCTAGGAAAAGAATGAAAATATTTAAAAGCCTAACTTTTCTCCCCTCTTCCTTGGAGATTTCTCAGTTTTATATTTAATCACAACCTTGCAGCAAACCAGGTAGGACAGCAGTGATTGCTAGTGCTGCTACCCAGCTCAGGGATTCTCCACTTACAATTTGCCTTCATTTCACACAAAATTAATATCCTAGCATTTTTACCACAACCTGCTGACACAGTAAAACTATGGTAATGTAAAGGTTAGGGCTAGGTTGGGGTTTTTTCAAATACCAAAGTTAGTTCTTCAAATTTGTATCAGACTTCAGGACTCATGAGGAGATTCTTTGTCATACACATTCCCAAAAAAAAAAAAGTACCATCTATTTGTGTCTTGGCAAAATTAGAACTACAGTTGCAAAACTCTATTCTTCATATTGCTTAAGTGCTATTTCATTATTTGCCCTTCAGAGACATAGAGACATTTCAAAAAATCTACTCCCCAACGTGGGCCATGTCCTGAAGAGAACACTGGGGACAGGGAATTTTCCTGATCCACACTGAACCTCCTGGTATTACTCCTGTGGCATCACACTGACAGCAAACCACATAATGCTAACACAGCAGATAAAGAAAGGAAGAAATGGAATTATCCTGTTTGAAACTTCTGAAGCGTCTAGACAGACTGAAAATTGCCCCTCATTTGATTTTCCTAATTCTGTTCTGATATTAAAAAGTCACCTATTTTTCAAAATGTTTTAAAAAATACTCTCAGCAATACAGACATCATCCACTGCCATCCAAGATGTGGGCAGTGTACAAAGGCAGCACTTGCCCCAGAGAAGTAATTTACCTTTTTAAAAACCCCAAAATTATACATCTATATAATTAATTTAAAAACCCCAAACAACCATCCAGCAACTCAAGAAAACAAATGAACCAAACATTGTTAGAAGCTTTGGTGGCACACAAAACCAGGACTTTAACTGCATATTTCCGTGCATATATCATGTTGTACGTATATTTATACCACACTCTCAGCAAAGTCACAAATATACATCGTGTAATGTAGGGAAAAAGGTTTTGATTTATCACTTCTGTGCTTGGTTTCTTCCTCTTTCAGCCCCAGCTCAACAGAGGCTTTCAAACAGCACCTGCCACCAAATCGATTTGCTTCTCCACCCCACGACATGGATGAGGAATCAAGATGGCACCACTTATGAAAATGTTTATATAAATATTTTATCCAAACTATGCTGGACTTAGCATATGCTGGATATTTCTCTCTGAAATCTCCCTGGAAGGGACACATTTCTTGGTTGAAGGCATGAAAACACAATGAATTTACCAATTCTCTTGGTAGTTTCCCACTAGTCTTTTGCAAAATGTGCTGTAATTCTCATTTTATTTTGGGGGGGTTCCAACTTCCTGACATTTCATCTTGTATACCCATTTCCCACTACATTAGAGAACTCTGGTGCCCAATGTTGTCCAATAACGTAGGAAAGAGAGAAATAATTTGCCTTTCAATTTCTTTCAATAATTTAAACATGCAGAGGTCTGTAGGTCCTTCATCGTCAAGACAATTTTCCTAACCTCACTTTTGTTGTTGTTGTTTTTTCCTCTTCCTTGCAGAATCTTAATTATTTTAGAATCACTATTCTGACTTTCTACTCATCAGTACCACTGATATGAACATTTGCCATCTCCCTGCTTCATTTTCACTCACAATGGTCAGCTCAAACTTCTTGACCCCAAAACACCCACAAAAGCAAAATCACAGAACACAGTTCCTAATTCTGGGTGCAGCATGGCCTGTTTCCCATATATACATACATTTGGATAAATTAAAATGTACTTTCAGTCATTAAGCCATCCAGATCACTCTCCACGAGTGCCTTTACCCAGACCTATTTGCCAGTCCATCAATCTTTGCTTTATTTTCAAATGTTATTAGAACTGTTCTATTTACTTCCATATCATGGATAAAAAGAGTGATTAGTGTCAAGCTTAATACTAGTCCCTGGAGAACAACTCTAAAAATTCACCCAGTTGATGATGATTCCCCAGGGACTACTTTCCAAAACGTGTAAATTAATCAGTTCTTAATCCATTTAATGTGTGCTTCACTGATACAGCACATAACTAATATTTAATCAGAATGTCACATACTATTAAGCCGAGTGACTTAAAAACTTTCACTGCACAAGTATGGCTCCTTTTCCAACCAGACTTACATCAAAAAAATAATCCATTCAGTTGCATTTTTAAAATTTGTTAATTTTTTTTCATTTATTATGATTGACATCAATGATATTCCTATTTTTTAACTGAACCCTGGAACACTTTTCCATTAATTGACCCAATATTCTTACAGGATAATTTGACTGTGAAATTTTCCAAGTCATGCCATTTTCCCTTTCTGACTACTGGCATAATGATTGTCCCCTTTTTTAATTTTCTAATTTCCATGACAACTAAATATTTACAATTTAAATGAACAGACCACCGCAGAAAACTATGCAAGGTTGTAGTAAGACATTTATTTAGGTTTCCTAAATTTTTGCCAGATATTGCTAGTTTCTTCTGAAATGAACATTCAACAGGCTTTGAGACATCAATAGGATACAAAGTTCATCATCACTTTTTCAGAATCAAACCATGTGATTTTAGGAAAGCACCAAACAAACAACCACAAAACCCCACAAATATTTATTCATTATTCTGGCTTTTCCTGCATCACTCTTCTAAGCCTCATCGTCTTAGCAGTGAGTCTGTAGCAGCACAGAATTAAGCTCTTAAAAATAGAGATAAAACAAGTTTATTGAAATTATTCCTGTGCACAGAGTTCAGAACTTAAAGAATTTGGAAACCTTCAGGACTCAGGGAATGCCTCCCTTGTGTCCAGCAATGCAGGGATTGCAGAATTCCTCTCAGGGTACAATACCTGGGCTGAAGTTGGTTGTAGGGAAGGTTTTATACACATTTTAACATTTGGCTGCTTTCCACTGTGTAAAGGACCTGTCTTTGCCTGTAACAAGTGCCATCACAAAAACCAGTCAATTAGCCAATATAGCCCAGTTTGTCACTGCCTAGATTCAGTAACTACAGATTTATAAACTGCTGAATGCACAGTACACCTGATAGAACAAAACTATCTGGACTCTACAGCTTCCACATGCTAAAATAATGAAGTTGATTTTACAGTACCCTGTGTTTTATACAATCACCTCTTTTTCTATGAGGAAAAATCAAAAACGGATATTTTTGATTTGCCAAATGAAAAATGGGATATTTTCTCTCATTTATACAGGTGCACATACAACCAGGAATGCAGAGGCATTCCTGCGTACTGGGTCACACTGATTTTTTAAACATCTTGCAGGTTTATGCATGTGTGTGGTTACAGTGGAGCATAAGGGAAGATAAATCCACCTAAATTATAATTCCTTCAGTCACTTATTACACATTGCCATAGAAACGAATTCGCAAACTATTTTCCATGTGGCTCTAAAAGTATCCAAATTCATCTTAAAACGTTTTACTGTCGGTATACAAAGGGCCATTCACTTCCCAGCTCAAATACCCAAAATACTGTAAATGGAGTCTGACCTAAATAAATGCTGCTCCAGATCTGAAGATCATCAGATCCATTACACAAAGCCATTCAGGCACAGACAGAGTGGTGGTTGCAAATGTTCAGATAGATTAGCATAAAGGCACATGTATCTCTAATAGGTTAATAAGTACAACCAGTGGGAAGTGAAAATGGTTGTTTGCCTATAGACTACTGTGAGAGTTCATAATTTATGGGGGGAGTGCACACAGAAACGTGTGACAGTGATTTCTCTTCCCCCGCTCCGCAAAACGCCATTATTTTAATAATTATTGACAGATTAGGAGGTAGCCAAATGGCGTGGATGGAATTTTCTTGAAATGGTTTGGAACTGCTTTGCAAGTGATATTTTGCAAGCCTAACACCCCCTGTTTTGTAGGTCACACGGATATCCACAGACTGTGGATACTGAAGGCGCTTGTCCTTCAGCCTTCTGCCTCACCACATGATTGAGCATCCATATACCTTACAACCATACACCCTGTCGAGTGTTATTCTCTTACATATCACAATTTACCTCGCTTCCTCCACTCAAACATGCAACCAAGCTGAGCAACAAGCTGCTTCAGCTGCCATGTCATTTCAGTTTTTACACATCTTCTCTTTTTATGTGTGCTCTACATCTCCGTGATGTCTCATCTCCCCGTTCCACTGCCATAGGCTACGAGTCAGGAACAAAGCTCAGGCTCAATGTCAAACAGAGTGAAAATGGGAAAATATCATAGAAGAGAAAATTAATGGGCACAAACACAGCTCTGAAACTTCCACCCTTGTGGGCTTTGCAACTTCCCATCATTTCTTGGCAAAATATGAAGGAGAAGGGAGTAATGGTATTTCTACAGAAAATGCCTCAAAAAGGTATTTAGTTAAGGAAAATATGAAGTTATGCTTGCATATTAAAAAGTAGATAGTCTTGTAAATGTGCAATCAGGCCCTTTAATTTGAAAAAATAATTTATTTCCACTTTCCATAATTTTCCTGCTGTCCCTCTTTCCTTGCTTGACCACCATGGTTTACAGAGGTTCATGTTTCCAAAAATGCCTCAGTAATAAAGAGTCCCAAGTCTGACACACAGGAACAGACCCTGAGGCTGGAATCATGGCTCCTCTGCATGAACTGAGGTCTTGCTCTCATTTCAAACAGGGAAATTTCAAGGAGAAACACACACGAAATCTCTCTTGTCAACAGGTTTGCTAGTTATGTCTTTAAAACAAATATGGTGCCTTTCAACTTTTCTCACTGGGTTTTTTTTCTAGAATAAAATTTTTGGTTATCAGGGAAATGATGATGTTTGCAACCCACATCATAAAAATCAAAATTAACCACACACCCCACAAATCCCAGTACTCTAGAAATGGTTGATCCTACCCACATGGACATGGCTGGCAAGTTCCATTGTATGGAATCAAGGTCTTGGATATCATTAGATATTTGGCGACTGTGAAATCTAATTCATGGCCTAAGACTTTTTAAAAAATATAGATTGTATTTTTCTGGAAAAAAAAAAAAAAAAAAAAAAAACAGAAATCCCAGGCTGCAATAAATGCAAAGGAAAAATGGGATGCTTCAGTTTTACTCTTAAATGGTAGAATTATCTTGCTCTAGAAAATATAGTATTGTTTAGAAACCTGCATCTCTCACCCCCAAATGAGCTATTTTTTTTTTTTAATAGCACTCCTGTTTTTGTCAGTAGCCAAAATCCAATACAAATACAAATGATAGTATGTCAAATATTAACATTGGTATTTATCTGGATCCAGGTACTTGATTTATCAGCTAAATTATTTATTCAAGAGGTAACACCATACTTCATGTAACCCCATTTCATATTATGTGCAAACCTTACCTGAATATATTATGTGCAACCTTAATAAACCTTTTCACTTTTCAATTTCAGTCCTTCATTTTTTCACTGTTTGAAACATATAATTTATTTTTTGTACTAACATGCTATAACTGAGCTTATTGCAAACTGTATACATACTTGTTAATATCTTTCAGATGAGCAAATCAGAGTCAAAAACTAAAATGTCTTTTTTTTTGGGTGGGGGTGAATTCATTCATGATGCATTTTCAGTCTGTTTATTAAGTAATCATATCTGGGTACAAGTGTCAACACAATTTACGTTTTGAATAATGTGAAGCAGATAACCTCAATTAACAAGTAATTAGAGTCATTTTCCTATTAAGCAGTTTCCCTAATTGTTTTTGAAACCTGGAACTAAAATTGTAATAAATAATAAGCGGCCAAAACATGTCCGTGAATTAGTTTAATCCAGGCTCTTCCAGTGGAGCCTGGGAAAAAAAACAGCAGAAATAAGGGCTGACTCCTCATGAGATATTGAGAGAAGAGGGAAATATTTTGTAGCTGTGGACTCTTCATAGTGTACTCTTCTGTTGGTTTATTTTGGGTGTTTTTTTTGTTTTTGTTTTTTAATTGATATTATTTCCTTTCCCTCTCTTTTTTCACCCCCATGATTTCATATATGAACTTTTAACATATGATTATCAACATATTTGACTTAATCATTGCTGTGGATTGACTAGAGCCCATCAGGGAAAAGCCACTCCCCAGTGAACACAGAGGGTGTGATCTCAGCTGAACTACATTTTATAGTAATACAAATTAATTTGATCCCTTGCATCCTACCTTGTGAGCACACCATGACTCTCTCTGTGTAAAATAATAAATATCAACCTGTTTCTTAACATGTTGATATATAATAAATATCAACACAAATAGAACAATTTGTGTATTTGCTGCTGGTCATCAAAAAAAATATTCATCATTGGAATACCAGTCTTTAAATTGATACCTGTCATATCTCAAGTTCAAGAAATAAGCTTAGAGAACATAAAAATTCCACATGTATTTCTCTGCTTACACTGCATGGTCTCATGGAAAACACCTAGGCTGCACTCTGTCGCAACCAAAAATGGGGGAAAATAATTTTCTAGCTGAAAACAAGAAAAGATCCAGCAGCTGCTCCTCACCCAGAGCCAAAATAAATAAGTGAACTAAAAACTAACAGAAAAGCTACACAGAAATCCCAGGGAAAAAAAAATGAAAAGGGGAAAAGAGCAGGTGCAATAGTATGGGGCTGCCCCATTCCTGGACTTGTCCAAGACCAGGTTAGATGCAGTTCTGAGCAACCTGGTCTGGTGGAAGGTGTCCCAGTCCATGGCAGGGGATGGAACTGGATGAGCTTTATGGTCCCTCCCAGCCCAAACCATTCCCTGGTTTTATGATTCTATTCTCTTCACCCACAAACTCCAGCCTAAGCCAGAGCCTCCTGACCTGCATTAACATTCATCACAATTCCAGCTGCTAGGAGATGCCATTTTCACCTGAAGGAGAGGAAAGAGATGGAATTCTTACAGCCCATGAAGGAAGCAAGCTACTCAAAAAGGCTCTTGGCACATTTCTAACTAGACTTCACCCTCCACCCCACAAACACTTGGCTGTTGGCTTTAAGTCTACAGGAAATTTTGCCAGCCTTGGAAGAGTACAAGATTTCTATTTACTCCATTTTTTACAAAATTTCAATAAAGCAGCAAATCAAAACCAGACCCCTCAAAATAAAAATTAAAAACCCTAGGAAGACAGCCTGAGAAATTCCAGGAAAAAACTGGCAGCTACAGAAGGACATGATCTGTCCAGAAGGAATACAAACATTTAAATAACTTGCTGGAAATTAGACTTTGTGAAAAATACCATTGATTCCTTTCAAGTCATTTTATTAAAAGGTCTATTAATGCTTGGCTTGCACTTTGTGGCCATGAGAGATGTTGGAGCAAAGAGCTATCAAAGGTGGCTATCAAAGTTGGGTTTTTTCCATTTAACTTTAACTATTAAGCTGCTCATTTTGTGGAGACAATCATTAGTGTCTTTAATGTGAAACAAAGCTTCTGGATAAGAGCTGCTAGCTGAAGATCAATATGAAAGATATCATTTCAGTTACAGCTTTAATAACTGTAACAATAGGGAGCCTGGCATTGCAGGCTTTATGCATTAATGTAATTTAGAATCTACCAGGTACAAATCTTATCAAACATTAGCAGTGGCTGCGTTGGGATTTTCTAGGTAAGAAAACTGTGTGATAAATGGGAAGTATTTGAAAGGTAAACTTTCATGTAATCAGGCTCATCTGCCATAAAAACATGAAAGAATTTACATGAAGAAAGTGAAATAAATAAACCAAAACAGCTTCTGGAAAAAGGATGGACATTTTTAAGGAGCTAGTGGTTCATGTGCTCAGAGTGCACTAGAATGTCTCTCTTGTTTATACCAACACAAATATGATCCACAAAACTGGAATTTCAGCCAAATTCAGTGCAACTAAATACTTTATGCAAACCACCATACACAAAAAGCAAAACCTACCTGGATGTACAGTCAGCTAAACCCAAAACCAACGACGAGCTTTTCCCCTGGCTGCCAATAAAGCACCAGCACCAGAGACCAAGAGCACAACCCTTCCTCCAACCACAATTTACAGCTCCACCCAGAAAATTTGCATTTCCCACCCCATTTCTTCCCACCCACCTGTCTCCAAATCCCTCTGCTCCCTTTTCACAATGGACCCAGTTGCCCCAACCTTTTCCAGGTTTTTGATATTTGCATGGTGGTGTCATCCTTAGTCTGCTGCAACAGTTTATCTACAACCATGTTATTTCTTTTCCCAGCTCTTCAATTTCTTGATTAAAATTAAATTTAAAAAAACAAAATGCAAAATTCAACACACCACCAAAGGGGAAAAAAAGAAGAAAAGAAAATCAGGCCTGAAAATGTTAAACCACAAATTTTGGATCCTCCCAGCAAAGTTGTTCTTAAAACCTGACGCAACCAATTGGCAGTTCTTTAAACAATTTGTTTAACTTCTGTCCAAATGTCTTCAGGTTTTAGTGCTTACAGGTGGCTACTTTAGATTTACACTTTAATTTTGAGAAAGATCTAAACTGGGAACACTGAATTTTCGGTTTATCATTTGCTGATAAAAAATGGAAAGCTCAAAGTTAAAGTAGCCAACTACTGGAAAGAGTTGGCACCTGGCATTTTAATTTTTAAACAATGGGGGGGTTTTGTGTAATGATGTTATAAAGTAAGAGTCTGACTTCAGGACCACAATCAAGAAGAATGAGCTCTTAAAGATGACAGAATCACTGATGGGAATCTCAGTTGGTCCAAAATCCAGGTTTGGTCCAAATAAATAAACAAAAGTTTGGATGCTTGTCTGGGTTTTCTACCTGCCTTGGGGCTAGAGATGTCATGAGAACAGATTCTCTCATCACAGCTGCAGCACTTCCAGTCCTGGCCCTGGATGGAATATCCAGGAGAACAATCTTTCTTACAGAGCTCTGGGGCAGGGGAGGGGAATAAGGGAAAATAGGATGGGGATTTCACAGTCTTTCCAATTTGACTCCAAAACAGAGGTAAGATTCAGAGATTAGAAAGGAAAACACATTTTTTACTCTACTTGGGTTTTGGCTGTAGTCTTCAATGCTACTTTTTACTGCAACTGGCAGAGTGTGTGGCAGCTCAGAGTCAATAATCACAAAAAAAGAAAGGTGCAACTGCTTCTAAAGTTTAGGCATATTCAGTACTGTCCTAAAATAACAAACATAACTTAGTTGTATTGTTCTATGACATGTAAGTTAATTTATTTTTTTTTTTAAAGGCTGTATATTGAGAAATTAAGCTCCTTCTTCCACTCAAGGTGCTGGGTTCTGGGCCCTTTGAAGAGAGAGGTTCCAATCCAGCTGTGTGTCTATGCAGGCACACCCTTAACTAGAAAATCATGGATGATAAAGACCTATTTCCATTAAGGCTATGAATCACACCAAACAGGAAATCAAACAGAAAATAAAATATTACCATGTTAACATGACAGGATCAGATCCTGAAAAAAAAAAAAAAATAAAGAAAGGTTGACTTCAAAGGAAATTTGATCTGATTTAGGGCAGGAGAATTCTGCTGTCAACTATTTGTCTAAGAATAGGCACATTGCCTAACAAGGACACTCTTGTCTGTTTTAAAACCCCTTCTCATCGCATTAAACAACATTTATTAAGCGTGTGCATACACAGTGAAATAGCACATGTATTTAGGGCATGCACAAAGTAATTCGATCCCCATTTCATCTCATTGGTACTGCAAATGTTTCACTGCAGTAATAAAACAGACAAAAAAAATAAAACCTAAAAAAACCCCTGGTTCTTTACCTCTCCTGTCATGTTGCATTGGGTCACTCGGTGCCACATGATGTGATATCATGTAGCTCAATGCAAGGAGACACATGTCCCTTCTCATTGGAAATTTAAAGAAATGGAGCTTACTTTTCCCCTGTGGGAAGCTATGCAGGTCAGGTGCCCAAGACTAGCTATGGGAAGTTTGATATAATCTCAGTTTCAGTACCTACATATTTCAAATCTGACGGCATTTTTGAAAGGAAATGTGTTAGATGCCACAATTCAGCTGTAACACAGTATTTAATAAAGATAGCGTAAAAGGAATATAATTCCACAGCTTATGTTCCCTGTCACGGTGTGCACTGACATAGATTTCCAGAGAGACTCCTTTAAACAACACTTTTTAAGCATACTTTTTGAAATATACAGCATAGAACACAAAGGCCCTCAGAGAAACCTAACGCTGCTGAAAGCACAGGGGTATAGAATCAAGGGAAGAGAACTGATTAATGATGAAGCCAAAATAAGGTTTTTTTGGATGAAAAATAGTGAAACAGTTAAGCACAGAGAATATAGATAAGGAAAATGTACAGGACCTGGGGCCAAGTTCTCCTCTCAGTTACACTAGCATAATTGTGGAATAATTCTGTTTTAATTACTAGAGTTAATATGATGAGAATGGAATTATCTACATAAAGAGCATGATTGAAACATTACAGTTGAACCAGCTTTGAGGCAGCCTCTTTAATGCATGGAAAAGAAATACACATTCTCCACAGTCCCACTTTACAGGTAGAGAAACAGAAAAAAGTACTAAAAAATCCCTTTGGCAGGCAATGTCCAGGCTGGGACCAGGGAAAAATGACAAATTCCAGTCCAGCTCCTTCTCCACTTGGTTGCAATGAATAAATCCAACTGAAGGCTGTCTTGGAAGCCAAGTGAAATATTATGTGTATAAAATTATCTTGCTAACATCATGGCATGTTACTGTCTCACTCCTGAATCAAAAAGATGCAGCTTTATACTGTGTTGGTCTGTTTAGCATCATGATGGCAACTTCAGTGTCATTAATGTGTCTGTGTATTTGGATGCCACTTCTTAGAGGATAAAACAGTCAAAAAAGAGATTTTATGAAATAAAATTTTCCTGCTGGTAAAAAGCACGAGGATATATTGGTATGGACTCTGAAATGATGGTAATACAAAAGCACTGAGATGAATGTTATTTGAATCAGATGTTAAGGTAGAGAAAACACTATTATTTGGAGGGTTGTTTCAAACCTCATGTCCAAGTTTTCTTAGTCTGCTGCATTGCCTTACCAGGACAACTCAAAGCCACACTCTGCAGAGATTTGGAGCAAGGAAGTTTTGAGCTACAAACTCCTGATTCAACTCCATGATGGTTCCTTGGGTTTGAACAAGATAAGGTGAAGGAGAGGAACATTTAGAGTTCGCCTCATCTCCCCATTTTCACCCATTTCTGATGGAAAGAATGAAGAGAAGTGTCTGTTACTCCTTTTTCCTTCTAAGTTCCTGTTGGTTCCACAGCCCCAGTCCCCAGCTGTCAGTGAGAAATGAGAGCCTCAGTCTGCCCTTAACAAGTGCTCTGCCCTTAAACAAGACATCACATTTTATATGATGTGGACCAAAATTTATATTAGCACGAATTTCCACTGCTCTTCTATAGATTATAATAAATCGATAATTACTAATCCAGAAACTCCCATTTACACCTTTTCTTTCCTGTGTTCTGTGAAGAACTACCAACACTACCTTAGAAGATATTTTTTGAGTGTTTCTCTGTCTACTTTCCTATCAGTGTCTTGATGTTAACAAATGAGGGTGGGAGTGAGAGAGTGGCCAAATATCTTGAAGGGTGAGTTCAGGGTTCCTAGTACTGCCTCAAGCTCTCACAAGGTCCTGCCCTGAGCAGTGACACCCCAAAGCCCCAGATCCTTGAGAAGAACCAGCACTGCCATCTCATGTCTCCACACTGCCAGCATCAGACACTAAAAAGGCTGCTAAGAGATTAAAAGAAAATATGGAACAAAAGAAGTCAAGCATGGGTTTTAGATGGTAAATTAAATAATATTTTCATAACCAAGTTTTCACTTTTTCCCCCTCAAGACATACATTACAACAGAGAGAAGTGTGTCATCTGAAAAGAAAAAACACTCTTTAATTTTTTTACCCTTTTTTAGATGTCCTATCAGCTTAAAAATATTTTTATATGTATCTACACCAAGCTTTCTATGAAACTAAAAGGGATTTGCAGACTTTGAGGAATTACATTGATCTTCTCACAAACCACCCAAATTGTAGAAAACTCTATTAATGATAAAGAAAACGTTGCATTTTTTTCACTAGATGTTAGGAAAACAACGGAGTGGGGGGAGGTATTCATAAGGAGGATACAAAACTTCCTAACAGAGATGCAATGCCTCGTAACAGAGCATTCAGTTAGGAGGGTATTTTAATATTGAACATCCTTTCAAAGAATTCCATTTTCAAGCAGCGCATGATGGGAACGCCAATGTTTTAGAGACAGCTGATCCTCCAGCTAGCATGTCCCCAATTTTTAAAGGGGAAAAAAAAATAAAAAGGGGAAGGGGAAGGAAAGGGGGGCTGGAAAGGCGTTTGGCACGGGGTTGTGGGTCCGTGGCATCAGCTGCTCCAGCTGCAATCCCTGGTGCTGCTCTGCCCCCTGGTGCTGCCGCGGCCGCAGAGCATCCCCCGCCGAGCATCCCCCGCTGTCACTTCTCACTTCTCCGCCAAGTTCAAGGTCAGTGCCTAGCTATTTTCAGCTCATCTCTTCTTGATCCATGCAGAGAAATGACAAGGTAACGTGATTTGGGGTCAGCTGTATTACAGGAACCGTTACATAAACGGAGAAAGTGGAAATCAATCCCGGCTGACAGTGTCTTCGGGATAATCAGCGCTCACTCCATGCCGCTGTCAGCTCTCCTGCATCAAACACCATGTTACTTCTGTCACATCTCCTTAACAAAACCAGAGTCTCACTTTTGGCAAAGTAAATAAATATTTCACTTGGGCTTGCATTTAATTCATTGTTTGGAGAACTTTAACACTTTGGACTTGCAAAGAGTCCCCATTTGGAGGAGAAAAGACAGCTTACCCTGTCAGGTCCATTATTGCTTGCAAAGGGCACTGGCAAAGATACAGTGGACTCTTATGAAACACCCCATTCCTCATATTTTGTGCTTGATTTCTTTAAGCAGACGATTGTCCTCCAAATCTCCGTCACCGAGCGGACCTCGGCTTCCCAAAGTGCTTCACCTAACCCACGGTCACCCCGGCCCCAGCCCCATCACAGCTCTTCCCCCTAACGTTCTAGGACACCTTCCCTCAATTTGTCTGATTATTATTGCTTTATCTGAACCATTTCCTCCCCTAAGCAGACATCTTCCCTAACGCAGAATTATGAACATATCATTTCACAAGATGCGCCGCGTTAGCCGCGTCTCGGTGACAGCACATGGTGCGTCGGTTTAGGGGGAGAGCAGCGATTCCATCCCACCCACCTTGTGCTCCCATGGAACTGCCAAGCCCGCCGAGCTCCGCCGAGGAACAATTTGCCATAATATTAGTTGTCAGTAAATTCAAAGACGGAGCTCCTAAAGCTATAAAATGGATTAGAAGCAATTTAAAAAAGAATTAACAAACTAGAGTAAGAGTATACTGTCAACAAACAAATGCTTCATCATAGCACTGTAATTTGGAATTTTAATTACCCCTCTGCTTCTGTAACAAAACAATGTCTGAACTGGCAGCCATTTGAATCTCTCACAGGTCATTGAGCATTCTAGTTAATTACTCTATGAATAGCCTGTTTTTCTCCCCTCTGGAAACACGTTTCTAATGGCAGTCAAGGTCTGACAAATGTGTCATCTACATAATTAGCTAGGAAGCAACACAAAACATTAAACATGCTTTGTGCCGACAACTATCAAAACATTTCATTTGTTGTCAATTATTCATTACTTTGTAGGTTCTGAAGGGGTTGTTATTATGAAAATAAGTCCAGATGCTAACAAGGTTAGAGTTTTTTATTCAAATTAGTAATCAGAGGACTAACTTTAAAAAATGTGTCTTGTGTACGTTTATGGCAGCGTTCAATCAGCACTAAATTATAAACGAATTTAGCTAAGTTCAAGTGAAAATAGCCATGGCAGAGCACATACACTAATTTGTGGAGTTGCAGCTCTCTTTGAAGTTTTAGGATCTAAGCTGAAGTAGCAAACTTTCAGAACCTTTGGCAAGACTAATTTGTGCTTGGTAAATAGAGTAAAGATTTTCACAGCGTGAGATAATGTAAGATTGAAAAAAAAAAAAAGGAAAAAAAATGGAGGTTTTTGAACCTTTTTTTCTACCCTTCTGTCACACTGAGTAAAAGTCAAAATCAGCAATTCTGACCCCTATAATATCTTGTCTGAACTTCGGTTTGGCTTAACAAGGAAGCCAAACCAGTTACATTCACCACTCCCTTAATAGAGCTGAAATGAATTTATCCTTGCTTTCAAGAAGAAATAGGTGCTGGTTATTTCCTTTTTCTATGATCTCATTATGATGCTGCCTGTCAAGCAACGCAGCTGAAATTGTACAGTGAAACTGTGGGGAGGAGAAATAAATGGGGAGTTGAACAATAAAATTAACTTCTTCCTTTTTAGCCAGGATTATTTCAGCTGAAGTGCTATGATGTAAATATACAATAAAGAGTAACTTCTCACAGGGCATATTTAAGAAAATAGAAATGAAAAAAATGTTATTCACAAAAGCAAAAGGCTTGTTTTGAACCTGAAAACACAGGTTCACACAAAGTATTGGTCCTGTAAAAAGGTTGGGAGGCAAACCTGAGAAAAATCACTTACTGAAGGTCAGCTGAGCCCTAAAATAGGCTCATGCATTAATATTCCACTTTCAGCTTTTAAGTCAGAGGACTTTATGGTATGGAGAACATACATAAGCACAGAGGGGCACATCTGTGCAGGCTGAGGGCCTCTGCCCTGGAGCCAGAGCAGCTCCTCAGATAGGGAAGCAAGGGACACAGGCACTGAAATGGGTGAAAAACTGGAGCCAAGGGCCGAAGGAGACAGTCTGTGAGCACCACACTCAGCAGAGAGTACATCTACATTTTCACAGCACAAAACCAGTCTGAATACAGTAGGGGCACATATGACACACTTCATTTCTCGTTTTCCTGCCCTGGAAAGGATAATGACTAATGTTGCTAAACAGACTTGTTTTATTTTAGCAATATTCGTGCTCAAGAAGTGAAACTGGACTGTGTTTGTGGACCCACAGCTTTCACACCTACCCTGAAATACTTGGAGCAAATAAGGTGTAAGTTTGCATTTATTAACAATTTCCATCCTTGTCATGGGAAACTCATATATTTTTCAGTATCTGTCCCAGTGCTATTACAAGATTTGTGTACACCTTGAAGGGAAAACAGCATTTTTCTTTTATAGAGACAAACGTGGCTGCATCTATAACAGACCAGTGTATGATGACAAATTTTGCAGAGAATAAAGCCTGGGCAGTCACTATTAGATCACAGTAAAGAGAATATTCAAATCTGCATCAGGAGAAGGTTTTCTGCTTTTAGAAATATTTTGTCAAGATTTGCTATTTCCTCCAAGAAAAAAAGTAAACTTGGGGAAGAAAAAAAAGAGCTATCCTCAAAAACTTTCCCTAAATAAACTACACTATAAAAGAAGCTCTGATGATCTCGCAGAGATTGAAATAATCCCTTTTTGAGCTAAAACTACCCATAGCAATGAAACTGAAAATACTCTAAAAGAGGGCTGGAGACTGTCTTGTAATTAACATTAAACAGATAACATATTTACGAGGAAGTCAAAATATTTTGGAAGCCGATAATCCTGTAAGCCTTAACGTGGTATAAAAACAACAAATAAATGCAAAGTGTTACTGTTACACATGCCTGCCTGATCAATGGTTTTCACATATTGATCTATAAATGGAGTTGACAGTCTGTGTTGGCTGCACATTTTCCAAGCAGCTCTATTTTTGTACAAAACCAATACGGGCAATTACCTTTGTTTGAGATGCCAAGTCTTATCAATTCAATGTGATTTAGTGTCATTTTAATTAAATATCAGGATCTACTTCAGGACAATCTATACAAACAAAGCCTCAAACTTGACTATAAGCTTGATTTGAAGTAAACATGTACAAGCCCTGCAATTTCAAAATATGGCTCAAAAACTCTGCTAAACAGAAGGTTTATATTTTTAGCAAATTTATTTCTGTCTTTTTGGCTAGCCATAACTTTGGCAAGTGTTCTATGATCACAGGAGTAAGAAACAAAAGAAGATTGCTTCCCATTTCTCTGATAATGTATTAGGGAGATAAATAAACCTACCAGTTTGTTTAACCTAATCAGAGAAAGCTCTAATACATTAACATTTTGGAATGTCTAAATAGGTTCTAATTCTTAATATAGACACTGATAAAAGAGACATTTCATTGTTTGAAGTTGTTCTGAATGAAGCAAAATGCACTTCCCGGGGTTTAACAGATGAAAATAGCAAATATTCATTTACATTGCTAGTTCAGACAATACCATTAAGCACAGAAAGAGCCCTCACTTGCCACAGCCTGTGTCCAGCTTCATGATTTGTGCTCTTTAGACTCTACATTAATATCAATTTCAACCTTTGTACAAAGCTCAGGCATTTCCATTGAAATAAATAACATAAACCCCAATAATCTCTTGCTTGTTTAGTTCCTGTCTCCCACATTTGCATCTACACCACTATAAAATTCACACGTGCATATGGCCCTGCTGATGTATGATGCACATCCTTCCCTGTCACCCTACGGAAAATAATCTGTTCACCTTCAAAAGTATAGCCCCAGGTGTGTTCAAAACCACCACAGCACATGCCTCAGACTGCAGCAAATCCCTCAGAGAAAATTAGGCATTTTTCTCCTCCATAAATCACCACTCATCTTTCTACCTTTGTGCCTGGTTTATGGCCTTTATTGTCCAGAGTGGGCATTTCTTCTTTCCAAATAAGTTCTAGAAATCTATATTTCTATTGATTGTTCAAAATGTGCCAAAGGCTGATTGCCTTAATCCACTAAAGTCAGTAGGTTTTGCATAAGTTGAGTAAAAAGGATTTGACCCATTTATTAATAGAACAGAGTGTATTGCGCACACCAAACATGGACAGCAAAAGGGTGGTATGGAATCCTTTATTCAGCTGCTTCTAGTTTTTTCAAAAGAAAAATCTCTCCAATAACAGGACAAAAAATAGTCAATGTGAAATAGAAAATAAACATAATCAATGGATGCCTCATGGATTATATCCATCATCTAAACAGAGGCAGACCGTGAAAACAGAAAATTTCCAAGTAGAAAGATGAGGATAAATCCTATTTCTCTTCAAGCACAAAATAATTAGCTTTGATTAATAATCTGGTAATATGTGTCTTTTAGCAGAGATCTGTGTGCCTCTAAATGCAGAAGTGAAGACTGTGTAGAAAAGTGCAATGGGAGGAGAGCCTTGATTTTTAAAACAACATTAATAAATTTATATATATATACACATATATGCCTGTGTCAGCTGGACCCTTCTTTTTCAAGACACTTGGAAGGATAGGAGCTACTCCCCTGCGTTACTTTCCCCCAAATCCTTCCCAAGTCACATGCCCAGATATGTCAGCACACGGCTGATACACACAATTGGTATTTCACTGTTCCTTTAGCTCGCTGCGTTTAAAGCCCACAGTTGAAAGCATTTGGATCCTTAGGAATTTTGCTTTTACTTTGGGCGTTAGCAAACAACTTTAAGAGGCTTATTTAAGTAAATACGCCCAAACACTTTCAGCCTGTCAATATCTAGTCAGAAAATTCTGCATGGCAAAAAGAGATGAAAAGAATTGAAACAGAAAGGAAATTAGTAGCATGGCAAGCTTTCAATCTATTATGTCGGAGCCAAGTTTGGTTGGTAAAATGACATATACTCGGTAAAATTCCGCTTTTATGTAATTAGCTACTAAACAAATGCAACACAAAGCAACTTTCCAGCTCCCAGCCAGTGAACATATATGGCACCTGGTGTGGTTGTTGGGATACAGCAGTGAATATTTATGTCTAATTTAACTTTTTAGAGCCCTTGCTCTGTAACCGTCCAGCATACTATCCCCCAAACTAAAGTTATGTAACAAGGTAATATCAACAATGAGAAACTGCATGATAAAATCCTGCCCAAAAGTGAAAAATGCTAATTTTGTCTCATTTAGCAGCTGGATACAGAAATGCTCATTAGTTTTAAGAGGGTTAATCCTTTTAACTTTTGCATATTGATATGCCAATTATGCCTAATTGTACAAGAGGCATCAGTCAAGGTAATAGTGCATAAACACATGAAAGTTATTAAGTACATCCCAACATGTAATAAAGTAGGTGTTAATTGGTAGCTGAGTTCTGCAGGCTATTGAGGTGGATAATTCATTGAGAGATGGATCACTTGTAATTTCTCTACATAATTCCTTTTGCAGTCTCATGCTGTGATGTTTTCATGCTTGTCAAAAACAACTGCAGCCTAGTGCCTTTTGTTAAACACAGCCAATAAAATGTTAGGCACCATTAAATATACTTAACTTTTAAACTTTTTCAAAGGTACAGTTCTTCCTGGTATTACATTACAGTATTCCCAGTGAATTATTGTAAGCAGTGTTCCAAGTTTTTGGTGGAGGAACATTGCAAGTCAGATAAAAGGAGGGAACATATGCAGTGTGTCTGGGGCAAAGAATATAATTTAAATAAATGGTAAATGAGTATCTTATCAGCTGTTAAGATCCAACCAGATTTTTCACTTTAGAAATATAAGGAGAAATGAGTTAAGTTACACCTGAAAAATTAATCCCTAGAGTAACATACTTCTAAATAAGTCTAAATTTTGGGGTTTAATTTTGAGTTAAATGGAAATACTGAAGGTCTTGTGGCTTTCCTCCATTTAATAACTTTGTCAAAAAGCTGAATATTTCATAGGAATCCATTACATCAACAGCAAAAAAAATAATGGTTGGCATGGTTGTGAGAAGTGGCTGAGAGCTGGGACTCTGTCCCCAGCTAACAGAGTTTTCCCCCTCATTTGCATTCTCTGAGAACAAAATGGATCTGGAGTCCAAAAAAGTGGCTAACATTGCATAAATAATTTTGTAACATCATATGGCCTCAGCTGCAAGTTGCCACCATTATGGAAGAAAATTAACCAGGGGAGACTCATACCAATCAGTTTGTTTAGTAGCTCACAAGGAGTACAGGGGCAGGGATGCAACTGGCAATAGAGTTCATCGCTAACTATTTAATTTAAAAAAAATTCTAATGGATAAAAAGACGACTCAACTCCTTTGACTGTTTACTATTGAAATAACAGCATACGTTCAGTGTCTGATTTTTGTACAATTCATTCAGTCTTACAGCAAGACTTTTCTTTTTGTTACAAAGTTATTTGCAGAGTTTGAAATTTCCATTTCTTTTCTTCTGTCTGCTTTTGAAGTTTGCCTTTTGAGAAACTGTGATATGTATCTGAAAGTGCCATTCTCTACTTACTTAAGCCTTACTTAAGTGCTGTTACAACTGAGAGTTGAAATGCTGAGTAGATGTTATGATCAAGGCCACCAAAGCCAAATTCTGTATTTTGTGAAGGAAAATTGTTATTCCAATGCCTAGAGATACTCCTAAAAATGTATTAGTGACTTTAAATCCCTCCTTTCAAAGGATGAGAGTGGAACCAGTGTCTTAACAACCATAAATAAAACTGTAGATTTTCTTTAAAAAATTGAAAAACTCAGAAAATATTAGGAGTGTTTTACTTACGGGCTCGGCGACTTTCACATTCTCAGAGAGAATCATAGATTTGCTTTGGCTCAGCCTGTCGTGGTGACTGTTGGAATTTTTGATCCTCATTTGAACAGCCCCAGTGCTATGGTGGGAAGGATTAGGCTTTTCAGAGGCTGTATCAGAAGTTGAAGACCTTTCCATGGTTGCTGGGTTGACCTGAAGAATGTGAAATAAGAGCATTAATCTAGGGACTCCTCATACAAAAACGTATCAGTGCCAGGTCTGTGTCATACCAGTCAGGAGAAGAAGCTGAGTTGTCTTGCTGGCAAGATCTTGATCATCTTTGAACACCAGGATAACTATCAGCTGTGTCAGCCTGCAGTTTTATTATTGTCCTTATCACCCTCCCATCCAAACTGCCTTGGAAGAGTTAGTTTATGTAAAAGATTATCCTTATCTCAAAAGCCATTCTCCTCCATGGTGTAATCTCCCTGCAAGCCTCTGCCACGTCCAGCTGGCAGCCACTCCACTTTGTCTTTGGCCCTGCTCACACGACACATTTTAAATCTTGCAAAGGGAAAGGACACGCTGTGAAGCCAATTAACATATCTTACCTCCACAGTCCCACACGGGCCAGCTACAAGTGCATCTCAGGGCCATGCTGCAACCCTGCTAGTGTCCCAGAGCCAAACCTGGAGCTGATAAAATAGCCCTTAATTTTCACAATCCACCAGCAGCATGGATGAGATTTTTGTTTCTCTGTCCATTTTTAAAATCTGAAATTGAGAAATAGCTGAGCTCTCAAGCCCTTGGATGGGGAGTGGACCTAGAGGGATCACAGTGCTGCTGTTCAAACTCCCATTTTAGTGTTAGAACAACTCAACTAACTCCCTTCTAGCTATTCAATACATTTTTTGTAGGCAAAAGTTGCTTTATATTTCCTGTAGAAAACAGCAAGACAGTGATGTACAACACTTGCTCTGTTTTCCTCCCCCCTCGCTCACCCTCGTACTACTACATGTAGCTCGTGGGTGCAGCAATCTACTGAGAGTCACAAAAAAACTGGCTCTTTATATTGCTGTGTAACCACATGAGAAAATGTGTAAGGAAGAAATACTATACAAGCTGAAAAAGCTGGTTTCCCAACTATGGAGCCAGGGAAATGGAAATCCATTTAAGTGCAGTTATAGTATAAACTGTTGAAGAATCAGCGTTTTCCAAATGGGTTGGAGAGCATGGCTATTTCTAGCAACATCCTGGCAACTTCTGAAGATTAAATTCCTTGATTTCAAGAAAGCCCATTACTATGAAGACGTCAGAGCAGAGAACACAACATCCTGGTGTGAGGGTGGGAAAGGGAGATGGGGAGCTCTGCTGCACATCTCTGGGCAGGACCTCAGCCTGGGCAGGTGGGAGGACACAGCTCCCACAGCTTCAGCCTCTCAGCACTGATAAAACCATCCTTCACAGGAAAATGCCCTAAATGTAGAGGATGATAACAACAGGTCGTGCAGCCAGAATGGCTGAGGGTGGAAGAGACCTTAGTAGGTCATGTGGTCCAACCTGTTCAAGCAAGAACACCTAGAAGTGGTTGGCCCATGTCCAGAAGGCTTTTCATAGAACCACAGATTTTTTGGGGGATTGGATCAGATCAAAGATCACACATTTCCAGCTCCCCTGGCGTGGGCTGGGATCTTCAGGGGAATTTATATGCATTCATGATAGCACTCTTGATAAAAGAAAGGAAGTGCTTTAATATTAGCCCATTACTCACTCAACATGATGTGCCATGATAGAAACACTGAACTTAATCCAAAAGAATCCACACCAAAAACAAAGCTTGTGCCCATTGGCTGTTTCCTGCATTGACTCAGTTACTCAAGGATCCCCACAGAAGTTGAATCTCAGGTTATAGAAATTAGATTAAAACTGTTTCATGTTACTTAGGACATGCCTGCCTATGACTGCTGCAAAGCTGGTGTATTGTACTTGAGAAAACTCTTTTCATGGATCTTTGGTGGGCAGCACTGTGTGTTCTGCCTCCCCAAGACACTTCTCACCACCCTTCAGAGCAGTCAGCACCCAAATCCATGTCACAGGGATACTTTGCCATTTTGGCAGGAAGGACTGCAGCAGCTCCAAGAAGGAAATTATTTTTTTTCCTCCTCCTAAACTTGGAGAGTCAAACCATTTTGTATTTCATGTTGGTATCAAATCAAAATTGCTTCTCAACAGATTTTCAGTAGGCTCCAGGCTGGAGAGCGGATCAGACTCGAGAGACGAGAGCAGCGCTGGCTCTGTCACGGATCCAATGTTTGGCTGGAGCACATTGCTCAGATTTTCTTCTGAAATCTCCCACCTATAAAGCTCTGACATATCCCTTCTCGGGAGCATTATGAGTTTTAATTAGGTAGTCTCTGTCTGGTGTCGTCAGTACACGACGTGCCATAAAAAAGTTTAATAGTGTGACAAAGTCATGCCCTGGATCACAAGTAGGGACACAGTCAGTAAAAGGCAGGGCTGTGAAGACTTCTGAAACTCATGATTCTAATCTCATTGAACCTTGGTTAATTTTCCTGAAAATTTGAACTAATTTGCATACCTCAGAGTATTACAAGGAGTCTTTCCAAGATACTAAAATTACAGGAACTACTATAAAAGAAAACAAAAACAAGACCCAGAATGGAGCATTTCCACCATTAGATTTGTCTTAGTGTAAAACACAGCGAGATCCTGCAGAATATGAAGGAGGTCTGGCATAATATGGAAGAAAGTTACAAAAATTGTGCCCTTAGGATTTTCAGGTAGGAATCCTTTGCTGTCCAAGCTCCAGGCAGGCTCCTGACAGCGTTACCAGCCCTACGTGCCAGTAGATGGCACCCTGAATATGAGCTCCACAAATGCAACAGCATGTCATTTGCATTTGCAAGGAGGGTTTGGTAATCCTCGTAATCTGCCCTGCCCCTATTGTTTGTTTGCTTTTTTTGTTCTTTTTTTGAGGGTTTTTTTGGTGGGTTTTTTTGGTTTTTTTTTTTTTTTTTTTTATAACAGAGGGGAAGACCATCAGGAAACAGATAAAATATTGTCAGAAAATATAAAAAGGAACCTATCTTCTGCATTTATGAGTTGGTGCTTCCAAATTGTTATTAGAAGCGTCAGGGCCAAGTTTGGGCCCATTTTGCAGGGGAATTTGTTTTGCTTCCTTTGGAAGGCAGAGCTGCCAAGCCCCATGCAACTGCTTGTGTGGCACTCCATGTCCATTATATAATTATCTAATTTGCCTTTTGGCAAATAGTTAGCATCTGGATATAAATTTCAGTTTTGAAACCTCCCACGGTTGATTTGCTAGAGGAAGGCATTAAACCAAGACAGAATTTCTCCTCCTCTCTACCTTGTTGTTTAGAGTGCTCCTGCAGTAAAGGGGCAGGACAACTTTGAGACATTAACGTAAGAGAAGGGAAGCAAGGATACACACTCAAAATTCCTCTTGGAAATACGTGGTTTGGTGCACTGTGGAACAGAAGGGGCAGGCTGGAAAAGGGTGAGGAATAGAGGGGCAAGAAGAATCCTTGACATGAGGACAGATGGATGATGCAGGGAGAGAAAACTGATTCATAGAGTGGGGGAAAGAGGTTGCAGTAGGAATGAGAAAGGAGAAATTTAATTTCTGGAGAGTTGGTGAATCACTTACTTATGGGGTAAGAAACACCACCAAGCTGAAGGAACAAAATCACATTTTTGGCTGCAGCAGCAAAACCAATTCAGTCCTACACAACCAGTCAGTTTCGGAGGTACTTCAGGAGGTCAAAAGCCTTCTTGGAAGGAAGAACTGGTTCATCCTTTAATAAAATTTGCAGCCTCAGTGGGCCAACTCTCGCAATGACTTTTCCCACAGATGGGTCCATGTGTTTGGAATGCTCCAGGAGGATGTAAGTCTGCTCCAGCAAGTAGCATAGCAACCTCATAGTGCAGCAGATTGAGTTAAGCCAGAGCTCAGGCACCAGCTACAGGGGAGAGCTGGCTGATAAACATTCAAGTGGCATTTGACAGTTCCTAAAGAGTTTAAAACTCCAATTTCTAAATGTACAGCTGACTTTCAAACACATGGTGTGGAAATGATGAGGGTTGTAGAGGTGAAAAACAGAAAGGTTATTGAGGATACAAATCCATAGACAGTAAAGCCATCCCACTTCTGAGAATCCAGCCCAGGTTTAGAGAATTGAACAGCAAATGGTGAGGATCAGATCTCCTCCTTCCCCACAAAGTAGTGGGAATAACCAAAACTATTCACAAGAAGATTTTCTGTAATGTTTCATTTAAAAGTAGAGCTTTCACAGAATCATTATGTTTGATAGTGAAAATATGTCAATTTTTTTTTTCATGGGGAAAAAATATTTTTTCTTTTGAAAAGAGAAAGGAGATGACAAAATAAACAAAACGAAACCAAACCCTTCTGTTGCTATTTAGAGTTTCTATCAAAAAACCAAAAAAAAATTTTTAGGTTTTTGAAAAAATTAAGATAGTGAATTGCTCTTATCCCTACCACACTTGCATGTCTTGTAGTTGAACTGTGGTTTCTGTCTCAGAATGACAGTCTGTAAGTACTGCCCTCCTACAGCATGCCATGGACCTAGAATGAGTTTCATATTGAATTTATCAGCATTTTAATCCATTTTATACATGCTGCTTTGTCAAAAAAATGAACCCGTAATGAGTGGACTGACTTGTATTAGCCAAGAACTTTATTTCCTGAGTTTTACTGCAGTACTGGTAAAGTCAGTATGTAGATTTTCTACAAAGCAGAGAATTAATTCTTCAAAAAACAAGAAGATAGCAGTATTTCCAAATTTTGGCCTGAGCTATGCCTACATTTCCTTCAGCTACGTGCAGTAGAAGACAGAATGGAAATGACAATTAATCAGCCTCTTGTACCAGAGCAGCTGTGGCTGCCCCATCCCTGAAAATGTCCAAGGCCAGGCTGGATGGGGCTTGGAGCAACCTGGGATAGTGGAAGTGTCCCTGCCCATGGCTGGGGGTTGGAACAAGATGGTCTTTAAAAAGTCCCTTCCAACACACATCATTCTAGGTTTCTATAATTAAACAGTTGTAACATGCACTTTTCTCAAAAAAAGGGGAAAAAAGGCTAATTAATAGAACTCAAATTTGTTATTCAGGATTATGACTTTAAAATAATATATTTTTCAGTATTTCTAAATAAGCTTTTAATTATCCCATGTTTTCTCCTTATGACTTGCACCACTGTCAAATCAGAAGCATAATGAGCATGAAAGTTCTCGACACAGCAGAGTGCAAACACTGCAAAACTGAAGTGCATCTTGTTGCATTGACTAATTTAAGTACTTTGCTCAAGAACACACAGTACTTGAAGAGCATGGACAAAACCTAATGCAAAATATCACAGAAGAATAAAAATGAGCACTAGGTTCAGCATCACAGCAGACCTGTGAGCCTGCAAAACCACAAAAATGGAAGCAGAAGTTGCAGTTAACAACGGAAAAAAACAAGAGAATGCCAGACACGTGGTGAGTTGGAGCACTCTTGTTAAGGAGAACGTGTCTGTGAAAGTGCTTATCACCAAAATCAACACACCTATATAAATAGTGCTGCTGTTAGGTTTTGCCCTTGGCCTGTGCCATGCTGATATCTCTGCAGAGGCACAGCTCAGGGCAGCGAGTGCTTGAACACACACAACGATGGAAAATAAAGGTGCACAAATGAAAAAAACTACATGTAAAGAGAGAGGATAGCTAGTAAATTGCTCCATAGTTTTGGGGTTTTTTTCTGGGTTTTTTTGTTGTTTTTTTTTTTAATAATTCCTATCTGCACTTTGCTGTGTCTATTTTATTTCAGCCCCCTGTGGCCAGGGCAGGGACACCCACAGGAAAGGCTGCTGAGGGATACACTGTCCTGGGCTGGTGCCCAGGGGTGTCCTGAAGCCAGTTATCTGAGTACTGGAAAACAGAGAAATCCATTGGACTGATAATACAAAGCAGATATAACCTTCCTATGCCTTTTCGTTTGAAAAAAAAAAAAGAATTAAAAAAAGATCAGGTATTCAGGAAGCAGAATTAATTTCAACCCTCACTCCTTTAATCAAAGCAGGAGATCAGTTATGACAGAACATCAGCACTGCTCTTTACCCCACTTTTGTCTCTTTATATCAGATAGACAATAAACCAGAATTTAGTGACAGGTTCAGCCTGCTGTAAAGTGTTAAATGTCCTAAACTCAGCAGCTCAGTTTCCCTTATCACCCAAAATCGCAATCTCATCTCTAACTTGATGCACCCTACAAAAACCATGTTCATCAGCATTAATCATCACACTCTCTTTTAATTTTTTACCCTGTTGCAGCCATATCAGAGTTTTGCTGGTGTCTCAGAACAGAAAACACACAGAGCAAGGATCATGGAGGTCCTCTAAAAGCTGCCTTTGTAATTTCTCTTTTCTGGTCCAGTACTTGTGGACTTTCTGCAAATAAAAGCAGAAATGGCCCACTCCAATTTATATGTACAGTCACCCAACTCTCTGCTGTGGTCAAAGAGAAGAGCAAATCATCTTTTATGCTTTGTCTGGAGCCATATCTCACTGTCCAGCATTTCTCTGTCACCATGTGTGGCTTAAGCTGCCTGAACCATTATTCACATTTTTTTATGCTTTGAGGTATATCATTCAGTCTCTATGAAGGATGCACCTAAAGGCAAATTTCTCAACACAGCTTGACCCAAATCATAGAATCATAGAATAATTGAGCTTGGAAAATGCCTCAAACATCATCCACTGACAGGTCCATCACTAAACCCTGTCCTGAAGCATCACATCTCCATGTTTTTGAACACTTCTGGGCACTGTGATTCCACCACTTTCCTAGGCAGCCTGTTCCAATGCTTGATCACCCTTTCAAGCGAAGGAACTTCCCCTAAAATCCAATATAAACCTCCCCAACACAACTTTCAGCTATTTCCTCTTGTCCTATCAGTTAGAAGACCATCTAAGTAGTTACTCAATAGTAGTCACTCAGAGTAAAGCATTAAACAAGTCTCTAGGCTGAAAAACCTATTATCTGTGGGATTTTAACCTGATCCTTGGTGTGATGACAATTTCAACCTCTCTGATTTATTCTTTTATATTAAAAGAGAGCTATATTTTACAACTCTCGTTTAGCAGCTACATCATTCTCACCACAGAAATCTCATGCACCAACCTAATATCCAGTAGGAACAAAATGTCTTTTCACATAATTCCTTTCTGGCTTGTGCAATACAGAAAAGGGGGTTCCAGGCAGGTCTTACAGGCCTGATTGTGATTTTGAGTTCCCAGTGAACCAGCTGAGGCTGATGGAATTACAGCTGAGCAACAGCAACATTAAGAACCCCTGAGGAGGAGAGACAAAACATTCATTGCATTATGGATCAGGCAAGGAAATGCACTTTGTAACAAGAGGGAAGGGCACAGACTTGCCCCACTGTACAGAAGCAATGGTTTTGTTTAATTTTGGGTCTAAGAACATACTTAAAGTTTGGTTTTTTGATGACTCAGTTCCTAAGAATTAAAGTATTGGAGCATGGTGCTTCATTTCTCTTTCCTGAGGGTTTTCCACACAAATTAGGGATATGTTATTCTCTAATTACAGCAGGTCAGACCCACATAAATACAGTCTGCACCCCACAATACCTTAAAGACTTGTATAATTGCTGCTTCAATGATTTCCTGTGTGTTGACAGATGGGCCAAAACTATGAGTGGCTTATTGATGTGAAGATTGACTGCAGCCTTTTTCTATTTTTTCAACAAGTAATAGCACACTACAAAATAATTTTTCAAAAAGGATAAAATATAATAACAAAAGGCTTATATCAAGTCGCAGTTTCTAGCAAGTGGCAGAAAAATGTCTTATCCAAATATATTCAATGGAAATATTATTAATCTTTACAAATTTTTTGCTTGATTTTTCTCCAGGATTGGATGGAGAGAAACATGAAGAAAGAAAATGTATGTGCCTTTTCTGGACTGACAATGGTTCTCAATGAAGGGCCTAAAGACCTTCTTTGTGTTATTCTGAAATTTCATAGATGATAACCCCAGAGTCTGTTCCCTTCTATACATAGATAAACCCTTAAAAAGAGCAGGACAGATGACAAAGGAAAACAGGGAAAGTCTGCTTGGTCTCTACAGGACAGAGACCTGCTCCCTCTGGAAATGCTTTCCTGTCTGGCTGGAAATGTTCTGAGAATTAAAAAGAGAGAAGAATGGGAGAGTTACTCTTCCAAAGTTGTGTGGATACAATGACAAACCCTTCACATCCACATATTATGACTCCAGATCCAACTCTAATCCTGTATTGCTCCATGACCTGATGTCTGCAGGTCTTCCCTGCACAAATAAAACTTTCTTGGAAATATCACTGGGATATTATTGAGAACAACAAAACCACATTTAATAGGGTAAAGCAAAGTCATCAAGTGACTTTATGGTCATGCCTCCTCTTAGCACCACTTAGTTTCCTAATTATGTTACATAGGAAACTCTCAGCAAAGGTAGCAGTTGTTTCAAAAGTTCTTCTGTCCCAATTTATCATATGGGATAGCATAATGGAGTCTATTTTCACCATTCCCATGTCAATTCACTAGCTCAGCTTCCAGTGGAACTTGAAGCTAAAAGTATCCTTTGTGTACAGTTTGGCCTGCATATGTTCTGGGAACAGTTGTCCATAGTAGAAATTCAGTTGAATATGTAAAAGAACATGCCTGAGGAAAAAAAAAAAAAGAAAAAAAAAAAAAAGCTGCTTCTAGGTCTTCCTGCTGGCAACACCTTTCATTTCTTTCTGGATTGCTTCTGATCCACGACACCTGCCTCTATTTTCTGTGCTGTGCAAGCTAGACTACAATCCTTCTTTTGGAGAATACTGGTTCCACAGATGCAGTACTAAAAACCAATCTGAGTGTCATCCCATGCACAGCACTTCCAATGCTTCCTATGGCCCTGAACAGCAGGGCTAGAATGGTTTGGACATTAGACCAATGGCATTAAGTAATTTACAGCAGCATAAAATTCAGTAACAATTTATAATTCATGCATTTAATCAGTTTAATACTAAATATGACCTAATAAGTGCGAGAGGAGAATGCTTCTTTATTCCTGACCTGTCCTATTCATAAGGAGGAAAAAATTTTCTTCTACCTCCATCCTTTACTCTAAAGTTTTATTTGCTGCAGATAAATACAGAGTAGAGCCATGGCTTTGCAAACACCTCAAGACTGACCAGTCTAAACTCATTTCACACCTGCACCTGATGCTTGTTTCATGGTAACTTTTTAGTTTAAAGCTGTCTAATTCTGAATTTAAAAAAAAAAAAAAAATCAATGTTTTCTCTAGGAAGATCACATAAGAATCACAAATTTTCCCCGGTGCTTGAAAGAAATCTGTTCCTATAGCCTAAATGTTCAGAAAAGTGTTGTTACTTTTAATGTTGCCAGATCTGGAGTGATGAGATACTATGGGAAAGGTTATTCTTGCAGTATTTACAGATACAAGCAGAAGCAGAAGTGACAGAAATTTCAAAGTAAGGCTGCTTGAAATACTTCCAGCTCAATTTTGCAGAACTTCTCCTCACAGAGATTTGGATATTCATCCAAGCTTTCCATGCTTACCTGAACTAGACATGTGGTGATGGTAATTTTGGAACAGCCCAAACTCTCTGGAGAAGTAGAAGAGTTTGTACCACAAGACAAACTGATGTATTAGAAAAATATTTTTTAAACACCTGAAAGCTTGCTGCAAATAGCCAAAGAAACAAACTTGCTGTAAGTTCTAAACTTCAGAGCTTTGCCACCAGAAATTTTGGGCTTAATTTGACAGGGGCAGGACTGTCACAAGGCCTGCTTGGGTCGGGTGTGACAGCCCCTTTGTGCCCTCCCCACAGCTCCACTGGATGATTCACTGGGAGGAAGCATTTCATGTTCATCGCTGAGTAAAACTACACACAAGTTTTACCCCTCCAGCCCTCAGTTCCTGCAGCAGCACCAGAGAAAATGCCTTCTTCAGTTCTGTAATGCCTTTGGTGAAGCAGCAACAGCAGTTTTAACCTCTTAGAGTATCTGAGAGTTCCTCAGCTTAGCAGTTTCAATGCACATTTGCTATGTCTTAATGCTTTTTGCAGTTCCATATACCCATCATCCCACAGAAGACATCTGTCAAACTGAGATACTGAGATTGTTGAATACCAAAGGCTTTAAATCTTCTCAGACTTTAAAAATAAATGAAAGAATAACGTGAATTTATGATAAACTTATTTCTCTTTTTGTTTAAAACTTACAATAAATTTCTTTAAATTTTTTTTTTTTTGGCTGACCCTGCCTGCCTCAATAGTTCTACAGAGAGGAGACTTGTCCTTTACCCGGGCAGAGAGATGCCCTCCCTCCCACTCCTCCGGATGATGTTTGACTTCCTGTGCTGTGCACATGAAACAGTCCCTCCCACCCTCTCCCCATCTCCCATCAGCTATATCTGCAGCAGTTTTTGTGCTGTGTGATCCTGCAGCTGTTCCCTTGCTTCTTCTCACTGCTCCCACTTCCCATCTGAGGGAGGAAAAAAAAATCCTCCAGACACTTTTAATCTGTTCCCACACTCCATCCCCACTTTCCCCTGCAGAGCTCCTGGTGCTGCACTTCCAAGAGACGCTGCTGTGAAATGCAGCAGAGACGGCACCTACAGCTCCAGGAGAAAACTTCCGAGCTGTGGCAGGAACCAGGAGGGGAAATTCTTTGTGGTTTGCTTTCAGCAAGCCCCTCTTCTGCATTTCACGGGGCCCCCAGTTTGCTTTCTCCTGCAGCAGGAGTGTCTGCCCCAGCAGGCTGCTCCCCAGCTTATGTGGCAAGGAGGAGACAAAGGCCCTTGTTCTGGTGATAACATCTGATATCACATCGTGCAGCTGAGATGTCTGCACTGGGAAATACCAAGGGTGCTGTGCTGCCAAAAAAGTCAATTTCATAGACTCATGTAATGGTTTGGGCTGCAAAGGACATTAAAGATCATCTATTTCCAACTCCCCTGACATGATTGCTTTGATGGTGCACGTAGTTTGAGCATAGGCTCTGTCAGTTATATTTAAATATTTTGCTGCAAATGAAATTCTTTAGCGAGGGACTAGAGAACTTTATCTCACTGAGGTGGTTCAGGGTGATTCCAGGAAACCTTGTACACATTTTCTGCAGGCCAGGAGGTGACAGCCACCTGTGTCCTACCCCAGATGTGCTACACAGAGCCAAAGCAAACACCAATGGCACCAGGAACACAGCAGAGCCACCTGCAAGCACCAACACTCACAGTGAGACAGTCACAGACATTCATCTGCCCCAGCACTGTTCAAAAAATAGCAAAAATACTTAATGACTATTGCATTTTCCACTGGGTTTATGAGGTAGCATCCTCAAACCCCTTTTGGATGAAACAGCTGCTCTCAGCTCAAATGAACCTCTGCAGTCCTGTGCACCTGAGTTAAAATGTCCTTAGACTGCATCAACATTGTTCCCTAAATACCTGAATCTTGCTGCAGGGTACAACTCTGATAAGAAATATCTTCATTTAACTTCCTTCATTCTTTTATTCTATACAATTTTCGCTCCACATCTTAAGAGATTCCCTCCTTTCAGCTATCCCCACTCTAAGAAAGGTTTCACAAAACACCCAAACTTCAGAAGAAAATGAAAGCTAGAAAGGAAGTTTTCAAATTCAAACTCTGTGCAGCAATTCTGAATGTCTCAGGTGTCTGTGACTGCATCCTACTCAAGCAGGAGCTGGACTGTCCAAAGGAAATTCAAGAATAGGTTGAAGATACCACTTCCTCTAAGCTTCTGCTAAAGCTGGAGGCACTCCTTGCCTTTTCCAGGGCTCAGGATTAATCAAGGAGGAGGAACTGACATGCTTTCACTTGGGCTGTTTCTACTTTCTTTGGCACTCCAAGAGCAGATGGATTAATGGTGGATGGATTAATGCTAAATGGGTTAATTCTAAATCTAAAAATCATCACAAGAATTTGATTACTGGTTACTATACTTTGTTGGGTGTTTTTTGTTGTTTTTTCCCCCGATAAATTAACCAAGAATGCAATGTACTGCTGATAATGTTAATCTCTCTGGATCAAACCTCAGCACTACCCAGCCCAACACACAAATGTCAGCAAGTGCCAGAACCCTGGGAGATGGAAAGGCTGAGGTGACACCCTCCCAGGTGTAAAATATTGATTAATTCATAACAAAACTATTTGCTAGGAATACATTTTTGAGAGAGAAATGCATTTTTGAGGAGGCTTCTGCTGGTACTTGCTGTGGGTGACCATGGTGTGGCCGTGGGGCCCTCCTGTGATGTGTCTGGGCTTGGCTCTGAGCCCCAGCTGCAGCAGAGACACCAGAAGGCTGAGAGCCCCTGACACCAGCAGGCTGGGGGCAGACCCACCAGCCATGGAGGTGGCAGAACCCTCTCAGAGACAGAGCTCCAGGGCTTCAACTGCTTTCACAAAATATCTCTGTCATTTCCTTCCTCACCCCGAAAGGAAGAGAATTTGTAACATCCTGAGTAGCAAATAAACAAGTTCAGGTGCCAGGGCTGTGTCCTGCCCAAGAGCACTTTCGGTAACTGGTATCTGCTTCAGCAACAAATACAGAAGAGGTTTAGCTCAGGGTGTGGCAGACAAAGAAATCCAAAACAAAGAACAGGTCTAAACCACATTCACTTCTGTGTTGCCTTCCTCCTCACCTCAAATTGCAGGTGTACTGAAAACTGATGGATGCTTTGCAGAAGGAATCTTAAGTCCCTTAAGTTCATCTGCTCAAGGACTGTGACTGCTTAGTGTATCAGGTTTGGAAGAAATATTCATGAACAGCACAGTAGAAACCCACAATACCTAGCTTAACTTCAGGTGAATGGTTTAATATCTGACAATCTCCAATGGCAGGAAGAGTTATATGGATCTTAAACAACCCACCACCAACCACAGCACCATGAAACTAAGTTATTTTATTGAAGAAATGCTTCAGTAAATACCTGAGCACTCCCTGAGTTAATGCAACACACACAGTAGCTTAGCAGATAATTTGGAGAACACAAATATCTGTTTAAACCTCTGTTACCTTTCCTACTTAATTCTGAAAACATTTCTTCCTCATAAGTAAGCTGAGTGAAAATATAGACAAATTAAGAGAAAAAGATCAAATTTTTTAAGCATATATGAATTTTGGTTCCTATTTTCTGCAAACATGATTTATTTTACATGTGCCAGATGTCAACAATTCCAGTTTACCTCAATATGAACCAAGAATGCCGTGAGAAACTTCTCCAGCATGGCCTGGCTGCTTCCACTGACAGCTAGATTTGCCTCATTGTCAGTTTGCAACATCTAAACTATTTGTGCCCAGAAAATTGTTTCCTAACCTTCTTAATGAATCCAAGTGCTTTCCTTTTGATCCTGTCTCAGCCAGCATGGAAGTTTGTAACCCAGGGAGCTTCAAGTTGTGACAAAGATGATGCAAGACTCTGTGACACTCACTCTTTAGGTAAAAAATAGCTCAGCATTGAGGAAGTCCCAGTGTAAATGAGGAGCTAGCAGTGCTTGTTTTGTAGTGAGCCTCCAAAACAACCTTTTTATAGTATTTCTCAAAGCAGGGAGGACTGACAGAGGCATGCTGAGGGCGTGAAGGCACCATCCTCACACCCAGCACAGCAAGGAAACCATCTCTGTCCTTCAGGGGCAGGTGAGAGTGAAATTCAGATTCACTGGTGGAAGCAGACCCACCTTAAGAGAAGGTTTCAGAGCAGATAACACCAAAACCTCCTCACCTCGCCCAGAACCCCAAATTCTGCTGAAGTCAGCAAGGCTTTCAGCCCACCCTGACCTCAGAGGTCACGACACCAGTCTGATGGTGTCAAAAGCTGTTGGAAGCCACCACAGAATGAAAGGGGACAGTTTTGTGCAGGTTGTGTAGCCAGGTAGGGAAATCTGCTGCAGTGCTCTGAAAGGCACTAGAACTACCATGGAAAATCTGGGCCTAAATTGCATCCAATCTGCTTTCCTCAATATTTATACTACCAAAAAATGAAATCAGGAAAACCATCTGCATATAACAGGATCCATCAGCACTGATTTCTGCCTTTGTAGCACTGAGAAACAGGTTTCGTGCATCCCATATGGAACTCTTAGGAGGTGAGTGGAAGGTAGAGACTTAGGCTGCAGCTCAGGTGATGCTGTATTTTGGTTTAAAAGCGATCAGCCCAAACAGCACCAATAGAGGATTAGCACACATTCTGTACAACTGCTGTGCTTCAGGTTAAAAGTTAGGAGCACACTTAAGTACTGACAGACTTCTTCAATAACAAGAGATGGTTTTTAGCTCCACACAGGCTTTAACAGCTCATTAAATGGTTAACAGCTCATTAAATGGTTAACAACTCACACTGCTTGATCTGATACAGCACAGAGCTATCTAAGAAAAAAAAAAAAGAAAAATAAGAATCAGAATTACACATAGTGAGCATTAAAAAAAACCCATAAGCTCTGCCTATAGCCCACTGTCCTGGATGTGACTGAGTAAAACACATCCCAATACAGCAGTTACCATGGCTCACAGCTTAGTAGCAGAGACCCAAACTTCGGGCAGCACAGCCAAAGCCATTCTCACTGCAGCACTGGAGGGCACAAAGGGAAATCCATCCCACTGCATGGCATGCTGCCTCTTAAACCCTTCCTGAAGCTCATCGCTGCAAAGTAATAATTGATGGGACCAGACACAGAAAGAGAAATCAAACCACAGCTGTTGGAATTCTCCAGCACCACGTTGGAGGTTGTGGAGTTTTCACACCAGGAGGAGAATTCAAACATGCCTCTGTCACCATTTTATTTTCTGTTTCCTGTTTCACTCCAGGTAGGGAGGAACATACCCAAGGCCAGGATATAGCCCCTGGTGACAGGGACTACTAAGAGTCATGCACTCAAGCTTGGTTGGAAGAAGGAGAACCTCTTCCAAACCAGGAGGTCTTTGTGTCAAAGCAAAAAAGAAGTTTCTACAACAAATGCTGTGAAAAAACCACAATTCAATAATGGAGTATAGCAGGAGCTTTAAAATACAGAGTGCTTCTGCTGTTCACTCTCTTTGGAAAAGAAAATGAACAAATGTACATCACAGATGTAATTGCATGGAGAGGTAAACTGAACAAGACATGCTGCTTTAAAATGAATTTGCTTTGGACACAAAGAGGTAAGTTGCAGAGAAAGGGAGAAAATAAAGACATAAAACTCTGAGAATTCAAACTACTTCACCAAATCTCACAGCTCTTTGGAAAATGCATTTTAAATTACTCTAAGACTCTGCAGCAGAAACATAAAAATCACGACAAACACAGCCCAGGAAGAGAACATATTCTTTTTATACAATTTCCCTGTCTGTGCTGATTTGTGTAAGCAGGCAGGACAGCTTTTTTTTTTTTTCTCCAAGAAGTACAGAAAATATGAAATGTGATCTTCCAACATTACACTAAAATCTGTCTCCAATTAGTATGCACAATTCCAAAATGAGCTCTGAGCCACGTGTGATATCTTTCAACTCTGACCCATATTTCCAAAAAAACCCCAAGTTGCCTGTTTGGAGAAGGCAATCAGTTACAAACAGGAGCACAAGTCACAAAGTTTGCAGCAAGCTATGTGTTACTGGGATAAAAAACCTTCAGCATGAAACAAGCCTTGCTAATTCTGGCTCTCCTTTATGTGGCCCATAATCAAAGTGCTTTATTGTGTTATTTGAGCATCTTCCTGAATTACTATTTCTTTGCAAAGCTGTGCAGGCCAAAAAGTTGTTTGCCTACCAACAGCAAAGCAAAGGTGTCTTTGCTGAGGGAAAGCTTTGAGGACAGGACATACAACCCTTTTCTGGCCAGCTCTGAAGGATGAATTAGTCTGGGTTTAAACAGCCCATGCAGGAAACACACAGCCATGACATCTCCACTAAACAGCTCCACCATCAACTGCCCATAGAAAAACCCAGGATATTTTATGTAAAATATCCTTTATGCCCCATGATCTTTTCCTACCTGACAAATAATAGAGTAGTATCAAACTTCTTGATATTGAGTAGGGCAAGAAATCCCTCTATCAACATCTTCAGACTCTAGAAGTACCAAAACAACTACATACCTACCTTTAGCACTGACTTTTACAGTATCCATGGCTACTAATCACATCCCTCATGGTCACCAGCACAGGAGCCAGTTCATCAGACAGTGCTAAACTGCACTCAGGAAGGGCAAATGCTGTGAAAAATGATCTAATCTCATTTTCCAGCCACTGCCACAAACTTTTCTACATTTTTGGGGAGAGCTAGTTAGTTCCAGCTGGGGTAGGAGAAGGTATTAGTGGTTTGGGGTACTAGACAAGATCAGGTAAAGTTGCCGCTTGCAGAGAATACTCACATTTGCTAAACTGTGAGCATTTATTTAAAACATCATTTCTCATCTGTATCCTCTACACTTTTCTCATTGCTTTCAAATTCACAAAGGAGTATAGAAATAAAGTAATTGTGCAATTAAACCAACCTGATTTGAATGCCTACAAAACGCTCGTAGCTATCATTATTTTAAAATTTTTCAGCAACAGGTTTCCCAAACTGCACTGAGATGGATCAGAGGCTCCTTACCTGCAGCCTCAGGGACGTTGTCATCTCATCTCAAGCCGCCATCAACAAGCAACAGTTTTAACTATTTCAAAAGAACGGAAAAGATCAAGGTCACATGTCTAGAGACAGCACTTGAGTTAGTCCCACAGCTCATACAGAGTGAAAAAAGCAGGGAAAAAGTAAAATAAAACCACTTCCTGCAAGAGCAGAAGTGAACCATCTCACCAATGAGCAACTTGCTGCTAGAGGTTAGTGTAAAATTCTTCTGGATTGGAGAAAGAAAAAGATATTTTAAAGTATGAAAATAAAGCAAAGCAGGTTCTTTGTGAAAATTGCAGGAAACAGAGAAGGTTAGCTTTTGTAAAAGGTAAAGATGAGGTTTAAAAGGAAATGCTGAAAGGAATTACGATTCTAAGCCTTAAGACAACTTCCCTTTTCTTGCCTTCAATGAAACCCTTTGAGTACTGAAATAAATAGCTTGCAACAAATCTGCTTTGCTATTTTGAAATATAGCTTTAGTAAGCAGGACACTTACTGTACTGTTATTTAGGTTAATAAAGTAGCAAGTTCTGGACAGTCAGAGAGTTTGCTTCTAAAAAAAAAGCCTGGCAGAGGTCAGACAGGGCAAACACTTCTGTTTCTTGAACTTTCTGCTTTAAGACTTCTGCACGAAGCAGCCCTTGGAGAAGCAGGGGCACACACAGCTGCTGCCCTGCGTCACTTCCCACAGCATCCCACACCCCAATGGTCCCTCCCAGGCAGGGGGAACCCAGAGAACCACCAGATTCAGGCACAGCTCTGGGCCTCTGGAAACGCCCCTTCCTTGTAAATGTCTTCATCAGCATCTGCCACGTGGCTATTTTTTTCTTTCAGCAAGGAACAATCATATTTTTCTGGTATTTCTAGGTCATGTTGCAAACTGGAGCAGCGGGGATTCCCGTGCAGGGCAGGGTGGTGGTGCTGTGGGCACAATCACGGTGCTGCTCAGGCTGAAGAGCTCTCTGGTCATGCTTTGGTAGAGAAAGGGGTCCTTTTTTGGTTGTGTCCCAAAAAAAAAAAAAAAAACAAACACCAAACACCATACAACCTGAGAAAATCATGGCTGTCCTGATATTTAGGGTTTTGTCCCGACAGCGAGGTAAAATGAGCTCTGTTGAGAAGTGGAGCTCCTCAATAAGCTCTGTCCCATCTGTGCAGAGGTCCAGCAACAAAGTCCCCCTAAAGGAGGATCCCACAGAAGAACCCATGGTTGTAATAGAGGGAAACAGAGATAATGGAGAGAGCAAAGCCATCCTAATGGGGACAGGAAACGAGGGGTGGGCTCTGTGCCTGCACTGCAGCCTGGGGAGCCCTACAAGGGATTGTGACAAGGCTGCAAAGAAAGGTCTGATTTGCAGGCAGGTCATTTCCTACTGCAGCAAGAAAAAAGATGCAAAAAAGTTCCTGTAAAGAGGAGCTTTAGTTCACCATACATTTACTGAAGCAGTGGGGAAGCAAGAGTTTCAGGGACTCAAGATAAATCCAGCGATGAACAGGGGGACACAGCCCTGCTGAAGGGATGGTAGAGCTCTTAGGCTACACAGTGACCCTTTTATTATTATTTATTTTTTAGTAACTTCTACAAAATCCATTTCATGGCCAAAGATCCAGTTTTGCCAAAGGCCACACAGAGCCAGAACCAAGACTCTCCTTGTTTCCAAATGTGTGCCGAGAGGCAGCACACAGGGACCAGCAGGAGAGGGAGCTGAACAGCAAAACAGCTGCTCTTCACTGTTCTAAGCTATCATTTCTTTGGAGGCACTGCATCTCAGGGATGTATTTTAAAGCTGGACTTTCAAAATAAAAATGTGAATGATGTCTGTGAATCGTGATGAGGGGTTTCTACAAGGTTTCAGGAGGTGAGAGAGCAATACAGTATTTTTCTGTGAACTAACCATTTGTAGTAACCATTTCAGAAGCACTAATTAACTGCTAACTTTTTTTAAAGCAGTATATAGGCCAACTGATTTTGTCATACAAAATAAATTTTAATTTAAAAATATATTGTTGCTGTGTGGATCTCAAGATTTTCCTCAAATAAAATCAATGGAAGCACTTTTACAAAATATTTGTGAGCGGTGTGGACAACAGAACTTAACCACTAAGATATGAAGAGCCATCATCAAACCTGTGAAATGCTGCAGCAGAAGTTGCCTGTGTTACCTGGTCCAAACCCTAGATGACTGGGGACATGACATTTTTCATGAAAACATCTTTCACCGCACACCTAACATTTCACTCGAGCTGCAGACTGCGTCTGAGCTCCTTCACATCCATTTGACAGTATGTCAGCAGTGACAAAATTCTATAAAAGGATGGCAGCTTTGCATACAGCTCAAACTTATGCAGCACAAGCTTCCTGTGTGATCTCTGAAAGGCTGAAAATACTTTAGATGTGGGAAAAGAAAAAAAAAAAAGCCAGTTGAACAAAATCTAAGCGCTCATTTAATCTAAGTAAAACTAAGCAGGAAACAGAAGCTGCATAGGCACTACCTGGAGCAGATTGCTGTGCAATAGGTTGGCCCTTGTGTTTGCTGTGCAAGTTAAAGATGGAGCATCATTTCTGAGGCGCTGATTTCTTGTCCCTGCTTCAGTGGCTGATGGCGTCATTGCCTCTGAGACGTGTCACCAGGCTGGTGAGCATACAGATTGCCTCATCTCATACCTCAGAGAATTAAAGCTAAAAAAGCTGGTTTAAAAAATCACTGTTGACTGAAGGTGCTGAATGCCCAGCAAATGCTGTCAAATCTGTTATAACAAATTCAAGAGGTATCATGAGCTTCCTCAGGTGCATAAGCAGCTACTCTGAGACATTCTGGACCAGCAGTCTCCTGAGGGGGAAAGAAAACTTGACTTTTTCTGTCATTTTTAGCCTAGTTCAGCCTTTACTCCCTGTTGTGATGACTGGCAGGCAGCCTGGTGTCTGGCTTGTACAGCAGACACCCAGTAGCAAAACTAATTCAGTGCTTAAATCAAGCCATAACAGACAATACAAACCTGACAGCACACAGGCACAGGCCTGGAAGGACAACTGTGCCTTGTTGGATGAATGTGTTCATTGCCTTGTTGCAGAAGAAAATAATTTTTGATTAATTAAAATGCCTAAAGAGCCAAAACTTTTCAATTCATTGGAAAAAAACCCTAGGAAACCAGAAGACTCAGTGATGATCATGGAATGGTTTGGTTTGGAAGGGCCCTTAAAAATCATCCAGTTCCAACCTCTTGCCATGGCCAGGGACATCTTCCACTAAACCAGATTGGTCCAAGCCCCATTCAGCCTGGCATTGGACAGTTAAAAAATAATGATTTTTTTTCCCCACATCTTTCACCAGAGAAATGTCATTTTTTCATAAATTTTAGAACATTTTAAAAGGAGAAAAAATACTTTATTTTCTGCATGGCCAGTAATTCATATTCTTGCTCATAGCAATCATTTGCTCAGAATGCTGATGCCCATTCAGCAGCCATTATTTTTTACTTTTTTTGCTACGAGGGCCTTGAATATTTAATCCCAGCAAAAATGTTTCTGGAAGCACATTCTGATGTGTCAAGAAGGCTGAGCTTGTGGCCATGAGCTCCAACAGCTCATAGCCCTCTGCTATCACCTGCTTGGGCTGTAAGTGCTCATTATGCAGGAGCCTGAATGTAAATGTCAATGTAAATATATAGAAATGGCTGAATTCACACAGTCCTCTCAACCACAATGTGCATTATAAACATTCTGATGCCATCTTCCAAACCCTTTTAGTCTGAGCTGACTTTTCCCCCCAAACAATCCATTTCACTTACCACAAAGTGCAAGAGATGTTTTAACAAAGTGGTCACAGGTGGTAGGAAATAGATCTTTAGAGATTCTCCAGCACTTTAATGTTGGCTCTGTGGAAGGAACATATGTGCTGTGACTTGAGGTCTAAAACCCAGAACATTCACATTTTAGCAGAAAAATGATCTTGCATTAAATCACTTAATAGCTGAGCCACTGAAGTTTTGACAACAGATAGACTGTGGAAAGCAGCAGAGAAGTTTAGGATAGAACTCTCTGAACATTTACTCCAAATAAACTTTATTTTGCCTTAAAATGAGGTTTGGAATTAGGAGTGTTCACAGCTAAGAAGAAAACATGCATTTTTTGGTTTAACCTCATTATTTTTCAAGCTTAGTTACTGCTATCTTTTCATTGTTAAAGAAAAAAAATAGGACACTAAAGTTAACGAAAACTACTGGGTAAGAAAGTTCTATAAAAATCCAAACAAGTCTTTTTCTCTCTCTTTCCCAGGTGTTTTTACAGACCTTACCATTTATTTTAAAAGCCAGCCTTGCCTAGGGCTATATTTAATAACTTAGAAAAGCCACTCCAATCCATTGTATAGCCATACTGTACTAAAAAAAGAGACAAAACCCCAGCATATGTTGATGCATTATGTAAAGACTTTCCTTGACAGGATTTAGTTACATGCAAGCTTGAAATGCAGTGTAAATGTATTTTCTGGAGTGCTAAAAGTACTACAATACCAAACTGCCAAGAAAGGTGGTTTTACACACTTTATCACACAATAAGGAACCTTAAAGGAAAAGGGTTGTGCTCTCTGGGAGACAATATCTTGATCTATGAGCCCATGATCAAGACAGAGCTACAAAAACAGTCAATGTTTTCATGGTGAAGGAAGATTCTGGAAGGAATATGTCAGTCCTTAGCACAAAAATGATGCTCAGCCAGTGTTGTTCTACCTCTGTTAAATGAGTTTCAGCTATCTGGTGAATAGTTTCCAGTGGAGAAAGTCCCAAATTCTGTAAAATCCCATGCTGAGGATGAACAGAGAAGAAAGATAAGATGTTCTGAGATATTTTGTCCTTCTGCTTCAGCCTTTGAGGAAAATCAGTCTCATTTCTACAGTACCAAAGTCCCCATTCACAATAAATAACTAAACAAATAAACATAAGCAAGCAGCCAAACAAGCTATTCACAAAAACAATGTGTCCCCATCCAATCTAGTGGAAATAAGAATTGCTGAAGCCTTTTCCTGTCTCTTGCTAACAGAGGCTTTATCCAAGTGGCAGCTCTGCTCTCACCCATGCTGCCTCCCAGAGAGCATCAGAACTGTCCAGGCACTGGTGCCAGGAAAAAGAAAGCAACAAATTCAAGGGAGAGTCAGTTGCAGGATGTCAAACTCCTCTGCAGACAGATGAATGTCCTCTCTTGTGTCCAGAAGCTTTCAGGGGAGACTGTGCTGCTTGGAATGGACTGGGAAACATCAAATAAATCAGTTTATCAAAGACTTGAAGCAGTTAGTTGAATTAATTAATTCCGTATGTCAGTTCCAATCCCTTCCTGCGATTTTATTTGCTCATGTAATACACAGATCCTTCGAGTTTGTGTGCATGGCTCTACCCCTTTGCCCTTTTCCTCAGCTCCCTCCTTCTGGCAGGCAATTGCTGTATTCTCACAGGATCTGGGACATGTCAGGAAATCAGGTTATTGGTGAATGGGTGAATCCAGATCTGAGGAAGGAAAAAAAGAAAAAAAAAAAGAAAATAAGAAGGGCATATTCAGAGCAACTCATAGCCACCAAGCTGAGCATTAGATATGTTTGGCTGTTTGCACTTCTTGGAAGACTTAGTCACAGCAGCCACCTACAGAAAATAAGAATGCCCTTACTCAGAGCACTTCAAAATGTGTGTGGAAATACAACGAATTTCAGCTTGCTCCAAGCACACAAAAATAGAAAACAGATAGCCCTCATTCTATAGCTCTTGAGCTTGTTCCAGTTTTTCAGTTCCTTTTAATTCTATAGTCTGTGGTCTCTGAAGTCAGAAACTTCCTTTTCTCTTGTTTCTCAAGGCCATGTTGTCCTCTTTGCTCTGGCCCATGCCGGTAATATTGGTTTTTTTGGGCCCCTTTTTATTTTGTTAATCTGCCAAGTCTGATAGAGACTCTCCTGAAGCAGATACCCAAGAGTGTCCTACCCTGATGCTGCAGCCACCTCCGTAGGTTTTCATGGAAGAATCACCTCCAGGCTGCAGCAGAAGGAGCCTGGAGCTATGTTTTACAACATCTCCACTCTTGCATGAGGTGTGTGGGGGGTGTTTAGCAGAATTATTGCAATGCTAATTTCTTCTGAGCCAGAATTGGACCTTCTGAGCTGTGAGAAATGTTCATCCAGACCCATTATTTCCATAAGTCCAGGCACGCCCTGCGACATGACAAAGTGTATCATCAGAAGTTCTAAAGAAAATGGTATTTAGAGCTATGTAATAATTTTAGGAGTATTTAGGATGTAGGAAAGAGTGAGAGAAGGAGTTTCTCTTGCATCCTCTGGGTTTTTATAAAGGCTTAATTAATTACAAACCTTTCAGTCCACCTCCCCACCTGTGTCATTAGCTCACCTTTATTTCAAGCTGCAGTTATTGTGACCCTTCTAATTCTTCTGAGCAAAAAAACCACTAAACATTAGGCCTGTTGGGAAAAATACTCTCCATGAGGCTTTTTAATCGTGGTTTATTCTTCCTGTGTAACGGGGTCTGCAAAACCAACTTGCACTCATTACTTATTTTTTCACAGAGCCAAGAGTTCTTTTTGATAACCTTTAACAGCGACAGTCGATGGAGGCACCAGCCCCTCTCCCCCTGTGCATAAGTTTGCAAATCTAAAATAGGGCCTTAATGAAAAGAAATTTAAATATTATAACTCCGCAGTATATGTCATTATGATATATTGAATGCAAAGCAGCTGTTCCTGACAGATTTGGCATATAACAGGGGTAAAGTAATTTTACACAAATCATTATGTTCATTATTTTAAATTAATAGATTAAAATTAGTCAGTGATGTTTTGTAAGGCCATCTTACCCGCAGAGCCCTTTATCCTTAAATTCTAAGAGGTTTTTTTTTGTTGTTTCTCCTCAATATTCTGTGCAGAGAGGACGTAAATGCCCTGATCACTTGCAGCATAAGCCCCTAAATTCATGGCTGTTGAGCCTTTTCCAATATAAGCATCTGAAGAAAAGGTACTTAAGGGAAATAGAAAATGACATCATTTTTTTCCTGATCTTTTGAAGAATGATTTTTTTTCCCCCCACCATCCTACAGGAACAGATTCTGGACTAATTTTTCCTACCAAAGGCTTTAAAGTCTAAAATTCATCAAACATCTTGTCCTCAGAGACAATGTCATCCAAGTTCAAAGGATCTATAGCCCAGCAAAGCTGATGTCTTATTTCAGAGCTAACGCCTTTGTTTTCACTGAATGTTTGATTTCATCAAATTAAACCACTTCTTACACTTCCCATAAATGTGAAAAAAAAAAAAATTAAAGACAGAATCAAATGCTTCTCTGGAGAGGAGCACACATATACATACACATGCAAGTACATGTATATCATATACATTATTTTAGTATGTTTTTCTAATGTTTTTTTCAGGATGGACCTGTTACATATGTCATCAGGTTTTTCATATGCTTTTGAAGAGACTTTGAATTGAAAATAGTAGCCTTCCAAGACATTTGTTTTAATGATCATCATTATAATTAAGAGCATGCTTTTCATAACTAAATATAAAAAGAATTTTTTTCAAGTCAAGTCTGGGTCTGATTACTGATGGAACAATTTCAAGATCTTTTGTTGAGAAGCATTTCAATATTCATTCAGAAAAATGTCAGAAGATCAGACTTCAACAGAGAACTTTGGTGATTCATACTTCTTCTGGTATTTTATCACTTCGGCTTTAATATCCAGTTAAAGAGAGAAAGTTTGAATAAAATAAGAATACTAATGAAAATCAAGCAGTCATATGCACATCATCTTCCACAGAACTTAGGATATTCCAAAAATTGACATGTAGCTTTATCCTTCATCCATATCTCATACAGAGCAATGCAGAATATTTCATTTAGTAGTTACATTTGAAAAGTTGAGAGTAACTTCTCAAAATTCAGTGTACTTGTCACTGCTGTATTAATGTAGAAAAAATTTATCTTTTCTAATCCAAGTTCTTTCAAAATCAAATAAAACTTAAATGTCATAATGAGGTTTATAAAGTCATTAAATTGGCACTGTACTGTATTGAAACTAGAAGTCAAACAAAAATCAGGGAAATAGTTTAGTGGTGGACTTGGCAGCATCAGGTCTAAGGTTGGACTCAGTGCCCTCAAAGTCTTTTCCAACTGATTCCATGATTGCATAAATGATTCCATGATTCTATAATAAGTGGGATTTTCACATCAGTTTAAAAATAAGAAAAAAAACCACACTGTCAGGGTCAATGAAGAGAACTCAGAAGCAGGTGAATATGTTCTTTCACTCACAATTCCTCTAAATGAGAACTTGACGTTTTTTCTCTATAAGCAGGAGCAGTACAGAAAAGTCCAGAAGCATCCTTAAAAAGGAAGGTCCACAGATTAAACAGTTGTGAGGTGTTTTCCACAGAAGAGGAGAAGAATTGGCAGCATCTGTTGCCATTGTGGTCTCAGTGGTTTAAATTAGATATCACAAAACAACATCTGATCATTTTGCACAAACCTTCAGCTATGATAAAACTGCTTCCATTTCTTGACTGAAGAATGGCCATATCTGAATACTGCCTTTAACCTCCCAGGTGAAAATTAAAATAACACACTCATTAAGAAGAAACAGGGTGCTGTGTGCTCAGTGAATAAAACAGAAAATACAAGAAAAAATATTACAAGCATGTTTCTGCTGAGATTCACTGGTGACACTGAGAAACTCCAAGTTCTTAATGATCTGTGCTCAGGTGTCAGAGGGAACTTTGCAGATGTCCTTTCCCAATTACCTTTGGAACAGCCACCCCACACCAGGCTTCCAAAACTGAGGCACCAGGAACATCCTTGGAGTAGAAAAGTTGCCGGTTGAACTCAGGAGGTTGGATTTGGCCCCTGCTGCCAAAATTATGTGGCAACCCCCACCCCACCACACTTCATTCATGTCTTCAAATTCATCCCTTGCACAGGGATGATACAACTGCCACTCACTTTTATTTCAGACGAAGGGGTCCCGGTGCTGTTTGCCCCCACGGTCATTTCAGAAGCCTGTATAAATCTTCCTCCACATGGGAATAATTTTGAACATATTGAATAATGATTTTTCTATGTCTCTGCCACTTTGATGTAGCCTCTGAGGAGAAGGAACTATCCTGGACAGACCACTTGGTCATGTTTTAACAATTTGAGGATCACTTCAAAATTCCTCAGTAAAATGTAAGGTAAAAAAAAATAAAAAAAGAGCATCAGAATTAAGTTCAGTTGATGAGGCCCCACCCCCCCCAAATTATAATGTAGCAACTTTTTGAACATATACTTGAAATTCACAATTCGTTCCTAATTTTAAAGCTGTATTTTATCATTTGATTAATTGCTAAAAACTGTACACAAAGATAAAGGGAACTTTGAAATTCATACCTTGGAGTATTAACATGTACTCAGGACTAGATGTAAAATGTCAGAGAGAAAAAAGATCTAATGAACTCTTTATTGGTGAAATACAGTATTGCAGCTGCCCAGAATTTTAAAAGGTTTGTAGCAAGCTCCAAAGCCAAATAACTACAGAAGTTTACTTACAGCAGGACTCTCATTCAGCATTTCCAATCTCTTCTTCCAGGGTTCTTTTAACATTAATAAAATGTCCAGAGAAAAAAATAATAAAAGAAAAAAAGTGCAACCGCAGAAGAATTTTTCTGTCTAGAAAATTACACTACCATAAGTTTTCCTTTTCCCTGATGTCTTCTCTGCCATAATAATGGTTTCAGGATTTAAATCCTTTGCTGCTATTGTGACTTCAAAGCCTTAAAACTGCAATTGAATGAAGTAGTTCATCTGTCATTATTCAAATATGAAGCAATTATGATGAAATAAAGATAGAATTCCATTGAGAAATACCCCAATCAATTCTCACTTATATTTAACTAGAAACATAAAACCATGCTTAGAAGAGTAAGTTTAGGAAATAAAAACTCGGGATATAAAAAGTATGAATTACTGATCTATAACTTACTCATTTCTGAATAAGCTGTCTAAATATATTTCACAAATATTGACAAAAGTTTAAGCTTACGATGCAAAACTGTCTCTCAGCTGGTCTCAGAGAGTGAGCAGCTTTTCAGAAATAGATTTGCACCAGCTTGAGGGCCCAGAGGTTCTGATGGGAACCTGCAGAGGTTTTGGGGGTGTCTCTGGGTAGGTCAGCTCCTCCTGAAGTGTGTTTTATGGGAAATAACACACCTGCCTGAGCCATGGCTTCATTATAACAGTGAACGTGGCAGTGCTGGGTGGGTGGTTGGACTCGAGGATCTTGGAGTTCTTTGCAAACCTCAGCGATTCTGTGACTCAGGGAAAGGTATTAAAATAAAATATTGATGTGGCTGCTTTGATGTCAACACATTGTCAGGCCCCTCTGTGGATTTAGCCCCAAAATGTTTCTTTTCACCTCTTTGAACCCAGGGGCTGGAATTTCACAGAGAATTCCCACTGCACCCAATTCTGTTTGGGAATATCTAACACAGGTTAAAAAGTTAATTATTTTGCTTTAGTCTCTTCCATCCTTTCTTGCACCTTTCTTGTTTAATCTACCAATGTATAATAATTTGCTGGTAAAATGAAATCAAGATGGGTCCTGTCACTGTCAGATAAGGACATTTTGGGGTTTAAGCTCTTCAAACGAGCCACATCCTTCCCATTCTCAGTAATGCCACAAGCTCAGATGAAAAAATTACTGTCATGCTTTTTCCTTCACTCAGAGTAGATTTCTCTTTTGGAAGACAAAGGCATCCTTTGCTGCTTGTGAAGGGAGACTTTGCCTTGTCTTTGGTGTTCCCATGGCAGAACAGGGCTAAAAACACACAGATGGATCACATAGTATTTCTTCCTCATATTTTCAACAGTTGCAGTGAGCTTAAGAGTTCTGTACATTTTAAATGTTGTTGTGCTGAAAAAGATCACACACAACCAGGGATCTGCATACTCACATTTGCCTTCATTTTGTAGGCATTTTTTCACTCTACCTGGGTATCAATTTTCTGTCATCTACAGATCCTCATGTCCTGCAGTTCAATTTGGAAAATGTAATTTCTTCAGACAATCCAAGAATGAAATGTTATCACAATTAGAAAGCCGTGGTACTTAGTACTGAATTTTAAATCAGAGATGTAACTAGCAAGAAGCATTCGGGGTATATACAATTAATTATTTCACACATAATTATTCCTGATATTACTCTAACTGTGATAACTTAAAGCATTTGAAAAAGCAGACTGCAATATTCTTCTTTTTTTTTTTTCTACTGAAGCTCTTTCCCTTGATATTCTTTTGCTAAATAATATGTAAAATACTGACACCTAATGTTAACTTCCAGTATTATTCATTTTGCAAAACTTTTACCTCAGGTAGGGAAAGATCATGTGAAACTGGTGCTTATGCTGCAATTTTGTTTCTGTAAAATGATTAAATTGCAATATAAGCTTGCCTCACTTTTTGGAAATAATTTTCTGAATTTATTTATATATATATATGCCTATAAACGCAAGGAGCTTTCAGTTTTATTATCACAAGTCACAGATAAAAAAGAGATAAAAACTCAAAACAGTTGAAATAAGTGAGTTTTGATGCACTGAATTTAATCTAATCCATCAAATGGAACACAAATACATATTAGTAAAGTCAATATTTGTACCTTTAGCCTGAAATGATACTAAAAGACAAAATATTATCAAACATATATTATTATTAATCTATTAGCCTTTGCAACCAGAAGTGCATATATTCAGTAGTTACCTACTATGTGGTTCATTTTCCTCTGAGACACAAACAATTATTTTCACAGTGTGTGAATCAAAGGCAGATCTCAAACTTCTCAAAAATCACTGTTTATCTCCCCAGAACTGCCAAGACAGCTTGTCCAAACCTGAGGTCTAAATGCTATTTAGAAAGAGATTTTGGAATTCTTACTCCTCTTGGGTTTGAGCTGATACCACAATAAGGTATTTTATAATATGATCGACATCTAGATCTGAATTTATATTAAGCTTGCCTAACTTTAAGGTGGAAGAGTGAGCTGGCATTTGTAAACAAGTGCTGCAAAGGCACTGACACTGAGTCCAACTCCTTTTCAACACTGTGGACCTGCACATTTTTACATTCAGTGCTTTTTGCATCAACTGTCACTTCATGGAAAAACAGTCCTTCTCTAATATCAGCTAAAGTAGCTGAGCTGCAGGTGCAAGGATAAAAATAAACCCACAAAAATACAGATACCTGGCCTGCATCATGACCCAGCTCAGCTGAACCAAGGAGAGATGACGTCAGTGCAATCAAAACCTCTTGAGTGAGAGAGCTTTCCAACTGATTAAGACTCCTGTGCTATTCTTTATAACAATATTCTGGTTAAAGGAGCTCTTTACATGTCTTTCTCTTCACATGTGCTAAAAATACTAACAAATGCTGTATTTGCAGTTCTTTCAGCCTTCCCCTGCGTATTACAACCAATGAAATAGGCATCAGTGCAGCAAGGGTTTTAACACTACACATTTTTGGGGAATTTTAGAGACCAGGTAGGTGCTGTGGAGGCCCTTGGGTTTCCTTGTGCAGCAGGAGGTGCTCTAAGGGTGTGAAAGTTTCACCAGCAAAAGCAACTCCAAGAGAAACTAGAGAAGACCTCACTCCCCCCAAAATCCTTCCTCACTCTTGAAGCAGAATAAAAAGTATCATGGAATCAGAGTACTTTGGGTTGGAATGGTCCTTTTAAGGGGTCCCCCTGCCAAGGCAGGGGCACCCAGAGCAGGCTGCTCAGAGCCCCATCCAACCTGGCCTCGAATGTTTCCAGGGATGCATCCACCACCCCTCAGTTCCAGTGTTTCAGCACTTTCACTGTAAAGAACTGCTTTGTTATATCTGTCCCAAATCCACCCTTCTCCAGCTGAAAACCATCCCCCTTGTCCTACCACACCAGTTTGTCCCTGTCTTTATTACAGGCTCCCTTCACATATTCAAAGCACTACTGGATGCAATTTTCTAAATGTTTCACACCAAAAATGAGACCCATTGAACATCATCAGAGAGGAAGTTTCAGCTGATTCTTGGAAAACGCTGCGTGAATAGCTACAGACTTTAGGGCTTAATTGCCAATTATGCCAAGGTGTTATTTATGCCTTAAAACAACTTTGGATAAAGAGTTGCTGAAATGTAAGCAGTTTTTCTACGTTGCTCTTGTCTGCCTGGTGCAAATCTCTGTAAAAATTCGGGCCACACGGTGAGCTAACAATGAGATGTTTTGCTGCTGCTTAAAGAGCTCAGGGTTCATTTTGCCTAATCCCAACTAAGCCTCACTAAAGCTGCAGGGAGTGCTCGTACAGCCCTTCACGCTGCCTTACACGGGTCTACAACTTTCCTCAGCTTCCTCCAGCTCCTCCTCTCCAACAGAACTTCCTAGCAAGATAAAATGTTTTGTTTTGGCCAACTGTGTCACACCAAAGGAGGTATCTGCAATGTAAATTCACTCTTCAATTAAATCATTCATTAAAGCAAAATTTCAAAATATTGGGCCCTTTGAAAAACTTGGTGTGCAGCAGTTTTGAAACAATTGTTCAACTTTTACTTTTCAAGTATACCCTGTACTTTAAATAGAATTACTAAATTAAAAATGTAAATTGGACTGTATCTTTTAACAGTTGGCAATTTGTCTATTTTCCACATTTTATTATGCATAATTTTTATAATAAAGAAGGGATTTTTTTCATCCCTGTTCTAGTTGATAGCAATTTTTCCATGCTTCTCAAGGCTAATGCAATAAAACTACATAAAATGTTTAAGAAGAGCCCCATTAAAATATACAAAGCATACTAATTCATGAAGTCAAAGTCAAAGCAGAGTGGAAATATGAGCTTTAATAAAACTATGTCTGTTGTAAATAACTATTCAAGCACAGTCATTTTTTTGCAAATTGCATGGGATATAGCTCGGTCTACTCGAAGCAAAGAATCACTCAGCAGGATAAATGCATCTTAGTCAGAAATAGATTAAAAGGTACAGCTGAGCCATCAATAAGAACCAGATAGCACAGTATTATTTGCTGTTTGTTTTGAAGATGTAATTGCGGATCCCAGGATTTCAATAAATCTGTGCACATCAAGGAAGGAATTGTAGAGAGGAACTGGAGCAATGCGAAGAGCGTTTGGTTCTCGCATGTCACACTGCAAAACAGAGAGGGAGCATTCAGTAAATTCAGGTCACTTCTTGTCTATCTGTCAGGCTCTATTTTTAAATGCCACAACTTGTCTTCAAGGAAGAATGACTGGACTGACAAGGAAGCACATGCAAAAACCTTTGGGATGCTCAGGGAGCTACAGTGAGGAGCATGATTGTGAAAAATTTAGTAAGAAGAGTAGTTTTGCCTAAAAAATGATGCAAAGCTCAGCATGGGCAGGAATTTAGCAGTGCCATTGAGGGCTACAAACCAAGTATGTAGCCCCAAAATTCACTTTAATGCCTATAGCAACCCAGAGTTGAAGAGGCACAGAGGTGACAAAAAAAGAAAAAAAAGCACAAAATTCCCCCATTCCAGTATGTGAGTGTCTTGTTCTAAAGGTACAAGTAATGGCACAGGCATTGCAGTATTTTTCTTCCTCTCATTGTGATTTTGAACATTTTCCTGAATATAATAATCTCTTATATTTGAAAAATATCACTGCATTGCAAAGACAAGCCAACAGTGTGAGGCCCCGTGCCCTGTTAAAAGCAGGAGTTCCTGGAATTCCCTGGCAGCACCAAAGCAGCAGCAGCATACGCAACCTAACAGAGGTGCCCTTTGGGGAGACAAGTGACCAGCAGAAATAAAACTTCTATCTCATTTATATGGCATTATGCTATCAGCCTCACCTCCCAGCACATCTAAATCACCCAATGTATGGCCCTAAATTACACTTTTATTCTTTTGGAGCAGTGCTTGATGGTAACTGTGCCATCACAAGGAAGTGCTGCTCAGTGGCTGCTCTTTCTGAGTGCTAAAACACATCTCTAGGGAAATGGCACCTTTTCCATTGCTCCATGACAGTGCTTCACAAAGCTTTGGTCATTTGTGGATCATGAAGGGGACTGATGTAGGTTCAAAGTTCCTTGTCATGTAAATCTGTAGCTGTGCCTTCTGTCCTAATGCACCCATGATACAGCTCTAACCCTAGCAGTGACTCCAGAACTACTGGAAATAAGTCAACAGTGAAAGGGAAATACAGTGCCTAACAAATAATTTATAAAATAACTCTATGTATTTGATTGCTTGCACAAGTAAAAATTGAAATTGTAAGAAATCGCCATCAGTCCTAATGGGTTTTTTCCCTTATATGAGACTACACTTGAATAAAAGCAAATTAATAGTTTGTTACTTGTAAAGAAGATGAGGTTTTATTTACTTACAGCCACTCCTCTCTTCTCCAGCTCTTTAAACACAGATTTGATTGGAAGGGAAAACGACAGAGTGAGCTGGCATCCTCTCTCCTCAATCTGGGAGGGTGTGATTATTCTTACAAAGGGCTTCTCTGGATTTGTTTTATCCTCACTGTAGTAGTGCTTTATCAGGTATTCCAGGTAACCAGTGAGTAGAACAGATTTCCTCCTCAATGCTTTCATTGTAGTTTGACTAAAAACCTGTGATGATTTGAAATCATTAGAATGAGAATGCTGTAGAAAATGAAAAGGAAATAAAGATAGATTTCTATATACATTATCACTGGAATCAAGCAGTAACACCAGAGAGACATTTTACATAAATATGGCAGGATTGGGCTTTGGAAAACACAGGATAATGTGTTTTAGATAATGACAGATATTTGTGCCTACTGTTTAGAAGTTTCATAAACATCTGTGTCTGCAGAAACAACTTGCATACAAAGCCAGTTTGCACAGAGAGCATTCCTCTGCATGTCTAAAGAGAATCCATAAATCCTCTGTAGGTGCAACAGGGCCGAATGAAACTCAAAATCTCATGAAAATTTTCCCTTGCATGTACCTTTAATACACACATTCCCCCTCTCTACATCTCCCTGAAAGGAGGGTGTAGCCAGGTGGGGTTTGATCTCCTCTCCCAGGAAACAATTGATAGGAAAAGAGGGAACAGCCTTAAGTGGCACCAGAGGAGGCTTAGTTTGGTTATTAGGAAGAATTTCCTAACTAAGAGAGCGGTCAAGCACTGGAATGGGCTGTCCATGGCAGGAATCACTGTCCCTGGAAGTGTTCCAAACCATGTAGGTGTGGCACCTGAGAACATGGTTTGGTGGTGGGCATGGCAGTGATGGTTTAATGGTTGGACACAATGATCTTGGACACAATGATTCTACTAATCAAATCCAAGGGCCAAGACTGAAACATCACGACTGGTGTAGAAATTCTTGTCTGTGAAAGCACAAAATGCATACTAAGATTGACTTTACAGCTTTAAGTCTTGTGCAGGGTTCCTCTCTCTAACCCACATGAAGAAAAAAAGAAAATCGCTGAATTATTTTTCAATAGCTCTGTGCTCTTGCACAGCTACAAGAACCAGTGAGTTTCAGACACTCAAAATATCATGAGGCATGCAAAAATGACTGCTTGAAAATGGCAGTGCTGTTTGGCCACACAAACAAGACCAATGTGTTAGAGGAGTTTGGGAGCAGAAGGTGAGACACCTTCTGCTTTTGCTCTGGAAAGGCTCCATTACAGGGAATGATGGAAATGAAACCCCAGAAACAATTTACCCCTGCTTCCTCAAATCTCCCTTTCCTTCTTCCCATGGAATTAGCTGCAGGGGGACATGATAAGGATACAGACATGCAAGTGCCCAACAGCCACTTCAGATCACATCCTGGCACATCAGTGCTTGTGGACAGCTCTTTCTGCACTGACTGCAGCTGCAAATCAGAGGCAAAGCAGTGCCCTGGATGAAAATCCATGATCTTCACTCTCAAGAAATCACTGTTTCACACTAGAGACGTAACAATTTTAAGGTTGCATATATCATTACCTGGGAAAGTGTAAAGATAGCTACCTGAGGAATCCTACTCAAAATATAACTAATTCTGGTTTCCAGGAGCATGTGGAAATAATGGTTTTGTAGAAGGTCCCAAATCTCACTCTCTGATGCTATCACAACCACTAGATGCTGCACAAAACCGAGTACCCCTGCATTTGTGCTTGTGAAATGGAATGTGGATGCTGTAAGACAGACTTTGCATGGGAATAAATGTGCCAGGGACCAGAGCCACCAGCAGTCAGCAGTTGCACAGGTCAACAAAAATCTAGGATGCTTCCCTCTCCACCCAGGCAGGCAGAGCAGGCACAGAACTGTTCAGTGCATTACTAGAGGGAAAACAGACCTGCCTCTATTCCTCCAGGATTTGCAGGAGTGTGAGGGATGGATCTCCTTAGGCTGCATGCAAAAATCTGCTTCCACAGGCTTTGTGCAAGGAATACTTGGTCTCCTGGGTGAAATTTTTTGAAAAAGGTCTTTAAAATGTGTCTGTAGAGCGCTCCCCTTTTTTCCATAAAAGGCAGCAGCTAGTGCCATAACAGTCACTTTAAGCATTATTGAGGAATAACATCCATTAACACTTGCAGTTTTCATTGTTTCCATTGGAAACACTGCCTTCTGCTTAATGTGTCCCAGTGAAGGTGGCATGCAATTTCACTAGCCAGCTCTTGCCAGACATGAAAACTACTTTGTTTCCCACTGTATTAGAGCAATTAGCACTGGGAAATCCTGGCTGTGCCAAAAGGTAATGTGGGCAGGGGAAGGGGAGGCAGTGGAAACTGCTCAGCCCTCATTGTTCCAGGCTCCCTGCAGTGGGCTAAATGACACCAGCCCACACAAACCCGAGCACTCACAATCTGGGTCATGGCAGAACAGCTTTCAGCTTATCTCAAAGGTCACATAAAGTTTAAAACAATATATTGGATGTTTAAGGACTAAAAAAAAAATAAATAAATTGTCAGGCGGAACAAGAAGCATGGCTGTGCCCTTTGCAGTCCTTCAGTGTTGCATGTAAGATGGAGAGATCATAACCGGCAATTTTCTGACTTTGTTTGCTTAAGATGCTCTTTTTTCAGTAAATACAGAAGAGAGATGTGGACACAGCTCTTTGTTCCAGCATCGTCTCAGCCATTCCACTAGAATTAATGGAATGCTAACCAGAAATAAATTTCTGCCATTTCTATGCTGGTGGCAAAACCTTGCTACCCAAGGCTGACTTGAAAACCAGTTAAGGATGATTTTATAGTAGGATATATTGCATACAACAGGTAAATCTGAATAACACCATCTTTTTTGAGACACAGAGACTGAAGTCCGATTTCAGGGGTGAGCCACCCCTATGAGAAATGCTGGAATATCTTGATATGAAACAGCTTGATATAAAATATCTTGATATGGGGAACAGTTCCATGCCCTCAAGCAGGGATGGGCTGTGCTCTCCAAAATGGATCAGAGGATTTCAGCACATGGATCACACCTTCAGAGGAGGAATTATCTCTGTATGGCAGGACTGCCCTTCCCACAGCCACAGTGTCAGTGATTCATGCAGAGATAAGTCAGAGGTGGGCTCTGCTCCTTTGACCACCAGAAAACTAATGATTCAATGAACAAAAAGACAGCTTGGAGCTATGCCACACTCATGGATTCTTTTTTTAGGAAACATTTGCAGATAGTTTCTGTCCCTTCTGCTTGTAACCAAAGGCAGAACAGGTTCCTTGAGCCACTGGATCAGTTGATACAGTACAGCCAGGACACCTAATTTTCTTTCATAAAGAATATAAGTCTGCTTTGCTGGTGGAATATAAAAAACAACAGCTCTAAATGCAACTTTTCAGGCTTACATGATTCCTTCATAGGAAGATGCGGAGCATAATCCTCCCCGTAAGTAGTATTGAGACAAGGCACTGTTGGACTTGGTGATCTCAGAGATCTCTTCCAATTTTAATTATTCTATGATTTTGAGCCATGAATATTTCTATGGGATAAAGGTGCTGTTTGTACTGAGCTCCTAAAAGCAGGGACAAACACATTGCCAGAGTTCAGGTTTGGAGGTGTAAACCTAAAATACTCTCAGTCCAACTCAGGGTTCTCCAGCAGAATTTGTGAGAGACATGGGGAGATGAGCATATTCATTAAAGGCCATGGTCTGTCAGGGCTGTGGAGTTATTTTGTTTGCTTTTCATTACTTCTCCCCTTCCATGTTCAAATATTTCACAGTTTTCTTTAAGGGAGACAGCAATAACACACGTAACATTCATTAAACATTTTTATACTCTTAAATTCAGCCTCAAAGTAAAGCAATTACTTACCTCTAAACTGGCTTGCAGAGCACAGACCAGTAAAATTGGAGGATTTGATAACCGGAATCCATTAATTCCTTCACTTAGTTGTAATTCTGGAAAATGAATAACTTATATTAGTGTTTTTGATTTCTTCATTTTAATGGATTGGACCTTATCTTGAAGTCTGTCCTCACGCAGTAAAATATTTCCCTAATGTGGCCCGTAGGAATCGGTCATTAAAAGGAAATAGTAATCTATTCCCAGCTAATACTTTCAACTTCGAGAGAAGCCCAATTTTATCCAGCAGAAGACCTCATTAGCAGCTTCATGGGAACCAGAGAACTGCAATTAATTTGTTTAAATGGTGTGTGCTAAAACCACCTTTACACTTGAATCTCTTTTAAGGCTGGCACGAGGCAGAGGAATTCCAAGTCAGCAGAGGCACGCTCACGCGGAGCAGGGAATCGCGTTCCTTCACTTTATTGAGCTGATGAGACACATGGGAGGCTGCATATGCAGCTAAGTGTAGCTTCAGGCCAAGGAGAGGAGCTGCCTAAACTTTGGGCTGTGAAATTTCACAAAATCCATTTAATAAATCTACAAAAGCCTCGCTGTAAGTTCTGTGTCACCGTTGATATTTCATGCTCCAGCACCAGAGCGGGAGGACGCGGCGGAGGAAACGCTTTTCACGCACAGCAGACTGGCTAATTTTATAATGCCCAACTTCTCCCCTGTAAACTGCTCATGGAAATGAATAAACAACGTTTTTTCTTCTTCTAGCAGTATTTCAAGGCAATTTGTGTCTCCTGCTGGCTTTCCATAGTGCCACTCTTTTGCATTTGGTCTGAAAACAAAGAGCAGACTGAGGCTATTAGAGAGGTGCTCTCCAGCCAAAGCCACATCAACAGGCGCTGCCACAGAAAATTAAAAATATATTAAAAAACAAAACAACCAATCAAACCAAAAAGCTCCTTTCTCATCCTGATCCCTCAGGATATTCTCTCTGCCATAGTTTAAACTGGAGCTGAACAGTCTAGCTGTCAGATTTGGAAAGAAGTTCTCATTTTGTGTTGGGACAATAAACACTATTTCAGAGCAGGTTTGTCTTACAACCCATCCGTCCCTAGTGCAGGAAATTTGGAGATGCTGAAACATTAGTGGAATTTCATGACTTCTGTCAGGTTGCCTTACCTGAATTTGTATAATTTATCATTAATTCCAGTAGAATAATGCTGAAGAAAGATATTACCCCAGTGACTGATAGCAGATCCTTGCTCCTCAGAGACTTATGAATTTAATTCACTGAGATACTTTGAAAGTTTCATCCATATTCTATATCAGCTTTTTGAAGGTATTTCAGCAAAATGTCTAGGAGCAGACAGTCAAACCTTTCTGCCCACACACAAATTTATTACAACATTTATTTTGTTAACTCCACTGCCTCACATATTTAGAATGAGGAAATGCAAAGTTCTGTCCTCCTCAAACTGCTACAGAAGTGAAGCTGTTTATATATTAATAAATCAAATAAGGTAAAATTGAAAGTGTATAAATACATACTGTTTTCCATGAGGAATCGTGTTTTGAAGTCATGGCCCCACCAGCCTATTAGCCTAAGATTTTTTAAAGAAAATAAATTAATAGCAATCTTAATATCTTTTAATTTAGCTTCAGTATTAAGAATTATATAGGATTGAGCAATATATAAATTTCTAATAATATATTTTATTTCTAACAATGACATAAAAATGCAATAAATTCTATAAAGAGTTAGCACTAAAAACTTAACATTACCAATTGAGAATTTCTCTTTTACTGCAAATAATAAAACACATCACATCTTTCAATTAACTATTGATTTTAACAATATCCATTTTCTCTGAATTCACGACAAAAACCAAAAAATAGTACAGAAATATTTCCACTGTTTGGTTCCAAGATATTAAATTCAAAACATTCTCCCCTGCTCTTAAACTTAATGAATACTGAAAGCAAAAATGAGTTATAAAATCTGACTTAGTTTCACCAAGAAAAGGACATTTTGGTGAACAACAAGCAAACAGGACTTTGGAAAGAAGATTGTGTGGGCATTGTCCTTACTGTGAGACCAGTGTGAATTCTGCATACACTTTTATTTTCCTGAACTAAACTTATTCTTCAAAAAACTTTCTTTAAAATAAAAACCAAACCAGTTAAATGCTATATTCCCTTTTTTAAGATCATCTTCTGGAAAAAAAAAACAAAACCAAAAAACATAAAATTATTTAAAAAATAATATGTCTGAGCTTGGACATTAAAACAACACTACATTACTAACTCATATTTAATGGAAACTATGTATGAGAGCATTGCTACAAACAGTTTTCTAAAGCAGCTGGATGCACTGGATCACCTACTGCCAGGGCATTGCAGATAAAACCAATATTGCAAAATCAGGGACTTTTTCCCCACCTGCCTTTGGTTCTCCACTTCTTATCTCATCACACAGTGATATCAGTGATTAATAATGCCACTACTACTTGAGATTCCCCTGTGTCAATACTTTTACAATATCAAGAAGTCCCCATCACAGACTCCCTCCTGAATTTCTCAGCTCTCCAGAACTGGACATGTTGGACACCATTTCTACCAAGGCTTCGCTCATTTTTACCTATGCCAGATAGCAAAATTTTAGGGGTGAAGCCTGACAAAACTTGTAATGATAAAAAAATCTGTATGCAAAGGTCACAGTAGATCAGCCTTCCTGGAAGCAAACAGGGAAAAGAAAGTCATGGCCCCTCCCTAAAGCAGCATTTTGCAGTTTGCTTAAAAGAGCTGAGCTCTGCAGAATTAAGATCACATTTGAGTTAGAAACTTGTTATATGAATACTGCAGAGTGTAAAATAAAGTAGTTCGTATTTCTGTATAACAACACAGGTTTTATGTTTACTTTTGTGAGCTGCATCTAAACAGAGGCTCTACAGAAAAGGATGTTTTTTTCTTTATTGCTGCATGATGTTTTTATTATTCTGAGACCCATGAAAATTAATAGTGCAATATACATCCATTTTAAATGAGATATTACATTGCCAAAATGAATACACCCCAAATAAAGTACAACAGAGCCTCTGCCCAAGTGACTCTGTTACTGATGCTTTGAATCATAAAAGATATTTCAGTTATTTTATAGGAACTCTATAATATATAGATAACATTGTACTGAAAACCCTGAATATTGCATGTTCCTGCAACAATCTGCTGATATCAATACCTACACACATTCTATGAATTTCAAAGGTTTGAAGCAGAAAAGATATTCAAAAGGAAATAAAACATCTGGATAAATAGTCTGTGTGAAGGAGAAAACAATACTATGTTCCACTTGGACCACACCCAGAAAGCAAAGACAAAATACAGATCAATCAGACCATTATCCAGATCAGGGCTGATGAAAAGCTCCCTGGTTGCACTTCAAATGCTCAAAACTCACTAATTCTGAAGTTGGCTTCAACCCAGATCTCAGCTGCAGCACCACGGAGGCAACTTGGAAAGTGAAATTTCAAAACTTTTCCAAAATGACAGAATGAAGGATTTTTCTTAAAAACACAGTTTTAGCTGTTTTGCCCTTTCCTACCATAATCTGACAATTTGCTTTTCCTCTTTTTTATTTTTTCTCTTTTGGCTGTTCTAGAATTTCAGAGGTGTCACTGCAGGATGTGCACTTTGAGGCAGCTCTGGTCCTACACTCTCATTGATCTAATGGTCCATATGGATGTCACGTTATTTGACATTTAAGTTGACAGGCTTCAAAATGTGGAAATTAACAAAATCTTCACAAATTATAGCGATTTGCTGTTTACAATTTTCTGTGAAAATTTTGAAATGAAGGTTGCCACCGCTATGCCAAATTTCAACCTGTTGTGATGGGAGAGAGCTAAGGTGTTAAACCCCAAACATAACGCTTTATAAATGCTCACTAAAAATAATAGGCAATAAAACTGCACATTAACTTACTGCAGTAAAATTTCTTATTAAAGAGTTGTTACTCTGCATGCAAAGTGAGCATTTTGAACTGCAGTCGCCATTTCAACTGTTCCTGCCTCAAAAACAAAGGCACCAAGATCTAAATAGTTTCTGAATTCCAACCCATAACTTTTGGCAAAATATGTAAAGGGGAAGGCTCTGAAAAGCCATATATGATGTGCCTGTGATTAAAACCACCTTAAACATGCTAGCAATGGGACTGTCAAGTTACATGCTTCCCATGGCAGATAAAACCCATTGTGGGAAATGTGTTAAAATCAGTATCTAGGGAGATAAAGGTCTAATTTAGCAAATGTTCCACTACAAATTAAAAAATGCAAATTTATCCAAACTGAGCCCTTGTTTTAACACATCATTAATAAAAATCGTTTTCTCAGTGATAGGTTTTGGTTGCAGCACCCTGCTGCCAGTCCCAGGTATCCCCAGCAGCCCCCCAAGGCTGGCCAGCACAGATGCTCCTGGAACACCTCCACAGAGAACATCTCTCCATCCTGGAGCAAAGCATATTTGATATCCATCAAGAAATCATGCCTAAAATGAGAGTAAATTAGTGCCAAACTAGCTGTCTTTTTCTGCAAGGTGAGCATGTTCTTACAAGCCCACTTCTGTTAGAAAATAACCTTTTAAATAGATTGTTCCATTCTGTGCCTCAAATAAAACCATGGCCATCAGAAAATGCCTTGGGTTGGAAGGCACATTGAAAAGCATCTCTTTCCAAGCCCTGCCATGGGCAGGGACAACTTCCACTGGACCAGGTTCCTGAAGGACCCATCCAACCTGTGCCACATAAAATTTAAAGCAAACTGTTATTAGCTCAGTTTCATGAAACAAGTAAGAATATAATTAAATGTTGCTGAAAGGTTTTTTAACTCTTTTTGTTTTGTTTTGTTTTTCTCCAAAATGTTCTCTTGTTTTACAAATCAATGAACAAAGGTTTACTGAGCTGGAAAATGACTGCAGAAAGGAGCAGCATCCTCTTATTTAGTCATACTCTCTTTAAGGACATTTACACCAGGGAACAATCCCTTCAATAACTATTTTTATTTAGCTCATTTTCATCCTTCATATCTGTCTGCATTAGACTGAAGCACTGGTTATTCATAACTTGAGTCATCTCATTTGTAGTTGTACTAATGATGCAGGAGTGCAGGATATAATGATTGTGATGTATGTGCACTGTAAACATCAAAGAAGATCCAGTTAAAGAACACAGAAATAATACAAAAAAAAATTCTTCTGACCTTTGCTTCAGCATTACAGATGATCATGCTACTCATTTATAATTTACAGCCTGGAGCAACACGGGTCTCATTTCCCTTCTCAGCAAGAAAAAGAGACAGAAACTCTTGAGTAGTGATACAGAAAACATGGAAATGCCATTAATGTGGCCCAGCTTTTACAGTTCAGGGCAATGTGTTGAAGTATCCTGTCATTATATTGTGTGAGATAATAATTTCACATCCAGAGGAAAGCAAGTTGAAAAGCTACAGGAATACAGTGTGAAATTTGTAATACTTGATTTTACATCTTCCAGCTTCCCTGGGCATGGAGCAGTTTGTTTCCTCTCCCTTATCAGGTCACAAAGAGAGCTGGAAATTTCATAGTCATTATTTAGATTATATTAGGAGCATATACCAGCAAAGCATGTTATGTTTATGAAAGGATGGATTAAGCCAAATCATAAATGGGCAGTTTGGGGCCAGGCTGTGTCCACAAAGGAGCTGATGTAGCTGCTGGGTGGCAGCTAAGCTCTTCATTCACACATTGCTTTAATTTTGCAAAAGCATCCAGGTGTTGGCAAAGATTTCTTTGATTTTTTTTCATGCTACTGTTCCAGCCATGAGAAAGAATCAGCTCTGAGGAGTTAATGAGACTTGTCACTGCTCCCAAAGTTCATTACACAGAGCCAGGCGGATCCTATGCCATGTCTGCAGAGGCAGCCTTGTGCAGGGAAAAGAATGAAAGGGCCAAAAATAATAATTAAGTTCAGTTTCCTACAATCCTATATGTCCATGGCACAGCTGGCTGGTTGAGGAGCACATCTGTGTCTCAAAGGCACCTTGAAGACCTAAGATGGGCATGCAACAGACACTGTCACAAGTTTAGAGGAAAGAGGTTAATTGTGATTTAAATATCACTCTTTTAGCAGGAAATGTGTGACAAAAGCAACGGTGAGGTCTTAGAAATTAAACTACAAAAGGACATAGAATGCCTGGAGGCTGGAGCCAGCCTGGAGCTAGGAACAATCCTTACCAGACCATGCTGAACCATCGTCATTCTGCCTAGGAGAACATGGTGGTACCATCCAAAGCCCAAGCTTTCATATTTCAAATTCGGCAATTAAAAAAAAACCAAACCAAACCAAATAAATAAAACCCCAAACCAACAAATGGTACAATCAGATCCTCAAACCCAAAAACATTTCTAAACATGCCTTATACCCATATATGAATCTCCAGTTCAACTGAAAGTTTAATTCCACATTCTGAGGAAAATTCCTCCAGTTTCCTGGGCTCCGTGTAATGCAATACAGATAGAAAAAGTACCCAGCACTCAGGTCCTCAGCGGGAGCATCTCCTCATGCTGCTGCACTCAGTCAAAGGTCAATCCCAAAAACCAAACTCACAGAAACAGTTCTTTCTCCCCCTCAAATCTACCTTGCTCTCACCCAGACCTGCAAACAGCTCTGCAGAACCTCTGAGCACAGACCTGGTCTCCAGGCTCAACAGCTGGGCTCAACTCTTTGCATTCTACTCTGCATTAATTTTACTGCAGCTTTCTAATTGCATTTTTTATATGTTTTAATTTAACGTCTATGGCATTAATTTTATTGCAAGCACATGAGCCTGATTGTGTTTCTTTGGATTCAATGCCAAAACTCAGAATAAATAGAGTGACACATACACACACCAACTCAGAAAACAGAAAAACCTGCTCGTTGCTTTACATGGCATGTTTTTGGCTCACTGGCTGGAGTTTGAGAAGGAGTTTCAATTTTCTTTGCTATCACAGACTTGTCGGATCACTGATGAGTCATTTGGTCTCTCCATGCCTCAAGCCCTCATCTCTAGGAATTCTGCTCAGGACTGCTCTAACTCTGCAGTGAGGGATGAGATATTTGTTAAAATGTACTCATATATTTAACAATGAGGACCATGTAAGGATTTATGTGGAGCATCTTATACAGGACTTTTTGATATGCAGATAAGAAAAGGGGATTTGAAGGTAAAGCTGATGTCACTTGGTTTTTTCCCTTCCTGTCAGCCTTTCCCCAAATTAGCACCTCACCCTCCAAAGTTGTTGCCAGTGTTAGGTTTCTATTCATTTCAGAATCTAATATTTTTCTTGCTCTAGATCACTTAACTGGCATTTCTGATAAGGTTTAAAAAAATTTAAAAATCAATATTTCTATTGCTTAATTCCACATGGTATTTTACAGCTATGCTGAAACAAAGCAAACCCAAGTGGATGGACAATGTTATTCCAGCCCACCCCACCCTCTCCACACTGAGCACCCCAGCAGGGTCCTGCTCTCACCCAGAGCTTCCCTGCTGACAGCTCACTGAAAGGGAGAAAAGACATTTCAAATGATATTTGAGATGACAAGGGGTCTGTTTAATCAAAACAAAGAATAATGGAAAAATAACTCCTGGTTTCATCACTGAAATCAAAAATTCAGTGATTTTAACCCCCTTGTTTGGATGAAATTCTTCCCACACTGAGAAGCTGTCAGTTATGGAGTATCCCCACAGTATATATCTATAAGGGCTAGGATTTGCACAGGGGATTAAGGGACTTATAGCAACTACCCCTGTTAGACTTCAGCAATATTTCCAACCTAACTCTCACAGTCTCCTTCAGAAAACCTTGCCAAGATTGCCAGAAGCTATATTTAAAGCCTTTTTTTTTTTTCTTCCTTTATATCTTTTTAGCTATCCTTTATCCCAAATGGTAAGCTTGGACTTGTTTCATTATTCTCTTCTGTGCAGTGCCTGTTAATTTTAAGTAGGATCTGTTGTTAGGATTTGAAAAGCTTTTGAAGCCCAGGTAATTATTAGCCTCAGACTTCTGTAGTTTAGGACTTGCTCACACTCTGCTGCTTTCCTTACCCTTTTCAACTCATTACAAATGTTTCCTAATTATTAAGCATATGTGACTTGTGAGCGGCGCCATATATTATTAATGGGCCAGTCTCTTAGAACTCAGTGGAAAAAATCAAAACTCCTTATGAAAAGTTGCTACTGTGAAAGTAGTAACTTTTCATATTTAATATCAATGAGGCTTTACTTTGTCAAAGGACCAAAGTAATGTGATTGTATTAGAGGCTAATAGCATGACATTTTTCTTCTGTTAAGAGGCTTGCACTTTCAGTACCATCTAAAGGGAGACAATTTTTCTCCTCTATTTTGAGGCTTGTCTTGGTTAAAAAATAGCTAAACTCACTTTCTGCCTAGCAGCAAGTTTTAACAGCAAAGACCCAAATCCAGAAAAACAGTCTCATAATTTAAACAATGACACTTAACTATGCAACTGCAATGGATGGAATTAAGAAACTTCTAGATTTGAGTGATCACCCTCTTTCCAAAAGAGCTGGGCAGCTCTCAGCTCCCTGAGCTTTGCTGTTCTTCGGGGTGGGTGATTTAACAAAACTGTTGCCACAATTAGAGAGGCTCTCGGGTGAAAAACCTGGGTTGTTTGGTCAGTGAAGCACAAGGTGATTTGCAGCTCGTGGGTACTTGGAGACAGAGGGTGCACACACTCTTCCTGGATTGATTTTTACCTTGTTAGTGCTTTAGGCTCGACACAAGTGGGAACACACCAATTTCAGCACGTCCATCCATATTACCCCTCCAGGTCAAAACAAAAGGAGATTGAGTTCAGTTTTGCAGCAGGAAACAAGTTGCTGTGGCCAGGGCATGAGGAAGAGGAATGGCTGCAATGCTGCCAATCCAATCAGGGCCCTTTGGAGCCTCACAGAGCTCTCCACCAAACCTCTGAGGCGCTTGCGACAAGGGACAATAATTTCATTCGCCATGATTAGGCAAAAGAAAGGTACGATCCAACAGCAGACAAAATGGGAGCCTAAATTAAATCCCAGGAGAAGATTTCACAAAAAAACAAACCCCCTAAGGCTAATGAAGTTGAATTAAAAACTGTTAAATCAGCTTACGAACAACTATTATCACAAAGTGCTCATATAACACTTTCACTGGCCAAATATCAGATATATGAAAAGGGGGAATACAGCCAACAGTATGTTCACACATTTAGTAAGGGGAAATTGAATATTCTGCCTAACACCAGAAATTAAAAATCAAGCAGGGAGCCAATTTACTCATAGAGATATTAATAAAGTTCTCAGTGATTTTTATAAAGTACTGAATAGCTCTCAATTATTTTATGGTGATAAAAAAAAAGACATGTTATATTCTTTAAGAATTCCATAATTTGTTTTATAGGCTGTTTCAAATAGATTAAATTAAACAAGTGAAAGCAACAATCCCTCCTAGAGCTACTTTTAAATGTGAATTCTGACTTAAAGGAGACTTGGGTAGTTTTGATTACTATGATACATTTACTGAACTGTACAGTCTCTGCAATTCCTTGAATAAATCTTTCAGGGTAGGATATCTAGATAGATTTCTAAATAATAAATATATCTGACTGAAATACAATATAAAATTTTTAAGATCTGGGAAGTATTTTTTGTTTTTGAATAGCTTGATCACAATATTAATGCCAGACCTTTATCATATCAGAATCCTTATTAACTAAAATGTAAGGTATCACCTCTGCTCTTTGCCTGAAACAAGAAACAGTCCACATTAAATGAGCTTTTTTTATAGCAGTGGCTAGAACTGATTGAATTCATAGTTTCAAGTGCCAGCAAATTTGCCACAGAATCCAGTAGTTACGTTACAAAACATTTACTAAGTGAGACTGAAGGAGGAAAACTCAGATGTAGTCTTCTCTGTTGAAGTCTAAGACATGAAATAATTAAGGGAAAACAGAAATGGGCATCTTTCAGAGTTGTTTTAAAGAGTTGCTCTTCAAAAAGATTAAATTTCATCCATCACTATGAAACAAGAACAATATGACTTAGAGGCCTTTCTTTATTGTGCTGCAGTTGTCCAAATTTTCAGTTGCACATACGTTTAAGAATTTTATGGGGTCTAAAACACATTTGACATGAGTCCAATGTAAGTATGTCATGTTTGACATGAGCTCCAGGCTCTTCTCACTGCAGAAACAGATGAGAAGCATCAAACAAGGACATTTATATGGACTTATTCTCCTGTCAGAAAAGACTGTACCTGCAACTCTACCTTCAACACACACTGACAAAATGCCACAATGTGTTGCTCAAAAGTCATCTTAGAAAGCTGTCAGTGAAAACAGAGGGATGCTGAAAAACTAGATTTCAGTAGGAAACTATTCCATTTTTGCTCAATAAACTGTACACAGCTAAAGAAAACACTAAGTAATTCTTCACGTTGAGCAGCTGTTTTTCATGGCATGGGACAGAAAGAACCTAACATTTTCCCAAAACTGTTGCACTGGTGTGATTAGATCAGTGAATTGATGTCACGCTGACTGAGAAATTAGGGAAAGGAAAAGGAAAGGGAAGATTCTGTGTTTCTCCCAGCATCTCCCTAGAAACTCCTCTTCAGATACTTGAGTGAGCTCTCTACAGCTGGAACTGCCCTGCAGTTTCCACACAGTGGAAGGCAGCAAGAGGCAGCTGCCAACAAGCACTGAAAATTACTCCGGTGAAAAATGAGGAGTAGTCACTGTGACAGTAAAAATTTACCAGCAGCGACAAAGAGGTGTGAAAGTAAGTATTTCACAAATGGAAAGTGAGAGGAAGGGTGGCTTACAGCGAGTGGGCAAGAATAGACAATATATGTCATGAAGGCCTCTGGGAAGTTCGTGATTGAAAGACATGCAGAGATGGGTAAGAAATAAAAGACAGCAGGCTGTGGATGTCTTTTGCTGGACTTTAAGATAAAATAGATTTGATTAAGGGAGACAAAAGAAGAAGAAAAATATGAAGATTTCTGACCTGGTGAGACCTTATCTTGGCTGAGTGTTGGAAAGAAGTTTTAACCAGGAGAAAGAGGGAGGGAGTATGAGGACTAGAAACCCCATGAACTTGTGGAAACAAATAGGCACAAGTGGTAAACCAAGGACAAAAAAAAAAAAAAAAAAAAAAGTCAAACCTTTTCATAATGCCCCCATGCACAAATCCAGAATGCCAGCTTAGCAAAAAGTAACAAGACTGAATTATTTCCTTAACCTGAGCAATGACCTTTGAAAATGCTTATGGTTTGAGTCAGGTGCTGGCTGAGACATGAATCACAACATGAGCTGTGTGTGTGACCCCAGAGCTGCAGCTAAAGCCAGAGAGGTGCTCAGCCAGGTCAGGGACACAAACAGCTCTGGGAGACATCCCAGGCACAAAACCCCATCCAAACACGTAGCTGAGAATTACAGGAACATACTCCAGGGGACAGAAATGGAGAGAAAACTGGTGGCTATTAATGGCACAAAAGCATAAAGGCTCTTGCTGGTGCTTTCAGCTTAAAGCAATTTCATGCCATACCATGACCTCAAAGAACATTCTATAAGGAGAAATTAGACACATTTTCCCACTGTGGTCTAATGAACCAATACAAAAGCATGAGCAAATCTCATTTTTAAAGGGCATGTGCAAACTACAGGTTTAACTGAGAATCTTAGGAGGAAAGCTTCATAGAAAGTTCCAAAATTTCTGAAGTAGAAAAAGTGAAAAATTATCAAACACTGCAAGTGAGTCAACATCTCGTAGGAAATCCCAGATGCAAAATTGCATTAGTTCCAGCACATTTCTGCACAGAGGTAAGCTAGCTCTTAGTGGAAACAGCAGAAGATTTACTAGAGGTGTTTTTCATTAAAAAAACCAACTCTTTCCTCCCTAATATAGAAAGGTTCTGTGAGGTGGCTACAGAAACACACAGAGTAATAGGTAAGAACATAAATAACTCCTCTTTTGTGACTTACTAAAAAGGCAGGCAAAGAAGGTTTTCTTTCTATTAATTCAGCAGGAAGGATGTTTGATGCTTTGTATTATTGGGAAAAATCAAGACACAGCAAAGTGCTTTCAAAACTACCTGCCTGGAAGTGGAGAACTGAGGCACACTGAGCAGGCAGATAACAGCACACGGCCTTTGAAATGCAAGGGAAAATCACAGCAACCACCCAGACTCCAAGGAGAGCCCCAGGATCCCTTCCTTGCTAGTTAGCAGGATGCAAGAGTCTCCCCCAGGCTACATTCACCTTTCCATCAGGCTAAGCCGTTGGTTCCTTTCATGTGTTTGTGCAGTTGTGTCTTACACCATCCATGAGAAAGCTCCAGGCACTGCAGATGGGAAAGCAAAGGTGGAAGGAACAGAGCCACCTCCCTGTCATTCCCGAGGCTGGGAGTGGGACAGGACCACGGCACAGCACACCAAGTGATGTCCCTTCAGAGTGATCCAGGAGGAAAAATGCATGGCAGTGCACTTAGGGAATGAAAGCAGCACATTTCTTCCACACTCACCCCACAGGCAATGCGGAGTTCACACACCTTTACAATCACCTCAAAATCCAACCAGGGCAAAGGTGACAAAACAAAGAGGAAGACCTTCAAGAAGGAAAGAACAAGAAGGATATTTATAATGAGAAAAGATGTGAGATTGCTTGAAGATACAGCTTAATTACAAGGAAGGATTTGAAGGAAGAGAGAGAGAAAATGCTTGATAGAGAACAAGGAGACAATCATGGGAGCCACATAAAAGGAGCCGAAGAAAAAGAATGGGAATAGATGATGTGAGTGCACATTAACCTCTCATTTTTTCTCCCAGAGACTCACTCCAAAGTTAAAAAATGCTCTTGGATATTTGCCATGCAGTTGGTGAATCCGAGAACACACCCCTGCAGGCCCATCATGGGTTTAGATTGGCCTAATAAATCACTTGTCCCAAGACAATGCAATTAAGCCTAATTAGCCGATAGCTTTATTCCTAAACAGTCTCTTCCCAAGGGAGGTTTTAACTTTTGGTTTCTAAATTAGCTCAAGGAGCTAAATTGCTCTCATCTCCTTGGCAAAGCAACAGTTCATTTCTACCTTAGCACAGGATACTTCATGCACTCGGGGGACACGTGTTCACTGCACGAGTAGTTTATTTACATTAGCCCTCAATCTGAGTCCAGTAGGACCAGGGAGAACCCTTCTGGAAAGAGCAGCATGGTCACTGCCATCTGTCACCACTGACTTTCCCCACCTGTCTGCACTCAGCACAGCTTCCCTACGAGTCTCTATGCTGCTTCTCCAGATCCTCTCCTTGATCAGGACAAAGTGCTCTGTTCTGATAAAGCTTCCAGTAGTGCTGAGATGCTCAGAGGAGACAAATTCAAGGGGTCAGTCAGAAATGGACCATCTTGGCCTATTATCTGAGTAAAGTCTGAGTAGAAGACTCAGTCTGAGTGAAGAAATTCTTCCCTGTGAGGGTGCAGGGCCTGGCACAGGGTGCCCAGAGAAGCTGTGGCTGCCCCTGGATCCCTGGCAGTGTCCAAGGTCAGGCTGGACAGGGCTTGGAGCACCTTGGGATAGTGGAAGTTGTCCCTGCCCATGGCAGGGGTTGGAATGAGATGAGCTTTAAGGTCCCTCCCAACCAAAATCATTCTATAATCCCATGATTCCTAGAAGCATTCTAAAGATCAGCATTAGTTCTTTCCAGTATAGTAAAACAATCTTCCAAATCCTTTTATGACTGTCCTTTGCTTCCAACTCACGTTTCTCCAAAGTTACATTATTTTCAGCAGTTTTACAGAAGATTCAGATCTTTATTTTGGGGATTATGTGACTCTAATTCAAAAAAAGACAAATGTGATATCTCCTCATAAATCAAAGAAAATGAGCAAAGAAAAACTCAGTGGGAGCTACCAGTCCTAGAAGGTGTAGAGTAACCTCTTGCACAACAGTTACTGGGGAGAGAAGGTTTGAACTGGAGGAAGCAGGAAGGGGATCCAGAGCACCTGGGGAAAATGGGAAGGGGAAAGTATAAAGAGCTGGAGTAGCATATTTCTGTTTGTTTGACACCAGGGTTAGAGTTCACATACCAAAAAAGCTATGCAGCTCCTATAAAGGAGTAGCAGGAAGCTGTTTGTGCTCTGGCATTTTCATTGGCATCAAAATACTAAAAGGGGAAACAGTGTAAGCAAAAGAGCTGATATCTCACCTCTGTCTGTGAAGAAATTGGCTGAAGATGCCTTTTGTTCCTCAAAGCTAATATGAAATTGTTACCTTTTTGCTTCTTTCTCTTTTAAAGTTTGTTTTGGTTTTTTTTTATCCTATGGTAAAAGCCAACACATTCTTTGGACATTGGCTGCTTCCTGCACATGCAGCATTTCTTCACATCACAGAAACTTTTTACTGTTAAACACTACCTGCTGCTAGTGTGGGCTAAAGTCTTGATAAATCCCTTCATTTTAAACACTGCACAGTCTTCATTTAATCCTCTGCAAGGATTTATCTAGTATTTTCCTGACTGCTTTACATACATTTATTTCCCTTTCATCTGTTTAAACTGTGCCTTATTTTTACTTAGTTTGCTGTCTCAGGGCTCTGCAAATTTGTCACTTCCTGTCCCTTTCACCCCCTGACAGCAGAGCTGAGCCTACTGCCCATCTACAGCTGCAAACACCCTGCTGGGAACACCTGACTCAAACATCTTCTCCCCCAGGTGCTCACAAACATTCACATTTCATTACAGCCAAATTGCTTGGGAATTTAAGTTACCCTTTTTATAAATGGAGAATTAGAGAGGGAGCAAAAAATTTCAAAAATTAAAATAGAAACTTTTCTGGAGCTCAAACAGCTAGACAGGCAAAACTTCAGTATTAATAGGTCACCTCAGTGCTCTCTCTGTGTTGGAAACCTCTCCCCTGCAACACTTACATGGAAACCTGGTGGCACAGGCTCAGCTTGCATTGACCTGATGGTTTCAGTAGTATTTCATAGCTCTGCTCCCTCCAGGTCCTTTTCTTTTATTTGAAACCTTCCCATAAAGAAATCACTCTCACACAATTAGCTAGGAATATATTGCGTTGTGATATATAGAGCAGGTATTAAAAAAGCTATTTGAGTATTAAGAGAGACTTCAAAGGAGGTGAGATCACGGGAGAATGGGGCTAGATCAGGCCCATATATGTCAGATTGATTCAGTTTTGCTGCTCTAAGGACAAAGATGGGTACTAGCAAAGCACTACACAGGCTTGGGTAGAGATGTTAACTGGGCTGGTTACAACATGTCACTTTTAGACCCATGGCCCCTGCAGTGAATTAGAGAACCATGCCAAGCTAAGCCAAGGTGTTTGCAGAACTGCAGGGTAGTGTTTGCAATGACACAACACAACAGCAGGGTATAGGAGATTCTATCACCCTCAGTTTCCATCTGATCTAAAGATCAACCTCATGTCCTCAGGCATAAATCCTTTCCCCAGACACTGAGTTCCCAACTTTATGACACTTGTGGGAATCTTGCACTTCCATGAAGAAGAGTGGGACTGGTTTGCCTTTTGTCTACCGGGACATGCCAAGGTATTACTGATTTACATCAGGTCTGGGTTGTGGATGTTTGCAGAGAGGCAGCTCCAAAGCAGAAAACAGCTCTGGCATGGCCTCATGTAGTGATGGTAAGGCTATTAAATACTTTAACAATTCTATCCCAAGTTGCATTTTAAAAGAAAGCTGCAAATAAATGTTTTGTTGTTGGACGGAGTAACTGGAGAAGAACCCTGTTTCTTAAATTTGACATAAGACAAAGCATACTCACAAATTTAGGAGAAGTTAAACCAAAATACCTAAATTCCTTTGGTGATATGGAGTAGCTGGGTTTGGGGGTATTAAAAATGAAATATTGAACCGGGCTGTTTTATTTTCAACAAGTCCTTTTTGCCCCAGCCTCACAGAGTAAATGACAAATGTTCTGCCTCCCTGAATTACTGTCAGAACACACATTTTCCCATTAAGACACAATAGATTATTTCCATATTAAAATAACTACCTAGTCGATAACTTGCAGGAAATATGAAGGATGAGACAAATCAGAAAAATTTATATAGGTGAGTATAAAGTGACTCACACAAAACCAGCCATGAGTTAGAACAGTTTTTCAGACAGCTCACACAACAAAAGGGTGTCAGCTGGATTGGAATTTAATTTCCTGCTCATGTGTGGGCTGAGGTGCAAAGAAACAAGTGGTTGGTGCCTCTATTCTTGTCTGAAGTTGTGTGGCCACTGGGTGTCATCCTTGATTCAGTTGACAGCCAGAAACTCTGCAGCTACAGCGCAGAGCCTGCAACTTCCCCAGCAGTTAAATTCCACTCTATTTGATTGTACAACATACAGCAAATTGCTCTGCATTTAAATCAGCTATACAATTGAATACTTTGACATAGACAAATTCTCCATTGTCTCAGTGCCTTATTTGGAGACCTGAAATGGCTGGTTGCTGCAGGAAAGAAAGAATAGTAGTGCAACAGGGGCATAGGAACTACAAACAATTTGATGAGTGATTATCAAATCTTGGGAAATATTAAATAACTATGATTAAATAATGCAGAGGGTCGATGCAGGAAGTTTGGAATTATATCTAATTTGTCCCCAAGCTGGAAAAGCCTATTCCATATAGGTAATTTCATTTAAGATATTCAGTATCCAGATTCAGTGCACAAATTAATGACTATGTATGAAGGAGCTGGTTCAGGGAAAACTAATCTATACTCCTACCTACAATACCAAGCTAGTATCCTCAGAAAAGTTCCAAAATGTCATCAAGGAGGAAAAAAAGACTGAAGGTTATTGATATTTAATTCATTCCACCTATAGCTGTTGTGTAATTTTTCATATTTTTCCACTGTTCAGCATCTTCCCAGTTCCCCACAACCAGGATCCATGGGAGCCACACAACCAGGTGTGGCCATGGGATCAATGCCTGCACCTGGCAACAGGGGAGCAGGAAAGAGCCTTTCCAGAAGAAATATCCAGATATCCAGTAAGTTTTGCCTGTGCTCACATATAAGTTTGGAATCGGCTCACAACAGGTCATATGTCATCCTAATGAGTTTTCTGTTATGGGTGACTGAAAAGAACTTATCAGCATTATTTTGTTATCTCCTGGGAGTCTAGACAGTCTGAAACCAGCACACAGTGCAGCAAAGCTGCTTATTATAATATCATTTGTCTCTGGAACCTGATTTAGTTTGCGTTCTTCAAGCTAAAATAAAAAGAAGTGCCAGCAATTTCTCCAAGCATTACAGCCAGAAATGTTTACATTTGTCAGTGCATTAAAATTATTTATCCCACTTTTCTTAATATACAGAGTATAGCCATAAAATGGTTTAAATAACAGGTATTTTTGTTAATGCAGCTAACCTCAGCTGATAGCTCAGCTTTCCATGGATTATACAGTCTTTCAGAACAGATCTCCATGTAATACATCCTAGCTTTACCAGTGGAATATAATTTTAATGAAAACATGCCACTACTAAAGAGCTATTAGGCACAGAGTTGAAACTGTCTTTGATTTTGTTCACCAACCAAAGACTTCAATGATTATTTAAAATCCATTTTTAAAGGAAGATGTTAAATATTCTCTTTATATTAAGCAGCCTCATAGACATGATTTAGGATGCTTGTTTTAAATATTACCAACACTCTCTTTTATGGTTCTATTTAGTTAAGAACAGATAGCAGACTTAAAGGAGGAAATGCATTTTAGATGTGAGCATGTGCATTAGCAATTTCAAAATTTACTAAAGTTAGTGTAAAGCAACCCATCTGAAGTAACAAAGCCAGATAACCAAATTGTCTAAATGTTTACTACACCTTTAATTGAAGCAATAAATCATTAACAAATGTTACCCCAATGAGTTCTTATTGAAACAGGAGTTTTCTTCTGTTTCTATAAATATATGCACAGATGCACATGCCCATATTCTATGGCTAGGAATCTACACAATTTCACTTTCATATCTCAATTCTGAAAGGGAAGCTGCTTTTCCATTTAAACTTCACAGAACCTTTTATTTGGGAATTTATTATTACAAAAAATACTTACACTGGCTTAATAGTCTTGGAATGCTTTTCATGAATGTAGGCACCAGCAAGGCCTCCTGCTCCAGAATTTAAATACTGCAAAGAATAAATCAACATGTATATCTCATGCTCATTATCTGTAAAATATCACTTTCCTTCCCTCACCCTGATCTATAAAACAACCAATTTTAACATTTCTAGTGGTTTCTAGATGGAGATCTTAGCATTTGTCACAAAGTGCTGATGGAGATAAAAGCAGATATCGTTTTTCAGATTAGTTTTAAAAGTATCTCTCTTGGCTTATGTACGGTATTTGAAGTCTAAGAGGCCAGAAAATTAAAGTACATCTGAAACAGGTCCATATATATTTGCTATATATATGTATAATATATATATAGCAAAGTCATCAAACAATTTATCTGACTATGTCTGACAAGTCTTAATCTCACTAGGAGTCAAAGGAACTAAAGATACCTTGCTCTGTGATCTGAAATTATGAAAGTTAAACGAGAATATTCTCTTATTTAGGGACCATTTCATAAAATATTATAGCTGTGAGACCTTGGTGTGAGAATTAAGAGAAGAGACCCTGATCCCATCCCTGATCTGTCCACAGGGCAGATATTTAACCACCACCAGCATCCATCCCTCATCCACAAGACCTTGTAGGTCATTGCCACTTTTTGGAACCACTCATAACAAAGACACCATTAAAGTCAGTGTCCGTCTCTTTGTTGTGGAGAATTCAAGGATTCAGCCAAGTCTTGCTCAGCTGTTCAGGTGCAGCTCTTATTCCCCTGACCTGTGTGCTGACCCATGAGATAAGTGACATTATGGAAAGCAGTCTCCAGCCATGAATCTGTTTTACCTTGTAGGAGCACCAGCAGGCAAAATCCACTCCCCAGTCATGCAAATGAAGCTCTACATTCCCAACAGCATGAGCCAGGTCAAATCCAACAAGGCATCCCTGCAGGAAAAAGATGATTATTAGGTTACTTATTAAGATAATCATCACTGTGATATTATTTTGAAATAAGTCCTTCAAAGCTTAACTTGCTCTCAGTATGTGCAGGCTACCTAGAGTCTTTTTACAGAAACAGAGAGTGATAGGATAAGTGGGAATGGATTTAAACTCAAAGAGAAGAGATTTAGGTTAGATGTTAGAAAGAAATTTTTCTTCTTTTCAGTTACTCAGAGAAAGTGTGGATGCCCCATTCCTGGAAGTGTTCAAGGCCAAGCTGGATTGGGCCTGGAGCAACCTGGGATAGTGGAAAGTGTCCCTGCCCATGGCAGAGGGGTGGGACAAGTCGATCCTGAAGGTCCCTTCCAACCCAAACCCTTCTATGATTAATCTATCAAGTCCCATCTCTTCTTAGCGATTACTAGAAATAAGTTTTCTACACCACAGATACACTAAGTGATCACCAATTTTTCTGCGATTTTTCTTCAAGGATGCTTGGATAGGGTTTACACCTCTGAGGTTCTGATTGTGCAGGGAAGTAGAATCACTTGAAACAAGTATTGAGAACAAATGTATAAATACAAATACTTCCTGTATGGCACAACAACCCCCAGGCAGAGACAGAGCAGTAATGGTCATAATGATGCCAGTTATCCATGAACAATTACATTCCAATACTTATTCTTGCTCAAGGTGTCCCTGGTATTTAAACAAGGAGGGCCTTGCTCTCTGGGAATCCAAATGGATGAGACAGCAGCTTATGCAATGCCTTGATCTTTAAGAATTTTCATACTTGTCTTTAAAAAGAAGGAATCTGTCTTTTCTCTGTGAAAAGCCTTGTATTTGCCATATCCACAATCTTCACAGGACACTGGGAAAAAGTGGGGGGAAAACCCCAATATCGAAGGACTGAGAGATTTTTAGATCTAAAAGTATGAGTTTTACGCATGAAATAACCACTGGATGGCAGCATTTTTAAACTAAAAAGTTATTCTAAGCTTTGCTATTTATTTAAGAGCAGAGAAATAAAACTGCTTTTTGTGCCTGGACTACAAATTAAATGCTATTTTACATTTTGCTTTTAAAACACAAACAGCTTGCTTGCAAGCAGCAGGGTAGGAATAAGAGTGAGAGCACAGGCTTCAGAAAAATCAACGTCCAATAATAAAACAAAGGGTTTTTTTAAGAATCTCCTGCTGTTTCTTGCATGGAGGGAGTCTTAACTAAATTATTTAAGCAGTACTTTGGTATATTTAATCTTCTGTATAAACTAGATAACAATTTGTACAGAGCAGCATTTTAAGAAGATGTGACACGTTAATTCTAATGGAGACATTTGTGAAGTTATCAGCTTGAAAAATTACTCCAAAACGATGGGAAGAAAAGTCATTGTCATAGCATTTGCATGATCTAAATGTTGCAACTAGAGTCCCAATAAACAGCCGTGGTGGCTTGATTTCACAGGGACACAGAGAACTGAGTTAAGAGAAATCAACTGACATGGTGAAGCTAATGTAGAGAGGCTGGGACACACTGAATTCCAATGGGAATGCTCTCATTCAGGGACAAAATGGCTTTGGATCAGAGAAATAAGCTACAGCAAAGTAAAGTCAATTGCCAATGAATGAGGAGGTTCTCACAGGGTTTTAAGGCATTAACTTCAAAACTTCAGTTGACTGGATTTAAACCTTAACAGGTATGTACATCCCACAGAAACTGTTGGAAGCAATTCTATGACAGATGCACTGGTTTCAGTGGAAACCAGGAATAACAGGTGAGGATCTTGCAGAATGTGTGCGTCTGGCTGTACATTAACAAAACTGAAACAAAAAAAACTCCATAAAACCTCAACCTCCCACCTCCCCCCGCCAAAAAAAAAAATAAAGGAAGTTGCTCATAAAGAAAAAACATGTAAAAAATTTATTCAATAAATCATGTGCCAAAACCAGGTGTCCTACCCTTGTCTGTATGCCATATACTCTATAAAACATCATGTTCAACCACATAATATCAAATTATGAAAATACAGTACGTGGAAGAGAGGAGGAGACACCTTGGGACACTTGGATGCCCTCACAGTAATGAGGCTCCATAACCACATCCACACTTGTGACCTTGACATGGGCAAATGTTCTTGGGCACTGACAGCGGCAGCAACAGATCAGCTTGAACAAAAAGGAAGGTCATTGACATAATACCCATGGACCATCCTCCTGAAATACTTTAGCTGCTCCTCACCACTTCGAAATTGGTTGGCAGATCCTACTGGGCACTGTTTAACAATATTGAGGCATGGGAAATTCGGGTTCAGTGCTGGCAGGGTTCCTGCATCGTCTCAGAAACGCCCACTCGCACCAGTTTGTTCGAGTCGTCATCTGCAAGATGGGTTGTGCTGGTTTGCTTTCCCAGGGAGGTGTCTGGCACTTGAGTCACACAAACAGCAAATGTTTAGCCACACAGATTGCATGGAAAAAGTAAAACAAACTGAAGCAGCTCTCCCTGCACAAGCCACGCAGAACCAGGACTGCGTGGGAACGGCGCTTCCCCAGGCTGGGGGGAAACAGAGCTCTCCATCTGCTCCGGGCAAAGGAGAGGACATGTGCTCTCCCCTGCCTCTTCTGTTTTATTCTAACATCTAAAAGTCATTTCTGCCAAGTGTCTGGGTAGCTGCTGATAACCAGCAGGTAACAACTCAGCATGGACAATGACATTTGGAGAGAGGGAGAGAAATGACAGCTTCACGCCAGCAAAGCTGGGACATTTAGAAAGAGAGACAGGAAAAGAAATGAAGATGAAGGATCTTAAAGCTCTTCCTACTGGGACTCAAGAGATTAAAATATTTTACATAACTGTACAGAGTCAGTGGAAAGTACGATATAACTTATGAAATGAAAATTGTGTTTGAAAGGTAGAGTCTCCTAAAAGTCAGCCATTTCTTCACTTGTAGAAGAATAAAACAACTCGGTATCCTCCATCCTCTAGAGCAAGCTTGAAAGTATGAAACAAGGAAAACTGTTACATCCTCCTCAGCCTGCTGATGAGTCTCTTGCACAATACGTAGTAATTTCGATTTATCTGAGAGACCTTAGATGGAAAAATAGCCTGAGGTAATTTTTCAAGCTTAATTTAGTTCATTTAATATTTAATGACTTAATGAAGCTGTCTATGTGCAGAGCTTTCACTCTGGGAGGAATCTTAATGTACGCAGAGAACTTAGGAAATTGGCTTAAAAAATGTAAAAGGAAATCAGTAACTTAATTCATAAATGATTGACCTCAAGAATCCTAGGACATTTTCCAGGCCTCCAGAGCTCACAGCTCAAATCTCTAGCCAAGCCCTGATAGGGCACAACACTGTGGGACTTTATTTCAACAGTACATTAAAAGAATTATTAAGACCATCTGCGTAGGACTTTTCTCTCTGACATACTGGCTGACAAGTGATTTTTTTTTCTCCTCTCTTCTTCTCAAATAGCATTTTCACCTTGTATTTTCCCCTTCTGACTCATTTGCTTGTCAGCTCTCCCCAGCCTATTTTCTGTTCAGAAGTGCAGGGTCATTCACCACCCTTCATCCCTGGGAAGGAGAGCCTTGCATTTTTGCTACAAACATGATTTTTCAGTCTTGTCTGCTTTTAAAAGAACTTTCAGTCTGTCTGTGACAATATATTGACTAGAAAACTATTCTGGATTCAGCAGGTCCAGAAGCTCTTGAAGGAGATATGGTAAGTCCAATTAAAGACATGTATAGATACCTAGATGCTAATGACTCTGCTTCAGCAGTTGTTTGTGTTTTCCTCTAATCCAAGAGCAGCTCCTAACCCCAGCTTTGGCCTGGGAAAAGAGGAGAGGAGCCAGTTCTTTGGAAACCCCCACTTTTCAGGCATTTTGATAACCAGAAGCCCTGAGTCCAAGATAAGCAGCAGGGAACAGAAATGCTTCTTACCAACAGAAACACTTCATGAATCAACAATTTTGTGGCTGTTCAAGTAAATATTTGTCATACCCAGATGTTGAAGTGTGGTGTAACAGTTTCTTACATAGAGGGTTTGTATAAACATATAAACATCACTTAACCTGTGGGCAGAATCTGTAAGGACATTGAGCTGAGTGTATCCGACAGGAGGGAAATAAAAACACGGCTGGCTCATGTTTTTCAAGCCTTAAGGGTACTCAAACAGTTCTTCAGGTTGAATTAATTTTGCTTTTTCAGTAAACTAATGATATTTTAGTTCATTAATCTACCTGGATCTCGACCCTGCATATTCAAACCACTAGAAATTCAATTCAATGGGCTTTTTTTCTCTCTCTTGAAAAATCTGTGGAAGAGATTCATGTCTACATTATGTAATTTCTAACAGGCATTCAGATGGAAACAGGCCTTTGACATCTACCTGTTCCCGCTGGAATGCTGAATTGCTGTCACAAATTGTTCTCCTCTTCAGGAACATGATACAGACTCTGGGTAAAGTGTGTGGTGTTTTTGTATGCATCCCTGTGGAAGCCCATACCTCTGAGTTAATATTATTATTATTATTTGCACTGCCTTGCAGAAATTTTAATCTTTCTCCACCAAGTCCTGGTTATCTCCTCAGATTTTCTAAACATCAGATCCATTTTCCCTCTGTATAATAAGCTGTGAGTGACTACTCTCTCCCAGAACACCACTTTGGGGCAGTTTAGAGCTATCAGTGAAACTACATCTCTTCCACATATCCAAGTCTGCAGCCCACAGTCCAGAGAGCATCTTGGGAGAGGTGGTAAAGCAATAGGTTTTTCCCAGGTTGTTCATCTTTATGGAAAGGAAGGAAGATTTCTCTCTCTCTCTCTCTCTCTATCTCAGACACCTTTCAGACACATCACGGAGTGGCTTTCTGGGAAGCAGCACTGAAGACATGTAGGTGTTGGCAGCTCTGCTGCCACCAGGAGAGAGAGAGAGAAGAGCAGTGGGTGGCATCGTCCTGTTAATAACCTGTCTTCCCTTTCTAACATTCCAGCACGGTGGATTGTGATTTTTTTGTGGTCAGCAAAGTTCTGGCAGACACTCCAGGAAAGCACCATGATGGTGTTGCTTTTGGAGCTCCTGCACAAACCCTCTTCTCCTGCAGCTGACTCCCCACATTTCTTTTCACCCTGCTTTTCTACATCCCTGTCAGAAGTTGGTTTTGTTTTGTGCTGTTTTTAACACTGGGTTTTAACACCAGGTGCTGCTCTGTGAGAACATTCCCTTTTTACATCCCACGGGCCCTGCACCAGCTCTCACACCTGCTCTGCTCTCCCAGGGGGCACTTCACCATCTCTTGCTGTCAGCATAACTTACGCCCTGACGTCCAGAAAAAATTCCACTGCCAAACCTACAGCTACAGAAGATGTACAGTGTGCTGTGAGGCAGGAACCTCTCCAGCGAGTTAAACCATTAAATATAAAGAGTTAGCTGGTTTGCCAAAAACCCAGTGATACCAAATAAGTTTACCCTTCAGTGGTTTAATCTTGCATGAGATAAGCTGCATCCAGTAAAAGGCTGCCAGCATAGAAAGTCTGGTGACCTCCTGTTGATAAGACAACTTAATTAAAAACTATTTTCTCCTGGATTCCTAAGGCAATTGAGATGGTTAAAGAGTTTTACAGCTGTGTCCACAGAACACACTGCCTGCAAGCTCTGAAGGCTGAGTCATCACTAAAATACACTCATCTTGTGATGTTGATGTGCTCCACATTGTGCCTGTCTCCAGAAAACTCATCAGTGCAGTCTGAGCAGTGCTGGCTCCGTGGGGATCTCACCCCCCTGCTCAGGGGGGCAAAATCTGCCATAACACAGCTACAGGAAAGGAGGGAAATCAGAAAAGTCTCATGCTGAAAAAGTTCGAAAAAAGCTCAGAAATCTTACACAAACTAACTTTCAAAGACAGGTTAGAGCTGTGATTGCCTCCTCCTCCTCCTTCATTGAGGCTCTTGGCATTCTACCCTTCAAGAAAAGCCATGTCAAAGTTAATAGTCATGAATTACCTTTTCCAAATAGTTTAACATTCATTTGCCTGAAAGATTGCTCCCACAGGGATATTTCTTCATGCAGCACACATTCCCAAAAGGCCTGGGCACAGACATTTTACCAGAGACCTACAAATTTCTGTGTTTTGTTCCACAAAAAAAAACCAAAACCAAAAACAGACCAAAAAAAAAAAAAAAAACCAAAAAAAAAACCCCAAAACCAACCCAGAACAACTGATTTCACAGAGAAAACTGATGTAAAATTGGTATGGAAATGACACATCTGGAGCAGTCCTACCTTTTTTTGGCCAGCCCTTGTTATTCTAGGGATGTCAAACAACTGTCCCGTGTAGTACTGCACCCCACTGAACAGAATGACAGCAATAGAGTCCCCTTCCTTCTCAATTACAGACAGGATATCTTCAGTCCTCAAGGTCTCCTCCCCCTAAAACAAAATTAAAGGACACATTTTACATCAACTCTGGCAGAAATGGCATTGCCATCCCTTATTTCAAAATCTATATTTTACCATGAAGGGAGATCAAAAGCAAACCCTTCTCTTGGTAATGATATACAAAGGCAGTGCTATGAAGTAGCCTACGAGCAAGTAACCTCAAAAAAACAATCATTAGCAAGTGAGCCTTGGAGGTGCCTGTTATAAAACATCTCTTCACTTCATACTCTAACATGCTTCATACCCTTTAGTATTTCTGACAGTTTTAATTTACAGTCAGAAATTCCTGGTGCAGACAGAATATCTAATGATTTTTAAGTGGCATCTGAAATTTGTGACACCCACAAGGTTTGAAAGTTGTCTATCAGCTTCACTCTTTACTTTTCTGATAAACTTGGTATCCCACAGGAAGCTATTATAAACCTGACATATTCATATTTCAAAAACAATGTCTCACATCATCAAAAGTACAAAAATCCCCAAACCTGTGGTCATTAAATATAGAAGAATTTCAACCACAAGGAAAAAAAAATATAACCTCATTTTTGATTCTTTACAGGAAAATTACTGCCCCATCCTCCTCCTGTCTTCCTAGCAAGGGATCTTGTAAAACATACCACCACCTAGGGATCAATTAGGCAGTGAAAACCTAGAATTAAATTAGACTTGTTACTGAAAAAAGCTTGGGCAAGATGGTTGAATTGCGAGGGACTGTTATTATCTCAACAATCTCTGCAAATCTATCAAGCGTTCAGGAGTGGGCTCTTTACTCACAAGATGACTCAGATTTCAGAAGCAAAAGGTCACCCTCGGTTTATAGTTAGGTGACAAAGTTCTTAATGCTGCAGAAGTGAAGCGAGGCAGCATTTCAAATTAATCTGAATTGCATATTACCGAGAGCAGACCTTTCCCTCAGCCTGTGCTGATGCAGACACAGTGGTGCTGGTGTTATGGCAATCTCTTACCTCAGGACATTCAAAGGACACTGGGAATTCTCAATGAGTCAAAATCATATTTTGCAGGTGACTCAGGATGCTGCCAGTTTTTTTTGGAAACAGGAAAAATAGAGAGAATAGCTTTTTTTTTGTTGTGTTTGTTGTTCTTCTGAGAAAGTTAACTATTGAATCAGCAATTATAAAGTGGGGTCTTAATGTCAAAAATATGTGCTGAAGCACATCTGTTTATGATTCATAAATTTTATCTACATTTTAATGCACAGATTACAACTTCTGCACTAGAATATTTGAGAATATTCACATGAAAGGTGATTCTGCCCTTGGTGGCAGAGAGCAGAAGTGACAGATTCCTCACCAACCTGCCGTGGCTGCAGCAGGACCATGCTTTTCTCCACATCCAGCCCATGCAGTCGGAGCTGGGACTCCATAGCATACTGGAAGAGAATTCCATGCAGACAGCATTAACTCAAAAACATGATAAACAACTACAAGGAAAAAAAGGACAAACACATCAGAACTTGAGAAAGCTGTTAAGATGCCTTGCCTTTCACTAAAAGTAATGCTTGAAAGCATAATCCAACTCCACTGAGAAATTCACAGATTTTCTTTGGATTAAAAAACATCTGAATTTAATTCACATAAGAATTAATTTAATGCCTTTGCAAAGACAAAGTCAAAGCCTGAATGCCACAGGATAAATCCATGGAGCAGAATGAGGGTGGGGACAGAGCCCTTAGCAACCTGATCCAGTGGGTGGCATCCCTGCCCATGGCAGGGGTGGGAACATGATGATTTTGAAGTTCTTTACAACTTAAAGCATTCCCTGGTTCTGTGGTGTGATGGATGCACTTCACCAGAGGCCAGAAAGCCAAACCTTCCTTGGGATAACAGCCAAGGAGGACTGAGCATCCCTTCTCCAGGAGCCCTGGGTACCCCCATGCCCTGCTGCCAACACAAAGGAGGTTTGGCCAGCACAGACATCCTGCCCTGTGGCATTCTCACCTCTTCTATTTGCTGCACAGCTGGAGGGAAATAAGAGCTTTAAACTCTCAAGCTATTTAAAAAATCCTAACTATCGATTTTATCGATAAATAATGGTCCTGGAGATCAAATAACAATCATCAAATAGCAGTATAAAAGAGTTTAAAATTTCATGACAGGAACTGAAGTGATGGCAGTTGCAGGGATTATTACTGAAGTGCCATAGAAATTTAAGAGGATGGAGTGTAAATGTACAAGTGCATGTGGAACAAATGTAGGATTAATCTGAACATTACTTAGAATAAAAACAATTTGAGGTGTATACATCTGTGCCAGCATCTTCATTACAAATAAACCTGTTAGTAGCTCGAGTCACTTTTATTGCACCTTAGAGATCAAATTTGTTATCAATTTCCAGGAGTTTACGGTGCTGATGATAAAGTAGCAGTGCCCCACAAACCCAAAGATTAATTTGCTTGAAGCTCTGATGCACAGGCTATTGTCTCTTATTTTATAGCAGACAAATTATGTTTGAACTAGTAATCTAAATTGCTAAGAACAAACATTTCCATCTCTGTCTGGGGATATATAAGTGTTAATGTTGTGAGTTTGTATTGATTTGGTTTCATAAAGTAAAACAGCAACAAGAATTAATAAAACATTTACAACTTTAGTTGATTTAGGCCAGTAGTTTGCTAGATGTCTTTAAAAAGACTAATAAATCAATGCACCCATTCATTCTTTTCCTCATGCAATACTTCTTATTTGAACAAAAGGAATAAAGCTACAATCTGTAAAGTATGCTGAGCTCAAAAGTTTCTGACAGATTTTTTTATTGTAATGTTACTTGGACAAGATGAGCTAATAAATATTCAAATCATACTACTGATATTCTTTGGGAAAATATGATTAATAATACAAATATGGTGAAATATTAATTTCTTACATGGTCAGATGGAAAAGCTTTTGCTTCTAGAAGAATTTTATAACGTCTTGGAGTAGGCTTAAAGAAAGATAGCTGTTAAGGAAAAAAAAAAGACAGTAATATTGAAATTTATCTAAGCAGAGATGAGAAAGATGCTCCCAGAATATAACTTAATAAAGACTGCTTTACTGTCATGCAGACCTACAGAGAATCCCCCAGAAATTACAAATATTTCTTCGTCCATATAACATTTATCAAAGTAGCAAAGTGTTATAATACTGTATTTCACATATCCATAACAAAGGCCACCAAAACCCAGCAGTGAAAACTTGCGCTTACAGGAATCAATGGCAGTGCTTTGACTGCAGCCAGGCAAGCTGGGATTTCACCCAGCTCCATCCAGAAATCAAAAGCAGCAGCTGAAGAGTAGCAGGCAGTGAAATAGAATTAGATTTACATCCCTGCCCTTAAGTTTTGTTATGGAATCATCCTTTACTCCAAAACAAGGCTGACCAAAGACCTGATCTCAGCACCTGCAGGTGCGTGATCTTTTCTTCTCAGGTCCTGGCAAGCTGGGCTGGCCACAGTGCCAGGAGGACTGTGAAGAATTACATGCCCTCCTGCTCAATTTAGCTTGGATTACACAGCCCTCTGCATGGTCTGTGTACTCCAGAAATTCACACCTAATTCAGGGCAGAGTAGCCACCTGAATTCACTGTACTGAGCCCCACCCTGCTCCATGTTCATTAATTTTAAAAGGTCCAGAGGAGCAGATCCGAGTGATAAACCGTGTTGTGAGAGCCACACAAAGGGAAGCTTCACATCTACACTCAGTTGAACCAAATATTTGGAAATATTGGAGACCCAGAGACAGGCTCTATGCAGCCACAGGGACACCTGAGCATAAATATGACACATTTATGGTTGCTATGGCATGGAAGTCAAAATGCTTTAGCACATTTTAGGCACATATCAAATAGCCTAATTCTAAGTGTCATCTCTTGTATGCAGCTGCATTTTAAGCTTTACTGAGATTACAGCTTTGTCTGGCTCACAGTTGAGCTCCTGTTTCCTTAACTTTGAAATTTGCCATGGAATTGAAATTAGAGAAGTTACTTGTAAATGTTTCTTAAATAATAAGATTTCCTCTGGCAACTGACACAGCACACACATGAGAACAGCTGAAACTTCCCCTACAGAGTCCTTGAAAATATTTCTCTGTCCAGCTTTCCTGTTCAGTATTTACTCAGGCCGGGTCTTGCACATACATTATTCAAGATACAACCCCCAAGGCTTAAAAACTTAATCTGTCTCCCAGTGCTGTCTCTGTGAGGTCCTCAGAAAACACTTTGCTTACACACACACAAAGAAAGGAGAAAAATACCTGTCAACACAAGATCAAATATTCATCATAAAGACATACCATCTGAAGGTGCAAGTTAACAGTCAGCCCATTCATTAAGGCTACTTCTTGTCTTTTGGCTCCTGAAATAATAAAAAAAAAGATAAAAAGTTTGAAAAATGGTTGGAGTTTTTCTTTAAAATTTCAGAGAAATATAGAACAGTGGGGAGAAAGCAAAAGCATGAATTCAGTCAATGTCTCTCCAAAGCCTGGAAAGGAAACAAATGTTTGAGGTGTCATCAAAGTGAAATAAAAAGATTTCTTGTCTACACTGCACTGGCAGGAAAATATTTATTTTTTCAGGTCAGACACAGAAAACAAAAAAAACCACAACTAAATCTTTCCATTTCCCAGCAAACCACCAGTGGATTTATTATCTTGAATACCTCAGACAAGTGAGGTCACAAAAACTATATGTAAAGCAAGACTTGAAGACTTATTTTTGTCAAAAGTTCATATATAACACAAGTGAGAAAACATATTGAGATAATCATCTGTTGTAAGTGGTTACTGTAATGTCAAGATAAATCTCATTCCTAATTAAAAAATGCAATAAGCAAAGTTGACCTATTGGATATAACAGACCATTATTAATGTAGCAGCTTCACAAGAAGCCATACCCGCATTACTCCAAGGAGGATAATAACAGATGCCTTTAGACTACAGCTAATCACAGGCAGAGCTAATTAGGAACAACTAATTGTTGTTAGCAAGTATTTAGTAACAAATTCTCCAGCATTTGTCAAGCCCTGGTGAAAGGTTTTAGGTAGGACAGGGAATTGTGTGTTGGGCAGCACCAAGACATGGAGAAAATCAGTTCCTGTTTCCTTCTGGTATGCTTGCTGTCTGTTGTTGAAAAAGAGAAATTCAATCTTGAGACAAACCAATACTTTGAGAGTCTTCTTCAGATGGGAGGTGTGTTCATGCACCTGGTCCTGATCCTAAGACACAGATTCACCATAAATAGGAAAGGTTGCAGAGAGGAAGGATGAAGAGAAGTGTAAGCAGGCAGGGAGGGCAACAGCCACTTTTGGAATCAATAGAGAGGAAGGAAAAGATGATTTTGGGATATAAAAGGGTAAGGGACCCACAAGAAAAGGAAAGCTGAATCCTGAATTTCTCCTGTCCCTGCCTTGGGGGACACCTGACACACTGCCACCGTATCCTAAACAGTTGAAATTTGCAGAGTGATTGCTTTGTCAGTGTGGGAAAAAAGATATAACCATGGGTTTAACCCAATACAGGCAAATATGGCCAAAGAACAGGGAAACCTATAATTACAATTAATTCATACATTCCTCCCAAGCAGGCCTTAGCTTCTGCCAGCCCAGGAAAAGCCAAACACTGTTCTCAATGAGCTGTTCAAGGACATTTCCACTTGTTGCTGAAATCTTCAGGTTTTGGACAGAAGGATTTGGAAAACAGGGTCAGTGACTGGGAATGATCAGTCCCTGGGGATGAGCCACACAAAAATAAGATGTCATGAATAAGCTCCCTCCTCCTTCAGACACCAGGAACATCATCAAATTTGTGGAAAGAAATATATGAAGGACTAGTTCTTCATAGGGAAAAATAAGCTTTTTTCTTCACTTAAACTACTCTCCCTTTGCTTTATTTTCTTCCCTCTGCATCTTAAGGTTCCATACTGCTGGAAAAGGTCACCTTGGGGTTGTTCTATTGCAGATCCAGGAGACAGCTAGAGAGAGTGATTGCAGCTCAAAACAGTGTTCTTTGCAGTCCTAATATTTCTATGGAACTCTTGAGGCTGAAAAAAGGGACAGGATCAAGAAATGGTATTGTTCTTATTTGTCCCTCTGCTCCTTCTGTGAAATCTGTGGCTTTCACAGCAAATTCTGCACAAGCAACCCTCAGCCTGCTGTACTGATTCTGTATAAAACAAATGGTTAATCTGTAGATCACTTTTAGCTGCATGTTAGCATCCCAAATTAAATATGACACTACATTTGTCATGTAAGTCTTGGTCTTCCGTAAATTATATATTTATTAAAAGCCTTCCATTATTGAATTTCATGCCCACAAAACAAACCTCATCCATGTCATTGGAAAACTGTTATCCTTTATAACCTGCACTGCATTTCAGAAAACAACCTTTCCATGATCCAATTAACCTATTACAATATTCAAAGACCCGGCACACGGGAGACAAAATTATGTTTGCCTTCCTTATTTCCTAACTTTGTACCATATCTCCAGGACAGGCTAAAACCTGTATGTTCTGCATGATAAATCTCCTCTTTAATAAAAGGAAGCAGCGTTTGCAAAGTACAACTTCAGAGACAATTATGATTGCGTTAGGCAGACACTGCCATCCTTCTCCTCTCTGACTGCTGGGGAAGTCTGATCCTCGCTGGAGTAAGTAAAAAGCTTTTTGTAAAATGATTGGAAAAAGGCTAAGGGCCCCAATTTTGAAAACATTTTGGTTATTTCAAATAATCCTTATCACTCAAAGTCACTCCAAATCTGCCCAGCGTTCAGTCTTCCCTCAACAGAGACCTGCCCGAGCCCATCGTGGAGCAGCAGCCACACAGTTAATCTTGTTTCATCAGAAGGTGATCCTGCCAAGGTTGTAATGTTTTAATAAAGTCTGGTAGCAGAGGCAGAGATTGCCTTCACTGCCTCCTGCCACTTGGTGTGAGTGCAGGAAAAAAGCTTTGGCCTCCACTGACCTTGACTCTTCATTTCACAACGTATTTACTACTGTAACTTTCACTGAACAAGAAAATGTGACTGCCTTTAATAAGCAAGGTGCTCGTGCACTATAAACCATTAAGCAGACAAAGGTGTTTTACAGTCCTGGGCCCATTCCTGAATAAGTTTTAGTTGTTACCACTGCTTAGGGTGAGAAATGACAACTCTTCTCCTCCTCCTCCTCCAAAGCACATTCAATACTGAATAAAAAACACAATAAAATTCTATTATTGTTCTTACATTAATGTCAATAAGAAAGTAATTCAGAATTCATTCAGCTACCTACTCGTACATAATCAATATTATTCTTTGTTGGAAAATGGTACTTAAGCATAAATTGTGAGGGCCGGAACTTTAAGATCCCTTCCAACCTACATCACTTCATTAATCTGTGGAATACTACATTGAAAAGAGCATGTTAACATAGCTTTTTTCCCCTCCATTTATCCTTCTAGCCTCTTCACCATTGCCTACAATTTTAAAAATTGGAATTTACTATGATACATCCATTATTTGAGAAATATTTTCATCTGTGTTCTAAGAATCACTCACCTGTGTCCCGAAAAAAGAGCCATGAGAGTATTTTCTAAACAAAACCCTGCACGCAAATTTGAGGGCCAGATGTGAGCCTAGACCACAATTTACAATTTCATCAAACAAACCCCAAAAATTCTGGAGAACAGAATCCAAACCATGCCTTTTATCTTTGAGAAAAACAACAGGAAGCACTTCCCAGGAAATAATTTTAAAACAAAAAAAATTAGATTAGTGTTAAGGTAACTTCAGTCATAATTTTTAACTGAATATTTTTTTACCATGAAGAAAATTATAATAAGTTCACTGTGGTTAAGCAATGGTGATGTGAAAGCACTGGTGTCACATGGAGCTTGGTAAATAAAAGGAAAGTAAGGAGATGGATGAGCAATTAGCTGAAATTTAAGCAAAGCTCTCATTTCCATCTCCTTACACTTACAGTGCATCTTGTAGTTAAATTAATATTAAAATAGAGACTTAGTTGGCAGCCTCTACAAGACAGATGGTTAAGGGTAAAAGGGTGCCAGCCTGGTTCTCTGCTTTCTGCAGTGACTCTTAACCTACAGCTGAGGCCAGAGGGACCCTGGCAGGGGCAGTGGCAGCAGGTCAGGGCTCAGCCTGCCTCAGGGCTCCACATTCTGCAAACAAAGCAGAGGCAAACAGCCACAGAGGTGATGCAGAGAAAGATGATAACTCAGAAGTTTCCAGCTGTCCTTTGGGCTCTCTCTTTCCTGGTTATGTGAAGAACATCAGTGGTCATACCTTGATTACTAATTGGGGTGCCTGGGAATATGACATAAGAGAAATTCTTGTCTGCCTGCTTAGTTAAATTCAAGGTTTCCAGCTGAAAATTCCAAGGCACCTTTCCACATCTTCCTAGTTGTACCCCACCAGAACAAGAATATCCACTGGCCAAGGAAGATGGGTCATACTGGAGAAACCCCTAAATCAGCTGTGTTCAGCATTTCAACACCCTCCATTCCCTTTATATTTCCACATTTTTGTGTCCTATGATGCTTACCAGATGAGGTGCTGAGCTTGCCCTTGAGTGTAATGAAAGCAAGAGAAGTAACTTCTTAACCTCTTGAGCAGCACCAGGTACAACAACAGCAACTTACAAAATCAGACCTCCCAATCTGCATTTTGAGATTTTTATTTCATTGTGCAGATGGGATTTTCTACATAGCTCAGTGGTGCCCAGTGTAGACACACTTATATTTGTATTATCTCAGAGTTTACATCATGGACAGACCAACTACAACAATAATTTATTGCATTTGTTCTGCTCCAATAATAACACCCACAATTTTAGCTATTTGGAAACTTCATAAAGAATTCAGAGAGGGATTTTATTTATAAGTTTATAAATAAACTTGTCATGAAACATTCTTTAATGTCTCTGCTCCCAATTGTTCCAACCCCATTTGCTTTTCTTGAAGGAGAAAACCCATAATTTTCTCATTGAACACTTGTCTGCAGTTGGAGGAGGAATTACGATACAATATCTAGAATACAGCAGGTCAACATAAGGGTAATATTTTTCCTTAGTGATAGCACAAATGAATGCCTGATAATTCAGTTCTGATAGTCACTATTGAGAGTTGCCTTCAACACCTACATTGAAATATGGGCCAGATCTCCCCAAAATCTACTAACCTAGCCTTGACAACAGGTGGGAGGGCTGGGGAGAAAAAGACCCTGCCAAGATAATTTCTCTTCCCCCTTTAGAGACAACTCTGAAGGAAATCCCAGTGAAGATTATTTCAACAACTTCAATGGAGTAAGAAGTGATGGAGGAGGTTTGCATTCCCACTCAGCCGACTGCTTTCATGGCAAATTCACCAGGAGGAATCTCTAGAGCTCCTCGATCTCTGGAATAACCAGAAGCACTTCCTGCCAAAGTCCTGCAGCACTGCAGGCTCCTCAAGGGGGACAGCAGGGTCATGGGAACACATCAATAGCACATCCTGCCCCAATTATCTGCTTCCTTGCCATAAGCAGCTCTCAAATATGAGTCTGGATTTAGTGGCAGGGAAAAGAGGAAAAACAGAAAATTTCTAGATAGAAATAATTTATCAAAGGGGAAGGTTCATAATTTTACTTCTGGAAGAGCGACTGAGACTCTGCAATACCAAATGCCTTTAAAAGGGCTTCACGTGTTAGTCCAAGTGGTTTATGATGCTCCAAGAAAACCCTCTGCTGGAATTAGTTTCATGATATGCACATCAAACACATTCACCCCCTAAAACACTTTCAGCCTTAAAATAAAATTCTTGTCCTTGTCCATGCACAGGAAAATCTGCTTTCAAATATAAGAATAAAAGGATCTAAATTCTGCCTACAGAGTTTCAGGTTTTTGAGTCTTAAAAGAAACGAAATTTGTTTTCATTTCTGGAGAAAGGTTTTGCCCTGCATGTCACACCTACCAACCAGCTCAGTCATCAGGTCCAGGATGCACTCATCTGCCAAAGCCCACGGGCGCTTGCCATTGAAATGGCCATGGACACCTCTGAAAAGGAATGGAAAAAATGATGAAAATGTGTGATATTCTACTTGGATCAGACCTAAGAATCACATCTGATTTGGACACTCCACATTTGGAGGGTGAGACTTACCTAAGCTGAGCACAACACTTTTTCTCATACCATTAAACCTCAGAGCAAAGGCAATTTATTGGTTTATGACAGGATTTCAGTTGCTTGAAAATTATTTATTTTGGCCCACAAAATTCCTCTAGAAATTCCTCAGAGTAAAGATGATAGCTTTTTCATGAACCCCCTGAAAGTGGCTGCATGGGTTCTGGAAGACTCTGGGGACAGGAAAGCTGGGACAGGGCATCCCAGTGTGGGATGGCACCTGCTAAGCCAGGCTCACTGCACAGAGAGCAGAGCTCACCCCACAGAATTCCCCAACCTGCATTTCTGGCTGGACATTACATGGTGCAGAGGATGATAGACTTAAATACTGCCTTGCACCCAGACAGGAATATTTCTTGTCAGAAACAATTTCCATCCTTCTGCATCTCCTGTCTGAGCTCACTCTTCTGCATAAACCGGAGGGTATTTCATGCAGGGGCAGGTGCTTTGCTGCATTCACAGAGCTGCTTGCTAATTTTTATTACTTCTCTTCTCCCTGAAAAATTGTTCTAGATCTCGGTGTGCACAAAACTTTTTGGGTTGACAAAGGCTATTTTTAAACTTTATATTGCAAACTGCTCCTGTCTGCAAGGGATCATATGGTCACCTTAAGCTCAAGTGTGCTACTACTCTAAAGTGACAGATGTATAAATTCAGTTCTGGATTAAGTGCTCTGAACTAAATTTTCCTTCAATTTTGACAGAGAAGAAAACTTCTAAGTTTTCTATCTGCTATGCATATATAAATAAAAGTTGCCTATTTTCTTAAACATGCAGGGTGTAGAGTACAGATTTAAATGCAAATGGAGGCAGATTGAGAAAAGTAATAATTGTGCTAATCCAGGGAAACATTGCTCTGGGCTCCCATCTCACACTGGATGATTTTCATATTTGCTGAACACCATGGGGTACTTGTGGAGTTGGAAACACCAGGCTGCATGAGGCTGAGTATAAAGCTGTTTCAAAATAAGGACAAAGCCAGTAGGAAGCCGAGTAGAGAGCAGAAGACCTAAAAGCTTTGATGTGAGAAAAAAGGAAAAAAAAAAAGTAGTAAACCTTTTAAAGAAGAACTAGCCCACAACATTCACTCAAAATCACAGGAGGACAGCTGGCAGATTAAGGCATGAGAAAGGAGGATGCATGAGACACTACCCCATCCTCAAGGCTGTTTAAAAGATTGGTTTCCCCTATCCACCTCATACTTTTCCTTCTCAGGTAGAGTTTCATTCTGTCTCTTGCAAAAATTACCTGGGTGTTTTACAGTCTGACCCTTTTTGATTGACTTGGGTCTAATTCTTGCCTCATAGGGATATTCCCAAAAAATAACTACAATCCTAAAAAATAAGGGATCTGATGTTTTTAAAAAGCACAGTTGTATTAACCATTTCGAGCCTCTCATCCTTACAAAGCACCATTAAATTTTGGGCTAGATTAGGTCAACAGCTGAAGGAGTGCAAAGGTACAAATGAACATCTCTTACAGATAAAATAACATCCTCATGCTCAGCAAGTCCAATCCCACGCTGACAAGGAGGACCCTGCTCCTCGGTTTGGATGAGGTCCTGGTACAGCAGCTGACTGCTTTCCTCCATTTTACAATGGCTCTCTGATGAGTCCTCGACAGCAGAGATCAGGCAGTGTGAAATAGCCCTCATTTACAAGAGCATTTCATAGATGAGGAATAAAGGCAGTGGGTGGGGAGGGGAGAAAATGTGTGAGGGGCAGGAGTAGTGCTAAAATTTCCTCCCTTCCATCAGCCCACAATGCAGCTGCATTCCCTGAAGACAGGGGTCTATGTTTCACAAACAGCAAGACATTTATTGGTAATTTCCTGCCTTATTCTTAACTGTAATAGAGTGATCAAGGGACTTTAAGATAATACAGACTGTTAAAATAAAACCCCCAAAGATTTTCAGTGGCTCCCAGCCTGAGGGAATCTGTATTTCTGAAAGAGGATAGCAAATATAATAAGATGGGGAAAATAAGTCCTAACTACCTATGGGATTCTCTTTCATTAGCTTTCCCTGATTTTATAGCCATTAGTGTCATCCTAACGGGAATTTACTAATGAAAGTTCTCTCTGTCAGCACACAGGACTATCAGAATTTCAGAATAAATTTCCAAGTTATCAGGAAAACAGTTGTGAGATTTTGGTCATGAGAATGTTTTATTTTGAGAAGAAAACATGGACATTTAACCGTATTGAAAGAAGGGAGAGGCAGCATTCATTATTATTCTTATTATTATTATTATGGCATAGCTTACAGCTTGCCTCCCTCTTGATGGCCAATATAAATGCCAAGAGACAAAAATTATTGCCTCTAAAATGGTAGTTAAAAGCATATTCTTGGACCCTTTTTTTTATTTTAATCACATGAAACTCTGTAGACTTTGCTGATGGCACAATACATCCTATTACACTTAGGTTGTAAAATTCTATGCTCTGCCTCAGAGAATTTATATCTCTGTATATTATGCCACCCCTCTCTCAGCTCTGGTAGGCACTGGGGGTAATAATCTATAAGGACACAAGTGCAGTGCTCCTGGCATTCCCCTCATACATGGAGAGCCTTTTCCCCCACTCCACTGCACCCTAGGTAGCAAAAGAGGTTTAAATTGAGGTATCCAAATTAATGAATACAAAATTTCACCCGTCAAATCACAGAGCATCAGACAAACAGATATTTCTTCAACTTCTATGAGAGTTTCTCATTGTGCAAATTAATTTTTAGTCAGTTACCATTTTATTTTCAGTTTGGCAGGAAATCACAATTCCACATTTTATTCGCTGAGGACTGGTTGATTTAAAGCTTGCTAGGGGAGCTAGAAACACATTTTTTGAGATGATCCCAGGGTTTCAAAGGCGGTGAGAAAAGGAATTTAAATTAATTGCCATCTTCAGGAATCTTCTGCGCTCATCCAAATCTTGTACAAGTGCAAATTTCCTTCTTGCTCCTTTGCCAAAAATGATGCAAGGTATTTAATGAGCCAGTACAGACTCCTAAGTTGGACCAAGGTTTCAGGCAAAGAAACAGCCAAAGAAAGGGAAGACATATCAAAAGAAAAAGAACTGTGTGGACCAGCAGATTAAAGAAAAAAAACTAAGAATTCCAGGGCATTAAAACAGGAATTTGCAGCTCTACCACACTACCCGGTGAAAGGCAGAGTCCTGAGAATGGCAGGAGAGGTGGGGATGTCCAACAGGGCTTGGCCAAGCTGCACTCCTGTTTGCAGCCTTCTCATATCTTGCAGGATTAGTTCAGCACACAGACCCAAAGATGCCTTCTGACTTGCTGAAAATAGTCTTTGCTACTGCAAGTGTTACATTATAAAGCCTTCCTCAAACTGGAAGGTTGCTAATATCCTATGTCCATGTCAGCCTCTTGCCACACCACTTCATGCTTAAAGTATATATATGTTTTATTTCTAGCCTCAATTTATTAATTCCTTGTTGATATTTACTATGCCAACATTTCATAGAAGTGGCTCCTTTCCTCCCCTACACTGATACATCCACAGAGAACGATAATTTTTCCTTTCAGTCTTAATTTTGCTCAACAGCTCCAGTCCTCAAGACTTGCGTGCAGCAGGTTCCCCACTCCCCAGTCACCCTGCCAGCCCTTCACAGGAGCACAACTGGCTACAGCAGGCTCCCTTCTGTTTTAATTGTTCCACTTTAATGAGTTATTCAGTTGAGAGACATTGCCTGCTGCAGTGAGTATGCTCACACACAGTAATGATTCTATAAAATATTTTAATTACTTAACCAGTTCTGGCAGAGCAGAGGGGAAAACAAGGCACTGCAGAGCATCTCTTGGCCTTCATCCAACCAAAAAAGTCCCTTCAAGTTTGGACTTTTAAAACATTGGGTTATTGGCTACTCTAGGCTAAACATGAGTGAACAACTCTTCATCCCTTTTCACCCCTTATTCAATAAATCTTGGATATAGCTGAAATCATAACTGAAAGATGAAGCCTCAGAGTCTGCTTTTAAATCCATACTAAGAATGCCAGTGGCTTGGATTTGTAATCTTGCTACATTAGCATAAAGAACAGTGGAAAGGGGTATGGAAAGGAAGAATACAAAATACAAACCCAGAGAAGGTATGTGGGAGGCAGATGTAGGATGAGAGCTGGAACCCACCAGTTAAAGTGGAGGTGAGGGAATGGAACTAAGCAGTAAGAGGAAACACAACAAGAAAGAGGCTTTTCCATGCTTTTCTCTCCCATCTGTTTGTCTGAGAGTTACCATCACTACTTGGAGATAAAGCTACAACTCCCCTGCCCTTGACCAGCAGTGAGTAATCTTCCTTTTCACTCTTGGCCTTAACTACGAGCAGTGAAAGCCATTTAAATAGACTCACAGCTCTTTGAGAGGGGTCCCAAGACACAACAAACAGAAAATGCAATAAACCAATTTATAAGAAAGCCAGAATCTATACCATTGCTGACTTGATGGATGTTCCTAATTTGCATGCCATTTCCTAGATTCTTGCTACTTATTTATCTAAGCCAGAGCCACTACATCCCACACTGCTGACACAACAGCCATTGAACAGCCTTCAGCTGGGAGCAGCTACCACCTTAGACTGGGTTTTGCTAAGCTGTCCTTGGTGACTGGAATAAAAGTACTTACTTTGTACCATTTCAGCCACCTATTCCTTTACATTCCATTCACCACCTTCTCTAAGCATACACTGTTCCCCTCAAAATGAACTTGATCCTATCCTGGCTGTCTCAGCTCTTTAGGTTCAGGATTTTATTCTGTTTCTTTGTTGATCTTGAGGGGTTTTGCTTAGTTGGTACTTTGGTTTTAATTTTTTTGAAACTTTCTGATTTATTCTGGGTAAGGCTTTTGAGGCCAAGCTGTGTTTTTGGCCCACAGCCTTTCTAGTTTTGCTCCCTCTCTTGTAGTGGCTTGAAACCAATGTTCAGCCATTTTTCCCCCTTAGACACAGATCCTGAAGGCACTTTTGATCTGAAGGAACACACTGCCTACCTTTTTCTTCCAGGTTTTTACAGTCACTGAGGAAAAACTCATCTTTCGCTGCAGCAAAGACAAACACAAGAAAAGAAGTGAGGCGGTGTAAAGATACAGTGGAGGAGCTGAAATAGGTTTGCAGTCCCAGTGCATCACTCTAAGAATGTTATCTGACTTCTGCCTTTTGAAGGAGCTCAGCTGTTTCCCTGACAAAGTGGCATAATAGCACAGAAATGGACAGGGTTGCAATTTTTTCAAACGACTGGAGAAACTGCATTGCTGTGCTGCCTGAATAACCAGAAGGAACGAGCTCTTCCCAAACTTCCACTCCTTCCCACTCATTCTCAGCCTTCTCACCTATAAGAATACAGGTGAAAAATAGGAATCAATAAAGCATATTGATGAGCTCCCAGCATTCATACATTTACAAGTGGAAGAGCAGCTACATATTTCTCACATTTGCATTGAGAAGCCTCCATCTCGACCGCTCCTGCTGAAACAAGGCTGCCCACTTAGCAGAATTCATTTTTCCTCTTCTGCCTCTCCATATTTCCTCTGCTCTCTCACCATGAAATCACATCTGTTCCACTCATATCCCGCACCCTATAAAAGAGTTCATCTCTCGCCCAGCTCACTCACTCATCTGGATGTTATTTTCCTTTCCCACCTTCAGTTCCCTGTTTTTTACTCATCATTTTCCTTACTCATCCCTGCTCCAGCTGCTCAGGCAGGTGCTGGAGATCTCAAAGCACCAACTCTTAATGGAACAGAACATAATATTAAAAAAACCTAAATAAAGAGCAAAAAAAGCTTTTTCTTTCCCCCATGTATATCAAAAAGTTCCCCATTTGTTATGATGACAGTGTGCCTTTCCTGCAACATGGCTTTCTTTTATCCTGTCTCTTTTACATCAGGTTGATTTAGCAAAGCTTGTTGCAATTCACACTCAGCTCCTTATTGAGATAATATTGAGAAGACAGGAATGTTTCTTTCTAAATAAAATTAACTTGTCAGGCAGAGACCTGCTTTAACAGGAGCCAAAAACCTGCCAGCATGGGCTGCAGCATCACCTGCATTTAGTGTTTTTTCAAGGGGAACTGCTCATTGCAAGGCCTGTGGAGTCAATCACATGCAGTTAAAAACATTAATTATAAAATCACAGGACCTGGAACCCCACCATATTCACCAGCAAGCAGCAGCAACCAAATAGGTTTGTGTGCTTTGTAAGGACATTTTATAAACACTGCAGGGTGGGGAGGGTTAAATTGCACAGGTCCTCCAGGTGAGCCAAGCAGAGCCACCACGCACAGCACAGCTATCACAGCTGAAAGGGTCTATTCACCTGTTTTACTGCTCCTGCCTTTAAAAGAGATATAAACAGCACTAGGAAAACACTGAACATGTTTTACTCCTGGGCTGCAGCACTTTTAATGCACTCTTCTGCTGCTCAAGCAGTTCCAAGGAAGATCCCAGAATAAAGAGCTCCTCTGAAGCACAGGTCAGCATCTGGCACACCCTGCAGGGTACTCACGTCCGAGCCCACTTGTCCAGTTCTTCATCCAAGTAAGTTTTAACTTTTCTTGGCTGGAGCCCAAGAGAATTCCCAATAAAGTACACACAGCTCTCCTCTCCGTTCACCAGGGTCAGGTCAGCTGTGGAGAAACAGAATGCACGTGGGACTGAACACAGCAGGGTCAGCATGTGGGACTGAGCACAGCAGGGTCAGCACAGCACACGTGGACACAGCACAGGAGGGCCAGCAGGTGTGGGACAGCCCCCAAACCCCTGTGCCACCCCCAGAGCTCCTTCTGTCCTCCATCCCCAGGCACATAACAGTCCCCACATGCAAACAGTGGTGTCAGACCCTGACCTCTCTCCCAGAACATCACTCAGGTAACCCTGAATTGCACCTAAGGAGACAATTTGCAAGCAACTATTCACCTTTTCCTCCTACAATTTTTGGAGCTGATGAGAGTTCAGGCACCACTAAGTGCCCAGCTCTCAGGGGCTGTGTAAGAAGCAGCCACAAGCACTGATTTTATCAGGTATGTAACCAACAGTGAGTATTTTCCCAATCAGGCTATCCACTTTTCTTCCACCACCAGTATATGCCTACTCTCAGTGATGAAGCCTACTGGAATCATGCATTTAACAAAATCTAGGACTAGGTAAATCTTGTGTCTTTCATGTAAGTTGTCCCTGAATGATTAAATCTCTATTTAGAAAAAAATGTAACTGTTGAGGAGAGTATTTTAAAGCAGTCTTAAAAGTTCTTGTCAGCAAATACTGTGGGCTGCACTTCATGTCATCATCTGAGGAGAAGGAGGAAATCTATGTTGACAAACCCTTTCAATGATTAGGAGAAAAGCAAGGCAGTAGAAATTTATAAATAATAGCTCTAGTGAGGTTCTGAACAATCTAATTACCCTGTGTCATCATCTATCAATCCAAACACAGCCCTCTTCTGTTATTTCTCATGCTAGAGATTCTTGGTGGGACAAGTTATTGTGACCTTCTAGAAGTGGTAATTTGAATTTGTCTATACCCATACTTACAATAACCCTGAAAGCTAATATCACATATAATTTAGATAAATATAATTGATATCCCTCAGAATAAGGATCAAATGAATGAGCATGTTAAGATACATGCTAAAAATGAACTGTAAGATTGCAATTCAGTCTATGAAAATTTTGTAAGGCCTGTAAAAAAACAGCCTGGAAAAGGTTTCTTACTACCTTTTGCACTAACAATTACCAATTTCATTGAACTTCCCCATAAACACATTTTTCAGGAGTATAGACAACTTGGGTAATTTCTTAATTAAAGTTTTAGAGGCTTTTGAAAAGCATAAGTCAGGGAGCAATCTCAGCCTAATCTGTTTTGCAGATACTCTGTCTGTTTTTCATCTCCATTGTAATATGAATGAAAAGAGAGAGGCATAAATATCATCCATGCCCCCAAATTGATTCTATTAAAAGTTCTTTTCCTACCAAGAAACACAATAACACTGTCCCCCTGGGGTTAGAGAGAAGGATCCTTGCTCAAGAATCTGGAGCTCGATCTCACCAAGCAGTAAAAGAGGTGAGGAATTATCAGCAAGGCAGTTTTTCTTACACCACAGTCCTTTCTAAATAAAAACAGCCCTGTTCACTGTTTGAGAGACAGGGCATTGCCTTTTTTATAAAGTTATTTTAACACCTTTATACCTGTTCCTTCGGATATTCTTTTCTTGATGTATTATCAACTCTAAATCTGGATTAACTTTTTCCCTTTAGACAAAAAGGTCTTTACTTCCCTCTCTCTGACACCACTAAAAGATTCATTTTGGACCCTTGCTGCTCATTTTTTCACCATCTTTGTAATTTCTCCTTATCAGCACCTCCTCATGCTCCAACAATTCTACATTCACTGTAATATTCTTTTTTCCTAGCACTTGTCTTTCCCCAAATTACATTTATTTCTCACAGTATTGGCCGTTTTAATTCCTGAAGGTGCTGTGGCTGATTTGAAATACATATTGAAATATTCTCACAGGAAATAAACACAACTGAGGAAATAAAGAAAAAAAGAAACAATTATTGAAATGTGTTCTTAGAGTACCCTGGATCAAAAATACATTTGCATTAAGATTAATTAAATATATTATATATTCACACACCTACTCAGATTTCTGCAAACTGGCCAAATCTAATCACATACATTATTTTGCATACTAATTATACTCATTCATCTACATTAAAGATGCACTTCTATACTTTTTAAACCTAAAAGGAAAAACAAGTTTATTGTCAGAAATATTCAGTCCAAATAAAAGGGAAAAATGTAATGGGTTCATTAACCAGAAAGGAGGGACTAAATCTGCTTTTATGAGCCTTGTCCTTAGCTGAAGGATAAAAGATCTCCACTTTCACACCTGCCTGTACCCCTCTCACCAGCCCTCCAAAAAGTCAGATTTTTATGGTTAACCACCACTTTTAACAATTTCTTCTGCACATACAGCTCAGCACTTTCACTCCGGGGCATCTTTTTATTCCCAAGAAACCCAAACAACACCCTACTCCTTTAGCAGGTGACAAAGCACGAGCCATAGCGTTAATCAGATGGGGGAGTTGGTGCCCAGCTGCAGTCCAGGCATTTCTGCCTCCTCCTTCCCTTTAAGAGAGGTTAAAGAGACTTTGCTGTCAGCTCGGAGAAGAGCAACGGGATCCAAACATTTCCCTAAATCTTCTGCTGTCCTCTTTTCCTCATTTGCTCACCTGAGCTTTGCCCCTCATGCTTGTACATAAAACCTCCCAGATTTGCAGGGAGTTAGGCTGCTACTGGTTTCCTCTTGATGGATACAGCAAATAAACAGCCCTGACAGATTATAACTTGATAACTAAATTAAACTATTCTAATGACTTCCTAAATATTTTCCTGTACGTCATCTTACTGTTGTCTCCTATGGATGTTCTCATCTGCTTCTTGTAAGGTTTCATTTTAAAGCCTCATTGTAATGCTTTATGTAAATATATAAAGAATATTTGATGGCTAATATCTGGAATGACATTTATCTTCAGGAACGTGTTATCTGGCATCCGCTCCTGGGCGCAGATAAATGTCATGGCAGATCTGTCTCTATGGTATAGTCACACAATGTAAATATATATATATTTACACCCCTGCTGTTCTTCAGCAGGGAAGCTGTTCCTGATGACAGCTGAAGCACAGAAAGGAAGGACAGGAAAAAAAGGGGAGGGAAAAACCCCTCAATTTAGGAACACCAAAATGATGGGTTCTCAGTGCTTTTCAACTGCTTTGTACATTGTTTATCTTCACTAAAACATATCTACCCACAGTCTGGGGACTAATGTTATTGTAACTGCAGGGGGAAAACCCCACATCAGCAATCTTTGGGTCTAAATATTGCAGTAATTGAAAACCGAATAATAATGAAGTTGAAAGGGAAGAAACCAAAACTGTCACATGGGTTTCAAAACCTCTACATCTACTTCTCAGAAGATTCTTTAATCTAAAGCTGCTACAACTCTACACTGAAAAGTGACCTTTGATGTCCTGTAGAGACATTTGACATTCTGCAGTCAAAGATCCAGCTGCTGCTGCTTGGGCTGGATTCCAGCAGCACCACTGCCATGGGAACAGTGCTCCTGCATCTTTCCAGGTTTAGTGGCACATCTTGCAGCACCGTGGTGGCAGCTCAAGGAGCTCTGAGTACAGAATAGTCAAATATCCAAACAAACAGAAGAAGTTTAGGAAATACTCTTAAGTGACCCAGGTAAAAAGAATGAAAATAAAAATTGAAAAATGTGAAAAATTTAAAAAAAAAATGAAAAAGAAAAATTACAGGGGCACGGATGAAACACATAGTTTAAATATTTGCAAAGTGTCCAGTCCTGCTCTGAATAATAGAAACAGCACAACTCAAGGATTTAAATGTAGGGAAAGATAAGTCAATACACCAGAACACAGAGAACTAAGATTTATCATCCCTGTGTCCTGAGGGCAGGAGCAGACTGCATTCCCAACACTCATCATAGCTCAGCAGGAAGATACTGAAGACAGACTGTTTCAAAAGATGTCCAGGAATTCAGACTACTGACACAATTTTCTATCATAATCCCTTTCTGGACACACTTTGGTGAATGCACCTGTAATTTCTCATTTACCATCAGTAATGTCCTTTCAGAAAAAGAAAATCTGCAGAAAATTCTGTCTGCATTCATTGGAAAATGAAAAAAAAATTGCAAGGAAGTTCTATCATATTTTTTCCTTTCATTTTCAAGAGATACATTTTGCCAAGGCAGGAAGGAAGGAAGGAGAATGACTGTGCCTGTGTGTGTTCATCATCTAAGGAAATAATCTGACATTTCTCCACTGTGCAGTGACCAGGGCTTGCAGAGCCAGCACAGCTTTTGCTCTCCAGGTAACGGAGATAAAAATAAACCCAGACAGGGCTTGGGAAGCAGGAGGAGAGACCAGGACCTTGCTGCCTCCATAGGTGGCTGCTCCCAGGTGTCCCTGCATTAATTTGGCTAAACATGGTGGCTATTGCAGGTACCAAAAAAAAGTTGGAGTTGGGTTTTTGTTTTGATGGTCTGGGAGTACTGACCCCAAGGAAATGCTTCCCTCTCAGCCTGCCACCCCCTTTTCCACCCCTCCTGCCTCCACACCAAGCCCTCCCCATGCCCAGACATGCCACAGGCTCCTCAAAGCAATCTGTGAAACAGGAAAGAAGGAGAAAAATGTCCAGAACAATTTCACATAGCTTCACTGAAGTCAGGTGCTGTCTATTTTTAGGCAATTCATGAGGAAAGTGGAAAATATCTTCAAATAAAAGGCTTCATTATGAATTATTTGCTCAGATCAATTATTTGTTCTGAGGCACAGTCTTCCATTTGGCCTCAGTGAGAAAATAGCTCCACCACCAGCAATAAGACATAAATGTTCACATAATATATATACTGCCTCTTTCATTAACTAAAATAATTGTAACCAGACAGATAATTCCAAGCTGAATCACACCAAGGAAGCAACTGCTCTGAACTACCCAAGCGAGGCTGCTGTTTCGAGCCATTAGACAGAAAAGCTCCTGCCTATAATTTTCAATCAGTCACTACATTGTTCAAAGCTGCTGACTGACAGCATAAGCACCACATAAGTACTGTATCCTCACATTTGATTCAGGATGGCAACGAGAACATAGAGCTTTTGGTGCTAGAATAAGCTGATGGATTGATTTAGCAACAGCGGGGACATTCTGTGCTCAGATATGACTACAATTGCTCAATTATCTCATAAGTGACGATGATTTCCAAAGACTTGTGATAAACACATGCCGAAGATGTGAAGCCCAGCCCTTTCCCCCTCCCTCACCCTCAATAGCAATTACAACTCTCACTTGGAGGCAGATCCTTGACTTTGGGGACATAGAAACATTCCCGAAAATGCTTTAACTCGTCTTTTTCATCTAAGTGGAAAGCAAGTTTTTTGTCCGTGGGACTGCATCCGAGCTGCAAGGCAGTTTGTTCCAAAATGCTTGCTGGGTGCATAGAAGAAGACGGATCCATTTTCAGGTCATTCACTTTCACCTGAAAATCAGAAATGGCAGTTTAGCTTCTGCAGTTTGCATAGTCACGAGTGGCTGATAAGCAGCCACTAAAGCTGCACCGTTCAAGATCCAAACTTACTTGATTTAAAGCTTTTAAAAAGTGAAGTGTCTGAATAGAATGGTAAACCTGATCAAATATTTCCAAGGCAACGTATTGCTGTAACCCCCAAAGGGTTTTTTCCTTCTCTTCTACAGACACAAAGCTCTTCCCTTTTTAAACTTTATCAGCCTCTTCTAAGTTCTCCCACCAGACTGACAGCAGCTCCAAATGCTGAAGTGTCACTCACAGTCTGGAGACGTCAAAGCCAGAGGCAGCATTATTGTTTCTGCAGTCTGAGCTCCTAAGAATAGCAGGTGCATACATACACTGAAGTTGTTTCCAGGCTGTGCAATGTTCAGCATTTTTTGCCTCAAAAATTGGAGGGGGTGTTTGTATACAGCCGTGCTCGTGTACAAGGGCAGAGCAGGCAGGATGCAGGTGTCAGGCAAACACAGCTTTCAAAATCAGGGCCTTGAATTAATATTTCCTTTCAGCTACACCAAATATCCTGCTGGTTTAGATCTGTTTCTTCTGGCAAATGAGAGAAGCCCAAGTGAAATCAGAAATATGACAGACCATCAATTCTAAGAGAACACCCAAAATTAACTGCAAAATTTACAAGCTCGTTGATGTTGATATGAAAACAGTCCTGTAGCTGTAATGCTCAGAGACACCACTGTGTTCCAGACAACACTTGTGCACTTGGCTTTACAATTGGCAGAGAAGGTTTGCAGCACATAGTCTGCACTTTGGGGCAAGACTTCCCTGCTGTGTTTTGTGGCAGCAGGCAGCCAAGAGGCTCAGGGAGGTTCTTGGTGGCTGCCCCAGTTTAGGGAAAGTGTAGTTACACAACATTCTCTGCCTTTTTAACATCCCCAAGAGTCTTGGTGCAAAGGAATCCTCGAGGGGATAAACTGAAATAGGATAGATTAGCACATAACAAGGAACGCAGGGCCATTAGAGAATATCACTTTTTGTCTCTGTTTCAGAAAGAAAACTCTTCAAGCACTAATCTTCCATAAGCTCTCATTTCTTAAAGCCAAAATATCCTACATATAGCTATCAGAAACAAGCTGTGGATAGAACAACAGATGACTATTGAGAAGAGCTTTGTCAACACATATGGGAAGGACAACGGTTGGTATTTAAATATAAACTCCCCAAACAGCACAGCCTCCTCAGTGCTAGTTAACCCAAACCTGTTTATACTCTGACCAAACAGCCAGCATGATGCTACTCACCTGCTTTAATCTGCTATCATTTGGTTTTATGACGAGAACATAATCTTTTACCTCTCCAGATCTGATATCTTACACAGTAAGAATTTTTCCCCTCCCGCCAGCATGAAGATTTATAAAAAATTAAAAATAATAGCAGCAGAGTTCTTTAAAACAATAAATTTTCATTTAGCTAATGTACACCCTCCCCTGGGAGTTATTGGACACATCCTATCCTATTGTTCCCAAATTTTTCATTTCCATTCATTTACCTAATCATCATTATAGGTATAAAAGGAAAATAAAAGGAAAAAAAAAAAAAAAAGATATTTCAGCATATTGGTTTTCAGAGTGCTTTTCAAGGTTTCTAGGAGGCAGAGGGCTACATTCAGACTGGGAGTTGTGTGTGATGCTCAAGTGTCCCCAACTCCCAAAGTGCCACCCTACTGAAAGCCCTGAGGGAGGTGTGACCAGGCTCCCTGTGCCCCAGGGAACTGCTCCTCAGTTCCTCCACAGCTGAGCAGCAGATCCAAGACCTCTGCTCCCTGCTGGGATGTCAGTCACAGATGTGCCTTCTGCGCCTGATTTGGCAGACACCAGGGAGGATGGCTTAGGGATCTCTAGTTCCTCCAGATGTTGTGAACCAACAAGTAAAGCAAGTTATGGTCACATCACTAATGCAATCACCTCATTGTACACATAAAGTAACTTAAGTTTCACTTCTCCAAATTACAGGATTAATGAGAGCGTCTTTCCAAGCAATACTTGGATCAGCACTTGGAAAGCAGAACTAGGTTTTGTTTCCAAAGATTGTTTATTTGATTTACAACTCCAGCATGAATATCCCGATGCCATTATCAAGGCATGTCCAGCACATACATAATAAAGATACAGCCCTCTATTTTTAATAACAAGGACTTAATCTAAATTATGTAAAAAAATCCTTAGATGAGGGGTTGAAACCCATGTCTCCCTGACTGTCTCCTTCTAGGTAAAATAATTGCCAGTGCAGTATTTTCTGTAAAATCTCCTTCCGACTCAAGTTAATGCCTGGATTTTTCCTTTTTTAGTTTTTTTATTTTACTCCCTGGTGACATACCTCCTGGAGGTAAGGAGCCTTTTCAGCTCTCTAAACAGATCAATCTTGAGTTAAGAATATTTGTTAAGTGATGCTCAGCCCCCACGGTCCCTAGGAAGTATTGCCATCACCTCTGTCCTCTTCTGAAAACAGCCTAAAGGGGGTTTGAGAGCCTCCAGCGTTCATCTCCTGGGACCACTGAGGCAATTGCCCTGAAATTTGTGATCAGGAGGTGGATGATAAGGGTGCTTGAAGGACTGTTTGTTATTATAACCCCATTCTTGTCATCCATCCTGTGGAATCCGTGCTCTACACCACAAGAACACAGCACAGCTCCCTATGATTTATCTCAGGAGTTACCATTTTTCAGCAAGGACACCCAGTTACTGCAGTGGATTTGTGGCCATCATCTCTCAGGTCATCCACTGACCCACCTGGCAAGCACAGGTGGGTTTTGGTTCCATTTGAGGCCTGACCCAAACCTCACTGAAATCAGTAAGTGTCTCTATTACAGACAGCAATTCCTGGATCAGGCTCTTGGTTCCCTGTCATTGCTGCATCTGATCAATGACTTAAATTTATTGTGATTCATATTGATATTAGATTTTGACAAAAAATATAATATTAAATATAGAGATCGAGAAGATAAAAGAAGATTAAGTGCTCAGGGGTATCTGATTTAATACAAATATTATTAAATAAGGTAAATCTACTAAAATAAAATCAATCAAAATCCTTTTGGGGAATGAAATCCCAGAGATCCAATTCTGAGACCAGCATAAGAAAGTACTTTTGCCCTTTGAGTGGGAATTAGGCTTCTCAGAGAGAAATCCCAGAAATGCTTGGGGTTGTCTTTTTCCACCCCACTTAACTCTGACTGACATTATTGTATTTTTCTTTTCCAGAGTCCTGTGCAATTCTTTTACAGTAATTAATGAGTCATTTGTTGTTTTCCACATGTAGAACAAACACATTTGTATAAGAACAGCACACTTTATCTCCTTATAACTGAAAACAATATTCAGTAACATCTTCAAACTAAAATTCAGACCCATCAGAGGAAAATGCACTTCCCACTTTGATAAACATAGCTCCTAACCGATTTTTTTTTTTTTTAATGCAACTTAGAGAAAAAACCAAATATTTTAAGAGAAACAATTTGTCTCCACTACCTACTCCAAAAAAAGTTGTTCAGGTGTTTTCACATAATACCCGAACGGTTTGGGTTGGAAGGGATTTTAAAGGCCACTTTGCTCCAACCCCTGCCACGGGCAGAGACACCTCCCACTAGACCAGGTTTTCTTTCCTTGAAAATTTATTACAATTTTTGACTTAACAGATGATATGAAGTCAGTATATTTTTACTTTTTTCTTCTTTCTTTGTTCTTTTGCCCTTCCACAGGACTTGCTTGTACTACACCCTGATTCAATGTAAAAACTCAGCTATGACTGTAGGCAACCTTTCATATTCAAAAAGATCACATGCAACTTATATTAAGAAAAAAAGTAATTTTTCCATAATTTATCAGCCCAAATCAAACATTGGCCTCTACTACTTATCTCCCATTTTAAAGCTATGAAAGACAATGGGTGAGAATTAGTCAGGCACAAGTGACACGAATGTCTGGGTGATTATTTCAGTTTTGTCCTTTATGCATAATTTACTGACTAAATTAAAAAAAAAAGTGAGCAAGTCATCTTATCAAACCTCCTCAGGAAGGTCCATTATGCTTAATTATAAGAATGATAATTTGTCCTGGTTTAGATCCACTTATATCTTTATGGATCTCCCCTCTGTCTTGATGTCTTTGTAAAAAAAAAATTAAAAAAGAAAAAGTAAAGTTGCCTTAACCCTCCCCTTAAAAACATTTGCTTTAAATATTCCAAGATGTTACTCACAGTCTTCCTACCCAGCACAGTGCTGACAGGCACACAATGAATCCCTACTTTACGCTGTGTCTTCGAGGGAAAAGGGTTTATCATGGAAATGTCCTGCCCTTTCTGCCCTCCAATAGCTGCTCTCCGGGTTGGCAAACACAGCTCAGCCCACAGACCTTTGATATGTGGGGGCTGGTGTCCTAATGCACACTTTGGGGAGGAAAACTGGGGGTGTGCACACGTGTGAGCGGGGAAGTTTGCAGCACAGGTCCAGGCTGTCAAAATACACCCACTGAAAGCACCAATAGCACCGTAATTGAGGCTGGTTTGGAAAACAAACAAAAGAGGAACTCCAGAGCTGCGCAGCGTAAGGGCTGATCCTCTTCCCATCCTTACACCAAAGAAATTGCTTTGCTTGAGTATGATTGTGCAGAAAGAAGTTTCTGAAACAGCACAGCCCAAAACAGCATGCAGCCTAGATTACTTCAGGTTAAATACACTTCAGTGAATTTGTTTAAATTACGGAATCGGAGAGAAAGAAAAATCTAAATATTCAGAACATCCCCAACAACAGACACGCAGCAGCAACCACCACTGTATAATTAAATAAGTTATACAGCACAGTGTCACAGCTGCAGCAAGGGAATGTGACAGAGAGGAATTATAATAACCTCAGTTACTTAGAGTAATTTAGGCACTTATTGACCTTCGTGTCAAGAAGCGCTATGGTGCTAAAAGTAATTTTACATAGAAAACTCATCTTTTCTCCTCTACAGTGAAACCACATTACCCTGTGGTTGGCAACCGCTCCTGGGAGGGGTGATGAAACTCCTGAGCAAACACTCATTGCTGCATGGAGAAACAGCCACAGTCACATGCCTGGCTCCCCAGACTCTGACCCCACCAGCCACATGATCTCCGAGTTAACCAAAAACCAGGTGTATCAATAATTATTTGTCCTATTATTATCTTTTCCTTTGCCACCATGGTGGAATTTAAATTAAGAAGGCACCCCTCTTCCATATGGGCATGGGAAAATAAGCACAGCTGTAATGAAAGTGGTTTTAGACCAAACTCTTTTACTTTCATGAACGAGACAATCAATAGCGGAACAGCAAGGAGCCAGTAGTGTTTGCAACCACATGGCAGAGGGAGTGGTGGGAATTTACATGGAATGCTGATTTGCCAGGGTGGAAAACATAAGAACTGAAGGTGAAATCAGGAGTGAAAAGAGTTGAAATCTCTCTTTTCTCTCTATAAACATTATCTCAACCCAGCCACGTGTTTGCTCAATCCCCTCCATTCAAGCTTGAGTGACACCTATTGCTACACGCGGCTAGAACACAGGAATATGGGACAAGAAAAAATGTTTCCATCCGGCCTCTGTCAAGCTTCAGAAGAGGGTTAAAAAAAAAAAAAAGGCAATAAAACCCACCAAAACATATAACGGAACTGTGAGGAGAGATATAGGGGCAGGAGGGTCAGAGTTGTGGGCTAACAATATAATTCAGAGATACATCTCCATCCTGGAGTTCTGTGTGCCCAGACCCCTGCAGTAATGCTTGTTTATTATCTGGATTTCCATTTTCAGTAAGCACCAATAGATGTGACACTCTTGAACTGTAACATTTCATCTTCTTTGCTAGAAAAAAGCCCAACAAAACAACCACACAGAGCACTTAATATTGACCCAAAATAGAGCTGACCTCTATCCATCAGTTCCTGGAGTATCACTGCCCTCTTTTGCACTGTCAAATGACTTTTTCTGGGGCTTCTCACTAACTCAGCTTGTTTACTCCACCAGCAAGACAATGGGACTGCTGCTCAAGAAACTTTATCCTGCCAGGAGTCCGGTCTGGGAAAGAAGCAGGAGATTGGGGCACTTCAGCTACTGAAGCAAAAGGGAACCAAAGTCAAACACAGCCCAAAAGGGGTTTCTATTTCTTGTTTGGTTGGCCATTTAGGTCAAACCAAGCTGAAATACACTGCAACTTTTCAATTTGCCTTTGGAAATAAAACTGCACAAACAGTGGAGTGAAAATTTCCACACTGCATTTCCCTTTGAATGAGCATCGTGCATTTGAATCTTGATTGTGGATGGTGGCAGGAAAGCAGCTGTGCTGGCAAAGCCCATATGCTGGCAGACTTTTATGAGAATTGGAATATTGACCCCTTTTTCCCAACTATTCTTCTCAACCCTTCTGCTGGAATGAAAGGATAACAGAGAGAAAATCCTTTGCCCCTAAGTTCAAGGATCAAACATCAGCAAACATATAGCCTGGATACATATTTTTTTAGCTGCAGAATAAGTAAAATGGTCTGGGATCTTTTTTTCTTTTTTCTTGGTGGGTTTGTTTTTGGTTTTTTTGGTTTTTTTTTTTTTTTTTGTTCTTGTTGCTTTTTGGGGTTTGGGTTTTTTTTTGTTTGTTTGGTTTTTTTTTTATTTTTCCTTTTTTTTCCCCTGTGTTGCTGTGAAGCAGCCAGAGGACAGGAAGAAGAGAAGGACCTGCTGTAAATTACAGCAAGACCAATGTACAGGGGAGTGAGGCCACACGAGATGGCCAAAGTCCCAGGGGGCTCAGGTCTATGAGGCAGAGAATGAAACCGAGGGCAGCTCAGCTCTCACCCTCTCAAAGGAGCTGTTAAGAGCATGATGGGAAGGCAGGGACATCTGACAGTTTAGAAGAGGAAAAAGAAGAATAAAAGGAGCTCTGTGTGTCTGTAACTAAGGGCTGTGCAAGGTGCATGTGTCAGAGAAGGGGTTGAGGGGTGGGCAGGAAAACACATTTCCCATACCAGCAGCTCCCTTGCCTTGTAACCACATTGAGCACCCACTGCCAGCCACATCCTTGGGTGGGCTGACAGTGCTTTACCTCAGCCTGCCCCCAGTTATTTACTCTGCCCATCTGCCATCCATCACTGCCCCTCCCAGACTGACCAGAGACCACTCAAGCTTTGTCCCTTGACCAGAAGGAACTGTGTGAGCTTTTCCGTAGGAACACCAGTAAAAGTTGTAACAAATTCATTTAACAAAACATATGTCTTCTTCTGAAGGCATGTGACAACAACAAATAACCAAGGGCACCCTAAAGCAAAGTCAGCCCGTGCCAGATGGGATGCCAGGACACTGGGTCCACCAGGTCATGAAAGCTTGTCTTGGCACTGCTAGCCCTGAGCCTCCTTGCTGTCAAGAGGATAAAATGATCCAGCAAAAAAAGGAGGATTCTCTGTAACAGGAACAGGCAGGTCTTACCCACAATGAGACGGCCTGGAAGACCCTCAGGCAGGAAAACTGTGGTTCTTACAGTCAGGAAAGGAGCAGCAAAGCAGTGACTGTCCAAGCAGCACACGCTGCACCTGCAGCACGGACTCTGCTCAGGCACAGATGCTCAGAAAAACCAGGATTGTCTGTATTTACAAGGCAAGCCCCACAGCTATTTTTTAAAGCATGCCATCTGCACCGTGTGATGGCGCGATGCATTTCACCTCAGGCTTCACAGCAATCGCTCAGTAAACAACAGCATAAAACCTTTGGTCTCCTCCCTGCTGAGCTTGCTATAACAACTTTCTTATCACTTTTGTTTTCTCTCCACTCCATCAACAGCCCTGCTCCCACCGAAAACTCCGCTGTTACCTCATGTCACATTTAAACCCTGTGTGATAAGGATGCCCTACACCTGCACCTCACTTAACTGGTTCTCCTCCCGCCCTCTCAGCCCCAGCTGAGTTGCTTTTTCCCTCTGAAGTTATTTGAAGGGAACATGTATATCTGACCTTTTTGCAGGAGTGGATAGCTCTGGCCATCTGATTTTAAGTTTTGGTCTTCTGATTAAGACTAAAAAACCTCACTCAGTCCATTAAACTTTACTTTATAGAGACTTCACACCCTATAATGATGATCCAGTGTTTACTTTTTTAATTTATTTATGAAGCAGTCATTAGTAGCTCCTGCTAAATAATTAATTGCTCTTTGAGTAGCCAAAATGAGCTCCTGAAACCTTCCTCCCTGTCTGAGTGGATTTTCCCTATTTTCTTTTCAGTCAGACTGTTAGGCACATCTTATCTAAACAGATATGGGTTTTTACTGTTATGTCACCTGCTCCTAGTATTGTTTTTTTTCAGGCTCTGTATTAATAATAATTTTCATTTCTTTCTGAGTCATTAAACATAATATTTGTCCTTTGAAATCTATTTGCAAAGTAGCGCCTCTATGAAAAAAAAAAAAAAGAAAAAAGAAAAAAATCACAGGAATACAAAATTATTTACTTTTCTGCAGTAACATTTAAGGAGAACTATTGCACTGCTGCACTGATAATAGTAATACCCAGAGAGGGACAATAAGGGAATGAGAGTCAAGTGATTTCCACATAAAGGAAACAAGAGCAGTAACTCCCCACGGCTCTGATAACTCCATGGTAGCTGCAGCAGCAGGAGAACACATTTTGAATAGATGAAATTTCCTTGTGTGTCTCCAAGTTAGCTGCTACTAATAAAAGATGACTGTAGCCTGGGTGCCCTCACCTGCATTTCCAGGCTGGATGCACACGCATATTGAGTTTTTTAAAGCCTCTTGCTATAAAAAATGGGTTATCACTGTTGTTGATCTTAATATTTTGCAAAGAATAAGAGATTTCTCCCACCTCTGCTCAAATATTTGGTTCAATGTTTGCTCCGGATAAGGACAAGCAAGTACATTTGGAGCGGTTTACACCAAAGGCAGGGACAGGAGGGGGAATGTGTCTGTCCCTTCCTGAAGGAGCAGTAGTGTGATGGCCAAGGAGGCATTTGAGAGACTGAAAGAAAAATGGGGGATGATTAGGCAGCAGCATTCCCTTTTCTCATGGCAGCTGTTTGCTGTGTGTTATAAAACCCTAAAAATCAAACAGAGCACCTTGGGGATGGATTTCCAGCAAACCTCCTAACTGCTCCTTCTGCAAGGTGCTTCCAAAGATGTTTCCGTATCAGATGTAGCCTCTTTCTACCTAGCCAGTTTGCTCATCTCCCAAGTGACCAGCTGCATGTCCAGATCTCACAGAACAACACAACCACCAACTTCTCCATCTGCCTGTGGCACATTTCCTGCCTGTGGTCACAGGGCTTCTGAGAAAGGGGAAATCAGACACCAGCTGCAATAGGAAAACAACAACACCTCACTGAAAGGTTTCCCACAACACCAGAACTTTACTTTTATCCTAAATGTTTGTGTAGCACGTCTTTTATGATGCTCTTCACACCACTGCAGGCTGACAAATAGCTGAGGACAGGAACTGAGCTGAGGCAGACAAACGATCCTGTACCTTTCCCCTCCTTCCCCCTTCCCTTGTTTGCAGCTCCATAAAAGTGAATGCACTTCACACTTTTCACTCTTGTTTTTAAGCTCTTGCAGCAGGAACAAGGCTCAGAGATGGGGAAAGGAAGAAAGGGCAGGACAGAAAATAACAAGCTGAGCTTGTACTACATGCAGGGTCTATGAAAAGTGGAATAAAAAATAAAATAAAATAAAATAAAATAAAATAAAATAAAATAAAATAAAATAAAATAAAATAAAATAAAATAAAATAAAATAAAATAAAATAAAATAATAAAATATAATCCAAAGGCCACACATAGCACAATAAAGGTTAATCACATCGATTAGGTCCCTCCAAAAACTGGAATTGTCAGGCTGGGCTCTGCCTGATTTAAATAGCATGCTACTGTTCTGGATGGCCTGGAATGAGCAGAGGTACCAACAGCACATAAAGGATGGTGACAAAGCGGTGTGTGATACCTGAGGGAGTCCATCAGTGGCTTAGGAAGGGGATATAGTCACACATATCCTGTGATAAGAAACTCATTCTGCAGCTTTCTCTCCGAGAGGGTTTAACAGCACACACAGAAACAGCGGCATTCTCCTTGGCACAGCTGAACATCCTGGGAAACTCTAACGCCAAATAACACGAGAAAAGCAACAAGCTTTAAGGCCACCAGGGCACAGCACGGCTCTTGCAAAGGGCCAGAGGTGAAGAGAAAACCTTGAGCTTTATTCACAAACCCAGCAGGCTGCACGGGACACAGCAGCACCAAACTCTGTCCGGGGAACAAGCAGGTTCTTGTGCTGCTCCGAGGAGGTTTTTGCTATCCTCACACTCACTCCTCCTTCCCCCAGCCCCAGAGGCCAACCTCCCAGCCCTCCCTGAGCACAGCTTTTATCTTTGCTTGATTCACTAATAAACTGATTAGGCAGCAGATCAGACCACAAACCGGCCAAGGTTTAAACAAAGCTTTAGCCAACATTGAACTGCATATTGATATTTATAATCCCCAGATAACCCTTTGTTTGCCCCCTCCCTGGTTCCAGGCTGTGACTCAGCAGGCACGGGGCTCCATTAATATTCCCAGAGCGTTTCCTTTCCACTGGCTGTCTCCCTTGTGCTGTGATCAGACCTATCAGGATGTGGTGAATTGCTCTGAGGAAGGTTACAGGTCTCCATAGGGACTGCTCATGATCTTTGAAAAATGCATTTCCCTCTAGCAAGCTATAAATGCTTACGAGAGTTGCTAAAGATCACTCAAAATAGATTATTGAACACTTTGATGCTGCACTTTCATTTTGTGTTATCATATACTTAAAGTATATTAAAAGATTCCCTAAATGCCAAGTGCATTTGCCTGGAAGAGATTTGTGTTTTCCAAAGCCAGAAGAAAATATCTTTGTATCATTCAGGATATGTAATGCTTTTTTCTGCTATCCTGCTGAATGGATTATAAGTGGTTGACAGTACTCTTTTTTGGGTTTTTTTCCCCTTCTTTTTTTTCCCTTCCCCCAGAACCACTGACTGTTGTGATAGACTTTAGTTAACTTCTTTGGATTGTTTTTTGTCTCACTAACAGTCCGCAGTCAAAATGAAAAATAAGAACCTTCTGGATCCTGCCTTGATAAGGTCAGGCTGTAGAATTTTTCTTTCCAGCAATTTAGCCAGGCTCTCTCCTTGCAGAATACATTTACTTGGTAATAAACATCTCCAGACAGCCAGGCTGTACAGACTGGAAACAATTAAGCCAAAATTGGAGAAAGCAGCACATGAATAAGTATTTCACTTTTCAATGAAATTAGACTGAAAATTTCAGGAGCAAAGAAAGCAACAACATTTTCAAATTGTATTAATTAGACAGATTTGTAAAAACCTGTGCTCATGCAAGTACCTTATACATATTTTAATATCAAATGATGAAGAAAATGTGCTGGATAATCACAAGCCTTTGGTGCTGTCCTGCTGAGGTCAAGCACCAGACACACACAGATATTTAGGGAACATAATTTAATATTTAGTAGGAACAACAAAGAAGTTTAGCTATATTCCTTTGGCTTTACAAAAAGAACTCTGCTAAACAACAGGTGAAAAGGGTTTATAATTAAAGTAGAATAAGATTAAAGTGCAGTTTATTCCAGAAATGAATTTAAAGTTTATGAAAAGCCTCATCTCTCAGGTAAACAATGAAATAAATGTTTACATGTTCTAACTGGTTAGAGATCCAAGTAAAATTCCTTTGTAACAACCCAGAGTTTTTCTACCCTCACAAACACTTCACCAGATCCTAAATTCCACAGTTTTCCAATTTTTGCATAAAGGCACTTATTGCAAATCCACCACCTGTTTGCGTGCAGTAAGAGAACAAAAAGCATCTGTTCTGTTATTTTTAATTAGTTTATCCTCCTACACCTCCTCTGTCCAACATCCTCAAATAGTTTAGATGTAAATTCTTAAATAATTTAGAACTGAAAAATTACACATCATGTTTGTGACATCATTTGGTGTGATTTTCTCAAGAGTCTCAAAACTGGCACAAAATTAAACTTGGTTTTAGAAAGAACTTTTTTTTTTTCAGTTTGGAAAGTTCACAGCATTTTCCAGAAGAATTAATGAACATTGCTAATAGCTTGATCCAAGTTATAAGGCATTAGGAGGACACAAGCAGGAGGAAAGGCAATATATAACCTTTAGATGAGACAATTAGAGATCAATTATTAGAGCCAGAGAAGAGCATTTGAAAGCAGCTTCTTCATTAATCAAAGATTATCTCAAATTAGAATGTTTAATTATTTGCCACAGTTCCTTGTATTTTCTTCTACATAAATAAAAAAGGCAGGAGCTTTTTGAAAGCTGCTAGGTTTTGAACATTCAATTTTAACATGATTTTAAACCTAAAAGACCAAATATTTTTAAAAATAGGTAACAGTGAAATTGCATAAATTGCATAACTCAGGCGATTACATTGAAGATGCACAACTGATGATTTTTATATGCTAAATCTATTGGGTTAATATATTAATCTATTTGGATGTCCAGATACCTGGAAAAATTATTTTAATACAAATTGTAATAAAGGGAAAGATGGGAGCATCCCATGCACTGTAGTGGCCTGGGGCAGGATCCAAGGGTTTGATGTTAGATTTAGATTGAATTTGTAGGTGGCTGAGTTTTAGATTCTCAAACAACTGAGCACATCCAAAACCTCGAGTGGGAGGCAGCAACACCAGCAGGCACAGGAGGAGTGATCAGAGCAGCTGGTGGGCAGAAAATGCTGGGCAATGCTCCAGATGGGAGCTGCACAACCTGCTGGAGGCTGGGTCAGCTTTACCTTCTGTTTAACCCAGAAATAAGTTTTGCACCTTCAGGATTGGTTCTGAGAGCAAAGAGGAGAGAAGAAGCAGAGTTTGTTTTCAGAAGCTGCACTCACTCCTCCACATTCCTGCTCCTGGGCTGTGCTGTCTGCAGCATGGACAGACAGCAGGACAGAGCTCCCCTTTGCTTTTAGCGAGTTTTTAGCTAGCTGAGGCAGAGAAGTTCCCTGGAGTGTGGTTTTTCTTTTCTTTGGAGCTGTTTAAACCTGCTCTGGACTGCAGATCACTGGCAGCTCACACCCGTGGCCCGGCAGGCCGGGCCTGGGACCTGACATTTTCTGATGAGAGACTGAGTGAGCCAAGCTACAGCCCACCAAGGGGACTTTGTGACTTTGTCATCTCTTTTATAGCAGCAAAAGGTTTTATTGTTTAATATTGTTCAATTTTTTTGTGCTGGTGAATGCTTTGGCTGTTAAATAAACCGGTTTGTTCCACTTTTCTTCAAGGAAATCTTTTCCCGAACAAGTTAGAGGAGAGGCTGCTTCAATCTGCTTTCTTGAGGAACCTCTTTGGAAATTCTCTCCCAAATTTGCCCTAAACCAGGACATCTTCCCTGGCCTGGTGGCCACCATTGACCAAATCAGCACAGGCTTTTGTAAGTCCTGACAGCTGAGACAAGAGCTGGGAGAAGATACACCCAGAGAACAGGAAAGGCCTTTTGCAAACAGGGATTTTGGGCTAACACGGGGCACAGAGAGCTTTGCTGAGACCACTCTGCAGTCCAGGCAGTTGTGGTTCAGCAGGAACAACTGCTACTCATCGTCAGAGGAGCTGGAGCAGGGCAGGTCCCTGCTGAAACATCCCTAAAACCTCCTGTCCCCACGGACACTCTCCAGCCTTCCCAGGGCTCTGAGGGAATGCCATCTGCTGGCTGCTCCTGAGGGACAGACCGGTCAGCCTGTGCCTGCCACACTCACCAACCATCTCCTGGGAGGGAGAAAAATGCTTGGTGACCACAGCCCCAGCTGTCCACCACCTGATTCCTGCTCATGGATCTTCTCAGGAACCGTGTCCCAGCAGTTATTCTTTAGTGACAGCCAGACACAGATGTAGATCCAGGCTGGGGGCCCAAGCTGTTTCCTTTATGAGATAATTTTCTTACACAGACACTTTTTTCCTCTTGGCCAACCCCATACTCAGGCCACAATAAAGTTATTTTATGTCTTTATTCCTTCGTAAGGTGTATCCTGAACTTGGATACAGGCTTTCTTCTCCTGGATGACCTTCTCTCCTTGCAAGGCCCCATCCTTTGTTGGTCAGGTTAGGATGACCCCAGGTATGTCCAGAGTAATTCAAACTAGGTTTTTAGAGTCATTAAATCATTTAGCTTGAAAAGACCTTAAGATCATTGGGTCCAGCAATTCCCCCAGCTGTGCCAAGTCTACCATTAACCCATGTCCCCAGGTGCCACAACCACACACCTTAAACACCTCCAGGGATGGTGACTCAAGCACTGCCCTGAGCAGCCTGTTGCAGTGTTTGATAGCCCTTTCAGGGAATAAATGTTCCCTGAAATCCAGTATAAATCTTCCCTGGTGCAACTTGAGGCTGTTCCCTCTCCTCCTGTCCCCGTTCCCTGGGAGCAGAGCCTGACCCCCACGGCTGTCCCCTCCTGTCAGGAGCTGTGCAGAGCCGCAAGGTCTCCCCTGAGCCTTCTTTTCTCCAGGCTGAGCCCCTTCCCTCTGTCATGTCCCTCCATCCAGCTCCAGAAGATGCTGCTCTCCATGCAGTCACAACATCTTTTGCACAAGAGGTAGTGGAGGACACTTTGCTAAAACATGAAGAAACAAAAGCCTCTTTCATTCCCCTGCTAGTTTTTGCCCCAGAAATTATTGTTACTCTACAATTTTACTTTAATGAAGTAAAGGCAGAATGTGCTTACTACTGAAGCTGAAGAAGTTTATACCAGACAGAGATTTTGAGAGCCAGAGCCCATAAAAATGGTTTACTGACATATGTGCACAGGCTGCACATTTCTGGCAGAAAGCAAGTCTCACTTGACCTTGGAGGAAAGAGTTTCCAACAATTTAACACCAAGGGCTCATCCACGTGTATGTTTCCACCAGCTTTACCTGTAGTGCTGTGAGCTCTCCACCATCCTTCTCCTATATAAGTGTTGAAAAAATGAGGCCATGAAGTCACATTCAGTTGCAGAACTAAGTTTAAGAGAAAATTTTTGCAGCAGGGTGCATCTTGTCATTATGGAAGTTCAGATCCTAAAGGATCCCAATATGTCCCCACAGCCTCTATAAGCTATGACAAAAAATAAAAGAGAATGATCGCATTAATAAAAGGCGGTGAAGCTCTGGTCGGGATTTCAAGTTGTCCCACTCTGGTATATGTATTAACCTACTTTTGAAAATAAAATACCTGGCTGGTGCAATTCTTACTGTATTTCCCATTTAAGAGGAAAAAAAAAGAAAAAGAAAAAAACAAGAAAACAAAACCAAAGTTAAAAAAGACCAAAAAACCTGCTGTTCAGTTATCTGAAAACTGGCTGGATGCATGTTGAGGTATGTCTACAGTATATCAGGCTTAACCCAAAAATGTCCTCAGATATTCCTCTGCGCTCCATTACAAAAGCCTGAAAATAGAGTTTATTAGAGCTTTACTAAAGACAGCACCATAATTTTGATGTCTCAGGTTTGATTGGAAAAACACATCCCTGCAGGTTATCCCTAACTCTTATTAATCAATACCTAATCTTGTTCTGTATCACACAGAAATATTACTATTTTCAAGCCTCTCAGAGCAGAGCTAAGATGCAGCATCTGCCAGGTAAGAGCCAGTCCTGCCAGCCAAGCTCTCAGCCTCACCACAGGCTTTTTCTGCAGTTCCTCTAGTGCAAAAGATCTATAAATACCACCAATAAAAACTCTTTCATATCCTCCCAGTGCAAGTCTTAGGGATTTCACTGCTGGAGTAATACCCTGCATCCTCCAGAAGGTTATTTTTTTATGGGGGAAAAATAAAATAAATAAATAAATAAATAAATATATTTATATATATGTTGAGCTAAAAATCTTCAATACCACAGCAAGCACTACTCATGATATCAGTCTGAAACCACTGAGGGCTGCAGTGATACCACTCATGATTGTGCTGAGGGTGGAGTGGCTGCTCAGCACTCAGCACAGCTACAAAGCCAGGTGTCCCTGCTCCTGCAGGAGACACTGCCCTGCAGAGGGGCGGGTTCCCATCAGGAAGCAGCAGTGACCCCATGCACAAAGAAATTGAGTCATGGAGTCCATAGGATAATAAATTCTGAATTAAAATCCTACTAATAAGTAAGGAAATTCTATTCTGGGGAAATATTCATTATGGAAACAGCCCATGTATATGTGCATACAAATGGAATTTAATATTTAAATATGAATGTTTTAACACCAATTCAGTAATGAGGGGGGTTTTGGTTTTAAATGTATGCTATCAGATGCTGAAGCAATTAACAGCATGTTGTGAAAATGACATTCTCTAATCCTCTCTTTCTCCTGACTAAAGAAGGACAAATGTGATTAGCACAAAACACATACACCTGCATAGGAACATTTTCTAATTATTCACGTGGCTGCAAAGGATCCCTGGCATCTCCTAACGTGATGAAAACTGAAGATAAACAGTACATGCCCCTGGGAAAAGAGTGCAAATCCTTTCCCGTTTCCCTTGAAATGAAACTTTTGGCCTTGTTATGGCAAAGAAATAAAATTGAACACACAGTTTTATGAAGGTTTAAAGTCTTCTCTTGTGTTGGCCACATATTTCCAGCACCTCTCTCATGCCAATACCGGTTATCAAGTTGTTTAAAAATTGTTTAAAAATTAATCTTCTACCTTTTTTTTTAAATTTATTCTACCTTAGCTTTCAGGTTATTATCCAGGTGTCCAGAAGATCACTCCAAAGTTGGGCTGCTGGATTATGTGGGAGAACTGTGGATGTTTGCACAGATAGAAGAGGGGTGAAGAGATGACAAATTCAGCACTAACTTGGACCTTTCAATCTAATTGCAAACCAGAAATTGCTGATTTACTCTCACCTGAGGTAACAGAGATGCCCATATTACACAAGGACCCCTGCAATCTTTCATGGTGTGTTTGCACCCATTAACTGCAGTGTAAAACCACACAATATCATAAAACAAATTGGTTCTGTCTGCAAATGGGTGAGATAAACTTGTTAGAGAAGATGGAAATCTCTGCATTTCACTCAGAAACAAGCTTTACAGCTTAGCCATAAATACCCAAAAATCTTGCTTTCTAATAGAACTGTGATACGAGTTAATATATTTTGTTTCTAGGTGGCACATGAAGAAGTAGAAAATCCGATGTGTCCCCATGGCAAACATACAGCTGGAAGCTGCTATTGTTATTTTTTATACAGTTTACCTGCACAGGATCAAGCTCAATCTAGTGCCAGCTGAGAATTAACTCAGTCCCAATGTTTATTACAGCAGCACAGAAAATAAATTAAATCATATCTGTATTGCCATAAAATTATGGTTTATAGTTTTGAGGTGGCAATGCTAAATAAATATTTATGAATTTCTTAGAATAGTGATTTTGAATAATAGTTATTTCACAATTTACTTTGATTAATTTGCTGATGGAAACATTTTATGTTTTTCCTATTACTTCTGTTTTAATGGAAGAATATCCTTATTGTCCTATTCTATTTCAAATAATTATGTTATACTGAGATAGCTTTAACAATTCACAAACCATTCAGAAAAAAAGCCCAAAATGAATGCAGTTATTAAAGTGACATTAAGTGCTTTAATAATCATTTTTGGTCAGGGCAGATGTGTTATAAATAAATTCAAATGCTGTATTAACCTTAAATTAAAAAACAGAAAAATCACAGTCAGCAAGAAAATTGGATATCTTACCAAACTTTGCTTTGCAACTTCTGAATTCCCTAAGAGGATTTTACTGGAAGTGATACTTAACCTTTAGATGTCATGATCCTGGAATGGCCAGGTGTACACTTCTACAGCCAGGCCAATTATCTTCAATTAAGCAATAAATGTGCAAGGCTTGTTCTGTGCCAGTAGAAATCCCTCAGATTTATACCACACCTTCAGAAATGCTCTAAGAGTTAAAAAACAGAATCACTTTCCAGTAAGATCTTAATGAAACACACCTTTATGTAACTTCACCATTTAATACTTTTAATTTAGATTTTTTTTATTAAGTTTTACATCAGCCTTAAAGAATAAAAGTGCTTGGCTGTCCTAACTTGAAATAGAAAGCATATTGCTCTAGTGCCTTACAGGAGTGTCTTAACTACCCACCACAGATATTTCTTCTAGACAATGACAATGTAAAAGATGAAAATATTGAGTATGTTCATTGTAAAACACCAAATTTTTTGGAGCAATTATTTTTTTTTTGGAATTTACTCTAAAAGATTGCAATCACCTACCCTGCAGGAACAACAGTAATATATCTGCAACACAGCTTTTCACGTGGTACTTTGGGGGTAGTTATTGAACAGGAAGAAGAAATAGACAGAGACACATGCTGAGAGGTTTTTTAAGATGCAGCAAAAATGTTATTTAATTTTCTTCAGAAGTAACATATTCTGCTCAGGTGATTTTAGTGATCAAAAGGCATTAATTGCAAAGGTATAAAATAGGGGCTATATGGGCTACCCTGGTGTAACCAGGACACAAAAGAAAACATCCAACAGGTGGGAGGAAAGTGAGATACAGTGCTCTCACTGATTTTAATGGGGTGTTTATGCGCCACTTTGCTTTATAACACAATCCCAGAGTGCACAGAACTTCTGAGATTCCCAGAAATGCTCAAAAAAAAAAAAAAAAAGAATTTTTAGTGTTCAGTGAGAGAAAGCAATACAGGAAAAATAAACCACAAGTGATTTGACAAAATGCTGCATGGCATTTACTACCATCTGATGTGCCTTTTAAGCACACTTATTCTCTCATTCCTCCAACATGTGTTTCCAAAAGTGAGTCTTGCAAATAGCAATGAAATCAAAGACCACTTCCTTACTAACTGGCAAGATAAATCACTTTTTATATCACTTTTTGTCCATAGCCACTTTTATTTACATTTCTTTATTAAATTGCAGGACCAGGTAAGTCCTTCTTTATATAATATCACCACTAAACCACTGATCCATAAAAATCAGGCAAAACCATAATGCAGAGGACAACCCATAGCTCCAGCTCATCTCTGGGATTCACATAGCCACACTCAGAGCAAATAACTCAGATTTCTGTATTCCCAGGGCCAATGCAAAGGGTTGAGTCTCAGCAACCACATTCTGAGAACTATGGTCTGCCAAATTTGCAGGAGACAAGGTTAAAAAATCCAACCTATTTAATGCTACTTCTGCATGTGGGTCCTCTGTTGGTACATGAAGAGTTTTCCATGTTTTATATTGCTCTCTGTGTGTGAAATTAAGTGCACATTGACTGGCACTGTGAAATTTGGGTTTAATCACACTCAAAACAGGCAGAAAACATTCCCAAGCTCCAGCCAGCTGGGCAAGGGATAACACAGATTGCTGGATGGAGCCCCCAGCCATATTTCCCTGCCCTCCATCTTACTGACACAAGGGAACTCACTGGCTTAGCATTAACCAGAAAAACAGAAAACAACTGCAGCAGCTGCCAGGCAGCCTCAGAGGAAACACCCCATTATTTACCGCAGTGAGAAATTCTTTATTTTACCCTTAAACATTTTCAAACATTTTAGGATTCATTCTTTACAATTTGTTAAATGAAGCTGCAAGGTTTTAGGTATTTTCCGTTCCGTATTTAAAAATCCTCTGCTGACAGGACTATATTTTGCTGTAAGTTTGCAAATGTAGTATATCCATAGATGTCTATTATGACCATGCCACAGAATGAGGTTTTAACACCATCTTAAAAGAACCTCTTTGTTCATTGGACTCTCCACTTCTCCCCAGTTTGGGTGGTGAGTGTGAGAGACTCACACTCTTCTCAGAGGAAACTTTCTGTGGAGTTTCAAAAGCAGGTAGTGAACAGCTCTAATAACCACACTCCTCTCAGAGTCTCTAAATCCTTCCAACAATGTCTTTGCCTGGCACTCAGTAGAGATAAAAAGGATTTCGCTAAAAATATCAGCCTACTCCTCCCTGTTACCTTCTGGGTCTGGGAATTTAAAAATTCAGTCACTGCTGAGGTGTCTGTGATGGAAACATGAGTCTTTACTCCTGAATGAAGGGAATGGAGGTGATTCCTTTAGCATAATTTAAAATCAATCACAAGGGCTACAAAGGAATCCATTTCTCAGGTTGGTCTTCTTTGGCTCTATCCAAATGAATTTCCTGGACTTTTTTCTTTAACTTTATAATGACATTAAAGAAACACAATAAACATGCATTTAAATCAGAGCCTTCTGTGTAATCTAAGTGATCCAACTCAGGACAGAGAGAAAGAGCTGTGCTGTTATGGGGCCTTTATTTCATAGGTGGTTTTTTCCTTATGGTGAGTTATTTTATAATGCAGTGCTTTTATTGCTGTGGCAGCGGTAATTACAATAAAATTTCTTATCAACTAAATAAAATATAAGAAATATGTATTTTTGACATTTTTGTTAAATCCTATTGGGAATTAGTTAGCGGCTTGCAACAGCACCTCTTTCTCTGAAAAAAAATGAATTTCTGTACAGTACACGTTAGGTAGAGCATGTTACCTTCGTACCTAGCCAGCACATACAACACAGCCTGCAGCTGAATCACATCTACAAGTTACAGTGACAGCATCAGAGAGTCAGGAGGAGTTAGAGAGCTGTGCAGTAAAGTCCCACACGCTTCTGCACCCTTTCTTGAACCAGCAGCAACACTGTTCCCTTTCCAAGATGAGCTGTTGGGAGGAATTATGCAACTACCCCAATATTATCCCCATATCCATCTAAGCTTATCCATCTAAATCTCAGGTTGTGCCAAGGAAGGTTTAGGTTGGATTTTAGGAACCATTTCTTCACCAAAAGAGTTGCCAATCCCTGGCACAGCTGCCCAGGGCAGTGGTGGAATCCCTACCCCTGGAGGGATTAAAAAACCGTGTGGATGTGGCACATGGGGACATGGGGCAGTTGTGGCCCTGGCAGTGCTGGGGGATGGTTGGACTCAATGGTCTCAAGGGTTTTTTCCAACCTAAAAGGATCTGTGATCCTCTGGATCTCACCCAAACAGTGAGAAGAGCAGCTGCCTCACAGCAGCTTCACTGGGCGTACAACTCTCCAACAAAACATGTTAAAAAAGATAAAAACCATGGCAACTTCACCTGATTTGGTTTTCTTCCCAGAGCAGAACCTGAGCATCCACAGAGGAGCTGTAGCTCTCAGCATCCTTCCCAAGACTGAGAACATCATGAACAGGAGGAACACAAAAGCAGAAAGGTGAAAGATCAACATAAGGGTGCTTCTAAAGAAGCCTTATCATCAGCACCTGAGATGTCAGAATTAAGAAAAAGCCTCCAATTTGAAATTTAAACACTCTGACCACTGCTGCTGCCCCACAGCATCACCTTGGTGAGCTATTATAGAACAGATATGTAAAGGACAAAGTTAAATTACAGACAATTACGCACTTAGCATTTCTTAATTCTGAAGTGTTTACCTTCCCAATTAAAATACTGCTTATCCAATAAGGTTATTTTGTATCTGATATATGCTTTATGAATATATATGGAGCTATGGTAATAAAATCAATGTAAACTTCTCAAAAATATTTAATTTGTTTCTGTTATTAAATGAAGCCAGTGGATCTTTTAATCTCTATGTGTATAGCTATTCATCTCACTTTTATGATCCACCTTGGTTATTTTTTATTTCTTTGTCCTGCTTTGATCAGGCTCATGACTGATTAAAATCAGGAAGTCCATCCTTGAAAAGTGTCTGTTATGATTAAGTTTTTGAAAATATTAACATTATTCAGGATTTGGCTTTTTTGCACATACTCAGGACAGTGAAGCTAGGATTATTTTCAGCAATCCCAGAACTAATTTTTATTTGTGATGAATATCAATTTCTTTCTCAAAATGAGATTTCTTATAGAATGTCTCCCAGTTTAACATTTTTTAATAGGAATTTGCCATTGATAAGATTTGTAAATTTCAAGGACGTTTCAAACTTGTCAGCAGGAAGCCACCACTATTGTGTCACTCAAACTTTATGACAACACAGCCCTGATATTACTGACAGATGTCTGAAGAGCAAGTCACTTGTTACATCCAGCAGTTTGTAGCTGACACTTTTCTGATTTCATATACTAGAACTGTGCTGTACAATAATTTCAAACTATTTCTCTCCTCAATGGCTTTGAAACAGATAAAGCCCTTTGTTACACAAGCCAGACAATTTTTACACTGTGGCAGCGCATCCCACATTTTTCTCTTCTGCAAGGGTTTTACTCACAGCAGGAGCAAAACACCTATTTAATATCATCCTGGGTAAAACTCGCACATTTTTTTGTGTTCAATTTACCAAGAAATGCAGTGAGGTCCTAAACATTTAAAGTGAATTACCCTACGTGTCTCTGTATCTTGCTGAACAGTTTGCCAATTCAAAGGGATGTCAGGAAGAAGCAACATTAGACTAACAGCGGTGTGCATTGATTTTCTGAAAGATTTGGTATTGCAAAATTGTGAGGAGAAAAAACTAGGCTTCAGAAATTTGCTTGACATAAGGGAATGAGTGGTAGAGATTCATTAATCAAAGTCTATAAGGAATTTATTAATAACCCTGTCTGATAAGTTTTAAAGGAAAACAATGATATTTTAAAGCATTTAGGATATTTAGTGTACCTGCAGGAATTGCCTTTGTTAGAAACTGTCTCCAGGCTAAAGCTCCACTAATAAGATGAAAATTGCTGATATCAGTTTGAGTAAAATATAAGAGTTATTTGGACTGAGCTAATGAAAGAATCTGAGAGCAGTCCTTTGGAGCTTTCCTGGTGACACAGCTTTGCTTTTCTAGCGACACAACAGCATCTCAGGGTAGTAGACCAGATGATGGCGTAAATATGGAAAAAAAAAAAAAAAAAGAAAAGACCTGAAGTTCATCTTATTTGCTTCCTTCAACGACTTGATGTAAACAACAGCTTGGGTTTTAGTACATGGGGTGCAAAACAATTATTTAGATATTTTTCATGGTGAACATATAAATTTTTGTAATTAGTCAATGAAATGCTGGCAGTCAAGCCTGTCTCTCTCATCTGAACTAATCCAGAGGGTGAACCCACTATTTTAGGAAGAATGTCAGATTTTGGGGTTAAAGTTTTATTCCACTCTAATTCTTAAATGTAACAAAATGTTACTTGGAAGCCATTAACAAAAAGGGTCATTCTAAGCTATAAAATTATTCAGGAAGAAATTATTCTAGAGACAAATATACAATGTTGATAATTACATTGATAGATAATTAAATTAAACAAACTTTCTGTAGTGGAAGGCTTATCCTGAACTTTGGTGCATATCATATAAAATTATTTTTGTATTACATAAATAAATATCTAAATGAACACAAACTTTTATGACTATTCAACCAAATAGAAAATGTGTTTTTCAGTTTAAATAATGCTTCTTTTTCAGCTGCATTGTCTTCCTCTTTCTCTGCAAGATCATTGTGCGCAGCATTTGATGAGGACCTCCACAAAACATTTTGTTTAAAAATGAACAAATATCCTCTACTTCGGGGCTTTAGTCCTGCTGAATTTGTGAAGATGTCATTAAAATACGACTTTTTTTTTTTTTAAGACCTTGGTGTAGAACCACTAAATTGTCTTTACTGTACTCACCTCCTCAGCAGTGCTCAGTGAGAGCAATCAGGCCGTATTTTCCACTCATGCTTATGTAAATCACAAATAAATCATTTGCAGCCAGCCGGCGTGACCAGTGAGAACAGGTTCCCAGCTGTTCAGCATGGGCTTAGGCAGGAAAGATGTGTTGGACTCGGTGGTTCGCGCTAAAACGAGTAAAGAGCAGCTTTATTTCTGCTCCTGGCTACAGGACATGCCTGGAATTTGGGGGTTTCTAACAGGTTTTGTCACTTTGTCCTTCCCTGAATGCTTACAGAGAGCTAATTACCGTGAGTAGGAGTTGTGATCCCATTCAGGCTCTGACTCAGACCTCGGTTCTCCCTGAGCATCCTTCCCTTTATCCTACCCACACACAATAGCGGCAATTCACTGACAAACCGCGGGGCCGGGGGAGAAGCAATTTTACCATTCTTTTGGACTCATTTCCTCGGGATTTAAGCCGAAATTCCAAACTCTGAGCACCTCCAAGTACCTGGTCCTTTCTTCCACTGCAGTTGTCCCACCATCTGCCTCAGAGCTGCCTTTTCCAGCTTGTCCCAGAAATTGGCAGAGTTTGGAGAAGAGGCATGATGGAAGCATCAAACAGCACTTTACATTTATTTCTGCCTTATTTATCCTATACATTTGTATTGATTATTCTGAATATAACATTTTATACTTTGAGAAGAGACGAGCAAGGCTAGGCCTGGGCAGAGTTTGTAAATTGTCCCCACACAGTGACAGATGGATGTACATCCAACCTCGTACAGCTCGAGTGCGTGCAAACATCAAAATCAAATTTCATTTGTCCTCTATCAAATAAGACAGAGAATGCTGTATTCTTTGAGTAATCAGTGTTATCTGCTCAGGCACTGATATTTCTGATCTCCTAAACTCTGTTAGCCTGGCCCTGGGAAGATTTTTCTCTGTGATTAGAGAGTGGGGATAATGTGGTCAAAAGAAAAGAATGGTTGTATCAGTGCATGTACACAACTGCCTCTGTCTTAGCATTGATACTGGGAAAACAGATCCCTCCTGGTAGCCATCCTGAAATCTGGGATGAAGGCAGTGTTAATAAAGCAACATTGAATTAGAGCTGCTTTCCCAGCTCTAAATTTACCAAAATTTATCTAAAATTTCTCAGTACAAACAGACATGTAATATCAAATCCGACTTGTGAAAGAAAATATTCTCCCCAGAACCTGCTCAATCTCTGATTAATAAAGTTATAGATTTAATTAAACTAAAGCATTATTTTTTTTCTTTAGTATCTGACTTTCTAGGGAATAAAACACAATAGTTTGGGTCTTTCAAAAAGCATATCTTCCTAATCTTGTATTTCCATTCAATAAAGCAGATGCATTAGGGGACCAAGGCCTTATTCAATCTAAGCATTTAAATTACTTAATGGAAAGTAAAACAGAAGCAAAACTTTCAGCTGATGGCAGCCCTGAGCATCCATGGGCTTAATCGACCTCTCTGTGGGCAATATCCATCAGTCACAGCCGGGCTCCACACCCGAGGGCTGAGGGGGGCTCAGTGCCTGGTGCAGAGCCCAGCCCTGAGGGCTCCACACACACTTCAGGGCTCAGCTGCTCTGAGCCAAGAAGGCCAATGGCTCCTGCCTGGATCAGGAATGGAGTGCCCAGCAGGAGCAGGGAGATCATTCTGCCCATGTCCCTACACTGGTGAGGGCACACTTCCAGTGCTGTGCCCAGTTCTGGGCCCTCAGTTTGGGAAGGACATTGAGACCCTTGAGCCCATCCAGAGGGGGCAATCAGGCTGGAGAGGGGCTTCAAACACAAACCCTGTGAGGAACCACTGAAGGAGCTGGGGGTGCTCAACCTGGAGAAAAGGAGACTCGGGTGACCTTACCACTCTCTACAACTCCTGAAAGGTGCCTGTGCTCAGCTGGGGCTGGGCTCTGTCTCCAGACACCGACAGAACCAGAGCATACAGCCTCAAGGTGCACCAAGGGAAATTTAGCTTGGATATTAGGAAAAAGTTTTTCATAGAAAGGGTGATAAAGTTCTGGAATGGCTGCCCAGGGAGGTGGTAGAGTCACCATCCCTGGGTGTGTTTAACAAAGCCTGGATGTGGCAATGGGTGCCAGGGTTGAGTTGGGGTGTTGGGGCTGGGCTAGACTCAATGATCTTAAAGGTCTCTTCCAACCCAGTCATTCTGTGAAGTCTGTGAGTTTTCATCACCTGCCTGCTGTAATTACACTCCATGGCACCCAGGCTCTCTCTGTGCTGACTTCTGGACCCTACAGATCACCTTAAGGCATTTGAGACCTTTTTACCATCCTTGGTGCAGTCAGGGCTTGGCTCTTGCTTCCACCACCATTAGCCTTTCACTTTTAGCCTGGCTTAGTTTAAAACTTAATTAGGGCTTAGTGTCTGCCTTTATAAATAGGTATCTGTGTGGTTTTTATTACTAAAGAGTTATGTTTTCCACTAAAAAAAACCCCAACTTTCTGAATGATTCTTTATATGACTACTTCAATTTTTAAACAGACATAGCAGCAGCAAGAACAGTGAGAGTTCAGCATTTCTTAAATCCTGGAATCAGGAATCGTTCAAGCAAGTAAGCTCAAAACAGCTGTGGTAATTGGCTGAAATTGCCACTTTTAATGACACAAATTATACTAGAGTGATGTTTAATGAAAGCTACAATTCCCAGCTTCTATATGCAAAATTTAAAACATTCTCCTAAATTGTGTTGACCTCTCTTGTTTAATATCCTGCTAATCATTGAAAATTGGAAACAAATGCTTCAATTAAGAGACAATTAATTGACAATTAATTCAACAATAAGCAGATGGCCAGAAAGAGCATCCTGCTATTAAATGAATCAAATGTGAGAGGGAGCATTTGACCTTTCTTATGTAAAGCTCCCCTCCTCGAAAAAAACGCTTTTCCCGAAAAAAACAAAATGTGTGGATTTTTTTGTCTCTTACTCTGCAGAGCTATAACTTTGAAAAATGAAAATAAAAAGCTTATTTACATCAGTATTTTGGTCTAGGGGATAGGAATTGTGAATTAGGAGGGAAATAAGGAGCAACAGCATGCACAAGTGCAAGAGGATTTACAATAGCTCTTGCACCCCAAGGCCTAATAGAAGAAAATAAAGCCGCCATTATCATCAAAACTGCAGATGATCTCATAAAGGGCTTGTCTACACGGGGAGGTCAGCACAGAACAAGCTCTGTTATGAATTTTAAGTGCAGTTGAAACTTTTCCTGGCTCCCCGTGCAGGGGGGCAGCTGCTCTTCCACGGTTCCTGTGGATGAGGAACAGAGAGGGGCTGGGGCAGGAGCGCATTACCCAAAACTGCAGCGAGGCACCCTGAGCACAAACACAGCTCAGGCAGGGCCTTCTGCAGGGTGGGGTGAGGCAGTTCAGCACCCCATGAGGGAAAAGGCTCTTCATTCACCTCTTTACTCTTTCCCTTACAGCATCCCCATGCAGATCAGCCTGATGTGCTATTCTTCTAATTTTCTCTTCATGTACATCACAGAATCACAGGCTGGGCTGGAGGGGATCTTAAAGCTCATCTCATCCCAGCCCCTGCCATGGGCAGGGACACCTTCCACTATCCCAGGGTGCTCAGAAACCTGTCCAACCTGGCCTTGGACACTTCCAGGGGAAGTAACAGCTTCTCTGGGCACCCTGTGCCAGGGCCTCTCCACCTTCACCTTCTTAGGAACAATTCCTTCCTAAAAACACATCTAACCCTGCCCTCTGGCAGTGGGAAGCCATCCCCGCTGTCCTATCCCTCCAAACCCTTGTCCAAAGCTTCTCTCCTGCTCTCTTGGAACCTCTTTAGGGCCTGGAAGGGACTATAAAATCTTCCTGGAGCATTCTCAAAGCTGAACAATCCCAGCTCTCTTGTCCCTTTGCAGGGCTGTATAAGGAGAAGACTTGAATTCCATACCAAAAGTCCCTTGGCAAGTGAAGGTTTCACTCTACATACCTCAAAAACTCAAAGCCAAATTCTCAGTGACAGTGGGGATATTTTCAGATAACTTCAGAAAATGGTCCTTTTCCAGCTCCTTGCTTCTTTGATAAAATGCATAAAATTATAATTTAGTTCAGAGAACCATTGTATGTGTAAATAAAAATTTATGGCAAAGTTGTAATGCAGTGCATAAAACAGGAAAACCACTTGTCCCATGCAGAAAGAATTGTGTCTATGAATCACTATTAATTTTGTTAGCAAATAAATTGCAAAAATTAAATTGATGAAGTAAAAAAAAAGAGTTGACAAAGAAAAAGGTTCCTTTAAAAGAACTCAAGCTACAGATAAACCTAAATTTCTGTTCTACAATTTTTTACTTAACCTATAGTTAAAAAAATAACATGGTTAATGATTAAAACTCATAAATAAATAATTCCTGCCATCCCTCACATGGCACTGCAGGCACTCTACCCCTGTTTCATTTGATGTTGTATTTTATGCAGTCTGACTATGATTTCACTGGTAATTTATACTGCATAAACCTTGACACCTGGGTGGCAGGAGCAGTAAGCTGAGCTTTCTGGGGCTTTGGCATAGGTAAAGCAGGCAGGTTAATCATTGCTTATACCTGGAGCTGTCTGGGCTCTGTTAATATTCATCAGGTGCTCCTGCCCTTTATTTCTGTGCTGTCTCTTAATCCCACCATGAGAGCAACCTAATCCAAAAGTCGGAGCAGCAAGACCATTAAGCAAATTCATGAATGCTTTCTTCATAATACTCATCTTTCCTATGTCAACATAATAGGGATGTTTTTTTCCTTTAATATTAATAACACATTTGTACTTGAAAAAGGAGGGTTTTTTCAAGAATTCCAGCAGTTAAACAACCAAATAAAAGTCTCTGTGGAAAATCAGTTGTAGTCTGTGAGTTGTGCTTGGTGTGCCCTGGAAAGGACTTCCTGAACTGGTGAGATTCTGGGTAAAAGTTGGCATAATTTAGACAAGAAATGTGCAGACAGAAATAATTAAACTGGCTTTCTCCAGGTAATTCATGGGAAGTGGAAGGCAATGGTGCTGGAAATACACTCTACTGTTGTTTCAAGAAACAAGCCAGAAAGAGGAGAGGAAAAGCAATAATTTCAATGCTAATAAAACCAGAGTCCTTAAATATTTTGTTATCTGAGAAGGAACCAGACAGAAATGTGGTGACAGAGAGGTGGTTCCTGGTGGAGCCTCCAGGGGTGGCAGAGCTCAGAACTGGGGGCCAGAAACAATCAGAGTTTAGTAGCACCAATGTTCTTTTAGTCAGGATAAACCTCCCAGCCAGACCCCTCAAATCTTAAAGATGAATTATTTTACTACTGCATGTCTTTGATTCCTCTTCAGTTTGCTCCTTCTCCTGCTTAGTACATGAGACTGTGAGATAATAATGACATGTTGTAAATAAATGTATGATGTTCAGAAGCATAAAGGAATATTTTTTTTCTCATATACAGTCTTTTTATACTTGAATAGTGACTTTTTTTTTTACCTAAGTCACTCTCTCAGTACTTTCATGTTCAAGAAGAGAGGTCTAGTTACTGAATGTTGGATTATCTTGCCTTCTACAAGGATTTAGTTAAACTTCCTGAGTTAGTGAACTCTAAATACCACTTTAAAATTATAGCACCTGTTCTAGTTCAAGTTTCCTTCTTTAATTAAATTTTAAACAGTTCCCCAGCAGTTTTGTGCCTGTCTCCTCATTTGGAATATCTCAATCCATGCTCAGAGTGGATGGGTCTGTACATTCATTATCAGATACCAGAGAGATGGCAAAAGGAATATCAAAAACCCAAAACAATCAAACAAAAAAGGAAAAAAAAAGGGAGAAGATACTGAATATAGTTTAGGAAAATTCATATCTAAATATATGTCCAGTTTTTCTTCACATATCATTGCTATTTTAAAATATTTTAGATTATCTTCTGATATCAAAAATGCAAATGTATTTTCAAATGAGTGCTTTTATTATTAATAACTTAACACTTGTTTTAAGCTTGCAATAAGGAAGACCAGGTATTTTAACTTTTTTCACTTTCATCTTTCTAGTTCATAATACCTTTTTAAGCTTTATACTGTAACAAAGGATTTGAAAAAGTGAAAAAGAAAAAGAACAAAACAAAAAAAATCAACTCCAAACAAATGTATTAAAAACATGGAAGTAAATTTTTTAGTTTAATATAAAGTAAATGTTCTTGAGACATTTGTTATTTTTAATTTACATGCCAAAAAGAGATTAGAAAAAAGTATACCTCATCTAGAAAGAACAACTTCCACTGATAGTCAAGTTGTATAATATGAATTTTAGTAAACATTCTTTTTTCCAAAATAAGTCATCTCATTTTCTGAAGATTGTGAAAAGAGCTTTTGTTCTGAGTGCTATAATTTTGTCTACTATTGCTAAGATTAGACATCCTTTGATTTTCTGAAAGTTATTTGCAAATTGTTTAATGCCTGTAGTACACAAGAAAATTAGAAAAAATGGGGGGTTATTAATTCCACACTGGAACTTCCAAATGTCTGGAAAAACAGCTGTCATAACCATTAATAGAGCTTTTATTTGTAAATATTAATTGTTAAATTATTGTTGGAATAATCTGGAGATGTTCCAAATGATCAGAAGATACCTGATAACACCCCCTTGTCAATGTTTTAACAGAATGCACAAGATCATCTGTGTAATTCTATTTCTTAGCCTTTTATTCTAGGCTCAGTCTTATTCTCTAATGACACCGAAATTGAGGGTTTGACTAATACAGTCCCCATCCCTCTGTAGCAATGATAATGTGAAGAAATTGATGAGAGCTCAACACTGCACTGAGATCCAATAGCCAGACACATTTAAATATCTATGCTGACAAATTCAAATATGGTTGATTTCCTTTGTCCATGAAGGTATTTGAAATAATAAAATGCATAAATAAGAATGTCTTTACTATTTAATCTTTAAGAAATCCAGAGGCAAATTCTTTCCCTACACTTGTGGGAATTCCTATGAAGCCAGTACATTCCAAGAGACAGATGTGGGACCAGAGACCTAAAAGAACCCAAATACAGTGAGGGCTCGTGTTCAGTTTTGCAAATTAAAAAAAAAAAAAAAAAAAAAAAAGAAAAAAAGGTAAAAAGAAACAAATTAACAGAACTAAAGTCTTTTGCCTTCATTTTTCTTTGTTTCTTACTGGAACATAGGCTTAACTGGGGTTTTTTTGTAGCCCTTCATCAAGTCTTGGCAGCTTATCTGCAGCTCCAAGGCAGGATACAGGTTAGCAGGGAATTAGCTCCGTGTCATCTTCATTTGAGACCAAAAAAACATTCAGTCAGCTCATGAAAGATATAGTAGACCTGGCAGTTTATTACAAATCCTGTGCACTCCTCAGCAGTCCCAGGCAGCAGGTACACCCCTGCAGCTCAATTCAGGGATGCACAGAGGATAATGTTCCCTTTAGATCCAACTCTGTTCTTTGTTAATCTCCTGTCAGCCAAATTCTCCTTGCTCTTCTCCATTTCACACCGTGTTTCATTTTGGAAATCCTTAATTAGCCACTGAGGCAGGTTAAAAAAAAAATTGACACAACTGATGAGTCAGCATTTCAGCTAACAATTGCCAAAGTTTTTGGGTATTTTTTTTAAGTCCCAAACTCAAGAAGACTCTGGCTCTGCAGCTCACTTTCTGGGGCTTTGAAATGCAAATCACTAAGTCCAGTAGACTGAAACTCAATCTGAATTACTCAGAAGTGTCAGAACAACAAAGGCTATGAAAGTGCAGTGCCCTATTTAACAAACCTTTGTGAAGAGATCATGGTGGAGAAAGTGTGGAGTTTGTCACCTGAAAGTCTTTAAAAACTTTTCTGCATAATCACAACTGCCAGATCTTTCTGAGCAAGGATTAGATAACACAGATATAAAAGTTCATCCAGTTCTCCAAAGACAATCCTAACAGTTTTATATAATGTGATTTAAGAGTGGTGGTGCAAAGTGTGAAGAGCATGACAAGTTGAGGGCCAAATCCTCAAACCCAGCTTTATTCAGCCATGATTTCTGCAGCTCACATCCTGCCTCAGTGATGCACATGAAATGTCCTTAGTCCTAGTGAAGTTCCACCTCTGCAAGGAGACATGAGGAAATGTATGAGAATCCCCTTGTCTGGATGCTTCCCTGACAGACTGCTTCCTCCCATGCAATAATTAGCAGGCATTAATTCACCATAACTATTTGTTCCTGTAAAATTTTGGAGAGCCACGGGCCTTCAAAGCCCACACCAGAAATATCCCACGCAGTCATTAACTGTGTGATTCACCAAATTTAAATGCTGCACAAAAATATCCATGTGGACACTCATTTCCAGATATGTGACATCTGATTTCCTTCTTTTCCAGAGCTTGAATTTAAATATACCCATGAAATCCCCTCATTTACCATGTGGTTGCCTTGTTCCCTCACAGATATGGGGCTACCTCCTGTTTTCCCAGCTGCTCCTGCTCATTTCCCCTCTCCAGGTCTCACACTCAGCACACTGGCCTAAACCCTCCTGCAAGTTGTCAGGTACATCATTCCACAAATAAAACACCTCACAGGAGAGACCCCTTTCCTTAGGAGAAGAGAATAAAGAGGTAGAAAAGATACACTGGAATCTGCTTCACATTTACTCAGCATTATGCCAGTAAATTTACAAAGCAAAATAGCCCTGACTGTGCTGGGAAGGCTTTTCAGAGCAGACCTCAAGGTTCATCTTGAGGAGAGTGCTTTGCAATGTGACTGGAAAGGTCTGTTGGCTTCCTGACACACTGATAATACTTCTGGGTGTTCAATGTGGTGGCCACTGCCATTGGGGGCTCAAAGATGCTTGGCAGAGTTCTGGGTGACAGCCAGAACCTGCCCGTCCTCCTGCTCCACCTGGGCACAGAGTGGTTTGCCCTGCAAGCAGAGCCAGGCTGTATTTCCATGTGGGTTCACTCCAGAGAAAGGGCACAACCACAACACCTACAGCAGCTCCTTGCAGAGCTGAGTTGATGTTTCCACCAGGCTTTTCTACCTTGCAACCCATAGATCAGTGCAGGCTGCTGAGTTTCTCACCTAATTGTACCCATTTGGGATCTCTAAACACAGTTTCCTACTAACGCAGCCAGGAATCTCTTTTCAGATGAAAAGAGCAACTCCCTGCTTTATGTGAGGTGAAGCCTTAGGTCAGCCTTTTGCTGCTACAAAACACAGATGAGCTCAGCAAAGGTCTTTTAAGCAAACAGACCTTCTTAGACCTAATTTCAACCACCAGTGGAGAGTTTGTGCCATCATTCTTTCCAACCAGTCAACATCTGTGAGCTCAGCCATTTTGTCTCCCCAATAAGTTACCTCAGATCAGCACTATCAAAAATATAAATAACATCTTTATCTCATCCCATTGCCATTCCTACAACAGGTAGAGAGCTGGAGCATCCTGCTGAAATAGCAGACAGAAATTCATCCTCTTGTTTGAGCCCGAACACCTGTGCACCATCTCACTTGCATGAGATGGTTATTTGGCAATTTATAAACAGAGCTCTGAGACTAATACCTGTGTGCTCTATGGCTGCCTGTTTACCCCCAGCTCCTGTTTGGCATCTCCCATCTATTTAAAGGAAAAAAAAAACAAACCCAAACAACAAGAAAACAAAACAAATTATATGAATAATGAAAGACTGTGCCATGAGATACCTGCCCAGAACAGAGCGATTAATTCAAATTAGCATAGGGACTTTAGTGGGCCATGGGGACACAATGATTTATGTGAGATACACTTCATGCTAGAATAACAAAGGAGACTTACTCACTTCCATCTATTACAGCAATTAGAGAGGAAAAAAAATTAAAAGGACGTGCAATATTTCCATGGAGGTTAAGATAAAGATACATCTATATCAGTCCTTGGTGCCCGTGGTTTCAACCCAAAATTCACCCTCAGCACTTCCTAAATCTTCCCAGCGCCCATCCCTGCAGACACGAGCCTGTCTCCCCTCTCCCCAGCAGGTTTCACGTGCCTCTATCACACCTTCTCAAAGGGAAGTAAAACAAGTGTGGGGAAAGTGCAAACAAACAGAAGCTGCCACATACATGTTCTGGAAGAGCTTATTCCTGTGTGGGAAGTGCTACTGTGTGATAAAGGACTTTTATATCTGGGTGAGTGTAATGCCCTGGGATTGTGCCAGCAGTGCCAAAAATGGAGATTTTCACAGCCCTGGTTAATCTGGGTACAGAAACCTTGTGCAGGCCAAAATTAGATTTAGTTTATATTAACACTGCTCATTGCTCACAGTGAGAGTTATATTGCTCAGAAGGAAACCTTTGTGTGTCATATAGGTGTACTGTGACCTAAGGTACCTACTTGGTATCCACAAGGTGAACAAATATTCCATGAAAACTTTTGCCTGCCTTGTAAACATAAATCAGAAAAATTTCTGATTTGAAGTACCACGTGCAATTTGGTTTTTTTTTTTTTAACCATGCATTTTTAATGAATGTGAAAATGACCTGACTAAACCCTAGAAATTTATATTAATAAGGATCACTCAGTAAATAAAAGCATCCAAATGCAATGTTGTCCCCTATGGCCAGAGACAATACCTTGTATTTGCCTTAGCACAGTGAAGTCACTGAACTGATAAATAAATAACAACCAGACCCAAGACTACTGTCATCATGATGTGCCAAAGAAAACAACACACCGCATTTACCAGGAACAAAGGCAAAAACAATACCTGGCATAATATGGTTTGCAAGATAAAATTTAACGATCCTCTGTAGTAATTAGCAAGTACACGAAGCTGGTAAGCAGAGAAAAAGGGACATCTCCTGTTCTGCATCTCAGGCTGTCAGCCGCGGATCGGGAGTGAGAACCTGCCTGACAGTGACAAGGCACAGCGGAAAGCGTGGCACCGCTCGGCTGGCAGGATTTCATCAAACCACAGCTCCTTCAGAAGGGCAAATTAGCTGTTCTTGTTCTTCTTCCTGCCCCTCCTAAAATATGCTGTCTGCGTCCAAATAGAGACATCGGGACACGAGACAGCTGGGCTGTCAGGGATGCTGCTAACCCAGATCTGTCAAGGTGAACATGTGAGAGACTTCAGCTCTCCATAGGCTGGGTGGAGGAGGAGAAGTCTGGGCTGTCCGTGCTAAGCTGCTGCCGCCAGGGAGTCAGGAAACTTCCTGAATACACAACTTACTCAACCTTTTGTGCCCTGTGAGGATGCTGCCCGCAGGTACCCGCATGGAGGGGCTGCTGCTAAGGCAAGATAAAAATCATGCCTTGCTCTGTAGAGCCAGGATTGTCCCACACCCAGCAGGTTTTCTTTACCTGGGACTCAGGTACCCACAGCACCACTGTGATTGGATTGAACTCTCTGAACAGAAAAGAACTCTCCTGCAAACCCAGGAGCATTTGATCTGCTTTTAGTTTTTCTGTAGCAGAAAATCCTTTAAGGCTCTGTCCTACAGGTGTTGGCACCCTTTGGGGTGAAATGTTAAAATCCTGTCTGCTCCATTTAAGAGCTGGTGGTGCTTTGGTTACAAGCTGGAGTTCACCACCACCTCCCTGGCTTCTCCCAGAGATAAACTTTAAATTTTGACACTGTTTTCTAAAGGTTCTCGTTGAAATTCAAGTTTTGCACATTTTTGGACTTTGCATGCACAGACAGAATCACCACTGTAGAAGAGAGAAAAAAATTGTGGAAATAAGACTTAGAGAGCATCCTGTGAAGAAAAGACTACACTGGTAAGTGATGTCCTGACACATGCTCAGCAGATGCCTTTTCCAGAGGAATCTGGTCAATATTAGGATGAGTTAAGAGAATACTTAGAGAAAGCAATAGGTGTTTTCAAAATGGATGGGCCATTAACAGCAGATAATTGAATACCTGTGGTTAAGAAGAGCCATTGAGTTCAATAGGAGCTGCACATACATCTGAAGCCAACACAGGCTTTTGACAGAGCCTGGATAAGGTGATGTGGAAGCAGAAGATTTCTGAACAACAGGAAAAGAAAGCTCTAGGTTACAATAAAAAATCGGGGGTGAAAAGCAAACAAACAAACAAACCATAAACTGAAGCTAAAATATTTTCAGCGTGACCAAACTTTTTCCAAAATAAAAAGCTTGGGTGGAAATTTGTGATTCACTCTCTCTGGTGCTGCTTTGTAGATAGAGTCCCCCTTTGTTCAGGTCTGGTCTGGGCAAAAACAAAGTACTGGAATGTTTCACCAGCTGTAGCCCTTCATCTTCTACCATTTATGATGAGGAAAGTTGTATGCATATTTATATATAACTCATAGAACTTTCGGAATTCAAATTCAGTGTTCCTTGGGTCACTAAATTTTGTTCCTGTCCAAAGAATAAGAAAACTGCTGCTACATCAAGATATTCTTGCTTGCTCAAGAGCTTTGACATCCTCCAGACCTAAAAATGAGGCTTGTCAAGGGTTTTATACAATTTAATAATCTCCCATAGGGAGATGACGGAATTCTCATGACAACCTGAATAAAGAGTTTTTTGGAATACACACTTCTGGCAGACACAGGTGGATCCCATTTCAGCTCTTTGCAAATCCAGCAAGTGCTGCAGGACCTCTTCTGCTGCCTTGGCATCATCTTCTGGCCTGTGAGCAACCTCCAGCCTCCAAGGCAAATGAATGCAGTAATGATCCTCCAAGCAATAATGAAGCATCACAGGCAGCACAGGACTGAGATCAGCTTCTCACTGACTTACAGCAAAGCACTCAGCCTGTGTGTAGGGTCACAGCAATGGATAAAGTCAAAAAGAAGATTTCACAGACTTCCTCCATGCTGTGAGCCTTGACTTCCCTGATAGGGAGGTCCCAGAGCTGACCTGAGCCGTTTGGCTCTTTCTCTCTGACCTTACACCATATCTGTTACCCCTTTTACATTGCTTAGCACACATCTTCTCATTTTTTTTCTTCTCTTTTTCTTTGGCTTCAGCTGCCATACATTTGATTATCTCCCTGCTTAACTGAAAAAGGCATTCCACATATTCCTGTTGCTTTTGCTTTGGCATTAATTATGCTCTGTTTTTGTCTTGAATTTGGATTCTGGCTGTACATTTGCAAAGTGGATTTTCTGGGAATTCATGCAGCATCATTTGTCAGCAGCTGCTCTCCAAAACTGCCTCCTGAAGAAGATCCTGTGCCAGACAAAAAAGCCTGCAAAGTTTGAAGGGGCTGTGCAGAACTTACAAGATTTTCTCCTAATTAAAAGTTTAATATTTGTATTAAGTATTTGAAATAGAAGGTGAATTTATTCAGCCTCAATATTATTTTCCTGTATATTTTGTTGATATGCAAAGGTATTTCTTTGCTGCTTCCCAATACTTTTCCTGTATTCCTATAAATCCGTTGATTACAGTTGTAAAATACAGATTAGCTCTCAATTTTCTTGAAGACAGTGTTAGGACTTAATCTATAACACTCTTCCCAATACATTTGAAAAGGGCAGAATTGAGAATTTCAGAGATATAAAGCATACTAATGTCTGTGTTATGTGACACTTCACAGACATTTTTCCCCAAAATAAAAATGGTTAATTTAATCAAACTTGGATTTTGAATCTCCAGTCACTGATAGATGGATGTTCCCCTGATAGAAAATAACATTTAACTGACATCGATACAGACAAAAAAAAAAGCTTTCTATCTCCTAGCTTTGGTTGTACTTGACCCATTTTGTTTTGAATAACTACTTTGAGAGCTAAAATAATCACAGATTCACTCTGATTCTCAGTTAGTTTTTCTGATGTATTTTTGCGAATCCCGGTTATGCATGAGGGCCAGAAGCACAAACGACATGGCACAAACTACCCCAGTAACCTTAAACACAAATATTTTGAGGCAATTCCAGAATGATATATTGGTCTCCCAAAGGTGGTTTACAGTCACAGTTTTGTTTACAGATTATTCCTTTGTAATGGCTAAATATTTTTCTGGTAGTGAAAACGGAAGATGTTATATTTATCACTTGAGAGATGTTGAATATAAAATTGCAACCTGCATTATTCAGCTTTGTGTGAGGTCTAGCAGCACCAAAAATTCTCTTTAGCCTGAAAAATATCTGTGGAAGGCTCCATTTGTATCAGGAATTAAATAGAGAATGAGGAACTTGACCACTTGAAAATAATTTGTGTCTCTCCCCCAGCCTCTACTTAGTCTTAGTCTTTTCCTAAAAAATAATTAGCTATTGTGAAAAATGCTCACGGAAGTTCTGTACACTGAAAAGAAGAGGGGAAAAAAATCACAGATTTTTATCCTTGCAGCTGACAAGGAAGAAATGACTGTGAGCCAGTATGCTTTGCAGATTTGGGAACACCTTGTGCAAGTGCAGTGGTGTCAGTGATGCTGCTGGTCCTTTTGGGAGCAGTGACCTTTGCAAAGAGCAGCAGCACCCACAAACACTAAATTAGAAAGACAGAGGAGGAACACACAGAGTCCATAAACCTGGAGCCAGCTGTTTAGAAAGTAGCCCATAAATATGAGAACCCAGCTCACGGAGCAGTGGCAGCTCTCTGCCAGGCAATGTCACCAGGAGCTGTGCCCTTCCACTACAGAGCATAGATGTTTTTAATATATTTATATACTTTTTTTTCCAGTCCATCAGGATTTGTGCTTGTGCTCTGCGAATCCATCAGGCAGCTCTGAAGGCATAACAATAGCTGGTCAAGGACGGAGCACACAATGTCTTTTCACAAGGGGCAAAGGCAATCAAGAGATTTCACACATATTTGTGCTGCCTGAGAAACATCCTTAATGTGTGGGGACACAGACAAGGGTAAGAGCAAGAAAGATAAATTATCTTGCTCCTAGCTACAGTCAGCCTGTGGATAGAAGCAGATTGACACAGTTGAGTACAAGCACCACGAGCCAGAGACTGTAAATACCTGTTAGAGTGCAAGCTGAGCTGAGCAAGGAAAAATGTCTGTCTCCTTCCTCCTAACCCTTCTGCTCATCTTTATCTGTCTCTCCTGGTAATTTTATCATCCTTCTCAGAGAGCAGAGAGGGGATGGAAAGGGTAAGTGGCATTTCTAACCCCAACGCTGGATATTAAGGGTGAGGTATTTAAATCGGCAAGATAGATTTAAGAGTCATCAGCCTTCGGAGACAAGCTCTTAGATTAGCAGCTCTAAAAACTCTTCAGGAATTACATCTAAAGCAACCCAGACAAAGCTTCCCAGTAATCCCATTTTTGCACATTTGCAGAAATGGATTGAGGAGGCTAAAAAACATTCAGCCCTCAGAAACCCCATAGCTTAAGTGGCTACTGCTGCAGACTTTGGCTAATTACACTGCCAGGTGTGGATGCTACAGAAAGATTTAGGTCTGAGAAGAAAAATTATGAAAATTTGAAATATTCCTATTTTCCCTCCTCCTAAGTCCTTCTGTTTCTGCATGTGTTGTGAAACTGCTTCTGCTTGGTGTTGCTGAGGCTTGTACAGAGAAAGCAACACACTGGGACAACATCTCACTGGATTCATGTCTGGCACTGCATCATCACTCCTGAGCAGATTGAGATAGCAGGGATTGACCAGATACAGCCAAGAAAATAAGGGACAACCTCTAGGATTCCTTGTGCCCTTAGCACTTGTGTATAGCAAAGCCTGCACTTTGGACCTGCCCCAGGACAAAGCTCACTGAGCTGCTTTCACAGGATAGTCCCAGCAGATCACACCTATATGGAGCACAGAGAGCTTTGGGATTGCCTCATGGAAACCCAGATCCAGCAAAAGGTCACTAAGAAGCTGATAGTGCTGCTGTGCCCAGGATCTGGCTTTCCTCATCATTCAAACTGCAAAATAGAATTCTCCTTTACTCCGTTCCAAAGGGCGTGTGCAGGTTTCCCTTCATGGAAGGTCAAGGGGCAGAGAGCAGCTGAGTGTCTAAACCTTGTCCTGTCATTCACAGGGAACAAGGAGGGCATGGAAGCCTGGAAATACTTCCATTAATTTATAATGGAATTATGCTCAGCTGTAGCTATGCCTAACCTAATGAGGACTGCATCTGGGAACATCCCAGAGAATCTTTCAGCAGAGCCCCTGCTCCACAAGCAGATGTGGGCCACAGCTCACTGCAAACATGTGTAATGGACAGGAAAAGTGGGAGTCTTGCTGGTCACTTTGTCTGCTGACATTCCTGCACTGGGAAAGACATGGGAGAGCTCTTTGTACTGAGGAATTGATGTCCTGAATTCCAGGAGCAGCATGGTGATCATCTGGACACACGGCCATATGGCAGGTCATGTGTGCCAGGAGAAGCTCCCAGGAGAGGAGTTTCCACCTTCAGAATATGACTGCTCATCACTGTCCTCCAGATTGCAACAGGCAAGACACAGAGCACCCCATCAGACTCGCAGAGAGGTTTATCAGAGAACTAACATGTTATGTACGTAGGAAATTCAGTGCAATATTGAAATATGAATAAAATAGAATTCATTGGAATAATATTATCAATGTGTCTTGAAATGCAGCAGCAATACAGCTTGATAGTCTCCAATTGAATATTCTTGTTTTGTTTCACTTCAACATCTGAATTTTCTTTTCTTACTTTGATTTGGAACTCATTTCAAGTACAAAGAATTTACTACAAAACAGGGAAAAAAAGTTGCTCATCGGTCAAAGGCAAACTCTTTGCATTTAACATGGAAACACAGCTCCTCACAACAGTGTAAATCCCTGATCAAAAGATAAATTTCTTTTTTTTTTTAATCAAATATTAGTGATTACTGTAAGGATCACTGCAAACACCAGCTTCATGAGCGTTAGAGGAGCCTACTGAACTCAGGATCTAAGCAGACATGCTAATAACCCTAAATTAGACTAGAGTTTACTGAATATTAAGATTGCTGAATATTAAACAGGAAACTTGTAAATTCCAACACAGCTGATCATCCTCTAAATGAGCCAGTGAATAAAATCATTCCTGAAGTGCTCAAGTTCATGTACTGTTGAATTGAATTTTTCATCTCTGATTGAAGAGCAGAATGACTCTGTGTTTTCTTAGTTTTTATCTCCGTGGAGAGCTAAAGACAGCTACTGTCATCTTGTATGCTAGGTCTGTCACTCTTGGGACATCTTGCAGTGGGAGCCTAAGTGTATTCAATTTTTAAGTGAAGTCTTCTCAAATGCAAGATACAAGCTGTGAAAAAAAAATCTTACCGAAAGAGGAAATAAGAAATTAATTGCTCAAGTTGCAAGTCAGAGGAAAAGGCACACTTCTCTGCTGTTTAATTTTCAGAGAGAAGGAAAACAGAAGAAAAATCACAACCAAACGCAACATTTCATCATTAAAACCACAATTAAATCAAAACATCAGAAATAATGTCTGCTTGCTGTAATTAAAACTCAAGGCACAGGAGTGAGTGCCTTCGAGGCAGCTCTCATTGCCTGCCAGAACCCATATGTTTGCTTAGGTACCAGGTTGAGAGCTGCTTAAGAAATGCTGACACACATATTCAGTTGATACATTAGTGGACTGAGTGTAAACAGCAACAAATACATTTTACTTGTGAAAATAGATAAGTTAATTACATTTTTTTGTGTTTATATATATATATATATAAACACTTTTCATTAGTACAATGAAGAGTGGCCTGGAGACAGGAAGCCATAAATAAGATAAAAGGGATTCTGTGCTGTACCTGAAAACTCTTCATCCCACCCTTCCTCTTCTTTTTTTCACCTTGTTTTGTTCAAACAGGCTTTGAGTGAACAATTGCATCAACCTGGGTCTAGCTGCCCATCCACAGGAGCCCTCAGGAATTTTCCCAGTCCCCAGGGACGTGGCTCAGCCCAGCTGGAGAAAGATCCTCAGACATTTTTTGTTCGGGTGATGTTCCAAAACACCTGTGCATTACCCAAACCAGCTTGGTGGTACTGAATGAGCCCATAAACTAAAGTATTGGACTAGTAAGAGCTTAATTTTTTTGTGCTGGAGGAAGTGTGTCATAACCAATGCCTTTCTATTAAAAATTAATTGTCTCAAGCAGCGTGACACTAAAACTTAAATTTGCAGCTCACTCTTTTAAGGTGCTGAACTGCATGGCTTTAATCCCCCGAGGCATTAGTGCAGGTACTTAAAGTTTGTACGAGTGTAGTCTTATTGATGTAAGCACTTGGTTAAAAGGGGCCAGATTACAAAGCTTCTTTGAGGATCTAGCCCCGAGCACTGAAAAGAAACAGTTCAGGCCAGAGACATCAGAGTGGGCTTGAGCCCACATGTGTTATTTGCATTTGGAATGAAAGCATTTTAAGAATTTAATCACTTTTGAAAAGCATTGTGCAGAGACGATCCCCAGTCATTTTGAGGAACTAAGTCCTCTTAAATTCTAATTCTTACCCTGCTGCTTATTCACAAAATAGCTTTAAGGAATATCTTGGCGTGCCTCAGCTTTTCCATCCCTACAATACATACCTCAAAGGGCCATTGTGCCTGTCATTAAATAGTGCTGGGAAAGCACTCTGAATATCTGCACTGGTATATATATTCCGGGAGAAATTATTACTGTAGCATTAGTACCATATGAAGTTTGATATAAATCCATGAACTATACCATTGGTTACAATTCTTTAAACACTATCTCCTGCATAAAGATATTAAGTGAAAGAAATAGTTGACTACTTTAGAACATGGTTCTCTAAAACCTTTATTCTCACAGCTATATTATATTCAAATGTCAGAATATATCCAAACCCTTATTTTTATTTTAAGCTTGGCTGATTTATTGATGGCTGTGCTTAATTTTTAAAACATTTTCTCCTTTAGAAATTAGTCTTCTGTCAACCTCTCTAATGTACACAATCTGGAGTCACAGCATTCATCTTAAGCAGCTTAGCATTAATGTTTAATTCTGCAGCCCTTACCCTGGCTGTGCAGAACAGTTTGATAGTTTATGTCTTTTGCAATCAGTAGTTAGCATACATTGATGTATTCTCCACTGTACTGATAGTAAGTTGCTGTTCTCTCACACTCTAATTTTTTCCTGGGTTTTCCCCCTTAATTTCTACCTGGTTTAAGATACTTGATTTTTCATTAATAAGTAATTTTGAGAGCCAGCAATTAAAATGCTGAAGGACACAGGATCTCTGGCTCCTCACTGAATGCTGGAGTTCTCGAGATGTTTTTGAATCAGATGGTCAGGGCACCTGTGGGCATGGCAGGTTTATTTTCTTCTGTGGGTCATGGAATGGTTTGGGTTAGGAGGAACCTTAAAACCAGTTCCAAGCCCCTGCTGGGGGCAGGGACACCTTGCACTAGACCAGGCTGCTCCAAACCCCATCCAGCCTGGCCTTGGGGTGTCCCTTGGGCACCAAGGGCTTTAGCCCCCCCAGCCCTTAGTGTTGTGAATAGCTCCTGTCCCACAGAGCAGACCTTCACCCAGGGATTGTTCTTGTTTCAACAAGCAGAAACAATGCATTCAGCCTCTCTCACCCTTCATGTAGGACAGAATAAACCATGGGGTGCCTTATGCACTGATACATCGTCCCCAGGAGAATTTAGGCTGGCTTAAGCACATGCTTTTCTTCATTTTTCATATTTCTGCCTACAGCTGTACATGTCAAACACCTACACTTCTTACACACCCCGGGCTTTGCTGTCTGCTAGAATCCACACTCAAGCAGCCCACTTTTCACACGAGAGATTTAAGGCTGCTGCTCTGAAGTACAGGAGATTGGGTAGGTGAGTGTATGCTTAACATTAGTCCGTGCTCATCTTCTGTTAAACCTAATAGGATTCGGTACTTGTTTAATGTTAATTACACCCTTACGTGGTTTATGGATTGGGGCCTGGATCACTGATTTGATTACAATTAGGCCTGTGATTGCATGTTCACTGAGCTGAGACCAGCAATGAACCTGCGTGCTTGTCTACTCCGCCCTGCCCTCCTTTGGAGTTACAGAAGTCACTCCACTGGCAGTGCTGAGAGGTTTCTCTTAGCCTCATGGTAATGATGGATTAAAAAATAAAAATACCATTACTCCTTTTCTCAGTGCCTTGTGACAGTGAACAGATAGAGCTGTCTCAATGAGAGGGTGAGCAAACCATCTCCAAAACACAAACCTTTTACATCTTTGGTACATGAATATATACATGCATTACTCCCATCCAGAGAAGCTGTAAACAAGATGAACTCTTCTAACCTCAGTCAAAACTGTCAAACTGAAAACCAGAGAACAAATGCTCTGGTGAAAAGGAAGAGGTAGAGCAAACTTCAGCGGAGTCACAAAATCTCACACCTTCCACTGTGAAAAGCAAAAACTCAAGGGAAGAAATTCCCATCCTGCTAAACACTAACAGGCTTAGAGCTCAGTGTGACTGCAGCAATTTAACTCTTTCTTTCAGAGGCAAAAACCCACTGTCAGCTGGAAACAATATTAATTATAGAGGCAAAAAATTCAGAATTCATTTTATTCAGGGCAATGCTTACAGAGTTTTTTAAATAGTTAATTTCCTCATGCAAACTGTCTTCTCTAGACAAACACAAGAAGAAAAACCCTGATATCCTCATCATAATGGTCTTGTGGGTAAGGTAACAGATTGGGAGTCACTCCCAAGGTCTGTGTCCTTTTCGTGTCTTATCTTTGAGAGACAGATTGTGAACCAGTTATTCTCATTGATGAGTAGCACTTGCACTAGTTGCCCCATACAAAATAATGATACAGCTCATGCAGGCACTCATCCATCACTGCAAAAAAGACACTCTCAATGTAACCTTTAGGTTGAAAGAGGTGTTCAGGGAAGTCACTATCTCCTCCTGCATTTAGCACAAAGGTCTCCCTGCAGCTGCCATGTCAAAGGATCTGCAATATAAGTAAAGACAACCTCAACAGTAGCCAGAAAATATCTTTCTAGAATATTTAAGTAAAGGCTATTGCAGGCAAAATATTAAAATATTTTCTGCTGTAAAATCATTGTCATCCACGTCCCTACATCTCAATGATCTTAGAGGTCTTTTCCAACCTAAATTGTTCTATGATTTTGTTTGAGGCCTCAAGGACAAATTTGAGTCTAAAATATAAAAGAAAATGAATAGTTAAATACGGATTCATACACAAAAGCTTAGTTCTTTTTTTATTTCCATAAATGGCGATCATTCAAACTATCAATCATCTGGAGAGGAAGAATCAGCAGGCAATCTAATTCAAGGAATTAGATTGTAATGTCTGATGTAGATCTACCAGTTAATTTAAATAATGAGTCACCTGGTAGGCAATCAAATCTAGGTCAGGACATTTAGCAGGCTGAAAATAATGAGTCTAACAGCAACAGAGCTAACAAAACAATCCAGATAATAATGACAGCACAGAATGACAGTCCTAACGTAATCAGACAGTGTGCACAAACTGTAAATAGACAGAGTAAAGAGAATGAACTTGTGTAGGGAGGCAAAACATGTTCTCCAATGAAACTATTATAGAAGAATTATGTTTGGTTAAAAGGAAGCATAGTGACAATCACAGTGAGGACATGCAATATTTATGTGCTCTGACTGCATCTACGATACCAGTGAAAGCCTTCTTTCCCAGGTTTTTAGTTTGTTTTACTTTGTATGAAAAGCAAACACTGTAAATTTGATTGTTGTTGGATTTAGGAAGTGAGGCCCCCCATTTTCCTACTGCCCTTTCTTGGCATTTTCTTGAAATAATTTTTGATCTTGATTTTAGAAATTGCGTCTCGGTTCAAGAAAATAAGACTGGAGGAGAAATAAAGTAAATGTTCAAAAGCAGCTCCCCCTGCAGTCCCCTCTGCCCCGGATCAGGATATTGGAGACACAGCTATCCCAGGTAGCAGGGTCAGGGAATTTCAACCCAGCATCTTCCACAAGCCCCTCACCTAACAGATGTCTTGGAGCCCTGCTCCCCGAGCAGCCCAGGGGCTGTCACCTCCCACAGGCACTTCTGCTCCTGAAAAGCACGAGCAGGAGATGTGTTTGAGTGGGAAACACTAGATGTCAGCAGCCCTCCTTGCTCTCCAAAGGGTGCTGCCTGCTTAAGAAGAGTTTGTAGTTTATCCATCTGCTCCTCTCTGGATGCACAGTTCCCAAATCATGGGATTTTTAAATCCACAGTGTCCTGACTGTGTCCAGCTGCCACAAAGTGTTTTCTTGTGTGTGATTTCAGCCTTGTTCATTCACACAAGCAGAGGGTAATGTGTTCTGTTGGTGTGTCAGGAAGTTGGGGTCTGAAAATTCTCTTTTGTACAACCCACAGCGCAAAGCATGTCACTGACTCTGCCAGGGAGGTCAGACCCTCTTTCCCAAGTGTCCTGCTCCAGAAATTTAAGAAATATAGAATCATTAAGATTGGAAAAGTCCTCTAGGATGATCAAGTTCCCATTAACCCAGCACTGCCAAGCTCACCTCTAACCCACATCCACAAGTGCCTCATAATGCACCTCTTTTAAATCCCTGCAGGGATGGTGACCCCTCAAGCAGTGCCCTGGGCAGCCTGTTCCAAAGCCTGACCTATGTTTTAGTTTGGAGTGGGGTTTGTGGCTTTTTTGGGTTCTTTTTTGTTCTTCTTTTGTTCTTTGAGATTAGCTCTTTGTTAGCAATGACACTACCAAGTTTTTCAGACAAAATGTGGAATGGCGACAGATTTACCTATTGAGATGAATTTTATAATCCATTACCCATATGATGCTCCAGGCAGCTGGAGCTCTGCTGGCTTGTCACTAATGCTGGGCTGTTGGGTTTATTCAGCTTAAACTAATCAGGGAGCATATAGGAGATGACTATCAAATAAATATCCTTCAACTTCAGCATCTCATTATGCCTTCAAACCTGGCATCTCATTATGTCCTAAAATGAATGATGGCACTACTTACCATAACTCCAGGTAGCTAGCTAATGCTGAACAGCCAATTTTTTCCCCTTTGTGAGCTGATTATTTAGTTTATAATTACAATTTCAGTTTTAAAAGCATTGTTGTGTTCCACTGACAGATTTTAAAAAGTGTATGGCTTTGTAGCTCAGCTTTATGTTTTCCAAGTATGTCATGGACTACTTCAAGAGAATCTGTGGGAGCTCTTGTGATTCCTTACATCATGACTTTTTTTTCTTTGAAAAGTCAAAAGAGAATGATCAGACTTTTTTGTTACCTACATCAGTGAGAATTATCTCTGCCTATGAACTGGACCTACTGTGGTGATAAGGCAGTACCTGGTAGCTACTTGCAAAAACTTAATCAGATTTCAGAAATGAAAAATGGGTGAAGAGTCTAAACTGGGGTTTATTGAAATGCAAAAATTTCATCTTCTAATATAATTTAGTTATTTCTTCTAGGACTTCTAAGTTCCACTGCAAGACAAGTGGTGAGAGGAAGAAGAGATTGCAGATAAGTCCATCTTCCCTATTCTGCTGTACTGTGTGTAACTATCCACATTTTTCAAAGTCAGATGTCTGTTTTGATGTTCTAATTATTTAATTTTATGTTAATCTGGTTTATGTTTTCTCAAAGATAACAGGAACTCCCTAATACATCAGAGAAGTGGTGTTCAATGCACAAAGAAGGTTGTGGAGTATTTTGAGGTCCACTTCAATGAAGGGACCCTTATATAATGAGAAATAATAGCTAAAAGCTAGCCTGAAGGTTTTAGAATACACAAGAAAGCACCAATCTGTAGGGACAAGACGGAAATCACAACCTTATCCCTAATTCACATATTTAATTTATATAATTTGTTTCACCACTTTTGGAGACTGTCACATCTGGAGACTCTTCCACAACTGGAGAGTAGCACCTTTAAGCTGTAAATTGTAACATTTGGCTAGCAGGGCCTCTAAAGTGCTAATCCCAGAAATAGCAATTTTCCTCTTTTTACACATACTTTAGAGTTTTTTGTATGCCTGAAATAGTAATGCCATATGTAATTCTCTTTCTAGCCAAGCCTACTTAAAATGCTCGCTCAGAAGTAATAAGTGCAATATTTTTTCTAATCAGGTCCCCTTGGAATGAAATCATGGAAAAACTGTTCCTGCCAGCTCATGCTGATTACCTGTGTGTCTCATTACTCTAAACCCTATCTGACAGCCACACAGTCGTAACTGTCTTTCAACAAGAGCTACCACCGAGTCTTTTGAAATAATTTCATTTCAATTTTAGCTGGTTCTAGCTTAAACAGCACATTTAATTGCCTAATAAGCAGTTCATAAGAAGAACATAATTTCAAAGTAAAATGTTGGACCTACCTGGTCTTTGACAGTGAGGGAAATTAGAGATGCCTTTTAAGTCCTCCAGTGCAAGTTATTCTGTAGCAGAGGAATCAGCAATCTGGAAACTCGTTAGAATACTGATTGCACTTTCAAAGTATGCACAGAATTAAAAAATAATAATAATAAAAATTACTGTAAATATTAAGCAATTACTGGAAGCAGAAGGTAGAATATTTTAACTGTTTCAGAAGTAGCAGTAGGCTCCAAAGTAATAAGAATCCCAGCAGGTTTGTTTTGTCTATAGGGAAGCCTGCCCACGCCACTGGAAACTGCTATTTTATTACACATAAAATATCTGAGTAAATGCACAGTGTACCATGTGCAGGGGCTAATTTTGCCTGATCTCCCATGAAACAAAGACAACAGAACTCAGTCCATGTGTTTTTCCTTTTAGCCCCATTATCTGTGCCTAATGAACTCCCAGTTCCAGAATTCTGCATTATCTCAAGGAGTCCCAGAGATGACAGACTGGACTGAGTGTTGTTAAATCCCTGAGTTAAACAGGGAAATTCCCTCAGGACTTCCAGCAGGTGGACTTCAACCACCAGTGTTGGAATATCTCACCTCCACTGCTTTGTCCCCACGTGTCCTTTGGTGTGTGCAAATGGGATGGATCCTCTTGGCCGCTTGCAAGACCCACGTCTGGCAGGGGAAATCCAGGCTGCAAGGGAAAGCGGGCAGGGAAGAGGGCAGGAGAGCCAGAGTCCTTCAGCCTGGAGCTGGGACATTTTCCTTTGGAAAATCTTCTGGGGTTCATCACATCCAAACAAAGCATGGCCACAGACCTCAAGTCCTAATTCACCAGGTGAGCAAGTCCCTCACCTTCCGGATTTTTTGTCATGTTGAGTCCTCAATTAATTAAACATTAAGTCCTAAAGCCTCCCAAGGCAGAGATAATGGCTAAGAAACTGCCCCTTTTTTGTCCATTTTGCATGGCAAAGCTTTTGATTTTTCTAGACAATGTGTTTTCCTGCCAGAGTGAATATTTCTAGGATGCATAAAAACTTCTGGCAAGTTCCTGAGGAGTGAAAAATGGCTGACAGACGCAGTAAACTACTAACATGGGCATTTATTTGACATCCAGGAATGTTTTCTGTATCTGAAAGACAGTAAAGCCAGTTACTACAGGAAATACTCTATAGAAAGGCAATAAAATCAATTAAGATTTGTAATGGAAATGCTTTTCTATTGAAAAAATGTTCAGTTCTGGAAATCGATGCATTTTGTGAGTAAACTCTGAGTAAACTGTACAAATAAAAAAGAAAGAAAATAATTAAACCCCATTATATTTATGAGGTCAAATGCACTGTCATATATCTGTTCATTGTTTTGAACTACTTTTTCTGATTTTATGAGAACATTATAAATTGGATGACCAAGAAAAAAAAATTCTAAAATTTCTATGCTCTGCTTTTATCTGAATTAAATTAGAGACCTCTGACCTCATTTTAAATTAAATATTATATTATTAAGTTGCAGCAAATTTTTCATCAAAATATTTCTAAGAAAAAAAAAATGAAACAAGAAACTCTAGCTGTAAAGAACAAAGTTAAATAAAATTGCATAGCAATATTTAAGAAATATTAGTAAATACAAAAAGTATTGCTGAAGAAAAATCAATTTTCTTTGTCCATCAGCTCAAAAAAGAATTGCCTGATTTTACTCTCAGAAAATGAGGAAATAATTTCTTCTATGAATATTGAAAAACTGATAAACTAGAAGTGTAAACTATGAAGTCATAAATCAAATACAAAACAAATTTCAGAACTGATCAAACAATAACTCATTTTCTGCTATAGATTTCTCTATATGTTTGCCTGTGACATACTCTTTTAACCTGTCTTTTTCTGTGCTTTTTGAAATTATGCTACATTCAGCTCCTCAAGAAAATTCTTATTAGTGAAAGCATTAATCATTGGTTAATTGTAATTACTTAGCCTGTGGAAAATTTGGGAACGGAATTAGACTGTGACTACAAGTCAAATAAAGTTTGCTTTTCCTATTGATTTAAACATTTTTGAGACAGATGTCCAATATGGTTTGCTTGGCATTTTAGGTTTGTTTTTTTTTTTTGATGCTTGGTCAATGTGCTGAATAATAATTGAACTCACTCTCTACACAAATTTTTGTATCCCATAGAAGTTACCTTGTAATCATCAATTTTCTTAACGATAGAGGACAGCACATATATTGCTTTTCCAATAAACTTGCACAAATGTACAAACCAAGATATTTTTGAGCTTCTATAATTTTTGTTGTTGAACTGAATGTTCCTGACAACTTTAAAAATTATTTAAAGCCTGCACTGCACACTTTGATACCTTCTGTAAAGACATTTAAACTTTTTTCAGTGTCACAGTCCAATGCTCTTTCCTTTATTTATGCTTGGAAGGGCAGAGCCTCAACAGGGTATCAGTGCTGGGAAAGGGCACTGTCTGCATCCGACTCTGGGTTTTCTTCAGTCAGTCAGGAATGTGAAAGTGAAGATAAAGGACTTAATTTTTCCATCATTGGAGTTATTGTCTTTTTTCCTTTCCCTTTTTTTTTAATCACCTCAAATGTTGATGACTTCAACTATTAAAAGTATATTCATTTTTTCAATTTTTTTTTTTTTAAACTGGATGAGGATCCTTTCAGAACTAATCAACCCCATCATGGTAAAATTTTGCCAAAAAATATATATTTTTAAACTCTGAATGACAGCGTAGAGAACTTTCCCTGACAAATCATAATGTCATAACTTAATAATATTTATTTTTATAGCAGATAAATATTTCATGAACATTTAAAGTTACTACAATTTTTTTTCCATGGTTTCCTGAACCAGCCACACATTACCACTTCCAGTGGTAGATTATTTCTCTTTCCTAAAGTCTGTTTTTCTAAACTTAAGTCTGAATAATAACAGCCTTATTTTCTTGTCCATTCAGATTTCAAATATAAAGTTAATGACAACTTATTATTCATGCAGTTTGAATCTCTTGTGAAATACTTGCTTTTAAAAGAATGTCTGAGAATATTCCCAAATGGGAGGGGAAAAAAGCATATTTATTTAGAACAATTTGAGCTGTTTCATTTTAAATTCCATGCCAAAATGCTTCTGCAGTTCCCACCATGACCTCCCATAACATGAGTCATCAGAGATAACTATATCTATTATTATGCTGCAAAAAGGTAGGAGGTTTTGCTTTTTCAAACACTTTTAGCTAACTTTTCCCCCATTTCCAGTGCAGGCTAAGGTAATAATTTATCGCTTGGCAGAAAATTACAAGACTTCCACAGTGACTCATCTATGCTGCTTGGGTTTTACATGGAAGCAGCTGTATAGCACAAGTTTTCCCCACATTTTAACCTGATTTATTCTTAGGTTGAAGATTTTGATGTTTTTTGGGATAACAAGTTGGGTAACAAAGTGAAGAGGTTTTGACGTTACAAGTTTTAGGCTCTTCAGCTCTGAGCTGCTGAGGGAAGATCAGACAGACAAACCTGGCCAACTTCCTGAGCTCTCCTCCATCCCAGCTTCTCTAGAAATCTCTGCTGGCCACCAGCTCAACTCCTACTTGCATTCCTTACCAAAGCATTTGCAGCAAAGCCATGTTTTTCCTTTTCTTTCATCTGTCTTTTTACATGGGGATGATACAATAAAACCCATTAACGAGTTTGCAAAGTCCTCCTAATACTCACAGAATTGTCCAGTCCACAAGGAAGGCCTTGGATGCAGGTCATAGGCCAGATTTCATCAAGCCTTGCAGGTCATTGTATGGGAAGGTGGACTCCTGTAATGAACATCACATCAATAAATAAAAACACATTGTCTTTCTGAGAATTCTTTCCTAGAAAGAAGCATAGTAATAATGAGTACATTCTTACTTACAGAATTCACAAACTAAAGCCATGATTCAAAGCAAAAACTTCAGAAGAGGATGGATACAGAGTATCAGAAGTCAAGACTTAGTAAATAATTATAAAGGACAATATCAGCAAAACATTGCATTGGTGTCTCTACATTTGCTCATGCTATAATTAATCCAGCCCAAATCCTTTTGTAAAAGAAATAAACTAGTAAGATAATTTTAATGAGTTTTAAATTGATGTTATGCTTTGCATTCCCTCTAAATCTAAATGTTGGTAATAATCTCTCTACCAAAATATTTTCTTCTATTATATTTTCAATAACTGCAGTGTATGCAAGCCAAGATATGAGTTAGTGAATAGAGAGAAACATTGGGTAATAGATCATTAACCTTAGGCCCTATTTTAATCTTCATTTCTAAAGGTTTCCCTTTCTTTACACTTTATTCATTTTGCATTTCCTGCTTGCAACAAGCAAATTCAGCAAACATTATTTATCAGAGTTCCTTTGTAGGCAAACAACAGCCTGTGTTTCCTGATGTGTTGTGGAGGACAAACCAAGGAGGCAGATTCCTCAAAAATAAATGGTTGATGCCCGAGTTAGTGATGTATTTCTTTAAACATAGTGGAATTATCCTTAAAAACTGCAAGGACACATAATAAAGTGTCCCAAGAGGAGACTAACTCATGCTCTGACCTTTTATACCAGTTTGGTTATAGTAGGTACTCAATTACCCAATTAAAAGAAAGAATGAGAGAGAGAGAGAGAAGAAAATGGGTATAAATCCATAGCAATATCATCTTGATGCCTCTGATTCCTGAACTGAGTTACACCTTATTCAGAGGCTACAATGAGGCCCTCAAAAGCAAAAATTCTAAGTGCCACAATATTTCTGAAAAAATATTCTGACTGGAATTAAACTTTTTTGATAAACAACTCTTTTTATGAAACTGATATTTTTTCCTGTTATGTAATACCTGAGTTTTCCTGCCCACTTCTTACTTTCTTGTCTTCATAAACCTGGAAATAAGCAATATGTCCTGGTTTGAAAGGAGGAGGAGATACCTTACATCAAAGAGTAAACAACTCATTTCTATCTCAGTAAATGAGGTCATTTTGCGATTTCTCCACTCTGCTTTATTCTTTCTTTCCCTGGGTACTGAACTCTGAAACTAAATTATCCCTACTTCCTTTTCTGAAGGACTGAAAAGGCAAATTCTGTGTACATCATAATTTGCAACAGCCACAGGGGTTTAAATTTTGTAGCCCATACGTAAATGCAACATTTTCTTCTAGTTAAAAGAACTTCTTTCTCTAGCATTACAATGTGTTACTTAATTGCATTGTACATTCCATTTCTTAGCTGGGTGAAAGTTGCAAAGCCCTATAAACAATTAAAAAAAAAATTATTTTTTTCATAAGATACCCAAAGGAATATTTTCATACTAAAAACAGTATTTTCAAAAATATCTAGTTATTTTTGGTTTATTTGATCACTGTTTGTTTGCCAAACATGCTGGATACGTCTGTGGAGGACATTCATTGCTCTTATTTAAAACTGGAGGTGTTCATCAGTTTTCAGATTCCAAGCTCCTTTTTTTCTTGGCATCACCGCCGTCAGCCTGGATTCTGTTGTCGTGTCAGTGGTACCACGCTCAAGTCTATAAATTCATGTGATATTGGAAAGTCTAAATTCCATCGATGTCATCAATCATGAACTGATGAATAACAAAGAGTTTTCAAGGATTTCTTATCCAACAATATTCTGTTGCAAAAGAAACACAAAATCATATTTGTTACATGCAAGACTGATGCTAGTACACACCGAGCGAGATTCTTTACTTAAGTAAGAATTACTTGTGTCACTAAAACAAGTTGGAAGGCTGGCAGTAATATTTGTTACCATGGTACAATTACTTTCATAACTGAGAAAACATTGTTCAGTTTTATTTTCAAAAGAAATTATTGTCTTTTTTCCAAAATTCCATCATTAATCTTTGTAAAGAATGGCTGAGGACTGAATAGAATTATGACCCCCTCTGTCAGGAAGAGAAAGATTAGAATTACAATACTCTTCTGTCAGGAAGAGAAACATTAGATTACACTTCATATTTTACGTGAAGAAAATTGTGGCTACTTTGGACATAAATATAGCCTCTAAGAAGAAAAAATACTGAATTTGGATTGCCAGTGCAATGCTATTATGCCAGAGTAATATAATATCCCCACAGATATGATAGGTGCTTTCAGAAAAGTCCAGCTATGCAACATGATACACTACACTGCAGATGAAACCTTCTCTTAATATATAACCTGCATAACAATTTCAGTGTAATAAACGGTGGGTGGATTTCTTGTTATTGATTTTACCATCCCAGGCAGTTGGAGGTCATCATGCATTTACACAGGAAATACTACAAATCCCAGTGGTCATAAGTTCGTTACTTCAGCCTATTTTCTGGTTTTGTTTTTTTTTTCTAAATAGTTGGTACAGCAGTAAACATGGAGAATAATAATCCTTATGCTTAGCAATTTCTTTTATTGTCCTTTGTATTATATACAATCTTTTGGTGGGAAAGCCCTTAAGAGAAACCAAATCAATAGGAGACTATGAAACTGTAATAGGAGTCTACAAAAATCACTCCAAGAACCATCAGATATAATAGAAAGTGATTATACCTCCATAGGGCTTTTCTTTCTAGGGAAAGAAGGCTAATAATTATAAAAATAAAAGGTAAAAAAGCTTGTTTGCTGTTACTTAGGTTGTGTTATATTCTAACAGGTGCTGAGGGAGGGAAGGTGTCACTGTGATTCTGAACATAAAAGCACAGCAAAAGCTCAGCCCTCAGAGGAGGACTTGCTTCCCAAAGAACTCATGGAAGACTCTTCCAGGGTGTCCAGACTCTTCAAAAGGGAAAATGATATTAAATGGAAAATACTGGAATGCTGAGGAGTTTTTTTTCTCCAGACAGTCTGAGATCACTAAGTGTTAAAGTTCCAAAGCAATTCCTGAGATCCTGTGTTGCACCAGGGCTGTTCAGAGAATAGGCAGGTGAAACAGCTCCTTCATCCAGCCACCAGTACTTCTCTATTTATCTCCAGGAAGGAAATCCCAGAAGAAAGAGCTTTAGGTTTTTGCACAACTCTTTTTGCAGGTCTTTGGTATCAGCCTGCACACTCTGTCACAGTTTGAGAGCTTTATCTCTGCAGGGTTCCTTCCTGATATGGCCCATGCTGATGAGCTGATGACTCACTAAAGATCTAACACCAAGAGCACCACAAAGTTATTCTCATTTCATTTCTATTCAATGATATTCTTAAAACCTTTTAATAAGTTTGAGAGGTGATGATAGCATAGGTCCTGATCCAAACTTACCTACAGGCAGTAAGAACTTAGACTTTGACTTATTTAATCCTGATTGAGCTAGATAATAAAGCCAGTGCTGAATTTTAAGTGTGCAAATAGTTCTATATTATGCATACAAATCCCTTTCCAGATTAGGCTAAATGTTAATCAGTAAAACACCAGTAGAACTCCCCCAATCAACTTCCTTTTCACAATTAAGAAATTCACAATGGGGAGACTCAGAATGACTACTTCAAAATCATATTCAAAGGTAAGTGAAAGCGTCAATGATCTGCTGGACTGGACACTGGAATATTCCCTCAATTATTGTACTTCTGAAACCTGTGACCATGGGCTTTTCCTCATGGTTTAACTTGTGGTATCTCATGGAGGTGCTTTGAATCACTGTCTAAATACCTGTCTTTCCTGTACAGCCTGCTGGGGCTCTAGCTTTGGATAGCTAAATTATCTCAGTTAAATGCCCAGAGAATATGAAATACATGATGAACCATGTATTCATGGTGGACAAATGTGATGAAATACATGGTGAACCCTGTGGTGAAGAAATGATTTGTCAAACCCCACACTCTTCCACATCACTGCAAATTTATTAAACTGGATGGAATTAAATCCAATGTGTACTATGTATTTGAATCTGGATTAATACTCAAATAATTTTTGTACCTGTACATTGACAGTGGAAACTATTTTTTGGCAATGTAAGTTTATTCTGCTAAATATCTAAACCAACCAGGATCAAGGGCTGAAGTGACTCACAGCAGTTGCAACATCAAGGAATGTTCTCTTTTCCTTCACATCCCAGCCATAGGAGCACCACTCAGCCCATATATTCATCAGAGTGTTTTAGTGTACCTTTTAAATTGTCATCATTCTCTCTGCTCCATTAATAGAACTATCTGCATGAAAGAAAGAACAAATTGTCTTCTAACTGGTCTATTACAAGGTACATTAATGAAGATAGGGGAACTTTATTAGTGCTTTAATGGTGTACCTGTTCACTTGACGTTGTCTTGGGTGTTATTGTTGTAAGGGGCTGCATGACAGGCATCAAAGTGCTGCCAGGTACAACAAACAGTGCAGTAGAAAGCAACTTTTATGCTTGTACAGTTCTTTTTCCTTGTAAAACAAGTATTTTCCAAGCAACATTTACCACCAGTCATTTGATGGCCACTGATATTTGGCCATCTTAAATGTAGTTGCCAAGCCAGGCGCTTCAAGTTTCATATCCTTGTAAAGTGACTTTTTTTTTTTTTAACAAAAAAACAGTTGTAAAATAAATTCCGAGGAGCAGAGCATTAACTTAATGTTTTATCACATTAACTAAACTATATCCTGTAAAAAAACTGCACTATAAAACACTGCATTAAAGTTAATGCAAGACTGAATATTATACATGGGATATCCACTGCAATTTAGATCCTCAGTAGGATTAAGCTTCCGTGGATACCCTTGAGAAATTGGCTTGACTAAACATAAGAAAATTAAACCTTGTATTAAGGAGGAAAATGACCTTCCAGCACATGGGTCATACATAAGTTTTTTGTCTTTTTTTTTTTTTTTAAAGGTTGGCCATCATCATTGAGTATAGGAAATGAAAAGATAAATTAAAATTCCTTGTTTCCTTGTTACAGTTGTTATCCACAGATCAGCAAAGGGTAAGGGCCACCCTGGGATGGTCTGGGTGTAAAAGTCATGTATAGAGTACAAAAATGTATTAATTTCATAGTGATTTCTCACACTTCCTAAAGCATCATCATGGTGTCTTTTGTTAAAAACATTTTCAGCCATTTCCTGACAAGATCAGCAAATTGTTTGTGCTTCAATAAACTATTACAGAGCAGGCAAATATTATAAACCCACAATATTTACTTTGCAAATATAAAGATAAATTTGTTGTTGCTCATATGACTCCGTTCTGTAAATTTATTGCTATAAATGTATATCTAAATTATACATATAAATATATGCAATATATTGGGTAAGGTTCTGGTCCTTTCATAAACAATCCAAAATAACGGGAATTAAAGTCAAAATCTGAAAATAAACTGATTCTAAAGAGAAATATTTTAAGGAGATGAGAGAGAGAGAAGTACCAATCTGATATTCACATTTCATATTTGTGAAATTTATATGATTAAACACAACAATGACTTTTCAATGACTAAAACTCCCTTTTTCTCTGCCAAAGTAAGCAGAATAATTTTGGGGTTTGTTTTTTTGTTGGGAGAGTACATGTTTAGTTTTGTTTGTTTGTTTATTTGCTTGGGGGTTTTTATCATAAATCACCACATTGAATTCTAAATGCTTTGTCCTTGTCTTCCTTTGTGGAAGAAACACAGAAAGACTTCTATTGAAAAGTAAGGTAAAAGAAAAAAAACCTTTTGAGAGATTATGTCTTGCTCTTTTTTCTGTTTTAAAACGAATAATTGCAAGTGGGGGCAGGAATATCTGGAACCACCTTGTTCAGTGGGCCCCACCAGTGACCAGGACCTACCAGTGAGGTTGGGATAAACATTTACAAGTGTGCATGGAACAGATATCTTTGACATGACCTAATTTCCCTCCATATTCACAATCTGTTCGTTCATAATCATTTATCAGCTCGTGTGTTTTTTTAACAAAATATTTTGTCAGAAAGGTTTGAAGAAAGCTTAGTCTGGTAAAAAGCTTTAAACATCTCAGAAGTACAATGAGGTTGAAGTTAGCATTAATGTTTATATGCATGAAAATCATTATTGTCTGAGCATTTTATACTGCTTTTTTCTTCCAAGTTGATAACATAGGCTGACGTACCATGATGCATTTTTTATTAAGTGCTTGATTATTCAGTTTGATTTCCTGGAGGCTTTGTGTCTAATTTACAGAAGGAGTGGATCAGCTTCAACTTTGTATAGAAAACTGGAAATAAGTTTGGAAATAATGGAAATAATCTTATGGAGACCTGTTATGGTGTGACATGATTATATGGGGCCGATCTTCATGAGGCTGTAGAAATAATCTCAGTTCCTGAAAAGTGGCAGAGCATATCAGATTGTGAGGAATATATAAAAACGAATGCAAACTTTATGCAAAATCCTCAAAATTTAAGAAGTAGGGAAGAAGACACGATGCCATCAGATTTAACTCCCATTTTGATGTTGACTTTGCAGCACCTATATATTGCAAAGACTAAAATATCTCCTAGCTACAATTATGCAATTTTCATTTCAGAGTTCAGCACTATTGTAGCCACATTTTCCAGTCTAGACAGAGGACTATTAACTACCCCAATTTTGCAACAGGTGAAAGTGACCCAAACGAAATCTTTTTTGGTGGTAAATTTATTATTATTTTTTTAAATCCATCTTCTCAAGTTTTATAAAGAGATAATTTTATTTAAATGTTGGATCACATATTTTGCACTCTGCTATGGTGTACACCTTGGCAGGTTGAATGTAATTCACATATTGCTTAATATCATATAAATATTTATATGCAAAAAATATTAAGATGGAGTGCATGGCTGCCAGTGAAATATTCCTGTAGAAGTTATGAGAAAGATCTTTTGCAAGAAAACAGCAGTATCAAACCTTTGACTAAATCTTGATTAATTATCAGTAATCATGATATTCACTATCAGAAATGCAGTGAAATCTTCCACTAAGTTTATTTTGTATCATTCACAGCTTGGGTAAAACCCAATTTAACAATTTTGTGTTTGAACACATACACTGAAGGAGATTCATGTATCTGCAGTGTAATTTCTCATTTTCCTATTTTTTATATCACATATGCTTGTTTTATAGGTATATTTCTGTTGCTGTTAGAGGTGATTAGAGTTTCGGAGTGAAATGTACATTTCAAGTATACAATTAAGAAAAAATTAATGTCATACAAAAGCAATCATATATGTACTGTGGTAGAAAGCCTTTATTGGATTTTGAGTTGGAAAAGCTTGCGTGGAAAGTGGCCAAAAAATGGAGGAAAATTACATCAACATAGATTTATCTCTGCACTTAGTTCAATGTTTTGTAATCCTGATACAAATACACAGTTTATTTTAAACCACAAAGCACAGCAAACATGATCAGATAGAAAGACTCAACCAATTTCTTTCAGTTATTAGGCCTCTGACATTCATAAATCACCAGAAAGGCTGACCAGATATTCTGAAGCCCATCCAATTTATCATAGCACAGATAGGTTACATTTTCTAAACTTGCTTGTTCATTCTGATCATTATAATAATTTGAAATGCCAAAGTAAATCACAGAATACCAGGTTGGAAGAGATCTCAAGGATCATCTGGTCCAACCTTTCTTGGCAAAGGCACATCCTAGACATGGCCCAGCATCCTGTCCAGACAACTCTTAAAAGTGTCCAGCATTGGTGAATATTGACTGTGACTATTCCAATATTTATATTGATTTCACCAGGACAATATTTCTTGCCATTAGAAGCATTGTTTAATGTTTAATTTCTTTTCCCCTCAGGTTTAGGCGCCAGCCCAGGAAGCCATCTGTGCGTGGCGTTAAACGTGTACTCACTTTACTCTGAGTTTAAGCATTTAAATAATGCACTTAAATGTCTTTTGCCTCAACATCAGCAATTTTTAGAGAATTGATTGTAGCTGGACCTGCTGTCACCTGCAGTTTCTGACCCAACCCACCTGTTCCAGCCACCTCCACCCTCACCAGGTCGTGTACCCCCTTGCACTGTAAAAATGTGTACAGCTCATCAAAAAATGCACTTCATTACCTTCACATCTTCCAATTACAGGCTGAGTTTGAGATGCACTAGTAAAACTGAAGGTATGTTTTGCAGAACAGAAAAATATTTGGAAAAAAGTCTTAAACATGATGTCAATCAGAAAAAAAAAATGTTGCTTTCATGGAATCTGCTGGTTTGTTGTGTTTCACAAAAAGAACAAAGCCCCTTCACAGAGTTTAATGGGTGGCATGTGCTCCAGCTATGCAGCAGAATAAATGGTGCTCCAAAAGTTTTTTGTCCTAATTATACAGCTGTTTAGAAAATATAACATTTATAGAGATGTGTTTATCAAAAGTTAGAAGTGGTGCCTCTTGGCAGGCTGGTACACTCAGATGTCATGTCAACCTACACTCATCTAAACACTGCCAGAAATAGCAGAGGAAAAGGGAAAACTTTGCTATTTACCGAAGAGTAAAGTTCATTTCAATAATATTCCTGATTCTTGCTGCTACCCGTTCTCCTTTCTGAGCTCCACAATTTTTTTTTTTTTCATTTTTGTACTGTTCCTCTGGGATTCACAGAGCTAAATGCTCTTCATAAGATTCCTCAGAGAATTTCCTCATCTCAAGTGCTAAGGAAAAGGTCTGTCCCATGAGTTTGCCACTGAATTGGTGATGGGTCTCATTTTGATGCCTCCTTTCTCTGCTTCCCCTGACTGAGCTCTTGAGTCAACAAAGCCACCACCATCTCTTTGCATTAAAGACTCCTCCAAGTTTTTTTCCCCCAGTTGACTATCACTCCTGTCATTAAAATTTTATGGATGAACGCTCTGCATGCATCCAATAATGTTTCCAAGAGCCCTATTGCCTTCCATTATTAATTAAAAGATTGGAGGAAGACTGACTAAGTCTTTGAAGTAGGAACTATAAGAAACCATGTCTAAAACGGTTCAAAATTGCTGTAACAATTATAAAATGTAGATACATTTCATATATTGCATAAAAACATATAAACATAAAAGAACTGAAGAAATTCTTTGCTCTGAGGGTGACGAGGCACAGGGTGCCCAGAGAAGCTGTGGCTGCCCCTGCATCCCTGGAAGTGCCCAAGGCCAGGCTGGACAGGGCTTGGAGCAACCTGGGGTAGTGGAAGGTGTCCCTGACTATGGCAGGGGGTGGAATGGGATGATTTTTAGGGTCCTTCAAACCCAAAACCTTTGATGATCTTAAGTAAAGTTAAATAATATAAAGTATTATAACCATTCTAATTTCTCTAATATTTATAAATTATAAAATTATAGAAATTCAAAATTATTAATATATTATATATAGAAATTATCTATATATAAAGTAAGTGTTTAAATTTATAGCACAGTACCACCCAGGGCTATCAGCCAAGAACCTGATTTCCACAGTGTTAGGCATATATTAACACAAAATTAAAGCAAAATTTTTCTGTGCAGAACTTTCAAGATGGCTGAAAACAAAAAAAGAAAAGAATGGTGCATGTTTAAATAGTAATTAATATTTTTCTGTGTAATAATTCTATGCAAGAAGTGTGATCATGGAGAAAACAATAAGAAATGAGAGTGAGCATGAGAGTGAAAAAATACTTTGGCTGTCCAGGTACCAATTCCTCTCTGAACAGCGGCCCATGAAATCAGGGAGGGTTTGAAAGACAGTGCCACTTACTGAGTAAAGAGACAATCCAAACACCTTAATCTCAGAGGATTACAACCAGTGCAAATGGAAACAAACTTTCCAGCTCCTTTCCAAATTAAACAATTAACTCTAATATTCACACCCTCGGAGACATTTCAGTTGAGCTAGCATGTCTAATTTATAATCGATGATTAACAGAAGATGCAACTAATTTGTCTTTGTTATTTGATTTTTCCCCAGTCAAATTTACTCAGTAAAATGGATTGAAACAATGTTCTAAAGGCTGGTAAGCATTGAATTAGAAATCTGGTATGTGGCTTCATTGTAGGCCAGCATTAAATAGATGTATTACAGGACACTATCTCTTGCCTTGAGTAGTTTTAACAAATTAATTTTGACCCGTGAGCTTAATAAAGTCTGTTAAGTAGGCCCATTCTCTCTGTTAAGTTAAACAGAGATTGAATATTTAATTATTTTAATTGTCTGATAAATTTGAAATTGAGAAAGTAACGGTCCTGCAAATCTTAAAAAATACATTTTCAACCCTGTGTGTAATTAAGCATTACTATTGTGATTTTACTGCAGTCAAGAGGTCACAAAGTCAAGCCCAGTCACCCCTGATGGAATGAGAATTGCACATTACATCAAGAAATATAGTTTTCCAGAGGTTAAAGTACCAGTTCAGGGAAACTAAGATACATTTGCAGGAGTATTTAGAATGGTGATTAGGCAGCAGAAGAGCTAACACAGATGGGCAGCCTCAATAATGGTAAAATACACCTTACTGAAGTGGGCTGTGGTTGTTCTTATGGTAAAGGAAATGAAACTTTAGCAGTTTGTGTATGAAGAACTATCACTTTCACAGTTATCTTCTACACTAAATAAATTTAGAGATGGGGGAGCTGTCCCAGAACCCACTGCTAGATCCAGCATGGTTCAGTGTACCCTCTCAACTCTCCTAGTTCCCAGTCAGTCCCCTGTTCTTTTCTGGGAGGATTAACAGGTTTTTGGCAAAAACTTACCCTCATACGCATCAGCAAATCTCACATACACAGAAATCATTGCTTGCACTCAGCTTAAGCTGGCAGTGCCACTGACAGGATCATGTCCTGCATCCCTCCCCCAGCCTTGGGCATCTGATTTGTGACGCTCGTCCCCAAAGATCTGCTGAACAGCAAAATTCCTGCATTGTCCCAAAGCAGTGCGGTGCAGGGAATGAGGAAACATCAGGAGCAGAGGTAAAGCTGCAATGAAACCTGCAGAAAGCAGTGTTTGATTATCCAGCTCCAGCTCAAACATTAAGATTTTGAGCAATCTGATTTCTGAGCAGCACCACTGAAGTCAATAAAAAATGAGACTGACATTTCCTAGAAAGTTCTTAAAAAAAAAAAAAAGCTTAACAAGGATCATGAATGAACAGAAAAGTGACCTACATCACAGCCTGATATTTTCCTGCAACACTTTTTCCCAAATTATTTGAATGGAAATCATCTACAATTTACGGGCATGCAATGGAACAGGCCTCTTAGACAAATATATCCTGAATTTGCTATCTTTTAATTTTACATAATAATCCAATAAGAACACAAGCTGACTCAACTGCAGTTATTAGGTCTAATCTCTTCAAGTAATTATTTTACTAAGAAAAAAATAGAAGTATTTCTGAAAGTGCTCTCTCCAGAGGATGGTTCTACACTGGACATCAGACAGAAACTAATCAGCCACAGTAAAATAAGGAGGAAAAAAAGCAGCTACAGTCACTATGCTGAGAAGTCATCCCTGTTAAAATCAATACTGTGATTAATGTTAAAACACAGGAGATCAGAATCCATCATGCAATATTTTTCCTGTCTGTGCTGTTATTTTTATAGCTGAATTTTGCTATGCTGAACTGCTTCACATCTGAATAATTGCTGGAAAGGAGCTCCAGCCCTTTCTGGAGAAACAAAGGCAGACTGAGGTTTGTACTTGCACAGGAAGAAAGAGGATGAGAAGGGAAAACTGAGTGAAAGCAAATCTGTGTTATTTATATGAACTGCAGAGCACGAACTAAACCACACAACCTGGCAGGCAATTCCTGCTGAAATTGCTGCAAAATCTTTCAGGGTTTCCTGAGATGAAGTTCCTCACTCTCTGCTGCAGACACCCCCACTCTGGTGACCCTGGACCTCCCTGCTGAAGGACTGGTGGTCACAGCATTTCTCCCCCGTGCCTCGTGCTGCTCTTTTCTGAATTCATTTTCCACTGCAACAAGAGCCATGTCCTCAATTTCCATCCCCTGAAAAGCAAACACTGCAAAGCAACCATGATGCATTGACAGATAATTTTAAAAGACAGGATCAAGTTCATATATTTAAAAAGTATCTGTTCAAAATATTTCAGGCTTTCAGTTTCTCTTCTTTTTTTTTTTAATTTGAAGTCTTTGATTGCTGCAATAAGAATGACCTTGATACATAACAAATATATTGGTTGTCTGGTAGTTTAACATGAAGTTGCAATGTAGGGTAGAAAAATTGTTTTTTCTTAGATTCTTAGATTAAAATCACAAGTCTTGCATCTACTAGTAGAAGTTGTTCCTGCCCATGGCAGGGAACTGGAACTAGATTATTTTGAAGATTTAATCTAACCCAAACCATTCTATGGTTTTGAATTTGAAAAACTTGATTGGTGGCGCAGCAATATTCACTGTATGGAAACATGACTGAACACATTCTGCGAGAACACAAATAACCTTTTCTACCCTTAAAGCTACAGAAAATAGTCATTAATTCCAGCTAATCCCCATCCCCACCCACCTACAGTGACTGAGATGCTTCACAGCACTGTGCTGGGAGCACGCTGGTGAGTACCATCAACTTCATAAAGAGTGAAAACCATTCCTGGAACACCTCAGTTACTGAGTGCAAACTTCTGAGCCCCATACAGGGAAAACAATCACTCTAAAGGAACTAACAGGGAATAACCTCCCTTAGATATGAAAAAATACAACAGAGTTCTCATCTACTTTAAAACTATGCACAAGAAAAGAAGAAAAACAACTCATTCTCCTTTTTCTGCTAGGTTGGGCTCTCTGTTTATAAACAGACCACAGAGATGTGGCAGTCTAACTTACTGTGTCCTCAGTTTTCTCCCTCTTCACAACAATAGCCCATAATATTATTGTTTTCTAAACAATTGAGGTGATTTGCATTTGCCTTAAAACTGTCATGGGCTGAACATGTTTTTACATCCCTTTTGGTCTCACTACACTTATATATAAAAACTGCAGAAGCGTTGTCAGTGGATATTTTACAAATTTGCTGAAGACTATTATTTAACCATGCTAATTATAACAATAAATGATTTAGCATTAATTATAAAGTCATATAGTAGAGAAGTACACATATTTTATACACCTAGCAGATTTTATTAGGCAGCTATATTGGGCTCTGGTTTTCATCATCTCACAGAGGTTTATGCATCAAAGATTTCAGTTTGACACTTGCTTTTTTCCGTTCCATTTTATAATATTATTGATGTATTATTAAACGATGGAAGATTTTGAACACATATGTTGATAAACAGAAAAGGAGCTTTGTTTTCCATAGGAACATTGCTTTTTATCTTTTCTTCATTGAATTGTCAAGACTGCATACTTAATCACAGCTGGATGTTGGGCCTCATCTTGAACACCATAAAATCAACGAGAGTTTTGCAACTGATTTTTATTGGAATGGGACCGAGCACAGTATTGGTAATGTGCAACTTATAAATGCCATTTGCACACATATCAATTTTATTAACTCCCTTAGTATGGAATTTTCAGAATGTAATAGTTTGGCAGGCATTACTTTAGATTTATAGTGCTCCAGGATGACACTATTAAGCCACATTCACACCTCTGAAAATTGCTATAGCAACGGACTAGGACCAGTTCTTCCTCCACACTGGTGGGTGAGAATTATCTCAACAAGTGAGGCTCCTGCTGCCGCCTTTTGGGGGACGTTGCTTCAGGAAAAGGTGCCCATGTGAGATGTATCCACCAACAAAAACACATACAAATAAATATAGATGCAAACAGCACGAGCAGATGGTCACAAACCGGTGGAGCAGAGATGATATGGAAAGGCATGGAATGTGTGGGACTGCCTAAGCAAACTGCTCGAGTGGATTTCTCTTTGGGAAGAGATGTCTTCTGAACGGGAGAACAGGACCAGGCTGCCCAGAGAAGCAGGGATATCACCATTCCTGGAGGTGTTCAAGAGACAGAAGTGGCACTTGGGGACAAGGTTTAGTGTGAACTTGGTGCTGGGTTAATGACTGGACTCTGATTTTAAAGGCTTTTTCTGATGTCAATGATTCTGATTCTAACCTATGAATCTTTCATCTTCTACAGACCTGAAAAAAACAAGACAAAACCTGGGAAGGAGGTTTGAGCACTCCTTAAAATATCAATTCCTGTTAAAGAGAGAGGTGACAGACCAGTCTGGCTGTCAGTGCTGCCTCCAAAACTCTGCACAAGCCACATCCGACCTTGCCAGAGCCCTTCTGCCATGGCAGGGGAAATATCCACCCCTCATCCCTGAGACGTTCTGAGTGAAACAAACAGAAGGGCTGAACAGACATGGGAAGATGAAGTCAAGCTTCACTTGAAGTCAAGGGCACTGCTGGAGAGAAATCTCAGGCCTGAAACTTCCACTCACTTTCATGGAGGAGCAGAGATAATCCAGGGAGAGACTGCTTTCTTTGGGGGAAGAAATGAGAATTCTCCCTTTGTCTGAGAGAACAGATCACTAAAGAAAATCTGGAAGAATGACAATCTGCTGTTGCTATTTCCAACACTTAGAAGTTTGTGTTTATCCTGGCTGTGAAACCATCTTAAAACACCAAATATTAAGGGACCACAATTTTTTAATTTTTTATAAGATTACTTTTAATTATTTCTTTATATTTTTAACTAATCTTTACATTTCTATTTGCCCAGAGGGGGAAAAAAAAAAAAAGCATCTCTGAATGTCATGGCCTGTCAACTATTGTACTTCTTAATGGAATTTCAGAATTACAGGTCCATTTCCTCTGTAACTGCAACACTTGGTAGAGCCTGAGTCACTTTTTTGGCAATGATGTCACTCCTGACTAATGCTGAATCATGCTGGCAATGCTGTTTCATAATTTTCTAGCAGAAAAGCTACAAGCAACACTTTCTCCAAACTATGACTTAAAATCAATTTGTGTACAAAACAAAAATATAACTCATTCTATACTTCCGAGTTTTAGATGTCCTCTAAAGAGTTACCTAATTCTGAATTATTACCTCCTAAAGCATTTCTGAGCAATTGATTTTTGCAAGTTTAGAGAGGTACAGGTAGTTAGTAGCTAAAGCTAGCAAAAGAAAGCTTTTGAAATACAGAGATTTAAAAGCCAGAGGAGTGAGTTCAGTGGCTGGAGGTGGAATGCAACCATCACAAAAATTTCTTTGCTTTTTGTTCTTTGAGAGATGGTAAAAATGTTTCCCTCTTCCACAATAGGTTGGAGGGCAAAATCTGATGGCTTCAAATGGGTGGCCTGTCTTCCCTGTTTTCTAACCACTGAGAAACAGATTCTCTCTCTTTCTGCAGTAATTTCAATTAGACAATAATCCAAAGAGATTCCACATCCAGAGAGAGAAAACTCTTGTCCTCCCAGGCACACCAAGACAAGTGCTGACAGGGGCATAAATCCCATTGCCTTAAATCAGCTGTGCTGGGTCTGGCCCAAAGCTCTTATGATTCATTGTGCTTCAAGGTTTTAAATAAAATGTCAAACCATTGCCATGGCCACTGCCATCAGCTATGTCACCATCCTGGCTCCATGTGTCCCCTGGCTTGTCACTGAATCATGAGCATGGGGTGATACCAGCAAACACTTACTGAAGGGGACTTGAAAGGAAAAAGTGAAAAATTAATTTAAAAATTGCAAGAGAAATAGCATTGTCTTTACCTTGCAAAATGTACTGCATGGAGCTTAAGATGCAGCTGTTCCATCACAACTTCACTGCTTCTTTGCTTGTGCCTGCACAAAACCTGAGTTCTCCTCTAAGCTCTCATTTCTTGAGGCACTGCTGTGCTCCCATGGATGAATTTTGAAAATGTGGTTTAGCTCACCAGCTATGGAGCTTACTCTTTCCTTTTCTTGCTAAACTGATGATGTCCTTAAAGTGAATGCAGTCTCACATGCACTTAGACATTCCTGCAAAACACATTGCATACTGCTAAGATGATATAATTTGTTCATATTTATTGACAGACCACTGGTCAGGAAGAATTAAAATAATTAAAAGGCCCTTCATTAGGAAAAGCAAGGAAAAAAAACAACTAGTAGTGAAGTACAAAGACAGGAAAACTACTTTTAAAGTTTTAAGAGAACTAAGGGCAAAAATAGGAGTCTACTAACATTTTTTCTGTGAAAATAATTTTAAAATATTTGGAATCTGGGGCAGTACTCCCCATGACAGTGATAAATAGCACACATTCTTTCCAACACACTTCAGCTCCTGTCAGCTTAGTTCTGCCTTCCCATGTTTGACTCCCTTTGTTCTTCCTGTGGATCAAGATCTGGAGTTATTCTAGAATAACTGGAATGTGTCTCTGCCCATGGCAAGGGAATTGGAAGTAGAGGATCCTTCCAACCTAAAAAACACTCTATAATTCTGTGCCAGCTGCATAAACTGCATATTATGATCTGAGAAAATTCTGCCAGTGCTTCTTCTCTTTAACCAGTTTCCTCTCAGATAGGTTGTTCAGATTTGCTCTCCCAAACTTCCCCACTATTTCAGCTAGTCTCTTAAATCTCTGTTTCCTGCTGACTGATCTCTGACAAAGCTCTTTTCTCAACAAAGCCATTCCAAGGATTACTAAACTGCAAATCACTATTGAAAGTATTTCACGCCTAAACCTCAAAGTGAGCTAAACATGATTTATCTTTAAAAAGAAAAAACCCAAAACCAAAACAAACAAACAAACAAAAATAAAAACCCCAACAGTCTTTGGATTGACACAGAATACAGTCAGGAAAAAACAAAGAACAGGCATTCATTTGGAGCAAAGGGAAATATCAATGCAGGTTACAAGCACTGGATATTTGTGCTTGTGTTTTCCTAGGCTGGATTATAGTTATTATTAATTGCGTGTCTAAACCTAAGTCCCCACTCTTTAATGTGTAGACAGACTTGTAAAAATAGGTGTTGCTAAATGCTACTGTCTTTATAAAGACCTCTACAAAAACACAAACCAGTGACTGCAATACTGGTTCTTATTTTCTGTTTTTCTTAAATGTGCATCAGTGGGTTTTCTCTCTCAAAAGCAGATTGCTTATTCAAAGGAAGGCTGGCTATGTGCTACACAGGCTTGCTTTAAAGTAAGAACAAATTTTCTGCTTCCTTTTAATCTATCTGTAAACTGTGAAGTCTGCCATCAAGTAGCTCCATATTAGTTGTGGGTGTTAAAACCTGTCAATCATGCAAGATAATTTAAATTCGTAGGTTTCTTAGACACTGATTTTCTCCCAGATATCGAGTTATCTCCTTCTTAAAAAGGATACAATAACTTGAGACACCTGTAGGAAAAAAACACATGAAGATTATGAAGCTTGTGGGTTTGTTCCCATGTATAATTTGGTGTTATTCTTAAATTTCCATATAAAGTCTCTTTTATAGGAGTTATTTTCATTTATGGTGATTAAAACTTCAGGACTACAGTTACAAATTTTCTAGTACACAGGGAAAAAAAGAAAAGAAACCATTCTGTAATCAATTGTCTTCAACATGTGGGGTGCAATCTCTTTTAATGGCAAAAAATTCCCTACTAGGTGAGACCTTTGATCCATCGAATCCAACTGGGAGAGCCTGCATGACTTCTGTGGTTCACAGCCTTCTCCAACATCCACATTTCCTGGGTTAGGGATATAATTGCTGACATCTCTGCCTGTTTCCTTCCATCAGTATATTTTTATGAACATGGATTTTTCTAACCCTTTTTGAGCAGGCTGATGCTGTCTGTCTCCTTGACCTCCAGAGGCAGCCACTTCCAGACCTCACCTGCACAGCAACCAAAAAATTCCTTTCTTTTGTAGGTTTGGAAGATTTTCTTCTCATTCTGATGAGTTTCAGAACCAAGTGTGCCTTGTATTAAAATGCTCCTTTGGTCTCTCCAGAGCCCAGAACTCCAAGAGCACAGGGCAAAGCACTTCTCTCTTTTCCTGGGGTTTTCCAGCGCATGACTGTGTTCATGAAAGCCCCTGTCCTGTGTGAGGGTACAGACTCTTCCAGTCCTTCCAGCTCTATCAAATCACAGAATTTTCACATCTTCTCTTTCTCTGAGTCTCTCCATTTACCTCCAGTCCCACAGTAAAAAGTCTCCCACCCTTTGCACAGCCTTCCCTTTCTCCCTGCAAGGACATCCATGGCAGTGGTGCAACCTCTGCCTGCAGCAGAGAACCCATGGGGGGTGTGGGGTGTGGATCAGAACTTGGCTCTGCTGGAGACCCTTTAGCAGCAAACACAACAAAACCAAAGGAAAAAATTATTTCGTCAAAGCAGCAGTTCCCAGGAAACACCAATGCAGTGACATGATGTGTCAATAAATTTAATTTAACCATTAAAATTAATCTAAGGATGACCTCTGCAAAGGTAGGATATAAATATAAGCCTCTAAGAGCAGTGATTTAGATTAAATATCCTTCTCTTGTGGTTTTCTGATAGCACACAGCAAACCCCACTGACTAGTCAACATAAACACCTAAAGAATTAAATGGAATAAGGAGAGCAAACAAAAAACCCAACAAACCAAAATCAAAAAAGGCTGGATTTGTTTAGCTTGGTTTTCTGAACTAATACCTAAAGCTTGCTTTAACTGTTTTTCTAATTTAGATAGATGCCACTTGGAGGCACTCTTATACTATTCTTACTTGAAGTTTCTCAGAAGCTCTTCACGTAGGGAAAAAGTAATTTTTTTTTATTTCTTTTTTTCTTCTAATAATCATCTGGAAATGGGTAATTAACAATGGTTTGGGTAGTTAAACTTTGACATTACTTGTATTTATTACCCTGTAACTTTGTCAGAGGTAAATAGTCCCCTATACTCTCAGTAAAACTGACTTAATTCCCTTATGCAACGGGTGATAAGCTGTGTCTGTGATGCAATGCTGGTTCAAAGAAGTGGCTAGAAAGGATTACAAACTGCCAACTTACACGGATTATTCACTTTAAAACTGTGTGGGGTTTTATCATTTCAGATTTGAAATTAAGCACCCAGTTTATCATTATATCCCTTATATATTAAATTATATAAAATTATCTTTGAGAAGCAGATAAAAGTATTTCTGTTTTATAGGCACATATAATCTCCCAATTTTGATTGCATTTAGATATGGAACTTTGGAATACATTTCAGTGTATTTGGAGCATTGTAAATTTTTTCTCAGTCTAAGCAGGGGTGACATTTTGCAAAGCACTGTAGGAGGACTTTTAAAATTCTTATGTAATGTGTTCATTAATTTTCAATAGCTCACCAACCAAAAAATTAATCAGGCTAAAAGAAAGCTTGGCCATTACTTGCAAGGCAACACCTTGCACCATGGGAAAGAACTACAAGAGGGAGAAAAGGACTTGGAACAGTGTTTTCCTTAGTAAAGGATGCATAAAAAGGGAGCTGGTCTACTACCATGGAAAAAGCAAAACCGTGATTCACAAAGTCAGGGACTGAGTCCTTTCCACCCTCACCCTGGGATGTGCACCCACTCTCCTGTCCCACCTCACACCTCTGCAGTGGTCAGCCAAACATCAGGGAATGATGCAGTTTCCAGTGATCATTCTGCTGAGGATGTGCTGTAAATCCCACCAGCACGGCCTTGTGGCACCAAGCAAACAGCAATTTTACAAGTTCCTCTCACTCCAAATGACCATTTCACACAGCTCAACTGTGCAGTTCAAAACCCATCTGAACAGAGATGTACCTCACTTCTTAGAGAACTCATCTTCCCAAAGAAATCCTTGCATATGCTCTAGATAAATATTAGGAGTTCCTCAGAGTGAGAGAGATTAGTACATACTGTACTTGAGCAGAGCATAAGTCTAAATAGTGAGTGGTGAGGGATAATACCTGCCTGGGGAGCCATCAGGACAAAGTGTGCTTACAGAGAATGATGGCTTTCAGCAGCGTCAGAAAGAAGGCAGCAAGAGGAAACCTTTGCATAGGGAGGATGGGAGAGAGATGAAAGCCAGAGAAGTCCAGTGCCATGAAAAGGGCAAAGGCAAATGGATATTAACCCTTTGGAAATCTTCCTTCTCTGCTGACATCCAGCTTTTTGAGGGCTACGTTTCTTTTGCAACATGCACCGACCACAACTTTCCAGCCTGGTTCTTTCCTGATATAGGAGCAGCCACAGAGGCCCAGAGCAGCAGTGCCAGATCCCACATCCCAACTCCAACAGCAGGGAAAAGCCAAAGCCTCTGCCCATCCCATCCCATCCCATCCCATCCCATCCCATCCCATCCCATCCCATCCCATCCCATCCCATCCCATCCCACCCCCCCAGCTTGGATGCTCTTTCCAAGCCCACAGAGGATTCATCTTTAATCAATGTGTCCAGCTTCTATTTGAACTTAAAGTCTCTTTTCTGTGCCTTTTTATATTCTCCTCTCTGCTGAAGGCACCTAAGCTGAGCATGTACAACATATGGAAGTAATAGTGACTGTGAAAAAGCAATGGAGAGAGCACAAATTTTCCCCACATTCTGTAGCAGGAGTTTCAAAGCTTATCCCACACTCCATAGCTTATTTGTTTTGAATCTGCCACCTCCTACTCAACCCTCTATCTCCCATCACTTGAAAATTTTATTTTTTTATTTTGCCCTTTTCCCCTTTCCTTTCTATTTGCTTACATTTTCTCTCTTTCACTCTACCCCTAACCATTTCCCTGTTCTTCTCTACATTTATTTTTCTCTCCAGTTTCTACAGCTCTCTCTCTTGTTTCAGGCACGCAATATTGGCATAAAAATATTGTCTGCAAAATTAAGGAGGAATTGGAAAGTCATATTCCCTAAGAGGCAGGATTTCTTACATGTCTTATTCTATTTAGACAAATCTTCTGACACTATTCAAAATTCAGAATTGTATTGAGTAAACTCCTAAACACTTTCTTCAGTGAAGTGGATGGTTTGCCACATCCTTTCTTTGCCACATCTTTCCTTGATCTTTGACTGCTAAAGACTTTTCACATGACAGAAAGACCTAAATGGAACTTGACCTAAGCCAAGCACTTATACAGAAGTCAAATTTCCTGAGAACAAAGTGGTGGAGGCAGCACAAAGGACCTGATGATTGATTTAATGAACACATCTGTCTGTGAGGTGTTACCCCACTGTCAGTTCAGTTAAACTTGGTTTTCTCAGCAGCTCTCCATTAAGGATGGTCTGGAGTCAAAACCATTGCAGTTGCTGGATAGTGGGGGCATCAGACCCTGGCATTAAGGACTCATAAATATCCTTTCTTTGCTGCTGTTTCATGGGAGCTCAGTAGGCACCTCCATGGCTTCATGGTAAAAGGATGCAGACCCTGCAGAGGAGAGGTCAGCTCATAGGGGCCAACCTCCCACTTAAAGGTGGTTAAAAGTTTCCTTTTAGCCAAGACTTCATTCACCCTCAGGTCACCAAATGATTTATGATTTTACATCCAAACCAATCCCTGATGCTAATTTGACAAGCCAACTGGTGAATCCTAAAACACTTTCCTGTTAAAGACTAGACAGAGTTGAAACTGTGCATTAGGGCGTCAGTCACAGAAACCATCTGTTCTAACAGGGCTTTTTGTTCTCTCCAAATTCAAGCTTTCTGAATGAGATGCTGTTTTATAAAATACTGACAAGAATCAGTATACAAGAAATTACCTATTCAGCATCTCTAAGAGATGGTAATTGACAGTAGTCAGTTAAGAAGTAAAGATGTTTTGAATGATTAGTATTAGGGAGGATGAGTTATGGAGTCTCTTTGTTAACTCTGTATTAAATTAACCTTCCTAGCACTTACAGTTTCAGAATTGCTTTGCAAAACACTACAAATGCTCCTTGCCCTGTCACTGCATGCCCATATTCCAGAGTTCCTCTCCAGCTCTCTTGGAGCCCCCTTAGGTATTTGAAGGGGATCCAAGATCTCCCCAGAGCCTTCTCCAGGCTGAACACCCCAACCCTCCCAGCCTGGCTACAGACCAGATGGGCTTCAGCGCTCCGGGTATCTCCGTGGCCTCCTCTGGACCTCCTCCAGCTCATCCAGACCTTCTTGTGCTGGGGACCCCCCAGCTGGGTGCAGAGCCCTGAGTGGGGGTCTGACTTTTGAGAAGAATCTATCCATTTACATCTTCCCTGTATGTGTTGAAATACAAAAGAAGAAAATGGGCGAGCGAACATAACGCTACAAATATATTTTTCTGCATTAAAAAAGAATGACATTACAAGTATCTGTTACATTACAGCAGAGTGTTCCTTTATCAGCAGGCTGTGAAGCTGAGGCTGCTCTAGGTGTTCTCTGCAAGGCTGCTCAACAGACTGCAGGGATAGAACAGACCTTCACTCTGTGAAATCCTGCTGACAGCTCCGAGCGGAATGCTGCAGTTCCTTGTCCCCTTAAGATAACACAATTGCTTGGATGCACAGCATCTTATGCAGTTTATGAGGCAGTGATCAATCTCTGATTGACAATTCTAATTAGCAGCTCTCTTATGTGCAACATTATGGCATTTTATAGCAACTTTCTCCTGGATATTAAACCTCCAGAACCATCTTACATGAAATAAAGTACTTTATAGATAATTTGATACCCAATGCTATCAATTCTGTTTGTTTATACTGAAAGGCTTTGTTGGTATTACAATATGCTGGTTTTGATATAAAAATTCATATCTTTAATACCCAGCAATATCTTTTAAGGCCTCAGCTTTTCTTTTCTGAAGAGCTCTTGGCATTCGAGGCTGATTCAGGAGGAGGACTACTGTGTCCTATTATTGCTGTTTCCAGAACTCTGTGCATTCCAGGTATGAGGTTTTGTACATTTAGAGATGAAGATTATTTTCCTCCCTCCAACAGCAGTGATTCATAATGGAATACCAAAATCATGAGAAAAAATGACATCTGTTTAAAAATTCGGTTCTCTGTTACAGTCACAATGACATATCACATTTTGCTTGGCTGAAAACAGCTATAAAATGGTGCTCATTTGAGATATGTATGAAACATCTAAACAGATTTGTCATGGAACAACAAATTTCCCCCCCAAACTCAGCCCAAACTAGGCAACAGTTGCACAGCAGGGTCATTCCTGAGCATCCCCTTTAGAATCTGTAACTAGCAGACCAAAGCCCATCAGAAATACAGGAAATAAGCTTGGGTTTGAGCCACTGAATTCCTCACCTGTACTAAATATGAGTTTGTTTCAGGGTATTTTTTTCCTCCGTGATATTTCTTTTGGAAAACTAGGCTTTCCATCATACAGAAGGTGATAAATTACTGAGAAAAACACAGTATCTTTTCTTGTCATATGTGTGGCTTGTACCACAGATCTGTTTTCCCTGGTGTTCTTGGAGGGAGAGACAGTATATAAAATAAAGTTTTCCTCCTCCCTCCCCAGAAATCCCTAAGCAGTAATTTGAGCTTAAATGTTACCGTAAGCCTACTTTAAATTAACCACCCTACACTTCTAAAACTAAATTTAAAGATGAGGAATCAGCAAAAATTCTGTAACAACACCAAAAGAAAAAAAAATAAAAAAGATTGTAAAGTACAGATAAGGAGGTTGATGATATATACACTTGAAATACCAGATATCAGCAGACAGAATGCAAAGCACAGCAGGGCAGTTACAACTCAGTGTGATTCATCTTTTAAATGATAAGACTTCTCTAATTTTATGAAGTATCTGTCATATCAAATGCTTCCTAGTCCCATGAAAAATTTCTTTGCTTTCCATCCCTTAGGATTTTGATGTACAGTACAGTGCTGCCTTAATATCAGGATTAATGCTGGAATTATAAATAAACCACTCAATATTTAGGGCTATTGATGGTGGTAAGTGACACCCTGAAAGTTGAATTTCCACACTGAACAGTAACTTTACAGTATTGCACAAACCAGGAGCTGTACAGGGACGATCTCCTCTATTTTATTCAGAAGGGAGAGGGCCTGAAGAGCCATTGATTTCAAACTTATTTTGCAAGTTTTCATTTAAATATCATAAATCCACCCAGTAAATTGAGAAAATACATTTTTTTTCCCCTTTGGAAATTAATCAGGAGGCAATTTATATGCATATATCTAATACATAGCCACACAGACTTATAAAAATGTGATTTGAGGGGAGAGATTGTATTGCATTAATAAAAGCAAAGATAAAAATTCAAATAGGAGCTTCAGCATAACCAGTCCCTTCAAGTCACATCGACTGTGCAGGAGTTCAGCCACCCAAGCTGCCCTTTGGCTTTTCCTGCAGGTCATCCTCCTGCTCTGGGGCAGCTCCTGCTCCCTGGCTCAGGGATTTCTCCTTCAGCTGCCAGCCCCAGCCGCTGTTTGCACAGCCAGGTGCTCTGCTCATCCTCTGCTAACGAGGTATTTCTTCTGCTGCACTGAAAAACTTTGTCTTCTGCTATTTTGGCAGGCTTCACTCCCTCCTACCTACGCCTTCTCACCCTCATCTCCCTCCTCTCCTGCCAAAACACACCTTTCCTGAGCCACTTTTTCTCCATTTCATTTCCATGCCTCTCATATAAAGCGGTTCCTGTGGGAATCATCCAAATACTCCTGGTTCCCAAACATCAGGCAGAACCTCTGGTACACGCTCAGAGTTATGTTTTACCTTTAAACTGAGTTTTGCCATGACACAAAACAATTTGGGTTGGATGTTTTCACTCAGCCTGTTAAAGAATGAGGGATCTTGTTTAAATTTAAACAGGACTTTCCCTGCTACACATCAAAACCCCACAAAATGACCCGAATTTTCTTCATATGTTAAACAACAATAATCAGAAGTGGAAAAGAATGCATTTAATACCCAACAGCACTGTACTTGAGGGAGGATCAGCCTCACCCACCCTGGAGTCATTGTTAAATTTGGCATCACTAACACGGCCACAGACGAGGATAAATCTTCCTTCTCATCCGCATTCAGGCGCGGTTTAGAGCAGCTCTGCCTGTTCTACACTTCTGCTTTTCTCTGCTGACTTTGGGTAGAGAGAGGCATAAAATATGCAACACAGACCCCTGGTGCAAACTGGAGGATGTGTGGTTACTCCTGCTTTGATGGAGGGAAAATATGTTCCTCTCATCTATTCTCCTTGGACCGCACAGGCAGGAAAAGGGAAGGCCATGGTACGCCTTTGGAAAGGAGAGTGCTGTTAGGCCAAGCAGATGAGTCCAGAAATAAAAAAAGACATTAAAAATAGTCATTGATTAAAATAGTGTGATATTCCCTACGGAGCAGAAATACTTCTACAATTTTAAGGTGTTTAACTTATGACGTTAAGGTTATGTTTTAACAGTGCAACACACCTCAAACCTCACTCAGAAATCAAATTTGCTAAATAACTACTGGAAAGCCTTAAGCATATTTTAAATAACAGCCATAGTTTTTTATGCAATATCTATAGACCTACAGTCAAAATGACACATGAGTAATGTAGCATGTAAGCAACACTCACGGTAAGGAATTTATTTTATTCTACTTTTTTTAATACATAAATAGACACACAAAACAGATCAACTTTTTTTGTATATCCTAATATTTTTCAACTTCTGTTGTTAATATTTTTTTTAATATTCAGTTCACGTGACAATCCAAAATTAAGGCATTTATATATAAAGGACAGTAAAACATAAAACATTAATTTTGCATTTTAACATTAATTTTATCTCACATACTTTATGCCACTTCATAAAATTTAAAGCTTTTAAATTTTTAGGCTTCACTTATATTGAATTTTAGCACTTGTCTTATTTAAAATAGACATTCAGTACAGGAGATATAATTTAAGATGACTTGTAAAATGTATAGACAAAGCATCTTCTGATGTGTGTCCTATACCAGGTTGATTTTACTGACATGCCCTCAAAAATTAGCTTGCCCTTGACAAGGAAATTATTTCAAAATGCTCTTTTATTTTTCTTTATCACTGTATACAAGGGAAACAGGTTAACAGAAAACTCAATTGCCCAAGAGGATCTAAGAACTCAGAGGTAAAGATCCAGACTGAATATGCATCTTCCAGCTTTTCAAACACCAATGCATTCCCAAGAGATCTTATCCTATATCATATCAGTTAAAAAAACCCCAGAAGATAAATGGCAGGCATGTCAGACAGCAGCCCTGCCTGCTGTTTTCCCTAGTTAGAAATGCAAACAAGAATTGACCTGTGCCACTTCTGATCTCAAACCAGTTATCAGAGTGCATCTCCTTCAGCAGCCAGGCCAAGGGAACTCGAGTCAATGACCGTGGATAAAAGCTTTTCCGATAAACCCTCAATCCATTAAATCAAATGGCGACTTTAAATTGATGGAGATTATAATAAATTATTTCTTAATCCTGATGTATCAATCTATCATAGGTGGTGGCACAGCGCAACGAGCAGCAGCACTAAAAGCTTTATGAAAGTCATCTCCCTCAGAGCTCAGCGGGTGGGAGAGGAGCTGCAGCAGGGGACAGAGGAGGGAGAGGTCACAACTCCTGTGCAAGGAAGAACCAGATGTTGGCACCTCGCTGGGAAAAGGGACTCTGATAAAGGTTCCCATCGTGGCACAGAGGCTGACAGTGCCATAGAAAGGAGCAGTCCATTCCAGTTACTTTGAGGAGCAGAAGGAACAGGATACTCCTTCAGTTTGGGGAATATTTACAGTTGTTAGTTATCCCATCGTTAGTAACAAGATTGAGAAGCACAGAGACCCTTTAGTCTGCTGCTGGCACACTGCTAAGTCTGAACTCTGCTCGCTTATGGTTATCATACTAATTCAGGGAATGACAAGAATGAACTCTTTTTGGAGCATGCTCACAGCTATTTCCTAAATAATGAAAATTAAAATAGTTTCTTTCAAAGCTCTTGGAATTAATAAAAAAAGGAAGTGGCAACTCTAAGGAACATTTATTTAATTATTTTTTAACCAAACTATTCTTATGCAAGCAATATACAATGAAAACATTCAGATCCAAGCCTGGCCATTCCATTACTATTTTACATTTCTGCCTGATGTATTTCTCCTGGATTCAGGCACTTAACTTCACTGCCATCTGGTGAAATGAGGTGTTGGTTTTGATCCACTGTACTGGATCCCCATTATCCGAGGCTGTTTCTCCACTAACACAAAGGAAAGAGGGATAATGACTCCAAGGAAGTGCCTGAAGTGGGACAGCATAAAGGGCTACACCTCTGGCCATCTCCAAGTATTCCTGGCTGTGCAACCTTCCCCTTCCTTGTCTGAAATTCCAACATGTGTTGGCTGGGATGGTGGTCTCTCCTTACACCTGTTGACTTTCACTGTTGTGGGAGCTTCCCAATAATTTATATTTCTCTAAGCACACATGGTTTGGCATCAGGACAACAACAGCATTACAAACCCACCTTCCTTTCACACTGAATGTTAAGAGCTTAAAAAGACCAGATGAGTTTTTCTACAATTTCTGGAGAGTTTGGTACAGTGAATACACAAAGACCTTTACGTTATAGCCTTTGCTTCACAGGTCAGCTGAGCTCTTTATCTACCTGTCTTGTACACTCTGAGCTGCAACATTTGAGAGCTCTAAACCCAAATGTGAACCAAAGAAATGTTTGACTTTGAGCTGCATTTCACTTCAGAGATTTTCTATGCACCACTGCACACACACAAAAGGCAAATCTGATGGGAATACTGCATGAAAGGGTGTTGTCATCAGGTTTTGAGACCACTGTTGAAGACTCAAGACTTCAGATAAAAGCTCAAAATTTTGAAGTCTTCCTTGTAGTTAGTAATTTATATTTACACAGCCAGACAAGCAACTCATAACATTTTACATTTCTTCTAGAAATAAATCTTGCAACATCTGTGTGAGATAGAAACTTAAATATAGTTATTTTACAGATGAGGAAACTTAAGCACAGAGAAAAGTGCATGACTAAGAAACTGACATTTACTTTCAGTGTCTAAAATGGACTCTCAGGCATCTAAATGATGGCTTAAGTAGTCACATTCAGAAATGAGCATTTTGCTCCAATTAAAAAAAAAAAAGGAGCTGTCAGGTATAAAAATACATAAACCTCTAAAAATAACCTAGTTAACATCTTAGGCTGATTTAAAGACTTACAACTTCTACCTGGTGACTTTCCAAACAGCAGCCCTGGGGGAAAGCAGAGATCTAAATATTAATAACAGAATTTCTGCCACTGGACCTACTATTATTATAAAGAAAAGTGATTATTTTTGGCTTAAAAGTGTATGGTTGGGATGTTTATTTGTCACCTTGGTAAATGAGAAAAAAAAAAGCTAGAAACTTCAATTCACAAATAAAAGCACATAGGACATTTACCTACTACTATTGCCAATAGTTGGTCCATCTCATGATGAAAAATATAGGTCTTATAGCTACTAAAGAAAATTTTTGTAATTTTTTATAACAACAGGACATTTTTAAATAATTTTTTTTTTTTTTAGATATGAGGCATCTTTTCCCTAAGTGTCAACCCAAGGTATGCATTTAATTTTGATTTTTTTTGTGTCTTCAGATCTTGGTCACGCCACCTTCACACACCTGCCACTTCCCAAACCTCTTTTCTTCTCCTTGAGCACAGAAGATGGCCCAGACAATGCAGCAATCATTCAAATCACATCTCCAGCACACACGCTGGATCTGCTATGGCTCGCGCTGCTTCTATCCCTTGCAATAAATTTTAATCAGATACTTTGTACCCTGTTGTACTCTTGTCTGAAACCATCCAAAGTGCTGTTGTTGCTAAGGAAACCACTTCCCGTTATCCTCACGCTCATCTCCACTGCCTCCTTCCCTCCCTTTCCCTCTCCCCATGTTTTCCTTGGCTCCAAGGGGCAACCCTGGCACCACTGAGCCATTTACCCCCTCATACCTTGGGGTGCAAACTCCCTTGAAGCACATAAGGAATCCCTGCAACCAGAATTGGTGATATTTAAAGTGTGACCATCCTTGCACAGGCCCATTATTTAATTAGTCCCTGCACAGCAGGGAACAAGCCAATCCCAATGGCTGCAACAGTGAGGAGAAGCTCTAACCCACTGTGAAAAAAAAAAAAAAAAAAGCAAAAATTCAGCTCTGGTCTCTTCTTGCAGGAGAAGAAAGAAGAAATATGTGGAATGGAATATATGGGCTGGATAAGCAAATGTTTGGGTACTTCTCCTAAGGAGTGAAGTTTCAGACCCCTGCATTCTCCTGTGCAGAACCCTCCCACCACAAGAACCCCACTAGAGGAAGAGTTGTTTACCTCTTTCAGAGAAATCAAGTCCCCTGAGCCATTTGACTGCAGAATTGATTTCTGACCCTTTGCTTCCTTCCAGGCTCCTGGAGTTTAAATCATGAGGAAGGATGCTCGTGTTGGGAGTTTTATCTTCTCAAAGCTCTGAGTGGAACGTGCAGAGCATGGTTCCATCACCACAAGCACAAGGGAAAAATAAGGAAAGGGGAAATTTGGCTTTTGCTATGACCATGCTGCATGCCCAGAAGCAGAACTAAGCCAGGCTGTTAACTGAAAGAGGCAAGGGGAAGCACAGAAAGGAAACAAAGTCAACAATCATTAGAGAGCTTTCTTCTACTGGAATGGATAAAATAGCATTTGAATAATATTTCTAGATTTATTTGGTAAGTTTTTTTCAGGGAAAAGGAAATTCATTCAACACACACCATTCCCTAATGGAAAGGCCCCTTTAACTATATATTGTGGCTGGCAGTAATGGGAATTTTGACACATTTGCCCTTTTTCTACACTCATTACTCTTCTTTTGCTTTTAACCACACTCAGCTTTGTACAGGGGGGTGTAGAAGAGGCAAAAGGCAAAATTCAGAGCTAAATATTACAGAGCTAATATTACAGAGCTTTCTCTGTGTTTTTGCTTTCCCCAAATAAGCCTCCCTGCCACTAGTATTGAGTGTGAGGGACCTGCTGGGTCTGTTGCAGTTGTCCTATTGACTTTCTCTGGATGAATAAGTTCCTGTCAAGAGCAGCACTAAATATCCACTTTAGAAAAGCACTTTTAGCCATAAAGAGCACATTTTCCCTTCCTTTCTAGAGTCAGAGCCAGCGCTGCAAAGCACAATGAGAATGCAGTCTTTGGAGACAGATATAATTATAAGTAAATACTTCACAGGCATTAATTAGCAACATTTTTTCACCTGTGGTTTGTATAGGGAGTCAAACATCCCCCAGCAGAATTTGCTGCTGCTCCTATACTTGCTACCAACACTTCACAAGTAATAATTACACCAAGCACTTGTACTGCACCAAGATTCAGATACTAGAATAAAATGAATCTAAAACCTTAGTTGTGGATTTTTAATTTTTTTTTTACTCAAAAGCAGCTAAAATACAGATTTTGAATCAACTGCATGGCAGCCTCTTAATACTTTCTTGCGGTCAGAGCTGAATCAGGGATAGACTCTTTGCCAAAAAAATTCACAAAATTCTGGAATGCTTATTTGGGATTTCAGCTAATTTTCTGAAAAAAATCATTGAGAGGAGCGAAGCAATGGCTCATCTGCATTCAGCATCAGTGCCATAAGATGAAGGTTAAAGAAAAAACTGTACAGAAACAGGATAGCAGAGGAGACAAAAATAAAGGCCAGTGTATTGGTCTACAGCCTTGCAGAACAGCAGAGCAAATGCTCAGTGAGGAGCACAAGCCATGGGTCTGTGTTTGCCAGCAAAGAGAACAGCCAGTTTCTTTGGGCTGTGCATGTCCAAAGGCTCTGCAGTTTTAAATCAAAGGCTGCTGCTCTCACCCAGTTAGACAATACATTACTGATATAATACAGTAAAGGGCCTTAAAGAATTCCTGAAATTATTTTTCATGCAATAAATTTCAGAATTCTTGATTCACTTGGCAAAGTTCTTCCCTTTCCTTTAGGCACAAAACATAAAAGAAGTTGTTCCCTTGCTTTGTTGGGGTGATGTTCAGAGTTAAGGTTCCCATGCTGAATACAGAATGGAAATCCCACAGAGAAGCTCATGCATATATTGCTAAATTATGACAGAGGTTTTATTCTGGAGAGTATTATCATCAATAAACCTACACGTTATAGAAAGTTCAGAGGCAGGTGGGTGAGAAACATCAATATATTCATCTGAAAACGAAGTTAAATGTTAGAAAGCCTGGATTTGTTTTGCATAAGCCTTGGAACGTGTGCCACCAGCGTGGCCCTGGAGCAGCTTCAGGAAGCACTGGCTGTGAACACAGACTGGTGAAAACAGCACAGCCACTTATGGCTGTGACTCAGCATCATGAGTGTCTCCTGACACCCAGCCTGCTGCCACCACGTACTCCAAGGGCTCCTTCAGTCAAGCAGCAGAACCTGTGTTTTCATTCCTAAACACCTCCAGATTTGCTTATGAGGGCCTAGATCACCTCGTCCCTCAGCTGGGCAGAGGGGAACATTCACATAACCACCTCCAGATTTCCATCTGAGATGCAGAGTTCACTGTTTGAACATATGAATATGCAGTCAGGAGCTGTCAAAAAATCATGCAGCTATTCACTGGAACAAACAAGAGAGGAGAAATGTCTTAATATCAGAGCTGGCTTGACATTTCCCAGCATAACCAGATCTGGCCGTGGCCTGCAAGAAATCAATTCACAGAGAAGCCACAAATATCAGCTAATGCCTTAGTTCATAAACTTTTATCTGTGCTGGTATGAAAGACCTATTAAAGTAAATAGGGCGAGAGCCTCAGGCTCAGTTTGAGAGCCCAGAGCAGGTAAGAAGTCAAGCAGGCTCTTTGAAGTCTCCCTGGGGAAAAGACCAGGGATATCACTTGGAAAACAGCCCTAAAATTTTTTTCTTCATATACATTTCCCCTATTTCCCATACCCTGGACAGCCTGAACTAAAGAGATTGTTTAGTGCCTTAGTTTTGGTGAAGGTCATATAAATATTGATCACCACTGGAGAAGTTCAAAAAACTTTTTAAACTGATGCCTTTTGTTTGGCACCAATTAATTTTTATTCCCATATTTTGAAATTAAAAGTTCCCGATTCCACCTACTTGACAAATGATTTTGAGTATTGTGAAGAAGCTTTTCTAGGACTAGGTAAAACACTGGAAGATTTTTAAGGACTGCACTCCTTTAGATCTGTTATTTTTTACAGAAGGAAAGAAAGGTTAGAGTAGTGTACGGCATAAATAATTTCCAACTAATGACCTAAGACTTCAGGGTCAGGTCTTTCAGGAGTTTATTATTAATCTCTTGACTTCAACTGACTTGTGGTTTCATTTGTGGGATTTTTTTAAGAAAGAAAATAAGCAGGTCTTTCTCCTTTTAGAAAAACATTGTTAGTTTAGCTATATTCTCAGGTTTTCACAGATTAAGGTCTTGATTATGGTTTTCCTGAATGCATGGCATGTTTCTGATGAAGAGAAGGGCTAGAGAGCTATTTAAGTTGGTGACAGGATTTAACACTAATTGGGTCTACACTGGGGATTATTCTTACAGGTATTATTACAATGGAAATAGAGACAGCCAAGAGGACAAACATTTAGTGAAGATATGCACTAAATAGAACAGTGCTTGCAATAATTAATATTTCAGAAATCCATGAAACTAAATTGGCAGTAAAGAGGCAATTTCAACTTGGATTTCAGCTTTCTGCTCTAAAACCAAGCAAGGTCAAGGATAGGATTAATTTCTTCAGTACAAGTTATGGCCTTAGTGACTGTTTAAATTTTATATGACCATAGTGTCAATAAAACAAATAGGAAGGGAAGAGGCACAAGAAGAAAAAGAGTATTTTTTATCATCTGAATGGGGAAAAAAAAAATTTAAAAATCAAGACCCATTGGAATTTTCTCCATGGAATCATAGGATGAGTTGGGTTGGAAGTGACCTTAAAAGATCATCTAGTTACAACCCCCCTGCCATGGGCAGGGATTTAATCAGTAAGTTGGTTTCAATACCCAGACAGTTCTTTACCAACAGTACAAACATGAGCTGCAGAACCTTACAGCAGGTGCTAAGCATGCAATATCTAAATATAAAGACAACATCTCTGTATAGTAATCAAAATATTACATTTTTAAAGATAAAGCCTACTGAAAACGGACTTTTTCAGAAGCAGGTCTGATTTTCTATCAGGTGCCCTTTACTCATGAACACGTAAAAGCAACTCCCATTAAGGTGAAAAGCATGAATAACTGTTTAAAGTTTGTAGTGGAAGAACTTTTATCTCTTTTTTTTTTCCTTTTTTATTTCTTTTTTAATATGCTGAGAAGTTAAGGTATCTCCATTTGGAAATTGCTCCCTACAAATTCCACAGACTTCTGTGATGGCCGGAATGACCATGTGGTTTGCTAACCTGACCTTGGTGTCTTCTTTCTCTCAGGTGGAAGGAGGTAGCTGAACAAAACCCTTCCACTCTGGAGACAGACTTTGGAGCTGATTAGTCAGCCCCACACTTAAGTCTATTAATACTTACCACTATTGCCATGGTAGCAGGTTAAAGTTAGAAGTAACTAGATTTGAATAATTTAAATATGCTAAAAATACCAACTTCTGGGCTTAAGTGGTTCTATTTGTCACCTATAATGACAATTGCCACCTATGCTAGAAAGTCTCCTTGGAAAGCTTAGTCTCAGCATGTGTAAAATTTTCTATGTGATCATGCTCCAAAATCTGTGTCATAGTTCCACCTGCAGACACCAAAACCAATAGTTGTTGTTTCTCAGATATAGTGAATACACCCAGCTTGTTCTCTGTCATAAACCAAACCAAACCAGATAATTAGAAGGTTGAATCTAATTAGTTTGATTTGGTATGGCTCAGGCACCTCCAGATGAATTCATGTACAATTTCACAAGTTTCCCTTTTCCCACACATTTACATCGACACAGAGACTATAGGGGGAAAAAAAAGAATAATAAGCTTAGAATTTAAGAAGGAGTTTTTCAGTGCACATGTATAAGAAAACCTAGAAAAGATGCAAAGAATACTAAACTATATTGCCCTACCATCTAAAAATATTGACTATGCTTGGGAAAAAAACCAACCCAAATCAATACCAACCAACCAACAAACTAATACAGAACACAACAAACTAAACTATAAAAATTAACACTGTTTTTCAGAAAGGTGGTAAGAAAAGTTATGTCTCCTACATCAGTGAAACCCAAATGTAAGGTAAAATTTGTTCTACTTCCAAGAATTTCTGACTTGGTGCTCCAGACTCACTAAATTAATGCAGTGTCAATTCCAATCAATCCAACCCTCTCACCTAAGTAAAATCCTGCAGGTACATTACTGTTTCCAGGACTGTTTGACAGCAATGGGAAAGATACAGGGCTCAGAGTTAACAAAAAAAATTCAAAACCAGTTTCCATCTGTATTTAGCATAGACATCATATTTCAGATATTAGCTTGCCATCTTCATTTGTTAATTAAAAAAAAAAAAAACCTAACAGAACATTAAACATGTTCCTATTTTATCTTTCAACATGCAGATTATAGATGCAGGCCTACTGGTAGCAGCCTACTGTAGGATGTGGCTGGATGACATGCAGGTGCAAGGAGGAAAGATAATTTTAACACCAAGGGATTACAGCTACAAATTTACCTATCAGTAGCCCAGCTGGGAAGCTGATTAATAACACTGGATTGAAGATTTTGAGCGAAAAGTAAAAAAAAATGCAGAATACAGGAGGATATATGGTTGGCTCTGTGGTTTAATATAATTTGAGACTGGACAAGGTTTTTCACCTTCTAGGGGATTTAACAAAAAAAAAAAAGGCCTTTTTTTCTTATTTCTATTCCAGCCTATAGAAATGAAAACTTTTTTTTTAAATTTTATTTTAATATTCCCCCTTCCCATCCATCTGGTCCAACTTCTTCCTGCTGGTGAGACCATGAGGCCCTGGATCCACAAGGATCTGATCATCCACATCTGGGTGCAGCTGTGTCCATGTGTCTGTCCCAGCCCCTGAGGGGCAGAGCAGCCCTGTTTAGGTGGGTTATCAGGAAGGACTGACTGTGAAATGGCCCACTATGAACTGGCTCTGTCAAGCTGCCCACCGTGCAGAACTGAGGCCCTGGCAGGTCCAGACCCTGCCTGGGCAAGCATTGAGTTTTCCTAAAATGATGTTATCACACACAGGAACAGGAGGCTAATTGGGAAACAGGGCTGCAGCAAGGAGCTTCCAGGAGGGATTTTAAAGATAAAGAAGAGCCAGCTAAGCCCACAGAACAAGCCAATACTGATAGCTGTGTGAAATGCAGATGCAGGGAGCCAGACATGTTTGAAACTTGAGCTGTTGTTGTGACCGTGGATTCCCAGCACTGCTTCATTTGCTTCCCCCATTACATTGCCTCTCTGAGGTTCTGTGCTGGGCCAGCCTTCTCCTGGGATCATTACAAATATCTCAATTCAGTTTTCCAATAAAAATAGGAAAGTTGCAATTTAGCAGCACAGCTGCACTTATTGAAATAGCTCTGTCTCTGCTGGTGAGGGCTGCGAGGTGGAGAAGGAAGGGGAGAGGAGGAGCTGCAGTGCAGAGGAGCTGATTGGAGACAAACACAAAAAAGGCAGGGAAAGACAAGGAGACTTCACATCAGGAGAAGCCCCCAAGAGAAGCTGAGGTGATGCACATCAGCACAGGCTTTATTTCACTGTGTTCCTATTTAATGAATTAAGAAATCTTGTCTAAGTCAGAGCCAAGGCTGAGAGTTCACCCTCCTGCTCCATCCTGCTCTTTGACCTGTTCATGGTCCTCTGTACATTTATTGTACACAGATATATTTGGTATAATTCCAATAGATATTGTGTAGAATTACGCATAACCAGCAGCCTCAGTATCTCATAAAACAAGCAAAACAAAGACATCTGTGCAGAGCAATCATAAAGGTGAGCATCACACTGAGGAGGTGCCACCCTTGCTGAACTCATGGGACAGCATTTCACACCCTGTGTGTGCTGACCCACCTGTCACTCATGTTTCTCAACCAATTTAATTATATAAAATGAAGATTCTTATCAATGGGCAAGTATGACAAAGCTGTAGATGAACTTGCCCTTCAAAACAGATTTTGAAGGTCACCATTAGCAGTCTCAGCTGCCACAGTTTGAATTGGTACACCTAGGACTTCTGGCTTTATTTTTGCTCACAATAAGGTAAACAAAAGAATGAGAATATGAATTGTTAGCTAAAAAACCTGAAGGCAGAAGATGTAAAGATTCACAGAACAATTATGTTTATAATTCCAAAGGAACAGAAAAAGGAAAATCTACATTAAAAGGAAATGTCAGCACATGTGGAGAAATTGTCAAGACATTCTGTGGAATTAAAACAAAACAAAAAAACTCTTTAAAATTCAGGACAGCTGTTGTTAAAGGACAGCTTATTCAGGGCATAGTATCAAATAATCCTGATGCAGGGAAAATGGAAGAAATAGAGATCCAGGACCTCTTTAACAACCCAGATAATCAAAAAGGAATTGTATTTAAAGTGGAGTTGTGCTGAAAGTGGATATATAATTAAGGACAAGTGTAAATGAAAAGTACAAGTATGTAGGCATAGAATTGAAAAGACAGAGGCACAAAGCAAGTTATGACCGGCTAATGTAAACAAAAGCAGGAAAACAGTTCTAGAAATGCAACATTCATAAGAGAAGATAAAGAGCCAACAAGTTCCCTTATTTTGGTTATAATAATGGCAAATGCAGGAAAACTGAAGTAGCCAAAACCTGCCTTTCTTCAGTTTTCACTTAGAGTAATTACAGCCAGATACTAAAACAATTAATTTTAACTGGGAGCTAAAAGCATAGCACAGGAATATGAAAAGGAAAGGTTGAAGAATATTTAAGTTAGACATATTTGAGTTCTAAAGACAAATGAAATGCACTGTAAAGTACTCAAGGAATTAACTTTAGCCATCTAAGAACCATTAGCAATTATCTTTGAGAATTCAGAGGGCAGGGAAGTCCTGGGGGACTGGGGAAGGGCAGAGAGAGCACCAGCTCTGCGAAGAGAAGACAGAAAGAAGGTCCAAGGATTTAAAGATCATACAACCTTGCTTTTGTATTTTGGAGTCTATTAGAACTGTGCTTAAAATGAGGAGATAAAAATGTGAACATTTAGTGTGTGAATGTCTGGAAAGCAGATTAACCCTGTCACCAACAAGAGACACTGCTGACACTGAGGAGCACGTGGAAAGCTGCAGATGCAGTCTGGTGAGACTGCTGATAGCAAAATCAACTCTCATCACTTTCATAAGTAAACTCAGAAAGGAAGGTCTAAGAGAAGTTCTTGTGAAGCGTGTAGACAGCTGGTTTGAAAACAGCACTCAAAGCTTTTACCTTTGACCAGCCTCTAAAATGGAAAGATGCTGCCAGGGACTTTCCAGGGAAGGTCTGGTCTGGATTTTGTTCTGCATTCTCGTGCTGGCTTTGGCTGGGGCAGGACTGATTCCCGTGTGGAGCTGCTGGAAGCTGTGCATGACCCAGGGACACAGCTGCTTCTGCTGAGCAGGGACTGCACAGAGCCAGGGACAGTTCTGCTCCTCAGCCACCAGCAAGGGGGCTGGAAGGGCACCAGGAGCTGGGAAGGGGCACAGCTGGGACAGAAAACCCCGGTGGACCCAAGGAACATCCTGGAATATTTGGCATCATGCTCAGCATGTAACCTGGGGGGGAAAAAAGAGGGAACTGGGACCATTCTGAGCCCTGATTTCCTGGGGATGGCTGAACACCTGCCTGCCCATGAGCAGTGGTGGAGGAATTTCCTTGATTTGCTTTTCTTTGCTTGCATGAACAGCTTTTGCTTTATCTATTAAACTTTTATCTCAACCCACAAGGTTCTCACTTCTCCAATTCTTTGCCCAAGCCACTGTGGGGAAAGTGAGTGGCTGTGCAGGGCTTAGCTGGCAGCTGTGGCTAAGCAACAACAGTTCTTTAGCAAGAGATGCATGTTTTGACAAATACAGCTGTTTGTGTGGTCCCAAAGTAGCAAACAGATAATAGAGTAGCATTTTGCTAGAGGACTGGGAACAGTTATTTTAAGTTGGAGGCATTTCTGGAAAGGTTGTCTTCCACGAAATGCTGCTTGTAGTTACTGTGCTCAGCAAGCCTAAGTTACCTCCTGCTTCTGAAAGGAATCCTGCAGCAGAGCCAGGCACTGAGTGACAGTGCTGAGGACAGATATAAGGAGATGAGGATTTATCAGCTGAGATAAGGGGCTTTGGCTTCCTCATTAGTTACAGTCACTGTGGTTGAGCAACTGCATTGCCTCCTCCTCCTCCACACCAGGGGGGACAAAGCAAGCTACAAATGGCTGGGAATGCTGCATTTATCATCAGCTCCAATTCACTCCCAAGCTAAGCACTAGCAATGCAGTTGTATTTATAACTCATTCTGAGAGAAAAATAAAAATATTAATAGCCATTACAAAGAAGCAGCCATTTTGATGCAGTTTGATCAAACCCTATTTCTGACGTTGGGAATACAAGGAGCTTAGAGTCTCCACCACCACAGAACAACACAACACATGCAGGAATATTTTTCTTGAGATCAGCCAAGTATAAGGACCAGGCAGACCAGGTAGGGGGTGCTCATCTAATATAGCAATATTGCTCTTGGTACTCAAAGCACATCTTACTACGGAATCAGAAAATATTTTATCCCTTTTGTTAGATTTCCTCCACAGACCCCTGCAGAAAAAGATAAAGGACACACTTTCCCTCATGAAATCAAAATACCTCTTGAAGGTGCTTCCTCAAAACCTTAAAGTTTGAAAGTCACAACAAGTAACAAAAGACCAATGAGTCACAGTAAGAGAATACAGCACAGGAAACAGACTCTACAACTGTCTTTTCCTAAAGGAAAAATAACTCTTGAGATTGGCCCTTTCGTAAAAGGAAATAAAACACATTATGCACCTTAAAGGGCCCAGTGTTAGATATTGTAGAATAATAGAAGGATAAAGGTTTGGAAGGGACCTTAAAGCTCATCCAGTCCCACCCCCTGCCATGGCAGGAACACCTTCCCCTATCCCAGGGTGCTCCACCCTGGCCTTGGACACTTCCAGGGATCCAGGGGCAGCCACAGCTTCTCTGGGCACTTTGTGCCAGGGCATCACCACCATCACAGGGAGGAATTTCTCCCTGATATTGAACCTAAATTTTCCCTCCTAGAATTTGTATCCACTACTCCTTGTCCTGTCACTGCAGTTCCTGGTGTATTTTTCCTTGCATGTCTACTGTTAAAAACAAACCTGTACACCTCTTCCCCCTACCAAGGGGATCACAGATATTTTTATGTATAATATGGCTTGACCCAGAAGAATATTAATTCAAGGAATACCTTGGCAGCAGAACTGAAGATAAAACTAAGGACAACACAGTAAATTTAAATTGTTGATATGATAGTTGCATATTCATTGAACCAAAGAGTTGCTGAGGTTTCCATATTGAGCTAAATTGGATTCACACAGAGGGGCATGAACAGTGTGAAAGGAGTTCTTCCTTACCAAAGCTCTTTCACTCTAAGCCCGAGGACCAGGAGTGAAGCAGCAGCAAAACCAGCCAAAAAAAAAGAAGAATGGATAAGATTAAGGCTATTACTTTTTTCCCTGCAGATATCTCAGCAAGCCAGTATGGGTACATGCACATGATATTTGGAAAGAAAACAGCAAGGAGGGAAATGGGCTTGTGCTTCTTTCCTTCTCTGAAAGTATTTTCTGAAAATTCTTTCTGTGTGGAGTTAAGATTAGCCTTCCTAAGTCTGCCTGAATAACAAGGATGTTTAGCAGGAATGCTCTTGTCTTAAGGAGATTGGCAGGTTGAGAGGTTCACTTTAGCAAGATGTATTTTCTACAAACTCATTGAACCTCTGACACTGCTTAAAAATCATTAAGTTATTGCCTAAAATGCTCTATTTTTGTCATCAGTGTTATTCCCCGCAGCAGCTATTCTGTCACTACAGAGTAGTTTAGCTTTAACTGAGACCAAACTTCTGGTGTAAACAGGAGCAGAGTTCTCCCCCCATCCTGCAGAAATATTGCAGCCCTGACACAGAGCATCAAGCCAGGTCACCATCCCTTTTTGTCCAAGTAATGAAGTGTTCCAAAGCCACATCCCCCTGGCATTGTATACACAGACACACATGCACAGATCCCACTGGGCACCGAGACTTCAAACTGCAATACAGCATTAAAAGGTATATTTTTCTTTCAAAGTCCATTTATAATTCCCACCAACGCTTAGGAGAGCTGTGCAAACCCATTAAGAAAGAGATGAATATACTTCCCTCCTGAGCACAGCCTTGAATTGCAAACCAAGAGCAGCTACAGAGGTCTGACACCTAAAAGTAAACTTGAAAATCTATATTTCTTGCAGAGATGCATCTTCTCCTCTCACTCTAGCAGTGCTACAGTACACTGTACTCTACTCACCTCTGCTGCCATCATACTGCAGATATAGTTTCTGTGGTCAAAGTTAAGAAGTGCTAATGATATTTAAAATCCATTTCAAGATCAGCCCTATCTGCATCTGTTTACTTGACTGAAAAAAAATAAAATACATCTGTCTGCAATACTCACTTATTTTTCTATAGAAAAGTCATGCTAACATATATTCAAGGACCAGAGTTCTTCGGCAGGTTCCCAGGCTGTTTTGGTATTCATTTCCAGAGTGTTTTCCTGCTTTCTTTTATAACAACAACCGTAACAAAACATACTTTGGAAAACAGGAACATAAAAGTCAGCTGATTATGCCCCTCATCCCCCCACCCCAGAGGCAGACAGGAGCTCTCACTTTTCACAGATAAAAAGCTGCTATTGAAAACACTTTTTGGTGGCCTTTTTCACCTCTGAGACTACAGATCTCTCATCAAGGCCAGGTTTGTTTCTTCAAACAAATCTTCAGGAGTCCAGTGATGCCAAACTCCTGCTGAAACACAAATGTGGGCACCCAGTGGGATTGGCAATTTGTCCCTCACAGGTGAGATGGGAGCACACACCCGTTATTTGATAAGGATGTCCAGAATTACATCGAGTTTAGATGTGTGAGGAATTAACTTATAAGAAAAAAACAGCTCCTCATTTGTCTTTAAGGACGCAATGAATGAAATTCTATCAGTGGTCTCCTGAATAATTTCCTTGCAAAGACTAGAACAAGCATAAATTGGAGCAAAATGACAATTAATTGTAATTTGCTTTACTTAAGGAAAACATTATTTTCTGGACTAGGTGTAGAGAAACTCCAGCTCTTTTCCACCTCAGCCACTCACCCACTGACTGACCTGTCCACATTGTTTTGTCACTCTACCTTATTTCTGATTCCTGTACTGGTAAAAAGAGGGGGAATAATTTCTGATTTGAGTATTGCCAGATCAATTTGCCTTAAAGACAGCTGGACACACATAACTTCATAAGAATTTTCAAAATGCTCAAGACAATCTCCTATTCCCCATCAGCAAAGCTTCCCATTACACCACTACAATCTACAACTAACCTCTCAAATTCCCAACACACAGCAACTCCTTTAATTTTCAACATTTCACTGTCACTTACAGACAACTTGTGCGATTGTTCCATTGCACAAAGCACGTTTTCCTGCAGGTAGATGATGGTATAATACACACCAGTGGTGATGGAGCTCTTGCAGAAATCAGGGAGGTTTGTGTCAATCAAGTGACCCCAGGGAGCTCTTTGTTGCCCAGCTGCCATGAGGATGGCTCGTGGCTGTGTCTGTCCTTTTGAAAAATAGATTCTTCACATTCATCTAAGATGCTTGGACAGCAGTGCCCAGAAATGCTTCATTTATTCTCCACCATACACAAATCAACCCCTCAGGGCACGCTTGCTGCCACTGAGGATTGTCCAACCTCCTGCTTCAAAATTGATTTTTGCCTCTTAGAAAATTTAAAAGCCCCAACAGTACAGAATTTACAGCACAGTTGCACCACAGGAGCATTGGACAAGCTGCCCACTATGCACCACACATCTGAGCACATACTTCTGGTGAGTCTGCCTTGCTTTTGCCACCAATGGATGCAGCTGTGCTGGTTTGGTGATGCTTCTATATTTCATCCTAAATTAGCCCCACGTACTCACTTGCTAAAGGAAGAAGTGCTATCACAGGTGACAGGACACAGCAAGCTGAATGTAGACAGGTGTTCTTTTCCACTGGGGAAAAAAATCTTCAAACACAGAAAAGCTGTGCTGGGGTTTCAAGTTTCCTCATCAGAATTCAACACCACTCCAACACCTCCAGGGCGAACAAACACCATACAGGAAAGAGAGCTTGGTGAAGAGAGAAGCAAAGCAGGGTGTTTTAGGCACTGCACTTGATTCTCCTTCCCTTTCTCCTCAGCCATCCTTGCTTCCCCCTCAGCCCCGTTCACCCTGAGAGGTCCCTGCCCCGGGGCTCCTCTGGAGCAGGTCAAGCCACACCTGCCCACAGCTGTGTGTGTCAGAGCCCACGAGGCTCACACTGTCTTTGCTGCCTCACAGCATCAGAAATGGCTTTTTTAGGGGGCAGTGGCAAAGGGCGAAGCCTGCTGGAGCCTCAGGGAATCAAAGGAGGAACAAAGCTTATTGAAACAGTTCCTGGTAACAGCAGCAGACTGAAAATCAACCTGTTTGTGGTTCTGCTTGGGTTGATGAACCTCCAGAGTCTGTGCATAACATGAGAAGAGAACAGGACACAGCTTTCCTATCAACTCGCAGATCAACTTTTAGATATTGCTGATGGTTTCAGGCTGCACTTTATTCTAAACCCTCAATCCATGGTAATGGGCTAAGCAGGTGCTTCCTCTAATAGAAAATTGATTACACAGCAAGGTTTGGTGCAGAACTGAAACAGTATGGGAATTAAATGGCTATTTAGCAAGGAAAAATGATTAGCCATTGCAAATGCTAAGTTCTGATTTCACATAAGAGGTCAATGTTAAAAGAAAAATTTAAAAAATTAGTTCCAGCTTCATTGAAATACTGTTTTGACAGATGTGTTAGAGGGCTTGGGGAGGATCAGGAAAGCACAGGAGACTGCCTGGTGTCAGGTGCAAAACCCACTGCACCTAATGTCTGAAAAAAAGAGTTCAGTTTTCATCCACCTTACGCCTCACCTGGCCACTTCCACCAGTGAAATGCAAAAAAATTGTCATGTAAGAGAAAAAGTCTACATCTACACAGAATTTGCTTTGTCCACCTGTAGTGCTCCAGCAGAGCCTGTATTGCCCACTCAACATCATGTAATTCATAAGGTGCTCTAGGGGAGATTAAAGACAAAGTAGACTATTTGAGAAAGCACAGAGAAAGCAAAATCAGAAGAAATAAAAATAAGAACAAATGTGGCTAGATATAATCCATAAAATGGATAAGACTGAATATCTGTCAGGCCTTTTTTAATAAACATAAATACAACAACTATTCCAATGTGCAAACAACATGTTTATTTCCCAACCAAAATATTTCACATCCTAACATTATTTAATAGAGACTTGTATTGTCCAAGGCAGAGAGGAAAGTCAAGGTCATGATGGGCAGATTTCAACGCTTTTGTTGAAAGAGGTAATGAAATAATAAAGAAGAATATACAAGCACTATCACAGTCTGGAAGACAGAAGGAAATAAGCAACAGAGTTGAAGGTTTCTTTGGTGTTTTGTTTTGGGTTTGTTTTGTTTTTTTTCCCTTGAAATGGGAGTCTGAAATTTAAGGTGTCATGAACTCTACTCTTCATATTAAAAAAAAACCAAAAAAACCAAAACCAAACCAAACCAAAACAAACAAACAAACAAACAAACACAAAAATAACCCGAAACAGGATGTAGAGAAACAAGGATATCTTGTCCACCACAACACAACTTCTAGATTTGGTGCTTCTGAGAGGAAAAGACACCACATCTTTTCACAAAGGACTGCTGAGATGATTATTTCTTCACCTTCAGAGCCCCTTCCTCACAGCTGTCAGAGCAGGACAAATGCCCTCTGGGGACGAGAAATCTCTGTCCAACTGCTTCTCCTGCCACACCCATGCAAGCCATGCAGCCCCAGGAATGCATTCCCAGGGCTCCGGGAGCAGAACCTGGAGTGAGCACTTCCCACATTCGCGTTTTTACCCGAGCTCACTGAATTGTGACTAATGACTCCAGCACAATGCTGCAGCTCTTACACCCCGAACAAAATGAGAAAATCCTCACTTTACTCTCCCAGCCAATATATTTCAGGCTCGTGCATAATCAGTGCTGTACCTGGCTCTTGCCCAGGAGCCCTCTCAGAAAAGTCATCCATTTCCCAGATCTCCTCCACAACCACCAGTTAAAAAGGGAAGCTTCAAACTGAGAAATAGTCACTGTAGGTTTTTATGATTTTTTTTTAAGGCATATTTACCTCCTATCATTAAACAGATAATATCATGTTAAAAATAGACTCAAATTACGGCCAACACTGCTCTTAAGTTTTCAGGAATCTGGCAAAAGTCAAGGGGAGAAACAGTTGGCAAAAGGAGAAAAGGAGAAAAGGTAAGAAGTCATTTTTACTTTTTCCCTCACATCGGGTGGGGGATGTGTTACAGGCCTTATGCATTTGAATCTCTACACTTAGTTCCCACTCTTAAGCATGGATGTCAGCACCACATCATTGATTTTGATACTGACTTTCCACTGAAGCCTCAAAAGGCTGTCAAAAAACTATTTATTCTCTGTACTACTCAAGTTTAAGACTCATCGTCCACCCCACAATCCTGGGACAAACGAGTGCCTAAAGAAACAAGACACCTCAATTTTGAACTTTAACACAAATATCATTTTCACCAAGCCATAATTAAGAATATAAAGTTCAGCCTGCTACCTCCTAGGATTTCCTGAGACAAATATCTGCTGGGTGAGGAGCTTGGACACCTCACACTGGAATTTCTTCAGGGGTGTTCCTCCAGGTCCTGCCCTGTGATGTTCAACATCAACACAGCTCTCAGTGGGGAAAAACTGGTGGCCCTTGGTGGGATTTGACACGTGTAGGTTGCTGTGTCCTGTTAGAGCTCGTGTATTCCCTCAGCCAGAGGTTAGGAGGCACAAACATTCCCTGTGGCTAAGTGCTTGTAATTAAACACAGTGCTGAAGAAGCTAATTAAAAAAATGTTTTGATGATAGCCATGTAATACTTAATAACCTTCGTAGTTGAACAGCTGTGCAGAAAAATCTAAATTTGTGCATGCTTTTAGGAGTGTTATATCAATACTGTGTTGACATGACTGCAGGCACTAAGGAGCAGGAGAGAGGCTCAGCTTGGGCGGGTTTTGGGCTGTTCAGAAGGACAAGAAGTCACCTTACCTGCCCGCAGGGGAACCCTGCTCTGCAGCACTGCCTTCTGCAAGCACAGGGGCTATTGTAAATGTACTTATACCCTTATGGTAAACCTGGGTTTGGGCATTTTGAGTGCAAAAGTTGCATACAAGTGTATCCAGGTGAAAATCTAATTACCATCTCCTGGTGAGGAGCTTTCCTTTCATGACAGAAGTGGTTTTGGCTACTTATATATATATATATATATATATATATATACATACACAGTCTCTCCCCTTTGCTCTCTATGGGACTCAATTAAAAGCTAGGAATATTTGGATTCCACTCTGGTGTCAGCTCTGAGGAACCTGGTCTAGTGGAGGCTGTCCCTGTCCAGAGTAGAGGGGCTGGAAAAGGATTTTCTTTAAGGTCCCTTCCAACCCAGGCCACTCTGATTTTATGAATGAAGGTCACAGCACTACAGATAGGGATAATTTCTGAGCTAGCTCCTGCTCTCCAGATTCAGACATTTCCTCTTGTACCAAATCCTTACCCCCTACCAGTTCCTGGGACTCTGCATCTCACAGAACTCATGAAAAAAAAAACCCAAAAAAAATCACTTTCTCTGTGCCTTAACATCACAATCAGTTTTCACAAACCATAGAAGTCACAAACAGATCACTGTAAGGGACAGATTCCAAACAAATTTTTCAACTTCTTATGCACACAGAAAAACAGGGACAAAGAAAAATCAATAGCAATATGCTTACTAATATGTGCCTTAGCCACAGGCTGCAGCATGGGATGCAATATACATAAGGTAAACATCTTCAATGCAACACAGTTCAATAAAATGATAGATATTCCAAAAATAAAGTGTCCCCAAAGAAACAGAAAACATAATATCTGCCCCAAAAAAAGAGAAAATCCATGTAACCTCACCAGTGAGTATACAATAATATATATCTTCAAGGCTAGCTTTGGAATAAAAAAGCCGTTTGGGAAAAAAAAAAAAGGTAAAGTTTCCTCTATTGCAGAAAGACCAGGCAGCCCAGGGATGCTCACTAGAAGTGCTCAGCAGTGCTGACAGGGGATGCACTTCTGCATTGTGGGAAATAGATTTTTAGAGAGTTTTTAGGGTTTGATAGAAAGTTTATACAGCGTGTATTTGTATGTTAATTTTGAGATAAGAAATGTTGATTTAGAAATGTTATGGAATAGGATAGATAGTGTTGAGAGAGAAATAGAGTTAGGAAAAAGTTCCAAAGGATGATTTTGTAAATAAGGTTAGATATTTTGGAGAAATAGAATTATGAAAGATGTATTGTAGTAGGATTTATGAGGGGTTGTTTTAGATGATGTTTGGTCTTAAGGTATTTATAATAAAATGTGGTAAAAAATTGATAGGTTAAGAAATGTTTATAGTGTATTGTAATTAGTAAATGGATTTTGATTGTGATGGCATGAATTATGATATTTGTATTGTTTCACTCTTTTTTAATGAGACTGAAAATGGAATAAAAGTTTTTTAAACGTCTTTTAGTTACTTTAACTTAAGAAAAACGTATTCTCCAACACTGCTTCAGGGCTGGGGCAGCTCCAGAACCTCCTGGGGGGTTCCTGGGGGAGACTGCAGTGGAGCCTCCCAGTCCGGGGGCAGGGCAGGAGCTTCCCAAGGGGAGCAAATCCCTCCAACAGCCCAGGATCTTCCGAGAGCAAACAACAGCAGTGCAAAGGTGAAACTAACACTTTAAAAAAGTACAACTTCCATTTCTGACAGCTTTCAAAGGGCCTTGTTCCTCCTGCACTTCTCACCTCTGTTCACTGTCACCTCGGGACTAATTTCACACAACATGGCCAAGGGTTCACCCGATCACAGCGTGGAAAGGAAACACAAATCCATCCTCACTGTCTGTTTGATGACCATCTGATTTTTAAAGCAATCCCCCGGTGCATGTGATTTGTAGGGGAGGATGTGATTTTGACAGTCACATCCCTCAATATTGCACATAAATTAAAAATACATCATGGACTTCTCAAAGGAAATCTCAAAACGCTTAGTCTGTTCTCTTGCAACAAGTCCAGCTAACTCCTTTTCAAGTATCTTCCTACTTAAAACTGATCTTCATTATTCCAGCCAACTGGCAAAGACAGAAGCTGGGGGGGATGATGAATTAAGAAGCACTGGAGTTTCTGGTTGTTTAATATTTGCTTATGAAACACTGAACTTTAGTTAAATGCGAGTGCTGAGAGTTTGGTCTAATTGCTGCTTTTTTTTTCATCTTGCCAGGTTATTTGCTTTAATCCTGTCACCAAAGTGACTTCCAGCACCTCATTATACCTTGGAGAACCAAGTTAACCAACAAAAAGAACTTGGCCAAGGTTTCTTGAACACTCTCTTAAGACATAAAAATGCAAAATTATAAAAACAATAGTTCAACAACAATAACAAAAAAAAGACAACTCTTCATACAACTATTTTACTATTTTGCAAGAAAAAGTATTCTTCATGGCTGCAAGGCTTTTACTGAAAAATAATGTCTTTTGGATGGAAAAAGTTTCTTGAACCTTGAATGACTGAGCACCATTTTTCATTATGTTAATTTAAGTGGTAAATGGTTTGCCTGACTGACACTAATTGATGGCCCCTCCTGGGGCTTAATTGACACGAGCTTGTCTCTATAAACCTGCACTGTTAATCAGCTCCTTAGCCACTCTGGAAAATGTTTGCAGCTGAAGAAGTGTCGGTGGGGGTTGCAGACAGACAACATTGATTTGAGTGAGGGTGATTTTCAGCACTCTAGTTGTGGTATTTCATTAAACTGATATTTTCCTGATTCCTTTCTAAAGCAGAAATATCATGTCTTACGTTCATTTTCTGCTGGATTTATTTTTGCTGTTGTTTGGGAAGCATTTCATTTAGCTGTTAAGTGTTTCCTTTGATCTTCTGCAGTAGGCTTAGATAATGAGATGTTAAATACTGGCTGAAAACATCTCGAATTAGCCACGATATCAAGTCATCCACAAGGAAAGAATCATCCTTTGCTACACCCATGTTATTCCTGTAGTGATATCGTATTTAGAAAATACAAGTGGGAGAAAAAATGTTATTTTAGTGATAGGACCAGTATCCTTTCTTCCTTTTCAGAGGCAGCACTAAATATTTTCTGAAGTTTCTCTCAACCATTAAATTACTCCAGTATTGAATTTCCCCAACAACTCTCTCCCTTGCTATGATATATTCACATTTTGATTGAAAAAACCCTTTTATAAACTGCTGTTTTCTATTCAAAATTGGCCTGTAGCCACAGTTCCTTCTATCCCTGCCACCAGAGCTATTCCAAACTCCTCATTTTTAGTACATCTTTTACTTGCATTGGTTTTCCAATTTTTAAGAAATTCTGAGTGCACACAACGTATGTCATTACCTATTAATAATGGTACAATTATTGTAAACACTGAAGATAGATGGGGATTCAGATATTCAGATTCCTCATCTATCATGCACAAAAAAGTGACTTTGTAGCATTCTCAATAGAAAGTAGGGAGTGTATCAAGGTACAACTTTGATTTACTTTGCTGACAGGAGTGTTTGCTCTCTAAAAATATCAGACTAATGGTTAAAAGAAGTTTTAAAGAATAAAAATAGTTATTTACAAAATATGACCCCTTATTTTCCTGTCCATTGCAGATTGCAGGGATGCCTGGCAGAAGTGGGAAGTGCTCAGTAACAGCATGGGAGGTGATTTACACCAAGGCAAAGGCTACTCTACATGTTAGAAGGACTCAGAGTTTTATTCTCAAAAGATGTTTGGGATGATAAAGCAAGAGAGCCTAGTATTTTCTGAAATTAATTTGGTTCAAATATACAGTGCAATTCCACCTCATAATGTGCTTAGAAACCAGCTGTAGACTTAAAATTAAAGTTCTGCACAAACTAACCCACAGGATATTTTGGGGATGTGACTTTTCCTCTTGCCCTAAGGCCATGCTCCCAGCTCTTGGGCCCCAGGTACAGCACAGCCCCCAAAGCATTCCTGCTCCACTGATCTACAGCCACAGTGCTGCTATAAAGACATTTCACTAACCCACCCTGCTCGCTCCACAACACTGGTTGCCACCACTTGGGTTTTCCAAACAAGCACTTCTAGATCACATTGTACTCTTGGGAGTAACACTTTAGAAATATCTTTAAAAGTACTTCACTATTCCCCTTCCAAACTCATCATAATTCACCTGCTATGAAGCACCTTGGAATAGTAACTAGATTTTGGAGGGGGGGCTGCCCTGTGCTTAAATAATTCTTGCTGTAAGGTCATAGAAGATGTAGACAAGTTGATAATAATGGTAATATTTGGTAGGTTCACAAAAATACTGAACTGCCTCCAATTTTATGACAGCTACCTGAGTGGGAAGCACACAGCAGTAAGCATGGCTAAATCCATTTTTATAGACATGTATATAAATTATTGGGATAAACTCATCAAAAGCACAGCAGGTTAACTGGTACACCAAGGGAAAAAAAATCTGATGATGTCCTAAAAACAGCAATACAAGCATGGCCTTTAAATTGTTAAATTATTTGGACAGGGAAAATTATGTACATAAAGATAAGCATGGGATGCATCCTGAATAATTTATTTCAGTTCAAGTTCTTGTTTCCTAAGAAGTCAAAACTTGTCGGTTGCTTTGAATTTACAAGTCAGAATGGGCTGACCGAATTTATACCAGCACACTGCAAGTCTCCAGAACCATTTTTCACGTTGTTCACTTAACATCTCTTTCTTTGAGGGCTGGATTATTTAGCTGGGCATATGTGAAAAGATACCATATGCTGTCAGGAAGTTTATTTTTTTTAAGTTACACCAAGGTACAGAAAGATTGAAAAGATCTTAAGACAGGCTTGTGAAAACTTTAAATCATAAACCATTCCACAATGCATAAATCATACAATTGTTCAGATAGCAGCCCTCAGTTTACATCTGTTGAGCGAGCAGCTATCAAAGCTATTTCATATTTCTTCAGTTCTATTTGCCTGCTTCACAGTCTGCCCAGTGTTGTTTTCCTCTCCTCTCGCCTGGAATGCAATATATAAAATACACAGATATTGTTTGCTGTTACATCAGCTCAGTTTTGAGTGTTGAACAACAAAATGCTGAGAAATAAAGCAAATTTCAGACAGAACAGGGAGAGAGTCACATACTTCATCCACCAGTTATAGTTATACAGTAAAATCTGCCACTTCAGGGTTCAATCCCAAATTATCTATGCTCTTGCTGACAATCTCCCAATATATTTTACTAATATAACAAGAATTCTTCCTCATAAGAAATCTTCATTCTTACTCTTGTCCATGAGATGCTGAAAACCAATCTCACACCAGCCAACACACACTGTATTTTACAGCAATTAATTATGCTGATGAACTTCCAGAATAAGCATGTCTCAGGCAGCCCAGGAGATCACAAGTCCAGCCCTAGAGTTGCACCTTGGCTGTGTTACCTGAGCTAGAACAGATATAAAAATAATGTCATCCAAAAGCTTTGCAGTGAGCAGAAATGCCTGCAGCAGCTGAAAAAGTTGTACCTGAAAACAAAGCTCTACAGTCAACCCTGACAAATTCCTCAAATGCTTTTTCAAAGAAGATTACGTAAATTATTTATAGATATGAAGGAGTGGTTGTGTGGCAAGTTTGCCTCAAGTTAGTTCAGGAATTGAAGGTTTTCTGAAGCCCCTTAGAGCTCAAACACCTTTCCCACTCCCCTGATGCTGTTGGGTGTAGATGTTACACCAGGACACTGCAAAGCCCTTCCTCCATTCCCAGCTGTGGTACCAGCTCCTGGAGCACCTTCATACCAAGCAGGATCCCTTATAAATCCCATAACCTCAAATATTTTCTTTTAAACACTCCAAAATCCATTTATTCCTATCTTAATGAGGCTGGGTTAAATGAAGGAAGCATTCGAAGTCCAGATAAAATCAAAATTTCAGAAGAATTTAAATGGGAAATACAACCAAGCTTATTTAATATGCTCAATCCAACGTAAGCATAAAACGCCTTTTCTTTTCTGAATTTAGCAGCCAAACTTTAGACTCCAATTTAATCTAAAGTAGGCGGGAGCCTAGGTTTAATCCCTATCCTCAGGATTGCTTTCAAAGGCACACATTTTGGATTGATTTGCCATTTTCTTGGGGATTCATTCACATCTTATCTCTCCTACTCTTGGACTTGTTCAGAAAGTTATTTTCCCTTCAAAGCTTCACCTATTTGAAAATATAGATTTCACTTTGGGAGTTCATTTTCCATATTCAAATGGATGGAAAACCAGAATTCCATTGAGCCAGAAAAGGCTCCCTCACCTGTTAAAGCCATTCACAAACCTAAGTGCTGAATGGTTCCAGTCAGCCACAGAAAACTTTGACATGGAAACTAAAAATCATAGTTTAGAAATCTGTAAAATTTAAACCCATTTATATAGTTAATGAGCTTTGATTAATGATTTTGGGGAAAATGGATGGTGCATAATCTTAGTCTTGGACATAACCAAATCAAAGAATTAAAATGCTGAAAGAGAGCTGGCATGTGTAATAACATTCATGGTGTAAAATATTAGGAGTTTTGACAGAATTGCAGCGTTTGCTAATTTACATGCCATGAACTACTCTAGCAAGCTCTGGGGATCTTTTTATGCTAATGGGATCTGGAGTAGACCAAAATGGAATTCCAAATAAACATATATATGTATGGGTCATAATCCAGTAACTGTAGTAAACACATCCTGAATAAAATTACAGAGGAGAACAAGAAATCCTTGAGCAAACCCTGGAGTGTTATTTGGGTACTTTACACAATCCAAAACACCCTTTGTGCATTTGTATATTCATGTCATAGAGGCACCATGCAGCAGTGCAGCCTTCAAGCAGGTACACAAGTTATCCTTGTGATACAGAATGGATTTAGGTAGGAAATTGAGCCCCTGTCCAAAGAGTCAAGTGATCAATGCCAGAAGAACCAGTGGCTCAGGTTTCAAACAAGCCATTTCACCAAAGAGCTCCAACATGAAGTATTTGCATTGTCAAGTCAAGGGGAGTGGGTGCATTTCCAGTATTTTGTTTTAATAAATTAAAAATTGAGTTTTATTTTTATATAAGTTTTTAAAAGGATAAACTGTTTAATTAAGAAATTATATTTAAATAATTTTTATTTTTAACTTAATGACTAATTATTTGTGGTTTGTAATGTGGATTTTTTTATTTAATTATATAATATTACTTAAACTTATGAAGAAGGAGGATTAATTTTGTTTTAAAAATTTTATTCTGTTTCATATATATTATTAGATTTCAAAATTTTAAATGTTAATTTTTTTATTATGTGATAATATATTTTATTTGATTAATTAGGATATAATAATTTTATTTAAATTTTATTTATTTTTAAATTTAAATAAATAAGACAATATACTTTTCTTTGAATTACAGACTCAGTTTTATTATTTAGTTTTGGAAGCTTTTTTTATGGTCTTGGCTTAAATGTAGTGTTCTTTGGGGAGTTAGTGTTTGTCAGTATAGAAAGTCTAAAATTCTCAGTATTTAGGGTTCTAACAGCATAGCCTGTTATAGTGAGCTGATCCACACTGCTTTTCTAGACACATGAGTTTCTGCTAGAAAAGTTAGTTTATCAGCTGTCTGGTCTAATTAATTTACTCTTTCAGCTCTGTAGTTGTCACGGGACAGAAATGAGATGCATGCAAAGAGACTCATTCCAAGTCAGCATTTTCTAGACCATAGAATTTGGTCTGAATATCAAAACTCTCCCAAGTCAAACCCTCAATGCTCATATCCCACTTCCTGGTCAAACATCCAGCCTTGGTTCACTGAGCACACCAGTGGTGTGCAGCTGTAGCCTTGCGGGGGCATTTCAAACCTGTCTTGACATAATCAATAAACCATTCTCCACAAAGAACAAGCAGAGTATTGGAAATAAACATCGGTGTCGCCAGGTCAGGCCCACGCTTGCTTTTCCAATTGCACTGCTGTACACTTTTGTGCAAGGACTTTTTGCCCCTGAAGTTACGCTAAAGAGAGGTAAAATAAACCCTGACCCAGCAGCTCAGGCCACCAGCATGAGCTCTGCTGGTGCTTTGATTAGTCAGAGGCTGATTATAAAGTCAAAGAATGGATTTCCCTGTGTGGTTTCACATGTTGTCCCTATATCTGTTCTGCCAATTCACCCTTCTTTTATTTTCTTAGTCAAACTAGGCAATGCCATTCCTGCATTTGACCCTTCAGAGTTATCACCCATCTTCTTGTGGCTATTTTTAGGAAACTAATCTTTAGGGGAAATTTAAAAATACTCAGTAGGAACTCTCATACATTTTGCCACTCATCCTCTCATTTACACACAAGAAATGTGTGTAACACATTAAGTGTGTGTATTCAACAAATATTGAATAATTTCTGGTTCAAAATAACTCCCTTAAATTTAAAAACTCATAAAGGAACTAGAGCTGACACTAAGAGTTCAGGACCAAGCTCTTCACTCACATCTACTGTAAAATGTTGGGAGACAAAAGAGTATCCCTGCTAAACTCTGCTTTCAAAGTGTCTCACCACACTTTTATACTGCAGCTTTTAAAATATAAGGACTAACTCTACACCACACATAATGTATTTGGCTTTTTCTTACACTTTTAAAAGTGACAGCTGCAATCAATTCTCTTTTCTGATGACTTTAGGAGTTGTCCATATTAAACATTCCCAAGGAACACTCATAATTTATGGATTTCTTCTAAGATGCCAATCTAAGAGAAGGCAGGAATCCTGAGATCTACCCCAAATGCATTAATGAAAAAAACAAAACAGATCAAGAAGTTAAACTCTATCTCAGAGCTGCATTTGTTTTCAGCAAGAGTAGCTTATGAATCTTTGAAGTTCAGACCAATGTGGATAATTAGAGTAATTAACTCTATGAAGAAGCTCAGACACATGGAAAAGAATTAATTTCTGACCATTCCATTTCATGGCTGCACATGCTGTGTAATCCTTCCCAGCAGATACAATCTGTGCTTTCCTCATCCTGGGTTACACAGCCAGCAAGACAGACAAGATAAAAGTCAGAAACCAATCCCACAAAAGCCAGGTAATATCTCTTTGTATCAGTGACCCAAGCTAGCCTAGAGCAGGTACAAGAAAAGAAAATGGAAAAGGGATGGAGCAGGAGGGCAGAGAATTCCTGACCCTTTCAGGGGATGCACTGACTGAAGTTAACCCCAGGTCCCCAAGAAACCACATCCTGGTTAAAATGGGCAAAACCATTGTGCAAGGTGGGCATGAATAAAGAGACCTTTTTCATTGTCAGTCCACTGAAATCCAAGAGAGGAAGACTGAAATAATCACCTCTTGCAGCCTACAGGTTGACATGATAACATTTTCAAACCAACACTGAATTCCTATTTTGATGCTCAGCACAACTGACCTTGTATCAGCAGCTGCTCCTGTCGTCACATTAGCAGGAACCTCACTCATTAAAACATCTTCCCTTTTGTGCATTCCTGAAAAACACCCCAGATTAACATGTTGCTCAAAATTCCTTGGGTTTAGAATTCTTTTATCTAAGAAAGAGTCTGCACAGCCTTTTAATAGATGCTTTAAAAGAAGAATCCTAAAGAGATAGCAAAAGTACTTCACAAAACTCACCAAGGCTCACTACTGCCATGGGAGGAGACCTTGGATGTTCTGTTTAAGCCTGGAGTTGATTCCTTCTCACAATAAAAGTGTTCACACCTGGGAAAAATACTTAGCTTTAGTATCAAGCTGCTGTTGTGCATTTCCAATACTGTTCTGTGTGCACTGTGCCTCCAATAAATGTAATAAAAAGAAGTAATGCACTGTTGTGCTGTGCTATGACCTCAGAAACACAGCAAGTGGGGTCAAAAGCACAAGAACCTCAGACATGGGGAAAGAAATGCAAGCAGATGGAGCAGCTCTAAGCATGTCAAGGCAAAGAAAAAAAAATAGATTAAAAAAAAATCCAATGTGAATTTAAAAAAAACAAACCTCAAGGTGTTTCTCCTAGGGAAACTTAGGTTGGGTGAAGAAGGTAGAATTTCAGCTCCTGCTGTTATCTTCTCCAAGGTTCCCCATATCTGGCAAGGTATTGAAGAACCAGAAGAGCTGGAGTTAATTAATTTAATTCAAGTCTTAAGTAGTCAGTGCAATGATGCTACAAGACACACATGACCTCTCTTAATCAAAGCTGGAGAAATTAATCCCCACACTGGAGGGGGTGACATGCACTCTTCCTCAGTCTATCCAGCCTATTTTCCCATTTATTTAGATTATTCTGTATTTATGTGTGTATTTAGGTGAGATTTTCACTGTACTGAGCCATAAATGCTGGAGGAAAGAGTTTCTGCCTGTTCATAAACAGTGTACCAGGTGTCAGGGCTGCAATTCAGCTGTCAATGGCCAAGACTGAATTGTGATAATAGAGGCAGAATTGCATAAAGGAAGTTCTCATCACTCTTGAATTAGATTATTTCACCTTTGTCTTATTCAAGGTTTTCTCCTTTATAAAAAGGAAAAGAAAGCCTCAGTTCTGACTCTGACAAGTGATAAGGAAAATACGAACATGTTGGAGTGGAAAAAAGCGGCTTGTAACTCTGGCTGTGTCCCAAAAAATCTGTGTGATCTGGAGCAGCCCCTGTTCCCCCTTGTGCTTCTAGGGAGCTGACTCCCCTCACATGCATCCCAGAACCAGCAGCTATAAATAAAGTATACAACAAGAATGCAAACCTGCCAACAGAGTGTTTGGCAATCAGAGCTAGCCCTCATTATATTTAAAACAACAAAAAATAATACAAGAATTAGATCCCAGGGAGAGCACAAAAAATAGTGGCAACTAACCTATAAAGACACCAAACCTCTCTGAATACCATTTTTAACTCCAAAGTATAAAGTTCTGTACTTTAAACTGATTTTTTAAAAAAAGCAATGAGGCATTGGTTCTGCCAGTAACAGCCACAGGAAAATGCAGCTTTCTGAAAAATAGGAAAAGCTTATAATATTTTTTTCTTTTCTTTTTTTTTATTTTTTTTATTGTGTGTCCTTGGAAAACATCACTCAGTAATTATGCTTGTGCTGTTGCATATTTTCTGTGTTGCTCAGGCTCCTTTGTCTGAGCCAGGTGTCTACATGAAGGGAACAGATCCTCAAAAGCAGTTAATACCTCACAGCTCCACTTGATGAAGGCATTATCATCTCTGAAGAAACAGTCTCCTGATTTAACCATCGTTGCATTCACAAAGAAACTAATGCAAATAATTTATGCAGACAAGCTACCAACAGCTGCAGAAGGACCTGCCAGTGTGACTAGGAAGGTCACACTGGTTCTGGAGAATCTCCATTTTTAATTCCCCCTGCTCCAGCTGGAGGGTCACAGCTGACAAGAAGCAGGCAGAGAGCTTGGGAAAAATCCTGTGCCAAATGCTCCAAGATGCAGCAGGTCTTTCTAAGGGAGGGACCCATAACCAGGTGGACCAGCAGAAAAAGTAAACTAGAAATATTCACATTTCACTTGGCAAGTTCTTGTCATACACTAAGAAATAATTTTGGAGCGCCTTAAAGGATAAAAATGCCTTTTTTAAGGATTAATTGGGAATTTCAAAGGGCTCTTAAAGGGTTTAAGCATTCTTCCAGCACCACAGGGAAAGCAATAATTAGCTTTTCTCAGCCAACCTGTACTTTTGAGCACTGGAGAATAATGAAGTATTTTCCATATCCCTACCTCCACAACGTTTATCCTCATCCCTGTGAGCCAAGCTCAGCCAGCCAGGCTGCAGGTGGCTGTAGACTTTGCTAATGTTAAGAGAGGTATAGGCACTCCTTTGGGGGGAATTAACTGTGAAATATAGAGATCAACTAAGTAATTCTTAACCTTATTCTTTGTGGAACAATTCATTCATTTAAACTGCCCTTATTATGTTAATCCACCTAAAGCAAGTTTCATAACAAACAAGCAGCCACAATCATTTTCTCTCCTAAATAAAAACAAAACAGAATATGTAAGTGTATACATTTTGAAAGCTTTTTTTTTTTTTTAAAGCTTCTTTACTAGCAATATCAGGATCAGTGGGAGGCAACACAGAGCACCAGTGAGACAGAATCTGCAGAGGTTTGCTTGGGTGAATTCATTATTGCTTGGCAAACTGAGCACTTTCCTCAGGAAATATTTTGTCCTTTGGAGTTTTTGATTTAAACATACTTAGTTGATGCAGCTTTTTCCGAAGTGTCTCTTTCTTAAAAGCGCCTCTGGCAAAAAGCGGAGGATAAAGGCACAGCAGAGCCAAGTAACCCAGGATGCACTTGCAGCCTCTGTGCCCCTGTTCCACCCCCAGGAGGCAAGGGCAGGAGGAAGGTGAACACGACCTTGGCTGTATTGTCCTTGGGCAATCACAGTTTGGAGGGGGACACAACCCACCAGGGGATCTGCACTGCCAATTTTCCTCAATTAAGGCTAAAAATGTGCAGTGTGTTTCCAAGGGAGCCCAACCACCCTCAGCCCACACCTGCCTCACCACCAGGCTTGCTGCAATCACCCCTCCTCTCCTTCACTGTTAAATGCTTTGCTGCCATCAGAGATGTAATTCCTGCCCCTGTCCTACAGAGCTGTCCCACCCTCATCTCCAAAGAGCCATCACATTAATAAATGTGGTGTCACAGCAGGATGGAGTGTGTCTCAGGCTGACACTGCCTGCACACCGAGCTGGAGGGATGAGTTAAACCAGGTAAAAGCCTGGTAAAGACCAGGTAAAAAAGATATTTTCTATCATGAATATCAAGTAATGGATAAAATCTTAGATCTCCTCTAAGAATTAAACTCATGGGAAAGGAATACAACTGTGTGGGGTAAGCTACATAAATCCATCTAGGTGAAAAACATTAATTTTGTACCTTGGGCATTTTTGGTGCCACAGTAGACCATGCAGACAGGTATGCAGACTCCAGCACCTCATAGTAGAGGTTCTTAGTTTCCAGAGAGAAATAACTGGATTATCTGGATGAGCTGGGTTTATCCCAGCAGCCACATTGTGGTGTCCATCCAACACACTGAGGGAATTCATCCAGACCATGTCAGTCCCTGCTGCCTGACAACGCAACATCTGAGCTGGAGCAGTTTCAAAACCAGCATCCACACAGTGAGGGAAACCTCAGTGTTGCAAGAAATTGGAACTCCTAACAGCAAAGCTCCTCAGGGCCGTCAGCTCCCTGCTCATCCAGGACAACTTTAAACTGTGAGAGCATCCTGCAAGTCACAGTCACAGGGAGTCCCCACTCCTGGTCACTGCTACCAGTGACAGGAGCCCAATGCTTTGCACAGGGGCTGGAACCTCCTCATTCAGTTTCTGGACACCTGACTCTGCAGAGCAGGACTGCACAGTGTAGGTTTGACAAAAAGCAGAGGCAAGAGCAGAAGAGGAAAGAGTTTATGTGGTTAAGCTGAGTGTGAACACCAGGGAGGTTGGACCTAAATATCAATATAACCTATTTCCTTCCAAGGATGTATTTCTTGCCCACTGAATGATCAGTTAATCCTCCTTTTTATTCTCCTCCCTTCAGTGAAACTCCCAAGTTATTGCAGGTGTTATCCAGGGACACAATATTCACAGTTCCATTTGCTTATGTTTTACTGCTCCCATTAAAATTTGTACAAAGTTTAGAGACTGAACTTGAATTGTGCCTTTACTGGAAGCAGCTTGAACCCCTCAGTTCTTCACTTTCATGCTACAAAATGAGGAATAACCCAGAACTCTCTGAATGAGAAATGAACCCCTTGCATAATTTCTTTTCCTTTTTTTCCCCTTCCCTTATTTTTCTTTCTCTCTGTCCCCAGCCTTGCTTTTTATATACCTTTCAAACCTCAGTATATGCATATACCTCATTTTGGGCTCATCTTGACTTGCTAATATCATATGCAATCCATGCCTTCCATCTCACCAAAGTGAATGCAGGAAAAGAGCAGAATGCTTTTTTTCTGAGATGTCATGTAACACAAGATATGCAAACTGTCTCTGATTGGAAAGAAGAGATTATTTTTCCTGTCAAATACATATGCTTTATGTACACTGCTTGTTAGAACAATGTTCAACAAACATTCCATTTTTAAAGGCTAGAATATGCCGAAAATTAGTTTTGCATGCAAAATCTTCATGCATAAGAAGAAAAATTGGAGTACTACACAGTGCATTCTGTTATCGGGAATGAACATGGGCAGCAAGAAGCTTCTGAGGGAGTGGAGACTGCCAAGTTTGTCTGTAGAATTCTGGGTTTGTCCTTTTTTTATAATGACCCGTGTGGTGGGGAGGGAAAATACATGGCAGCAGTGCCAGCCCTGGTGCCAGGGCTGAGAGGAGGGAGGAGCTGTTGTTGGGATGCAGCAGCTCTGTGCAGGCTCTGTGGCATCCACAGGAATCAGCCAATCTGTTCCTGCAGCTGCCAGTTTTATGCATGATTTACCTGGCTGGATGCAGCTCCTGCACCAGCGCTGCCAGCTCCTGGGTTGGAAAGCCGTGCTGCCAGGGCTGCTCAGAGCATCCACCCAGCCCTCTGCTGCCCCAGGAAAGGGAGGAGAAGGCCTCCAGGATTTTGGTCTGTTTGGGGTTTTTTTGTTTGTTTGGCTGGTTTTTCTAGGGTTTTTGTTGTTGTTGTTGTTTTCCCTGAGATTTTCTGTATAGTTCTCAATGTTTGCAGATTTTTGCTTTCATTTTCTATTTTTCCTCCAGATGGGCTTCTACTAAAGATTACACATAAACCAAGGAAACCACATATGAAAAAAGGCTTTTTTTTAACCAGACAGTGGGACAGCACATGCACTTGTCATCCCTCCGTGAAGCATAGGCTATTAAAGATGTAATATTTCCACTATATCTCAGCTGCAGTGTAACAAGTGACTCCAGGTGAGTGTACGCAGCTGACCTTCCATAAGCAATTCCAATACCCTTCAAAATATCACATTATTTACCAGTTGTGGGAAAGTGTTCTTTAGTAACAGCACAAAGCAATCACAGTGGCTTTAGAGATTTTAAAGGTTTCCTAAGGAGCCACAAGTGTCTGTAAGATGCCCTTGGGGCTTCTGTTTTGCACTGTGATTGTGCAGTGTTTTATTTCTGTCATAAAGTGCATACAAAAGGAAAGGGAAAGAAGTAATCTCCTACAGCTGGAAACCAAATTACAAGACTCTCTTATAATAAGGAGAGATTTTCCCCAAAGTGACACAGTGGGACATTAAGTCTTTGAATTTGATCCTACCTAAATGAACAGGAAAAATTTCCATTGACTTTAGTGGTAAAGGATCAAACTCCAAAGGAGCTATTTAAAATATTATGTAGGTGATGTACAAGTGTGGCTTCATATATGTTCATTAAGATTCTTTTTATCCCCTCCTTCCCTGTGAAAATGCTGCAGAAATATTATCAAGTTCTGTGATTACAGCATGTGCTGATATGCCAAAGGTATCTCTAAGAGCAGCGTTTCTGTTGAGGTGCTAACTCAGATGAGCTTTATATTAACTGGAGTTCACAAATAAGGTTTTGTTATCTCTGCTCCTGGCAATTGTCAGGGCACACTGAAGCATTATTAACATTCCTGCAATCAGCAAATGAAGCACAACACCTCGGTCGGTGCCTTCAGGATCCAGCATTATCCCTGACTTCATTTCCAAACAGTTTCCTTCTAATCTACCTTTTAGCACTACTTCCAGAAAACAAGGAAATAATATAGTGAGGAAGCAGAGTTTCTGAGGACTCTCTGGCATCTTGAATACTCTTTGAAATAGAAAAAAAAATAATTGAACCTGCACCCCATTACATTGGTGCGACTCACATTTAGGAGGTTCAGTTTCTGTGGCTGATTTTACAGGAGTATTTCCTACTTTGCCACTCTACAAATACAACATGAAAAATATGGACCTGAGCTCAAATGCAGAGGAAATAGGAATTTTACAATTATTAAGGATGAAAATGAGTATTGTTTAAATTAATGCAATAAAAAAAAATATTTGTAATCCACCTGAATTTACCTTTCTTATTTGCACTAAACTGAAGTTGCTGGCAGTCACCTGCCTCAGGGTTGTATTCAGAATTTTATCTGAAGGAAGGAATTATAACATGTGAGGTCAAATTATTCAGTCTTATTGCAGTTAAACAATGTCCTGAAAAGTCTTGGACTTATCCTGACTCTTCTTTAGCCATAGGATAGTTCATGAACTGCAGAACCAGGGTTTAGCTCCTTGGAATATTTTGGAAAATCACACTTGTTTCATTATAAGGCCTGATCCAGAAAGTGCTTGTGTTCGTCTTCCTATTCACTGCAACTGACTTTAGAAAATGTTTAATAGGAGTCAGAAAGTGATACGAGAGAAAGAGTACACTGTGTGGCTAGCTGGTAAAAAAAGAAACGAGGTAAGTCTGAGCTGATGGCTTGTCTTGAGAGACTCCTATGGGAGAGGATCATCCTTACATAAAAACTGTTAAGAACAGGCCTTCTAATTTTGTGGTAGTTGCTCAAGCTTTGTTCTTTCCACAAAAAGAATCTTTAGCTTACAAGGTAGGGTATAACATTGCGATATGGGATAAACCAGGCAGCTTCAGGACAACAACTGATGAAAATAAATAAACTTTGAAAGGTAAGAAAAAAAAAAAAAAGGTCTTTTAAAAGTAGTGTCCTGGACATCCAGAGAAGATTATGATTTTGTAATTCAGTTTCTTAACAAAATCTTTGCTAATACTCGCATTCCTGTGAGCTCTGAAGTGCTGCTTTCATACAGACAAGCAAGTCCAGTCTACCCTAACCTGAGCTGATCCCCTCCAAACCATTTCAGTAAAACCCAATCAGATCTCTAACAAAAGGAGCTGCAGTGGCTGTTTGACTCCTGGCAGTGACTTTTTCACTCCCCTCCCTTCTGTGGCTGCTTCTATGCAGCTGTGAGCTCATCACTGCCAGTCTGGCGCTGGGATCTCGAGATTTTTGCTCTCCTACTTAGCAGAGTTTTAGGTCAGTGCTTTGAATCACCTGCTTATGGGATCCTGAGTTATTTTAAAAAATAACTAAGGGCTGTGGCTGTGCACAAGTTAATGGCTGTGATGCTTTGGTGCTCCCAGGTGGGTGGTCTGGTCTCTGCCTTTTCCCATCTCTGGGATCCATCATCCCTCCTGCCAGCTCTTCTCCCCCTAGGCTTCTCTGTGAGCTTGCTCTGGATCACCTTGCAGAAACAACTCTTTTGCTGGGTACTTTTTCTGCCACCATGTATAACTGGATTAGAATTGTAGAATTACCTCGTGGAGGTGTCTGCAGGGCAGCAAAGCTAGTATAAAATGCAGAGATGGAGGATGTAACCAGGAGATGGGAATATCAGGTAATATTGCTCTTTCCAGCAGAAATAAGCTCTTTTGTCAGCTCACCACCTCATTCCCACAGACATCTAATGGGTGCTGGAATACCTTCCACTCTGCTCCTTCCTAAAGCTGTTTTGTTAGGGTTGGAAACAACCTGCACAGCAGAGCAGCCTAAAATTGCTGTGCTTAGTCTAAGGCTGCCAAGAGGGAGACATATCCCCAATGGAGCCACCCTGCCTTCAGCCAGGGCTCCCCATTTGGTGTCATTAATGTCACACACTCCTCTGCAGGGACCTCAGCTGGATTCCTTGAGGAGGGCAGCAAAAGCTCACATTATTATTATTATTATTACTATTACTATTACTATTACTATTACTATTACTATTACTATTACTATTACTATTACTATTACTATTATTATTACTGTTAAAATCACAGTCAGGATAGAATGACCCATCTTCCTGCTGAGAGACGTGTCACAGCTCCTCCCCAAAATGCAGAGTAGCTCCCACTCCTGGTGCTCCATGCCTTTAATCACCTGCATCAGAGACAGCCTGGTCTCCGCTTGGCTGCTACAGCTCTGCATCCTGTGTTAGGCTTGAACATGAATCTCTGCTCCAGGAGGATTATTGCACATTTTACATGAAACTCCCCAGCAGAAATAGCTGCTCTTTGAGGCAAGGACTGCACTCCAAGGTCTCTTGCTCCTTAACATCCCAACCACAAGCCTACAAAAGCTTCTTTCATGTTTTTTATCCTTTCTCACAATATATTTTGAATAGTTGATGCTGAGTGAGGCAGCTCGAGAAAGCGAGAGGTGCCTTCAACCTGCACAGTCTGTGTGCTGGTGGCTGGCTTGTGCTGCACAAATGGCAGCTCCAGGTTTTTCCAGGCAAAGTTGGGAATTCAGAATGTTGTTTTCCCTCAGGCAGGTGCTCTCCATAAGCTATGAAGAGAAGGGATGTCATACCACCTTCTCTGAAAGCAACAGGGAATGTGGCTGTGTTTTTATCCTGGATGAAATTCGCTTTTCCAGGGCTGGTAAAATGAGGTCACGATGGGCACGAAGGGCCTTACAGCTCAACTGAGGGTAAAGAATTGTAGAATCATTCAGGTTGGAAAAGACCTCTGAGATCATCGAGTCTGACTTCTGCAGCCAGTCCTGGTGCAAAAGGAGAAAGAGAAAAGGTTGTAAAGTCACTCTGTCACATGTTCAGAGGCAGATCTTGCTGAAATATCTACAACAGTTTCTGGAAGGCTCTCGCATTAAAACTACTGCATTCAGATGCTTCATTAACAACTCCAGCTTTGATTGCTTGATATGTTTTCTGCTCAGTAATTTGAAGCCATAAATCACTGTTTAAGCTCCTAAAAATGAAGTGATCGTTAGGGAATTAAGAGTATATTACTGTCAGTAATATCTGATCCTTCGAGATGGGAAGAGCATCTTACACCACATAACATCTCTCTAACTATCTCTGTGGAGATTGTGGGGAAGGAACTGATTTTTTTTTTTTTTAATGCAGATATTAGACTCAGAATTCCAGAAGTGGAAACTGGGAATATTATGTTTACAAGAAGCCTGATATCCTGAAATCCAAACAGCTTTTTCCTAGATATTTGTTTATTTTTTTTAAACACAGACATCATCAGTGGACGTTAGCTGAACTGGACTGCTGATTTTACCCAGAAATAAACAAAAATCCTGGTTTTGTGTATATTTAGAAGTAGGAAGAGTAACCAATCAGTCAATAAGATTGGCCTGGACTAGGCAATAGGTTAACCTTTCTGAAAAAGCATTATTTCAGTTTTAGAGTTGGCTTCTTATTAGAGCAGACCAGGCTCTGTTTCCAAAGAAGAAATCAGGTCTAAATTAGATACTGTATCACCTAAGAAAAAAAAAAGAAACCAACAAGAATTAGACTGAGAACAGAATTTAAAACTCAGAATCAAAACTAAGAAACTAAGAGTTTAGACAGCTAAAGGCTGTAAGAGTAATCTAGAAGGCTTTCACATTGTGGAGCCATTACTAGCAACTAGCTATTAGGAAATGCTAAACACATAACTGTGTTGGAAGCCTCAGCTCTCTCTGGAGATTAAATGCCAGGCTGAATCAGGTTGAAAAAAAAGGCATTCCCATTCCCTCCAGGCTCCCCAGCCTGCAGTATATTCCCGAGGGTTTAAATCAAAAGTTCAAAAAGTTTAACTCTGCAGAAGTCCCAACTTCAGTGGCAAAGCCAAGCAAAAGCAGCACGACTCAACGCCCTGCTCTGGGTGAGCAGGCAGAATGTGCATTTTTCACCCCAGAAAGCATCACAGACAGGCAGTACTTGCACAGCTGTGGGGTTACAGGATGCAGCAGGGCAGGAGTCAGGCAGAATGAGCAGGGTGGGATATAAAACAAGCTGTGGCAGAGTCTGCTCCTCAAGGAGCAAGAAACCTGTGCTCAAGTCCATGCTTGCTTCATTCTGTAAGGGAGAAGAGGGGTGTGTGAGGGATTTTGATCTGTTAATGATATAAAAGCATAGAGTTTTTTGGGTTTTTTTTGTGGTTTTTTTTTTTTTTTGATTTTTTTTTTCTTCACTCTTATTTAACTATACTGCACGAGCTTTGTCTCTGAAAGGGTTTCAAACCTCAGCTGTGCAGCATTGAAGATTTGTCACAAAACTGAAGGTTTGGCTGGGATCTTGTTTTCAGTTATCCTCTGAAATTTTTAGTAAAGTTCAATTTCATGTACTCATAACAATTTTATTTGTTTCCTGTTGAGTGACAGGCTAGGGATAAAAACATCTTTGAAGAACTGGGATTTTTATTGGATACGAGTGCATGTTTTTCTTTCTTTCCTTGAGTTCCTTAGGCAGAGCCCAAAATTCAGACCATTTTGAGGTAAATTTGTGGTGGTAGCAAGATAAAATTGTAAGGGAACAACTACATAAAATTGTTAGAGAACAACTTCAGGTAATTTTTCAGGTATTCTTCAGGTAATTTTTGTTATCAATGACAGATTTTTCCAGCAGAAATGTGCCTCTACTGTGTGCTGCAATTCTTGTGACTTGGAGCTGCACAGCCAAAAGCACTGATTTCAGTGCACTGAGCCTGGGTGGTAAAGCAGCAGACCTTCATTAGGAAAAAACATTTAAAAATTAATTATCTAATTCTGCAAAATGTGAAAAATAATGGAGATGTAGTTAGATTTTCCACATGTCCTATTGAATCAATCTCTGATCTTGTTAGGGAAAATATAAAGCACCTGTTTTGATAAGGGTGAATTACTTCTCCAGGACCAATTCTCCTGGCTTTTTGGAATTGGCATTGGATTTTTTTTATGCAGAGTGTTGCTTGATTTAATTTCTGGCATGGTGACTTCTCTCCCTTGGTAGATTTTCAGCTGCTCAAGAAGTAGAAAGATGATGGATTCTGTCTCTCTGAGAAAATCTTCCTCAATGAAGCAAACTGGTGATTCCATCTGATTACAGACAGAATGATAGAAGACTACACAGATAAGAAGTAAAAAAAAGAAAAAAGAAAAAAATTAAAATAGTTATTCAATGGCATTTAAGTCTTGTGTTAAATTTAATTGGAAAATAAAACATTTGACTGAGAACATACAAACATCACCAGACATGGTGATGCCCAGACCTGGGTGGAAATAGTTAGAAAAGTTTAAATTAGGCTGAAGCTTTAAGCTTACTCCACATATATAAAAGTTTTGTAACAGAAGGAATACTTGCCTTCCATCTTTGTTATTGGCACAGAAGTTCTTTGGATAAACGGATGAGCTCAAAAGTTGCCCATTTATCTACTAATGTATTAAATCAAGCTGTGGGCCTACATGGCTGAAGAGGCTGAAATGTTCATCATTTTTCTGTAGGGACATTGAAAATTCTGTACAAAAAATACAAATAACATAAAGCAGGGAGTCATTTAAATGTTGACTTTGTCCATTAGGATGTGCAATGTAGAACAGCAAGTTTTAATTCCAAATCCCATTTTTTTTCAGCAGGAAGATTGCTGCAGCTTATTACACTTCATTATGTATTTAGCAAAATCAGCAAACAATCCAGAACTGAATACTAATGAGGATCACACATGTGTGAAACGGTACAGGAGGAGGCAGAAGGATAGAATTGCAAGCTAAAAATCTTTGTAGGAAGAAGCGGCTCTCTAAAGCTTACTTGTGATCATAAAATCATGGAATGGTTTGGTTTGGAAGAGACCTTAAAGAACACCTCATTCCAACCCCCTGCCATGGTCAGGAACACCTTCCACTAGACCAGGCTGCTCCAAATCCTGTCCAACCTGGCCTTGAGCACTTCCAGGGATGGGGCATCCTGATCCTTGCTCATGCAGACACAGCAGCCATCTCAGCTGCTCATTAGCAGGGTAATTGCTTGAGTAATTATGACAAGAGTTGCCCAGATCTTAAGCCTGTTCTGCTAAATAAATTTGTGCCTCTATAGTTGCACCTCTTGTGAGGCTGAGAGGCTCATTCAGCCCAGGACTGAGAGTGGCACCTCAGTGCTTCCTTTCAGCTTCAATGAACTTCTTGAAGGTACAAAAACATCTTCTGGAAACAAGAAATGAGTAGATGAGAGAAGGAGTTTTAGAAGGAGCCGTGTCTTCCCTTCAGTGGAAGAGAGCCAAGATCTCCGTGCTGTCTTCCATCAGCCACACAAGTGTTGCCCACCCACCCATCCCTTTTACCAATAAAATTTCTCCCATTTTGCATTTTCAGCTGTTTCATGGATAATTTTAGATATCAGTGTTTCACTCTTTGAAAAACAAGATTTAGATACATTGTCCATGGAAAATACTTTCCAGACAAATGCCAACAAGGACAGGCAAGAAATAATAAAGATCGGTAGGGTGAATTATTCTCTGAACTGATCTTTGATCTATGCTGGATAAAACTTTAGCCAAAACCAAATGCCAAATTCATTTCTTCCTTCCTAAACTCCATTATCTATACAACTGGAATATCAGTCTGCAGCTGATAGTGGCCATATTTTTTTCTAGACTCCTAGGAAATCCTCCAAAATAAATATTAATAATGTTTGAGCAGTATCAAGCTGTAAAAGCTGATGGAAAATCTTCCTGCCTAAGGTGACTCTGGTCCTTAGTGGCACCCCCAAGTGGTCCCCATCACCCAGGAGAGGCTGCAGCATCAGACTCCCACAGGTCAGGGGCTGAGGTCACTTCTGGAGTGTCCTGCCTCCCTCTGCACTGCCCTGACACAGTGTGGGATTCTCCAGGTGTCCTGGAGCAGATTGGTACCTGCTCCTTGGGACCTCTCAGAACCATGATGATCTTGAGACCTGCACATGCACCTTGTAGTTAAAAATCTGTGCAGAGGATATTTATTCACCTTAAGAAAAAGAGTGTATTAATGTACTTTAAAAATGTAAAGCACAGTTTCCCCTAAGAAGCCACAACTAATTTGTAGGGATTCTTACACAACTAATTATTGCATTACTGTCTGATTATTGAATTGAAAAAGTGCAGCTGTTGCTCTCCAATTTCTGTACAGTAAAATCTCCTTAAGTTTTCAAGATATCCAGAGGAATTTCCCTTACTGTGTCTTCATTTTCAATATATCCTCATCCTTCAATGTGATGCTGAGTGTAAGGTGTAAGGAAGAAGCTTTTTCTCTCCTCTGCAGTGCTGTCTGAATTCTCTAGGACTGCTGTATCTCATCTTGCATAACACAGCAGATGGGAGAGAGAACAGAGTGGGGCAGAATCCAGTAACATCCTTTGGATGGTTGGACTGGCAGATTGCAGGAAACTGTGTTGATGGTACCTGCCAAGTCACCAATCAGTCTGAATCAATTAATTGTCAAACTGGCACACAACTCCTAGCAGGAAGCTCCGTGTCTCATTGGGTTGGTTTTCTTTGTGTTTTTATTCTTATCTATCAAATGCCACTTTGGTTTGTTTTTTTTTTTTTTTTTTTTGCTTGTTTTAATAGCTACTCTTTTGAAGGTTCATCTTTTTGTTTACTGACATCTAGAGTATCCATGCTTCTTGTAAGTCTGTAGATAATGCATCAAAGTCAGTACTGCCTGGTTTTGCTGGTGTTTAACATTTCTGGATAACAAATTGTTTTCAGGAAGTGAAAATATTATTCAAGGGAAGATATGTTTAAGATATCAGAAGTTAAAGCATCACTGACAATACTGGAAAAAATGTTTTATTTCTTCATTAGCAACATCCTCTAGCCACTTAAAAGTTCTGGTTTCTATTTTTGTGTGTGCCTTTCTCCAGCAGTAATATTGCTGTTGGCTTCCCATAAATGACCTTGTTTATGTCTTCATATTTATTCATAGCACCAAGCTATGACATAGTATACAAATGTAATATTCACATTACTAACAGCATTTAAATTAAATATGGAGTGTAGCAGAGGCAGCTCTTCCCTGGGATAGTGAAGTCCATCACCACTATCCTTATTCCTGTTGGTAAAATCTTTTTCAGCCCTATATATCCCAGGGCAGGGGACATGACAGCCCCAGAAGTGCGCCATGGAGCACTTGTGTGCATCCCCACCACCCAGGAAGCACTGCAGCTGCTCTTTTTCTATATATTATTTTCTTCTGAGTTGTTTTTGGAGCAGATTTAGCTCTGCCTCACTTCCCTGCCTGCCCAAATGCCTGGGAAGGTGCAAGTCTCCAGCTCCAGCAAGCAGCAATGCTTCCCAGCACAGTGGGGACTCCTCATGTCCCCATATCCACTGGCACACAATCAGGGGGAGCTGATAAAAGCTGCTGTGGTGTGGACAGCAGACACCTGCCTGGCTGCCGCAGCACTCCCAAACCACCACATCCCCACTATTTTTGGGTAAAATATGGTGCTGTTCATAAGTGTGCTGGGAGCTGCAACATGAGCTCAATGCAAAGGGCTGCTCTTCTATGGACTCACTCAGCAAAAAAAAGTTAATTTTTCATAAAAGTAACTTTCTGAATTTTGTGGCTGTGGGGAAGACATGAAATGCTTGTAGGAGTGGGCCTGGCCTGTGGGAAGCAGGTGTTGCCTCCCAGCCCCGTTGCCATCGACGGTCTCAAGACATCTGTCATTGTGCAGGGAAAGGTGGTCTGAGCTCAGCGGAGGCACAGACGGAACGAGCCGAGCTTGTACCACATGGAAAAGAGTTACAAATGTTTCAGAAGAGAAATCAGCCTTAAATACTGCAGCCTGTGCAGGGCCTGGGAGAATCTTCTTGTCTGAGATGGTCCCAAGGGTTTGGTACTGGGTGGAGAGGGCCAGAAGCACCCCTCAAGTGGTGATGGACTCTGGGTCCTGCCATAGGAATCCCTCAAGTGGTGATGGACTCTGGGTCCTGCCAGAGGAATCCTTCAAGTGGTGATGGACTCTGGGTCCTGCCAGAGGAGTCCCTCAAGTGGTGATGGACTCTGGGTCCTGCCAGAGGAATCCCTCAAGTGGTGATGGACTCTGGGTCCTGCCAGAGGAATCCCTCAAGTGGTGATGGACTCTGGGTCCTGCCAGAGGAATCCCTCAAGTGGTGATGGACTCTGGGTCCTGCCAGAGGAATCCCTCAAGTGGTGATGGACTCTGGGTCTTGCCAGGCTCACATCAGCACTGTCAATGCCAGATCTTCACCAGGGTTGGATCTGGTGTCTCCATTTCTCTCAGTCATGTGGGCGCACAACATGGATTTTGTGTCATTGGAGAAAGACTGGAAGTCTCAGCATCCAATGGCAATGATGAGCAGGGCATCTCCTCATATAAATTTAACCCATCAAAACCTCCTGAATCAGCTGCATGGGTTCAGACCAGGCTCTGTTATGAGGGGGCCACAGGGGTTGTAACCACGTAGCAGAAGCCCTGCCAGATGATTTCTGAGTGGGGATCTTCATGATCTGCCATATCCATGGTCTCACCCTTCTCCTAGACTGCAAAACATCACTCCTGCTCTTGTCAGAATGCAATGCACTGGGGCAATACTCACCTTGCATCTTGCAAACCCAAGCATGGGGGAGATCAATTGGACAAACCCCAAGAATAAAAGCTGAAATGATTTTAAGAAGCACAGATTCTCTGAAGACAAAAGTATAAAGGTGTAGGTGTGTGTCTGCTGTGGAGCTGAAACAATTGCATGCGCAATCAAAGAATTTGAGAGCAAAACTTTTCCCAGAGCCAAACAGCCGTGTGCCCTCATACAGAATTGCATATAAAATCTTAGTAATTTTTAATGTGTTTTAATCCAACCTTTATGGTTTCTTTGGATACTTGCCACTCTCTTCCGATATCAGTGCATTATTGTATAATAAGTTAAATCTTTTACAAAGTTGCTTTATGTGGCTGAGTTTGAACTGCTGTACAAAGGATTTTTCCACTTATGAACTTGGTGGATGGTGACTCTTTCTCTACAGTTGTCCAATTAATTTTGTTCCTAAATGTGAATAAAAACCAACTTGTATCAGGATAGTTCCTGTTATACTTCAATGTGATTTTGATTACATTATGTTACAGAAGTAGCACTGGCCTTCCTTCAAGTCTAGGTGAGAAGCTAATTGGTTTCAAACTGTTTTAAATATGCTGAAGTTATAGTTGTCAATTATTTTTCTGGAACAATAATAATTTCTAAGATTGAACTCTGCTTTGTTAAAGGGCTTTAAAAGCTGAAATAATGAAATAACTTCCTTTTTTTTCTTGTTTTTCTCTGCTTTCACATTTAGAATCTTTTGGTTCCTGACCCCCACAACCTGTTAATTTTGATCAGCTTTCCTTCTGAATTGAAAGTGGGCTCTCTTCTTATTTTTTTTTTTTAATTAGTATTGTGTTAATGCATTTTACATTTCTTAAAAGTTACTTCAGGAGCTGGTTCTGAAAGAGGCATGGCAACATCTTTAATAAGCTCTCTATTCATGCTTACGTTTAATGTCTTTTTACTGATTTAATCAATCATTTTGAAGCAGCATTGTGCCATCTTTGTGGGCATCTCTCAACAAACCAATTGCAAATTCTTTTTAATAGATATCTAAGGGTCATGTGTCATCACAAAGATTTAGCTACAGAAATGCAATAGTGCTGAACACACACAGAATTTGCTCAAAATAAGCTGAGACTTATCCAAAATTATTATCCACTTCCCAAAAGGAGACATAGTTCTGCAAATCTTGCCTTAGGTGTGTGTGTTTGTCACAGCACCTCGTTCAGAATACACATCTGGCTGCTCCCAGCTACAGCAGGCTTTTACTGTTTTTTGGGTAATATATTGTCACAGAACACTTATCACTTTTGATACATAATTATCTGTAAAATAGGGACTAGGATTTTGTTGGGTAAGGCCCAGCCATATGTGAAATCAGAACAAGGGTCATTTCCTTTAATGCCTTTTTATCTCTTTGGATGCTGCAACAATTACTGCCTGGAAAGAGGGAGGATGGGGCGTGAGAATGGGCACTCCAAGGTGTTCCAGACATCTGTTTGCCCAGACCAGCATGAAAGAAAAAAAAGAAACACTGAGAAATTCAACCAAAAACTAGAAAGTAATCCTCCTGAAAGGCACACAGCAAAACCCACCACCGAAAATGGAGCCTGTGCTGGTGAGGGATGGGATGCTGGTGGAGCAGAGTGGTTGGATTTCCTGATGGCAGAAAGGGGGTTTCCTTGTCTGTGAATGGCCAGAGCCATTTTTCCAGGGTTTTTTCCAGTTTTTTTTCCAGTTTTAGCACTCTGTCTTAATGGTGATTCATGGTTTAACCAATGGAAATGAAGAGATTTCACGCTGAAGCCCAAGGGAGATAGCTTTAGTTTTGAAGGTTTTTACATGAACAGCCAATATTATTTCAGGTATTTATGAATATGGGATTCACCTTGGCAGATCAGATTGGCCCAGCACAAGATCTGTCTAACAACAGTGGCCAATACTGATGTCTGATACTGTCAAACACTTCTTGGCTGAGCAGTCTACAACTGCTCACCCTGACCCTGGGAAACCAGATAACTTCTCTCTTGATGTGCAAGAGAGATTTATGACGCTTATATATTTCCATTCTCTCAGTGTAACTGCAGATATTTTACTGGGGTATTTTTATTTTATTTTCAAATGCAATTTCTCATCATCTTTGGATCTTACTGATCTTTGCTATGATGAACTCTTAGGCCGAGCTGCTGTCACTGCAGCTCCATGTGTTTACCTAGAAGGCTTCATTGAAAACAACTTTTATAAAGCCGGACACACTGCTCTGCAAATCCAGAGCACAGACATCAGCTCCTGCTCCTGTTGACATCAGGGAACTGCTGCTGGTGCTGAACATGGGACAAAGAGGAGATCCTGAGGGTGTGGATTTTAACAGCTCTGGGCAAGGTGCAAGGAAGTCATGATCAAAGCCATGGAGCATGAGGTGTGCAAGAGAGAGCTGCATGTCTGGCAGGCACGGCAGGCACAGGTGAGGAGAGGAGTGGCAGTAGCTCCAAATATCCTCTAAAGAACTACCTTCTTCTCCTACCTGCTCCTCTTCCCACTGACATGCTGGATAAAGCAAACTAAAGGATCCAGGGCCCCCCTGCTCTGCCCACAGAAGAAAGCACCTGGAGCACATGGAGGGGAAATGGAACCTCGTTTTCTTGTTCTCTGGTGACTTTGCTCATGAGAGGCTCCTGCAGAGTATCATAAGGCCAGGACAAATGTTAGGAAGCTGAATTTGTGTATTGCTGGTGGTCCCTTCCAACTGAAAATATTCTTTCTATTCTCCATTCCATCCCATCTTATCCCATTCCATTCACCAAACACCCCCAAAAGAATGATCTGACAGAAGAGGAAGGGAGGAAGATTGTGCTGGGAGAGCTTTTTTTCTGTTTGGTTGAAAATGTACTTAGTGACTCCAGAGAGCAGGCTGCAAGCCCCAGAAAACAATTCTTTCTGCACATTGGGAGTATGAGCTGCTGCTGCAGGCTCTGCTTGCTCATTCTGTGAACGTGTCCCTGCCCTGATGAGGACAGACCACCTACTGAGAAGTGCAAGTGATTCTCTTTCCACACCAATTCATTTTTTGGCTCCTTCACTAAGATTAATTCCTCCCTTTGTATTTAACAGCATCTCCAACTAGCAAAACAAAACCAGCTTTATGAATAGCAGCAAACAATCTCCAGCCAGGTTGCCAGGTACTGTGGTGGCTTTGCAGGAGAGACATCTGTCTGATGGCAACGTGACCAAGACCAGCAACAGAGCAGAGTCACAGTCCCACGTGCCAACATCAAGCTGGTGTTGCCAGCCATGGACTAAAGGAGAAGTTGGGATTTTTTTCAGTTGTGTTACCACTGGTATGAAATTTCCTGTCTGTATCTAAAAACTGCTCTTTATTTGGCACTTGGTATAATAAATGCTCCAGAATGCAATACAAAGCTTTAAAAGCAAAAGAGCCAGTTCTTGCCACTGAGCCTATGCACAGGCTTTTCTCCAAGGTCTTCTCCTAAACGATTTTGGAACAAACTTCAGTCCCTGTAATAGTCACAGTCTGACAAAAAATATAAATTTTAAGTTTCTGAATAAAAGAAAAAAAGCCAAAAACATAATTATTCCTGAAACTGGAATGTAGGGCCAAAGTATTCGTCTCGCATCAGAACACACACCCAGCCCTAAGTCCAAACCCACAATGGATGTATTCCTCACGTAAGGAAGGGTTGAATTCACACAAGAGAAGCTATTTTTGTAAGACTTTGGCTTTTGATGGCAGGATCTGAGATGTAATCTCTGCAATTTGAGGCTGAGCAGCTATGGAGCATATGTTGTGAAATGCAGAACAGAGTTTCTGACCCTCCATTCCAGCATTTTGCAGCCTCCTGCTCCCCGGCATCCTTCCCTGAGCCCTCGGGTCCCAGTTTGTGCACAAAGAGCCAGCTTTTCCCTCCTTTCCATGCCAGCCCCAATCTCATCTCCCTTCTAAATATGAGCTTGGCAGTGTTGAAAGCATTTGGTTGAAGTCTGTGTGTGTTTTAACCAGAACGCTTTTTCTCCGCAATCCCTTTACGTGCCAGACTGATTTGCAGTGTCTGATACAGGAATTACTTATTTCCCCTTCCACACAGGGACTGCAATGCTCTTAAAAGGCACATTTCCACTGGAATAACCAATCCATGCCAATACAGGTAAAGTGGTGCAACTTCCTGGTGCTGGCAGTGCTTTTCTCCAGTTTGCTGCATCCCTCCTTGCCATGACAGCTCCACCTTTGCTTTGGTCGCCTTTAGCACCTCCCACCCCCACTCCAGGGTGGACAGGGCCCATCAAACCTCTGTTATAATGTCCACAAGTCTATTTAAAATAAATTAAATCCACAGTCCAACCTTGAACTTCCAGCATGCCCTGAAGCTGGCTGAGCATCTCCTCCCATGCTCAGTGTGCGGTGTGCCTGTGTTTGTCCTTGTTGTACGAGTGGTTCCTGGTGAGACGTGACTGTCAGCCTTGCTGGAGACACAGACTAAATGTTTTGCGCTTGTACAGCAGTGCACTCACTGGAGGAAATGTTCTGCACACCAGCCTGTGCTGGGTTAACAGGAAAAGGGAGTTTTCTCATCTCTTTGGAGCAGCTCGATCTGCAGTGTGGTGCATGATTTAGCAGCATTTGTGATGTGTCCCTGATTAATTCTCAGAAAGGTTTCTCAGCAACAGATGAAGGAAGGGAGACCATGAGCACTTTGCCACAGAAGAAACTTCTTTTTGTTGTTGTGTGGTGTCAAGTACTGGGATTTTTACTTTCCCCTTTGTAAGTGCACACAGAGGTCTCTGGCATTAAGTCACTTTTCTGTACATACATTCCTGACATAAGTAACTGGGTTAGGAGAGCTTCTGTGGCATGACAGAAGGGAGGGCAAAAGTAATTTCTTAAAATTCTAGCAACTGGCTTTGAAACTCACAGTGATCACTTGGTTAAAACATTTCTCAAAGGATGTCAGGTCCAATGTTAGCAATTTATAGGATATATTCTGTAAATTTCTAGGCAAATCTCAAAGGAAAAGTGAAAATCAAGGTAAGACTTTTATTTTTACATTCTTGGACATGGAACATTTGTATTTACAATTAATTTCCACTGTTACAGAAATTGCCTGCAAATATGTGTTTGAGCTCCTGTCTCATATGACCAGAAAATTTCATATTAGAATGTGACCCTCACAGATTTTTAATGTGCAACTTAAATAAGACAAAATATAATAAATGCATCATTTCCATTATTCCCTCCTACCTTTCAGCCCATAAAAGCCTATTCCTTTAAAAATTAGGCACAGTGCCTACAGAGAAAAAGTGTCATTAGCAAAAAAGCTTCATGCTTCCACTGAAACACAAAGTATCAGTAGAACTCATCTGTGATTGGAATTAAAATTGTACCAGAAGACTGCAGCACTTGTGCATCCTTCTGGAAAAATAAAGGTGGAGCCTCCATGGCAGGTTTGTCTTTGCACTCAAGGAAACTTCCCAGTAGGAGTGCTAGGAGGAAAGAGCTGGTATTTTCCTAAGGGTAGTAAACCAACTAGTAAATCCAAGGGAAATTCACCTGGATAATTGTAAGCTGTTAAATCCTTAATTAAAGGACGATACAAAGGTTTCTCAGTAGACACACACACACAAAGGTATTTGTCTTCTCCTCAGTTCTAATAAAATTGTTGTTTAGATGGATTTGTGAATTGACTTCAGGATTAGATGCTTCCCTTAGACATATCTTCATGGTCTGGGAATAAAATTAAGACCACAGCAGAATGCAGATTCCAAAGTGAAAAAGTTAAAGTGCTAAAAAACTGAGAAACAAGGATAAGTGCTTCGTTGAGGGGTTACTCCTCTTAAGAAAGTAAAATCTAACAAAAGAAGTTTGTTTTCTTATTAATTACATCTCAAAAGCAGGACTTTGTGTGCAATTAATCCCAATTTTAGAGGGAATATTCAGTGTGTGTATATTATCACTGGGGTAAAGGTTTGCAAGATGGAGCTCCCAGCACATATTCCCAAGTCAGTACCTTTAAATCAAGTTTTGGAAGTTAAATATTGAATTTTGGGGGTTTCTGAGGAACCCACAGTGAGTATTTGCAAAAGTCAGAGGGAGGGATGTGCAGATGGGCCAAGACACAGATTTCGGTTCTCATGCCAGAGAGAGGGAGGAGACAGTGAGGACTGCAATCCCTGCTGCTCCATCCTGCACCCAGAGCTCAGCAATTTCCCCAGCTCAGCTCATCCTCTGCTTTTCTTCCTCCCTGGGGGGCTGCCCTCAACATAAAAACCCTCAGCTCCCCCACTTCCACTTCTCAGCTCTCCATCCTTCACACTGCAAGCAGGCAGCTCTGTGTGCTGAGGAACAGCTTGACAGTTTAAAGAAGTGTATAGGACCATCCATCATGAATATGAAGACTTGAAAGAATGTTTAATTTTGCTTTCTTCAGGAAACCAGCAGCCCAAGATTCCAGCTGCTCAAAGTATGTCAGCAGTGGCTGCAACTGCAGGGCCCTGAGAGGGAATTTGTAGAAGCCACGTGGATTCATACATCTGCTGCTTCTGTGCTGCTAAGTTGGGTCTCCATCTTTTATTGATGTTTCATCCCACCCTTATTTATTTGATCATTACTGTCAAATTTTGTGAAGTACAAAACACAGCCCACCTTACAACAGCAGCAGTCCCAGTTCTCTCACAAAGTTATTTTAGAAGGTAAAGGGCAGAAGGGTTTCCATGTCCTTTCACCAGAGGGCATCAATTAACACACCTTCTAACCCCAAATGTTAATATTTTATAAGACTGAGAGAACATTCACTTATTTTATTTCCCTTCCCACAAGCATACACTTGCAAAAATGTTTTCTAACTTATCTTAATTCATATCTCTTATTTCATAATTACCATTTTACAATTCTTTCTGCCCCTGTCATAGCTTAGTTGTGGTTTTTTGAAATTTAATCAAATAATAATTAAATTCTGAGGGTAACACCTCTGGTTATCTCTTCATAATTAAAGTTTACTTTTTTCTTCAGGAATATTTGAAAGGAAAAGGCAATTGCTTGTAAGAATGCATGCATATCATTTGTGGGTGTGTTTGATGACTGAAGTGACTTTGGCAGGGAATTCAGAGGAAATAAAATTTATGTATTCAGATACTAGGACTTTGGAATTTTTTCTTTTTTGATTTGGATTGGTAATTGGTTTCAAGAAGTCCCAACTACATGCCAAACGAAACCCAAGAGGCTTCTAGGCTTTGTGTCTTAAACATCGCTTTTGCTGAGCATGGTAGGTGCTACAAAGTGCTCTCTTTACCTTCCCTCACAGGCAGACTAAATTCTTTCCAAGATGTGTTCAAGAAAGACCCATCAATATTTGCTTAATGGGGTGCTGTTTTTTCCCTGAAATCCTAGGGAAAAAATCCAAATCTCACTTTGCTGGAGAGGAGTGAGACACAGTTAAAGCACTATTAATGCAGAGAGAGCTGTGCCCCAGCTACCATTCTGCTCAGACAACAATTTTTCTTTGCTCCAGTCCAGGATTACTTGGCATCTGAGATTTATAAAGGTAAAAAAATAACCTGACACCATAACCCTTTCAATATTTCAGAGTTTACATTGACAAAATTGTTCTTAATATTTTATTGGACTATCTCCTCGCTAGACAGCTTGAGGATATTTTCCTCAAAATAAATAATGGTCAAGAAGATCTAAAATAATAGCTTTTCATTCTAGGGTTATTTACAGTCCCATGATTAAGTCATGAAACTGCAGAATACGCAAAGAGGTGATTATAACATTGTCACTGTCCAGCAAAGTGTCTGACAGGACCTAGCTGGGCCACAGCTTCCCCAGCTGTGACAGATGTGGCAGCAAAGAAAGACAACACAGTTTGAGTCTATCAGCAATGGAAAACAGGATTTCAAATGTGCTGTCAGAGACGAAGAGCGAAAATCATTCTGGTGCTAGAGAAAGTGATGAAAGTTTCCCCAAAGCTGAACTCGGAGCAGGGCAGAGGGAACAGTAAATAATCACTGCTTGTGCTACAGGCGAGGTGATGTGTTTGTTCTTGGTTACATGGAATAGTTCTGCAAGCAAAATGGGCTGTTAAGTATTGCACATCAGTGCTTCTTACCTTATTAGATTACAAGGTTTTACAGCGCTCTCCCAGAACCTGACTCCCTCTCCTTACACAAACCTTGACAACCATACAACATTTTACATTTAATTACTTGAGCTGAAACTGTTCCTTGAACAAAGGTTGTTTTCAAATTAATTAATCTGCTTCCTCCATATGTCACAATTCTCTTTTGTATCCCTCATGATCTTTCAGACATGAACAAAACTCATCCAAGATCCATATGTCTCTATATTTGCTGTTGTTATGCACTTATACCTGGGTTTTTTTAAACTTTCATTGAAAAGCTACTTTTAAAACTAATAAAAAAATAAAAAAGCTTTTCACAATGTCACCTAGTCATAATATACTTTTTTTGTTATTGTTATGTGAGAACTGTTATCACCAGCATGAACACTAATCTCATTCATATAACAACTACCTAAGGAAGCTACTGGGCATTTGGACTTTTTAATGCAATCCAAGGGCTGGAATAACTTAAGCCTGTGGATAAACAGCAGGAACTCTGCAGGTCACTCTCTAGCTGCCCACAACAATAATATTCAGCAGAAGTTAACACCTAATCTAATTAGTTTCCTTGAGGGGGAGAAATATGAAAAAGGGAGAGAAGAATCTCTCTGGGTTTATAGTGTATATTTTTTAATCCTGTAATTAGCATTGCAGTGGCTTATCCTGGGAGCATGAGATAGTCAAAGCTATCAGCTTTGCTACCCAAATTAGAACTCTTAGTCTTTCCTGATTCAAACTATCTCAAAATAATTATAATAATAATATTTTATTGTTTAAAAAAAAAGTCAGGAATCTCACAGCTGTCTTGTGAACTTTAAGACAAAAATGAGCACTCTGTTATCTTATAGTGGTTCTGAGACAAGCCTCTGGCATGCCCATATTTCTCTGTGTAAAACAACAGGAAAAGTCCCCTGGGTCTGGGAAATCTTTGGGTCTCTTGGTTGAGCAAGGGCAGCTGTGACCCAGGAGAGGGTGAGCTCTCGAACAACTGCTGCTCCCACCTGAAATGGATTCAGCCATTCCCATTCTGGGGAGGTCTGGAGGTCACTGGATTAGCCAAATTTTCATTAATACAGTCACAAGCATTAGAAAATTGTTCTCCCCAGCTCTTTGCAATCATGGGGTTTGCTATCAGAAAGCTGAAAGGAACTGGATTGTTTTCCCTACCTAAACTTTATTTCTCCTTAGGATAAAGGGAAAGGAAAAGAAAGCATCTATTGCCTGAATATAGCCCTCTGCACTGGAGTCTCATGGACAATTTTCATGGTTTAAACTTTGAAAAATAGAAAAAAAAAAAAAGACTGGTAACATCAAAGGTTGCCTTGGCTGGGTATCATCATTGTGTGACACAAAAAAGTCAAGAAACCTTAAACAATTTGCTGATATTGTGCCTTCTGTGTTTTTAATTTCCTTTATTTTTAGATCAACTCTGGAGTGCAAAGCTGTATATTGCTGCACCTAGATTTTTTAATGTACAGGTGAATGATGGGAGTCAGCAGAAGTCGGAAAGACTCTCATTATGACAGCACTTTTGGGCATCAATACTTGAGTTCTGAATATTTCTGAATTTGGCACAATCTTTTTCAGGTCTTGGCAAAACAGTGTAGTTCCATCTTCAGGGGATGCACTAGTGCATGGGAAGAGCAGAGTTTGTGCTAACAGTAACACACCAGCTCATAAATTCAATTACATTGTTAGGATTCCACTGAGAATATTATTAATTTTGTATATTATAACAACATAATCACACAGGAAGTGTTGCATAAAAAGGAAAAAAAATATAGCAAACTTCTACTCCAAGGCTCCAAGGTGGATTTTTTTTCTTTTATTATTTTTCCCATATTAAAAAGAGATAACAAAAAGTCCATGGTTTTCACTTCAGATTTTACCGTGTAATTCTGAGTGCACCTTAAACCATGAAGGATAAGGCATGGAATACCAAGAATTATCCATGCTGCAGCAAAAAGGAGACAGTGCCAGCATAGTTTTTTTCACAGCTCTTCTTCACAAACAACAGCAAAAGAGGAAGATGGAGAAATGAGAGGAAGATGGTTTATTACTGGCAAGAGCTCCAAGTCTGGGAAGCCTGACACGTGACTCGAAATGTGACAGTTGAAATATATGAAATTTCAGAGTATTAGGAACATTATTCTGGATGTCTTATTGAAACACACTACACAATCATCTGCCACAAAAGTGGAGTGATTCAATTTTAAGGCAATTTAAAAATCAAATTGAGGACATCTCTCATTTGAAGTGAGTGAGACTTGGCAGGTCCTTTACAGACGAGAAGAGTTAAGCCCTGCTGCTGCCTGTAAAGTTCTGGATCACAGAGGTGGGAACCACAGAAGGGGAAAAAACAAAAACCTTTACAACTTCTATGACTGAGGGGAGAAGTGTGCCCTTGAAAACCAGGAAGGAGATTTTTGTGGGGTTTTTATCTCCAGATCAATGGGTTCTGAACAATACAGGTTGTTTATGTAGAAAGAAAAAAAAATCTTAAGAGCAGGGAGCAGAAAAAACAGACACAAAGGATTTTTTTTCTCAAAGAAGTCAATGAAAAATACGAATTCATTGCTAAAGAAGAAGCATTAGCAAAGTTCAGCAAAGAGCCAATAAACAACAGAGGAAAATGAAAGCACAACAAATTTTGAAGGTAATCCCAAGAAATGGACCCAATAATCTCAAACACAGGTGTGACTGAATGGGTTTGTAATTCAGATTATTAATGGGATTGAGACAAATCATTTGCTACACAGAAAAAAAACCCTAAGTTTTGCAAAAACTGATCACCTGGTGATCAAATCCATTAATTTATTCAAGTGACTGAACACATACAAAAGGATCAAAGTAGATTTTTAAAAGCACATGGATATTTCCACATATTCTTGGCCCCAGTTTGAATTTTTAAATGACCTAGGGTCAGACTTGTGAAGTTATTCAACAGCCTAAAATATATACACAAGTACTAATGGGACCTACATAATTGCTTAACTAATTCAGTTACTTGACTTCTGTTAAAAATTTCAATTAATATATTCCACTGGGCTTTGAAAAGGAATTGGAAATGCTGAGAATTTATTCATTAAGAGCTCATCTTCATAATCTGGTGTGTAAGAAAAACAATGTTAAATTCTCTTTGCTGTCATCAGATGTATCTGTTGATCATCTAAATACGAGCAGTCTGAAGTTATTTTTGTACTCTAGACTATTCACTGCGACTTTATCAAACATGCCAAGGCAATTTCATTATTATTTCTCCTGACATAAAATTTGAGTTTTATCTTCAGATGTATCAATATGATTTTGGCTCCATCTGCACTTGCTAAGTAAAATTAATTGGAATCACATTTACCACGATCAAACTAAAATTAAATGAGATTGTTATACTGGAGACATGCATTTTTTTTTCTGTTTTAGGTAGAATTAAAACAGAGATTTTTTTCTGCTCTTTCCTGGATGTGATATTTTTTCTCTTAAACTCTTAAATCCAAAGAAATAGAAGGAATTCAGCATAAAACATTACTTTTTTTCTTTTCTCTATTACTGGTCAAAATCATCGTGCAGTCGTTTGCATTTTAAAACCCCAATAAGAGAATTACAGGCTTTTCTATTTTTTGCAAAGGATACCATTTTGCAAATACACAGGGAAAATGATTAATAAAAATGGAGCACAGCACTGATTGAATATTAGTGTATGTGCTCAGCCACTAAGCCGGTCTGGGGGAGATGTGCTTTGTACTCAGGGCATTGTGTGCATTCAGAATGAGATAATCAGTTTAAAACTATCCAAGAACTTCTGAACTGTGGATTAACTTCCATCATCCTCTGCAGAAAGAGAGAGTGATTGCCATCCGCTTGCTGCCAACACAATCCAGGGGAGGAATCCTCTGCCCTTTCTTCTCTATATACATAGAAATGGCATGGAAAGTTTAATTTATTTCTTGGTGAAGTACCTGAGGCTGTTTTCTTCAGATGAGAATGGTTTGTGTTGGAAGGGACAATAAAAATCATCTAATTCCAATCCCCTGCCATGGGACACCTTCCACTATTCCAGGTTGTTCAGAACCCCATCCAGCCTGGCCTTGGATACTTCCAGGGATCCAGGGGCAGCCACAGCTTCTCTGAATAACCCATGCCAGGCCCTCATCACCCTCATGGGGAAGAATTTCTTCTTAATAACCAATCCCCTGCTCTCTGTCAGTTTGGAGCCTTTGCCCCTTGTCCTGTCACTCCAAGCTTTTGTCTCAAGTCCCTTTCTGTCTCTCTTGGAGCCCCTTTAGGCCCTGGAAAGGGCTCTAAGGTCTCCCAGGAGCCTTTTCTTCTCCAGGCTGGAAAACCCCAGCTCTCCCATCCTGTCTCCAGAGCAGAGGGGCTCCCTGCCCTCAGAACATCTCTGTGGCTCCCTCTGGACTCACTCCAGCAGGTCCATGTCCTTCTGATTTCCAGTGCCTCAGAGCTGGAGAGAGTTCCTGTGTTACCTATAATTATTTTGTGTCCACTGACAAGCCAGGAAGAGGAATACAAATTAACAAAACCTTAAAATTATGTCAACAATTAATCCGCAAATCATTTCTGCCTGGCATGCTGCTATCTAACCCCTGATATCCTACATCAAATTCCATTTCTGCTGGCCTTTTCTAACCTTGAGTTAATGGTCCATCTCCACCCGTCCTCCTTCCAAGCAAATTTTTCTGTCTGAATGCTTAAGAGAGGACAGAACAGTATTATTTTCCACTTTGATTTTTAGAAGGCATTTCATTTCTGAAACACTTTCAATTAGTAAAACATGGCAAATTATGTCTAAGGCATCTCTCATTTCTGAAAAGAACACAAGCTTTCATCACTAACTTGTCAATGCTGTACTCTTGATCTGATGCACTTCTCCAAAGCATCACCTTTCTATTTGTTGTCAGGGACCACAAATCTGTGGCAAACATTTCAAAATGAGTGATAAGGTTAAAAACATCTTCTCTGAGTTTGTGTACAAACATTCTGCACATTCTCAAGCCTCCCTCTACCCAGATGGCTCTCTGTAGTCATAGATTTCATTCTTACACTGGTGCTGTGGTTGCTGTGCCTGTAAATGTTGCAGCACCATGACAAAGCCCTAAATCACAGTGTGCTGTGAGTGCTGACTTAGTAACCAACAGAATGAGAGCTTTACTGCACCTCACAAAAGATCCATGGCTCCCCACATTTAACAAACTGCAGAAAGACCTGCAATTTAGATAGCAGGAACGAAGAAGTTCTGTGCTCTAAGTAGGCAGGAGATAAAGGGCTGTGAGGCAGAGGAAGGGAAAAGATAAAGAGCATCACTGTAAGACCAGTTTTTGATACTATCAATCCCATTTAACCATCTTCTTTTAGCAAAAATGTTTGTTTACAATGTCCTGGGGTTTTATTCCAAATGTCAAAGTGACAGGAATGATATGAAAAACATAGATTAGAAAGCAATTGCTCAAGTGCAGTGTCCTCTGAGGCAGAGAGGAGAGTTTCTTTATGAAGCCTTGGTGAGAAGGAACATGATAGTGCTTTCATTCTCCACATTTCAAGACAGTTGACTACAGCAGCACTGCTAAAACCCAGGATGTCTCTACCCTACTTGTTCTAAGCAGCAACTGCGGTCTATACCATGCCAACCGTGGCTGTTCCTGGAGTTCACCTCAATGGAGGAAAGAGAAAATTCCTTCTCCCTGTCTTGACAGATCATGCCAAGGAGAGACCCTTGACCTTGGGTCATGGAGGTGGGTGACCTCACTCCCAGGGTGTTCAGAGCTGTTGCTCCTTGCAGCAGACTGGCAAGGTCTAAATGGTAGAATGCTTGGTTTGCAACCCCATGGGTTGGATATGACTCCTGTGGCCAAGCAGAGATCGTGGGAAGAAAGCAGGATGCAGACAACATAGACCCTGTTTGGAACAAAGCAAATAAGCATTTTCATAAATCAAAAGCTTCTACAAATTTCTGTGATTTTTTGAGAAAGCATTCAAAAAATCGTTCTTTGCACAGCCACATGATCTATTTTAAATGTATATAAAACCAGCAGCCAGTTCTTTATTGTCTTAGCACCCAGTTTTGCAGCAAACCTACCAGCATAATCCCACTCGCTTGTAAATAACACTGATTTCTTCTCTCTTAGAGGTGCTGCTTGGAAAATGTTTTTACAAATAACTTTCACTGAACTTTAAAAGAAAGTTATGTATTATATTGCAAAAGGACTCAGCACCTTCAATTCTTGTTCTCTGCAGGAAATAATTAAAATAACCAAAGATGTTGCAATCATTTGGAGAGTTTAGCCAAGCCATGTCCATGCAACCATTGCTACAGGGTTTTATTGTATTCTAGGCAGTACCTGAGCTCACTGTGGGCACATCCACACAGCTCAAGAAATAACCTAAACTCCAGAAAAGATCACAGGATTAGGCAAGCACACAGGCAAGGTGGGCAACCATGGGAATCCCAGGGCTTCCCAGTGGGTGAGAATCATGGAATCATTAAGGTTGGGAAACACCTCTAAGATCATCATATCAAATCATCAATATAAGCAAACAATTTCTAGACTTCTGAAAATGAGGACTCTGGACTGGATTATCAAGCGGTGGATAATTTTATGTTTTTGTATGGAGGCATTAATGGCAGCTCGGAGAGTTGTCTGGGTTTGGGGTGTGCCCTGAACCCCTCACACTGCTGGCTGCAGTGCAGTGATTGACTGGGTAAAGGATGAGAGTCCAGCTCAGGGCAAAGGTGAGCAGAGCAGTTTAAACCACTCTTCAGCAGTCATTTAAACCAAACTGGAGTGAATTAGGTCATACAAGTTTACAGTCATACCAGCTACAGCTGAGGAGAGCTTTATAAAGCTGTCCTTGACACCTCTTAGCTTTTAGATATTCTTATCTCCTTGTTTCTTTATAACTCTGTCATTCAATCCACCATCCAACTGCCTCTTGTTCAGGAACAGCTCAGGCCAATTCTCTGGTTTTTGGGAAAAAAAAAAAAAAAAAGGTACTTAAAGAACAGAGAAATATGAGGGTTGGACCAGGGGCTCTGGCAGCAGGGGAGGAACAGGACTTTGAAAGAGTGGTGGCACAGCTGGATGTGACTGCAGCTGCTCTTCTTCCTCCTCCATGTGTGTGAGTTCTAAGCCTGATCCAGGGTTAAAAAACATCAACTGTTTGGTTAAAGACACACAGGGGAGCACCTGGAGAGGAGAAGCAACTGTGAAGATTCTGGTGTTGTGGTGAAAATTATCAACAGCTCTTGTAAGGATTAGATTGATATTTGTCCCTCTAACTTTGGTCTGTCCAGTTATTTTGTATAAATTAAACATCACACAATCACCTTAAGAAAACTTCTGCAACATTATGGGTTGATCTGAAATAGAAATAATAATATTTTGCATAAATTCTGCCCCAAATTTAGATTTGTATTTTTAGATTTGGAGTGTGCTCATGTCTTTGGTGTGGTTGGTGATCCCTGTTTTGCTGGTCACCCCCCGTAACTGTATGAATTCACCACCTCAGAGACCTACTGATTTAGTCTGCAATAATAATATGTAATTGAAAAAAAAAAAAAGAGGAAAAAAACCCATAATTGTGCCCCCACACAATATCATGAATGTGTCCAGTTTGATCTGGTCTTATCTTGGGCTGTCTTGGGTCAGAGTGAGCAGGTTAGGCCAAGGATTAACAGGGGAGAAGGGCTGGTGTGGTGCCCATGTTCTTCCTGCTCTTACCTAAGCAGCAGCACAGCACAAATTACAGTGAAACCTCATGCTCCCATTGCACCCTCACAATGAAATGTTCAAGGAACCAGAGTGGGATCAGTGAAGGCATCACTAAGATATCCTTTTTTAATCAGGTGGTCCTCTCCAGCTTTCAAATCCTGAATGGAGGGATTTGAAGAAGCAGCACAAGAGACACAACCCAGTGTGTGGGTATAATTAAAAAAAGTAGCAGCATAATTAAAATGATAACGGAGGCAGAAAGGCAACTGGTTTTCAAAGGTGATTTGAGAAAGTACCAAGGTGAAATGGGATTTTTGCCATTAACTTTACTGAAGCTGGGTTTTCCCTACAAGTTTAACATCTGCCTAGGTGTCCTAATTTTTTTATTTAATAGGAGCTCTACAGGTAAAAATCAATTAGATCATCATCATTGTGTGATACCTTCAAAAAAGGCAATAAAGTTGTCTTCCAGAAACATAATATTTTCATTTTAGAGCATAATGTTTATTTGATATCTCAGAGCATCATTTCAGCCTTCTACATGAAATAATATGTATGCAATGGAGTGATACAGAACAGTGTGCTAAAAAACATTTCCCAAAGTTCAATTGCTCATAATGGCTTATATTGGCTATGCATATGTGCCTGCACAGGGGAAGGTTTATTTCAGGGAGAAAAAAAGAAAAAAAAAAGAAAAAAACCCAAGAAAAACTGGAAATTTGCAGTATTTGTTACACTTATCAGACTCGAACACCTTTAAGCGGTTTCCCATGAAAGATGTTTCTATGTGACCAAAAGCTGTTAATGGCAGTTTTTTGCTGGAGACCTCCAGCTATCTTTCTATAAAAGACTGAGGCTGTAAAGTCCTTGTCTCTGTGTCTGTTACAGACCAGGGAAATGCAGCTGCAGCGCTGCAGAAGGAGGAGCTGTGCTCGTGGGGTTGGTTTCCTTCAGAAGGGCGATGCTGTGCACCTTGTCTGCCTGTGTTTCCACAACAATCCACTACTGCTTAATAACAATCCATAATGTTCTAAAAATAATAAGCCTAGGTGGTCTGGAAAGCAAGGAAATAGAAAGGCTGTCACATTTTCTCCAGAGGGAATTGATACATTTTGTTGTGCTCTATTCCCCAAAGGGTACAGCAGATGTACAGGTACTAGGCTAGAAATTGTTATAATTACAAACCTGTATTCAGTTCCTCAGAGAGCTTTGAAATTTCAACATACAGTAGAAACTGGAGCTTTGAAGAGGAAAAAAAAAATCCATATGCCTGAAGAACAATAGAGTACAGGATGATTTCCTGAATTATTTACTGCAGCAAGTCGATCATTAAGAAATACAACAGAACAAACAAAACTTACAAGAAGCACTGTAAATCTAAAGTACATCAAAAGCAAAATTTCTGGTCCACAAAGGATTTTTTAATACATATATACAACTTTTGTTTTGCACTTTCTGCACAGAGTGGTTATATAAGGATCTATACAGACCAATATCACTCTTCTTCTCACCCTATCTCCACTGCCTGTGAATTGCAGCTATTTGTTTTCTGTGAGGGGAAAAGCCTTTATTAATGCTAACATAGGAAAATGAATTGAATTATTTATGTTCCTATGCAGCTAAAAAACAAAACAAAACAAAACAAAAAGCTTACTGTCTTACTCTATATTTGGAAACGGTCAATCATTGGTGATGGCAATAGAGGAGAAAAGGTTTTCAGGTCCTTGCTGATTTCACAGAATCATTGATTCATGAAAGGGTCTGGTTTGGCTGTGGCTTTAGCACTCATCTAATCCAAACTCCTTCCCATGGGCAGGGACAGCTTCCACTATCCATCCTGTGCCAGGGCTCCCTCTCCTTCACAAGGAAGAATTTCTTCACATTATCCAATCTAAACCAGCCCAGTTTCAGAGTGAATCCATTCCTCCTTGCCCTGTCACTCCAGGCCCTTGTCCAAAGTCCCTCTCCAGCTCTCCTGCAGCCCCTTACAAGAGCCCACAGCAGCTGTTCTATTTGGTCCCATGCCATTCTCTTAAGGCCACAAACCCATGGGTAAATCCTCTGGTTTCTTGGGCACCTCCAAGACTTCCTGACATCAGTATGAGGCTCACAGACCTTCATCAGTACTTCTGGAATGCTCACATGTTCCTTCTAAATCAAGACATATAATATGTGGATATCCTCTGGAGATGAGAACATTTCATGTAAATCCCAATTATTTGACAATCTGCATTGTTCAAATTTCATCCCTTCGTAGTACCACTGGAAATTCATATGAAAATTGAAATGCACTGTAAGATGGTTTCAAATTTCTCCTGGGAATTTGGGAAGAGCAGAGTTTCCTTGGGTTTATGATTTTAACTCCCTGCTGTATTTACCTGAGGCCAATATGCTGCAGGGGAGTGCAGAAATCTCACAGGCAAACAGGGAGAAGCCTAAAGTGTCTGGTGCCTGGAGCATTTGGTGACTGACATAGCACCAAATTATTAATCCTGCGATAACAGCTTTAAATCAGATCCTGTGATGTCTGTCCTTCTCTTTTTAATTGCTGTCCCTGCTCTTATTTAAACTCTGACCTTTAGGAGACTTTGCTTAGGTAGGAAGAGTGAGGCAGGGGAAAGAAGGAGAGAGCAGAGGAGAGAGGATGAGGAGGAGAAGGCAGGATGAGGGCAGAATGCCCAAGGCAAATGTTCAGAACTATTATCCAAGCCCAGGCAGCCGTCACAGTGAGTAGACATGACCTCCAGAACAGGTATCTCCAAACAGGACAAAGCAGGAACTGTGATTTTCCCATTTTTCATTCTGATTTCTAAACTGTTCTCAAATCACGTGTTGTGTGCTACTCTTAGTGTGGGTTACAAATAACAGCCTAATCCAAATTGTTATTAAAATTGTTTGATAAATAATCTTTTATACCAGGAAAGCTTCAGTCTCATTGAAAACATGAGAGCTATTATACAATGGATTTTTGACAGGCTCACTGGAGCCCACTCTGATAAATCTATAGGGAAATCACTTGTTATTGCATTCTTACATATACAATAAATTGTGCTAGCATGGCTCTTAAGGAGAAGCCTTTGAAAGAAAAGTATTTGAGGGTCAAAAAAAAAAACCTACCAAACATAAACAAACTACTGAAAAATAACACTGAGAGAATATCCTGACACTTACATTTCTCACAATTAAGCTGCAAGCAAGGGATTTCTCCCTACTTTGAAGGAAACTTCTGTAGTAACCTTTTCAAATTTTGCAAAGCCATAAGAGGATGTACTAGAATTTCAACGCCCTGTGTTTCATCTGGCATTGCTCTTCAATCTCTTCAATAATTTCTGGTGCCACAAAATGTCTTCATGTAACATAGCAACAGTTTCAGCAACTGTGCAGATTTAGAATCATCAAAAACATTGTAGTTTGGTCTAAATTGCATGGCTCCCTTCCCTCTTCTATACATTGCATAATGTGTAGGCGGATCATTTGTAAATAGATGTCTGTAGTCCCACAGGAAAAAAAAAAAGAAAAAAAGAAAAGAAAAAAAAAGAGAATAATAATGATAAGACAATGTGAACAGATACTGCATCTGATTCTGGAAATCTCTACAAAGTATCTGGAATATCTTGGAAATGAAAAAATCCTGACACGGGTAAAATATACTTTTCCTTCTGGGCACTTAATGACAACACATTCTTGGCCAAAATAATCAGATAGGAATAAATAAAGTGAAAATTATAAAATGAAGAAATATCTCTGGCTTGTGGAACTTGTGTTTTCTTATACAACATGCTGTGCTTCTAAAGGCCTTTCAAACAGATACCCAGGGTACAAGTTTGTGTTTCCAACAGGGCATGGACACATGGATTGAGTGCAGAGAACACTTTGGGGAGTGCCAGAGCCTGGGGCGTGATGGTTCACAGGCAGGAGCTTCCACACAGAGCACAAATTCCTCACATCAAATAAACACTGCAATAGGATTTTCAGTATACTTTTAAGGTTACATATTTAAATAAGGAAATGTGTAGGATTGACTTGCTAAGGGTTTGGTGTTTTCTCTTTATCTGTTTGAGAAAGGATGACATAATGATCTATCTTTAATTTGTGGAATGATGTAACTGTGCTCAGGGTCAGTGGATGGTCAGTGAGGGGAGATAAGTGCTGCAGTTACACTTCAGTGTATATAAACACTTATCTGTGTTCGAGTGTGTATAAAATGTATGTGAGCAAATGCGGCTTGAAGATAGAGACTCTACCCTGAAAGGAAACCTCTTTCTCACTTCTCTCTCTAATGTGCAAGTAGGTTCCAAAATTACAGCTGCAGGGAGTTCTCCTTCTTAGCAGAAGCTCCCCAGTCAGAGCAGGGGAAAGGAGCAGCCACACAGTGGGATGGGCCCCTCAGTGGGATGATGCATTAAATGTCTCCTGATTACACTGAGATGAAATCAAAACTTCTAGAACACAAAATGAAGACCATGCTGCTCTGAAAACAATGAAGAATATTATTAAAAATCAAAAATCCCTCCTGTAGTTCAGCTGACAGACCTGAAATTTCCAATGAACACACGCAATATCCAATAGCCAAGCATGTCTAAGTAGGTGGCACAGAGATGCCACCAGGCTCTGCTCCCACCCCAGAGATGGGAACTGTTCTTGCCTCTGGATTTGAGCTGATGTACACCATTCCAGTGGCAAGCAAAAGCAGGACAAACTAGTGCATGCCCTAAACCAGCCTCTGCCAATGAGGATCACTCCCTTGTTGTTTTTACAGTTTCCCTCTCTTCCTGGAGCAGATGTGGAAGACACAGTTCTCACCCTTCAGCAGCCATTGAGATGTCCAGAACATGAGCTGATGGGAACCAGGTGAGCAATTATCTCATTCTGAATATTCAGTTTCTGGAAAGATCTAATTTTCCCTCTCAGACAGCGCATCCTAAAAAATATTGGTGAAGTGGAACGTGGATGTGAATGTTACAAGAGCTGCAAAGTAAAAATTTACTGGTGGTGCTTGACTTCATCTTTAGCAAATAGCACATTGAAAGAGTAGGAGAAAGTGCAATCTAAAAATCTCATTTAAAAACAAATATATGTTCTTTCCATTAATTAAGTTCATTAGTTATTGCAATTAATCTTATTGTAACTGGGATTTCAAACAAATAGTTGCTGGCAATATTAGCACAGAGAGCAACACTTGCCACAGCTGGAGGTCATAAGAACTTAAGGGCATTTTTCAGCCTCTTCCCTGAGTACCATTTTGGCAAGGAATAATTATGCAGAGTGAAAGCTGATGGATTGTTCTGATATCAGTGAAGCCTTCATGTCTTTTCACCAGATGTAAAGTGTAATCAGAATTTTTCAGAAGTACTTCTGAATGTCATTTTTACAGTTTTATTGGCAGCTTTTTAGAATCCATTTCCTGCCATACATGGAGGCACAAAGAGGCAGAATTGTAAAAATGCTTCACTTCTTTTCCTCCTTTTTCTTCAGCAGGGGGAAGATAGCAACAAGAAAGGGAAGACAGAATTGGTATCAGATGTGCAACACTGTGGGAACTTTGGTTGCCCTGTAAGCTGGCTGTAGGTTTTTTCCATGGCCTGATAGTACCAGGTTGCCTATTATCTCAACTTTTGTAATTAAAATGTCTTTAGTCAGAAGTACCCGTGTATTGCTATGCTCACTGACTGAAAATTTCCCTTCATCAGCTTCCCCTGCCAAACACCTCATGCACGCTGTGCTCAGCACCTGGGACCTGTGGTTTACAGCAGTTCCCTATCCTGAAGAAAGGAATTATTTGGACTTCAGTCAGGGCTTGCAGTGGCAAAGCAGAGCTGATGGTGGCGTGGGGGAAGCGCAGCTGTGCCAATGGCAGCAGCACACGGAGCAGGGGAAGAGCTCAGCAAAAGGTTGCCCAGTTGTTTTTGTGGACAATCCACACACCTGTCCAAACCTTGGAGAAGCTCATGGCCAATCACCAACCAACAATCATCACTGGCTCTTTAATTAAAGTGCATCACTTCGGATTGCTGATATTGCACTGTTAATTTGGTGTTGGTAGATCAGCTGTAGGGACTGTTGTCACAGGCAACATTTGGGAGTCCATGGTGCCAGATCATAAAAAGATTGGCAGCACACAGCAATATTGAGAATCTTACACCTGTAAAGCTGTCAAATAATAGATAATGTATGTACTCATTGTCTCACAAAGCAGATAAAGAGAAAAGTTTATCAACAAGAAAGGATTTTGCCTGCTTGACTTCTCCAAATTGAAAAGAAAGATCCATATTGGCAAGATCTTTATCAACTGAAGGCTGTTTTCTGAAATCAGCAAGGACATTTTTGCTTCTCAGGCTTCGTCTCACTGCTACACTGGGAGAATGAGCTCAGTCTTTGCTGTTCTGTTTTGATCCTTAGTGAGCATTTTCACATCATGAAATGGGCCCTTTCAGACTGTACACAGGGGACAACTGGGCGTTGTTTCAGCTCTGAATGCACAGTGAGGGGACAAAACTCAAACCATTCTCAGTGTGGCACAGTAAGGTATAATGGACCCACATTTCTGAAACATCAAGGCAGAAAGTGTTGCCCAGAGGACAAAAAGTGCAGGTAGATGATGTGACACAATCATGACCAGTCAGCAAACGCACCTTTGAAAAACATTTGGGTAGACATAAGGCCAGGAATCTTTTTTTTTTTTGTTTGGCTTTTTTTGGTTGTTTGGTGTTTTTTTTGTTTTGTTGGTTGGTTGGGTTGTTTTTGCTTTGATAACATTACCTAAGAAACAAGGACGTATTAGAAACTATGGTTTTGACCTTGTTGGGAGTTAATGGGAGGGTAACTGTGAGCTGCTGATGTGGGATGACAATTGTGGGTGCTGTTCTCCTAGGAGTTCTTTCACAGTAAACTAAAAAATTTGTCAAATCATGTTGTGAGTAACCCCAGGAGCAGAGCACCTCAACACACTGACATATTTGTTGGGTAGGAACAGTCCAAAGAGTTTGCCTTTGGTGCAGTTAATTAGCCCAGCAAGAGCTTGCAGAGTTAGAGATGAAATGATGCTCTGCAGTTTTTGCTCAATGATCTGCACAATGTGGTTACACTGGGAAATTATGCTTGAGCTTGGAAACAAATCAGTCTAACCCAGCTGTCTGCCTGTGCATCGTGCACACAGTGCAAACTCCACAAGCTCTTTGTCATGACTACTCACTTCTGAGTCTGCTAAACTGCCCTTCCCATTCCTTGTCTCGTTTTAAGATGGATCTACCATTCCCTGAACCTTCTTGTTTACCTTGTTTGGCTTTTCTCTCACAGGCTTGGCATCCCTGCAGTAATAAAGTTGCTCATGAAGGTACAGAATTTCAATACCAATGTATCAGGAAAAAAAATGCACCTAGTTATTACCGAAATATTAGTAGCCACACCAACAGCACTGTTTTTATGACAAAGTAGACTTTAGGGGGCTCCTAAATCTGCTTTCAGATTATTTCAGGCTGGTGAGATATTTTCCAGTGTGCTTAGCTTTGGTTCCAGACTTCTGCCCTGATGTTTATGGCCAATGGGTAAATGGAAAATGAGAAGATGAACAGGAAAGCTGAATAACTTGGCATAAATTCCTGCAAGTGTTAGTGAACCTGGGAGAGTCCCTGGGGCAAAAAGCCTGAGACACAGGGGTTTGTACCAGCTGACAATCTAGATAGGCAATGCTGTTATCAGCACTCTAAGAAGGTTTATTTCTATTCCTGTAATTTCAAGTAGGTCTTAAGGAGAAGGCAAGCATCTCTTATGTTTGCTGTCTGCTCAGCTGTGAATTTCATCAAGTCCAATGCAGTTCTTAGGCATTTAAGGAAGGAGCTTCTATACCAACAAATTAAAAGCTGAGCTCTATTCAGAAATGCAGCAAAAACAACTTCTGAGGGTATCATCTATCTCCAAATCTGCTTCTCTTGGCTTTGTGTGATACAGAGCACCATGACCTTCTCCCACACACCCAAAAGAAAGGATATTTTGCTTTCAAGAAACCTTTCAACTTTTCTTTGACATCCCCAAGGTGCCTAAATAACAGAGTCAAGCTGTCCAACCTTGAAGTCAACTTAGCCAGCCTTGATTTTTCCAGACTCACACACCAATATGAAAAGAAAAACTGGCTCAAAGTCAATAGGTCTATGCATGCACTCAGGAAGATTTAAGTCAGTGTCGAACACAAGTACTTGATTTCAGGTTTAGCTGAGTACAATCAAAACTCTTGTCAGATAAAAGTCTTTAATTAGATTTATTTTTTTCCCCATACTATTTCTACAGTAACATTTATATCATCCATGAGAGCTGGTTATATCATTCTCCTTGCAGCATATTTACACTCTAACAAGCTCCTGTGTCAGTAAATGCACCCAGACAGAGAACATCAGTTGCCACCATCCCACAGCCAAGAGCCAAAACAAAAGAAAAAGGGCAAAGCTGTTAGTATATTTTTCCAACAAACTAGAAGAATAGAGAAAAAGAGTCAATCATGAGAGCAAATGATTGCCACTCCATGAGAGATAGGAAGATTGCAGCTGCAGAATGTAAAATAATTTCATTGACCTGTTATTGGTTGGAAAAGATAAAGGGCTTTCTCTAGAAGTGCTGTAAAAATACACACACACACACACACACACAGAAGGGTGACAGAAAGCTAAAAAGTTCAGTTGCAAGAATTTATACCAGCAGAGCTGTGATCTCTTGATGTGACCAGGAACAGGTTGTACCTGTAGCTGGTCCAGGAGTTTCTGAATGTCTGGGAAAAGAAGAGTAAGCCCTGTTAATTAAAGCTGGGACTGGGAGAAACGAATCAGTAAGAAATAAAGCAAGAGAGGTAATCAATGAGGAAGGAGGATTTTGCTGGTAGGCTGCAATTAGACTTCGAGGAAAAGGACACAGAGCAATTGATCATCTAGTAGCTCCCTGGCTATCCAGAAATATTTTGCTCTATTCGCTCTGAGGGCACAAATGTGGTAAATGTGGCAATCCTGCAGTCAAAGCTTTGAAACAGAAAGAAGTTGACACAGATAATTGTATTGAAGGAGGAAAAAAAAATCAAACATTGAAAGCACCAACATGTATTGATAGTCACAGCATCTTTCTATTGGATATTGGAAAAGAGAAGAAATTGAATAATGGACAGAGATAAATGTTGAATTTTCTAGTATGATTTTAAAAAACAAAGAAGAATTGTGGGAAAAGGTTTCTCCTCAGCAAGACTGGTAGGATCAGGAAGCGTTTTTGACAAAAATAAAAGAATAGACAAATAAGCAAACCAAGAAAAAGTGTAGAAAAGCACTAGATTTCTTTTTCTGCAGAAACCCTGAGGCAGCCTGTAGCTGATGTGGATGCCTGCCTTTGAGGCTTTTGTGGGTGGAGATCCATTGAAATGGGATAGACCACTGTGAAAGTCTAGTTGGAATGGTTTTGGACCCAAATCTCATTATATGATGTGAGTTCACATGTTAATATTGAAGTCTGTTCTGACCCCTCCAGGGGGCCAGTACAACACTGTGGTAATGTCAAATTCCTGTTAGATGGGGTGGTCTTGCAAACTTGGAACTAACTATCAGCTCAGTTGTTTATTAACAACTCAACCAAGCCCCACAATTTTGTAGAAACTGGATTAACCTAATTTTCAACTTCCATCAGCCCAGTATACCTGCTGGATTATTCTTCACATAGGCTCTGGATTTTTAATTTTTGTTTTCTTCTGGTTTTTTGTTTGGGTTTTTTTTGTTTTTGTTTGTTTGTTTTCAAATTGTTCAACACCATATGACAAGTGACCCCAAGAGGTAAACCACTGGGGACACAGACCAGACTGGGGGAGGATATTACAGGACATAAATGGAAAGAAGAAGCTGTAAATTCCTAACACACTGACTTCCTTCCTTACCTTCACCACTGGGGCTCCTGGGATATATTGATGCCATTGAGGAAGTCACCTCTGTAACTGAAACCCAGAAAGGGCAAGTGGTGTGTTCTCCTTGCAAGTTGTTTTCAGAGAGGTATTTCTCTGTTTTCCATTCTAGCAGGGCAGCCACAGCTGTTCATTCTGCTTTTCTTCTTTGTGAAATTAATGTTGTGAGTAAATGAAAAAAGTCACACCTAAAATATTTCTCCATCTGTAAAAATGGGAATAATATCATCTCCTTCACAGGGGTGTTGTACATCCCAGTTACAGGTTTGGCACCCTCTGAGGCATCTCTTCTCTCTCAGTGTGGCTTGCTCAGCCCTCAGCTCCCTCCTCACGTGTTTGCACAGGAGCTGATCCTCAGCAACTTCTCATATGCCTTGATTTTGTTTAAAGCTGGTAGCCTAAAGCTCCTGTCTATCCTCTAAATTTCTAATCTATACGCCTGTACATCTTGAGTTTTACTCTGATACAGACTTCAGAAGAATCCATTAAAATATCAAATGTGTTGGATGATTATTTAAGGGCTTTTTTAGTAATATCCTCTAAAATTAAAACTTTAAAAGAGTTGTCAATGGCACTCGAGGACAGAATTCAGTGGTGGGCTTGGCAGGGTTCATGGATTGGATTTGATGATCTTAGAGGTCTTTACCAGCCTAAATAATTCTGTGATTCTAATCATTGTACATCCTGTGGGTGCTGCTAAGTAAAATCCCAGGGCTGTCCAAGGGGGAGAATGTTCACACTGTGCTCCCTCAGCTCAAGGACCCACGGAGAGCCAATGCCCTGTGTGCTGTGCTCTCTGCATGCTGAACTCAGATCCTGGCCACCCTCTCTGAAACTTTATGGAAATTATTTGAAACAGATTTTTTTTTTCTTTTTCTTCCACTTCCTTCAAGCTGATGTGAATTTGGATAAATTTTTTTGCAGGTTACATTCTTCCTTTCCAACATGAAATGTGACATCTGTTGACAGCTGGGTGATATTTTCTTGACAGGAATGGGTTTTTTTTGGGGGGAAGAGGAATCAAATTTGGTGACATGAAACATTTAACAAATTTACTTTGCTTTCTCTGAGGAACTTGTGCTGAACAAATTTCATAAAAGCAGATAGGTTTGTGTTGACTTTACAGCAATAAAATCATAGCATGACATCTTAGTGAGCATTACTGTTGTGTAATGGAAGTGCATGTGGGCAAAAGATATTTAATAAGAATATGTTTTAAAGACACTATACCTAGATTTAAAAAAAAGACAAAAGAAAACAACAACAACAACAAAAACCCCCTGTCTCTTACAGCATTTTTCTCAGTGGAGAATGTTTTCCTAATAACATTCGAATGCTGGAATATTCTCCACCATTGCAGAATAGAAGAATTACAATTCATATAGAAGATAATTGTCTTTAAAAATTAGTGGAGAAGGGATGCCAGTGTCGTCTTTTCTCCCTAATGAACAAGCATGTTGCAACTTTTCCTGGGCAGGACAGGAGTGCTCCCTTCCCTGTCTGTGCTTTGTGCCTCCCACTGGAAATGGCACCCGGTGCATGAGGGTAGGGACACAACTTTCCTATTTTATGCACATCCTTCTTACCAAGGGATGTTGTCTCTGCCATCCTGCACTGGTTCAAATCACAACCCCAGTAGGAAATAGAGATGCTTTGGTGTAAAACCATACTAAGGAAGGGAAGAATTCAACATCCATATCTGAAGAGTTCCCGGTAACATGATTTTGCCTGTAGCAATGGTTTACCTTTGAGGTCACCTTTCTACAAAATTTACTTTCAACAATTCTATGCAGTTTCCCAAATATTTGGAATATATTTGCAGCAGTTCAGGGGAGTCAGGACTGTGAGGAAGTAAATTAGACACCCTCACCATCTTTGAACATCACAGTTTAAATATCCTTTTTCCTACCCAGTTGCATATCTACATGCACTAAAATGGAATATTTTTTTTTCACTGAACTTCAGTATTTTTTTCAAAATTAGATATTAGATACAGTTTCACATGGCAGTGTGAGCTATATGAGTGGTAGTAGCATAAAAGCTCTTCCCACCAGCCCCACTGTCCTTTCCAGAGGGTCCCAGGGCTGTGCTGAGCCCCCGCTGCATCCCTTCTCCCACCCTCCTGCCACCATTCCCAAATTGCTGCTTCGAGCACCTCTTTCCTTTGGTGGTTCCTCCCCCTTAAAAATGTGAGCACTTTGGTGAGTGTCAGACCAACCCTGATGGGATGAAAACCCTCAACAAGAAGATGATGATTACAGACTCATTAGGCCAACCTGTAGTGAAAGCGCTGTGACCAAATGTTCAGCACTTAGGGTGTCATAAATTTTCCTAAATGGGCAAGCAGTGTTTAAACAGGCTCTCACTTATTCTAGGTCAGGGTCATTAGGGAAGGATTCTCTCCTGTTGTAACTCATGTGGCAGAAACAGAGGTTGTATATTTTGGGGTCACTTAATTTTTACTATTAAAAGATGGTCTCAAGCCAAAAAGCCTGGATGTGAAACTCAAGCTTTGAATCCAGGTTTGGTGCTATCAAAGTTACCTCTAAGAGCCAAGGGCAGTGGAACATAAAAAATGTTCCTCTTGGATATGAATTTCAAACTTCCATCTGAAAGATCTGGATCCTTGATTTTTCATTCACCTAAAGATGCACAATTTCTCTGTGCAGAAGAACAACTTTGGTTTGCACCTCTTTGCTATGTGGGGAGCAAAAGTAGTTTTATGTTAATTTTTTTCCTTGTTTTCAAGGTCAGGCTGGATGGGATTCTGAACAACTTGGTCTAGTGGAAGATGTCCCTACCCATGACAGGGGATTGAAATGAGATGGTCTTTAAGGTCCCTTCCAACCCAGGCCATTTTATCTGTGATTCATAAATAAAGAGAAGTGAAGTGTTTTCACAGCAGCAATTAATATTTAACATGCTACATATATAATTGATGGCAATGAGGACTGTGTAAATGAGGCCTGGGGTTTGTGTTTCTTGGAGGGGTTTTTGTCTGTCATCCAAAACTGATTATTTGTTTTGCCCTGACTTTACTGCACCACATTAAACTCACTTGCACTGAACTTACTGCCCTGTGCCTCTGTGGGGATGAGCAGAGCAACCTCCATGAAGGAAAGAGCAGCCTGGAGAGGGGAACAGTGTTATTGATGTCTCCCCTGTAGTAAGAGAAAATGATGCCCTCTGCACCCTCCACTGGGTCCTCCAGAGCTGCTGGACATCACTCAGATATTTCCCTGTAGGAACATCCAAATGGAAATCTTGGCCTCCTACGGGAAACCATAGGTAATAAAAAACCGATTGGTCCATACTGTTATGATTAATAGTGGAAATAGTGAAAATCTTTTTTATAATAATCCATGGGATTGCTAAGGTGGGCCCAAGTGTACCTGAGTGTTACCTTTGGACCATTATTTCCTGTGTACTGCAGCTTTTTGTCAGCTCTATCAGGAGTTACTGTGCAGCTCTGGTCACCAGAGGGATAGGCAAAGCAAGCTGAACAATAATAGAGACATTTGTGCAATTTCAACCACTCTTTGCTTCTTGAGTGACAAGTGGCAGGAAGCCAACTTTTCAGTGAGTGCTTGGAAAGAAGGGACAAGCTCATTGTACTCCTGTTCAAAGGATGCCCACAGGTGAGGGAATGGAACAATTCACCACTTCTGGAAGACTGAGAGGGGACATGATCTCCACCTTCTATACAGCATGGAGCTTAACACTGGGAGTGAGGAGGAACTGCTGAACTTAATCATAGCACAAGAGGAAAACAAACAGAATAAATGTTCATTAATGAATAGAGCTGAAAATCAGAAGGATTTTAACTATTACAGGAGTGAAGTTATAAAAACATGTTTGGATATAAGTCTACATATCAGCAGAATCATTCCTAGAGATGCCTCTGCTGTATTTATCTGACTTCTTTCATTCCTTTCTTTAAAATGAAAAAATGAATCAGAGAAATGCACTATTGACATAATGTCAGTCCCACAAGCTTGCCATGTTCTGCTGAGAAATAGCTACAGCTCCACACTTATTCACCTCAATGTTACTCTTAGATTTGCACATTTGCTCTCTTTTTTTTCCTTTACTTATATTCTTGCTGCAATATCTTTCAAAGATTAAATAAATTGCTATTCAAAAGGCAACACTACAATTCTATTTATACTCCCAGGCTCCTCACCAAAACTCAATACTACAATGTAGTTTCTAAAAGTAAAAGAATTTGCCTTTTTTTTTTTTTGTAAGATATGTTAATATAGAAAGGCTTTTGAAGGAGAAGGAACTTGAAAGACTCTCTAATGCTCTATTATTATCTAGTCCATAAAAAGGGTACCACAGCAGCACACCTTGCTGACTGTGCATATGACTACTTTTTTTTTTTTTTTTTTTTTTTTTTTTTTTTTTTTTTTTTACTTTAGGACATATAACGAAAAATGAATTACACTATCAGTCATTCCACAAAATGGTTCTGGGGAAAGATTAAGATTCACCTGTGCATTTCCCTGAAGCACAGTCATTTGTGTATATACATGAAGCAAAATACATCTCTGCAATACTGGGCCATTATATAAAACTGTTTTCCACTAAATAAATATTCAGCAAATGGGCAATTTTGCACCTTTGCTATTTTGCTTCTTGTGCTTGAAGGATTATTTTAGTTACTCTTCTTCATACCCAGTGAAATATAACTTGACTGAAGGACCTGGGAGCTCCTGCAGGTATTTCAGCTGGGAATATCGAAACGGAGTCTGATGTCTTGCCATGATTTCTGGATCTGTTTCAGCAAGCACACAAGGCAAAAACAGCATCTGCCACCCCACTGGGTGCTGCTGGATTCCTTAGGGCTCTACCCCTCTACCTGCTGGGTGTCTCTGTGGCTACAGGAACACGAGGGGGATAGACCACAGGGATGGGTAGTAGTGTCAGCCCTTACAGATATTGCCACGATATTCTCTTCTGCTTCTGTTAACAAACATAATATCTCTTACATACTTTAATCACTGGGGATTTTTTTCTCTAATGAACCATATTTGAAAATAAAAAAAAAATTGGACTCACACACATACACAGTGATATCTACTGATATTAATCAGACAAGATATTGCATATGCTCCGAGCCATGGAAATGTCTTAGTCTCCAAGGGCAGTTACAGATGTTGTGATCATTATTAAAGGAAAAGAAAGAAAGAAAAAAGAAAACAAGAACCTCAAACTGTCAAGGCTTTAGAAAGAGGTTTCTGAGGGTATCTGGAGGTCTCTGGGAGGCAATGGGGAGCACAGCTTCTGCAGGGGTGCCTTCAAAGGAAACACACAGTGCTCCCTCCACCCAGCTGTGTGCCACACTCAGGAGGCACTGAGGGGTACTGAGGCTACACAAACCAGTATCCCATGGAATTGCAACTGTTGATCTGCTTGGAAACAAAAGCTGCAAATGTGCTTAGGAATCTTTCTGCAGCCTTTTCTCAGGAGGTTTTAGCACAACACAGCTCCAGAGAGGTCCTCTCTAGACATGTTTAGTGTCCAAGACTGAAGGGAGGCAGAGCTTTGCTCCGCAGACAGTGCCCCCAGAGTTTGAGCCTCAGTGTGGGGCAGGGGAGGCATAAAATAAATCAGGGGGAAAATCACCCCTTTTCAGTCCTTATTTTGTTTTAAGAAAACTGCACACTGCCAGAAATGAAAGCGTGAGAAACATCTGTGTTTTTTCATTTTTCTAGAACTGTTATTTGAGTGCTGTCTGATGCATATCCCACGCTTTTTTTTAAAATTGTTTGCACCTTTTTAATTGAAAGATATTTCTTGTAGAATTTTCAAGCACTGCTTACTTTTCCTGCCATTGTAAGATGTTTTAAGTTTACAGGAGGAAAAGCAGTAACCATAAGACTTTTGAGGTGACTAGATAAACTAAACCACAAAAAGACCCTGTTACAAGGCATTACAGCAGGGAGAATCATCAGACAGGTGTATCATCCCCAAGAAGTCAGTGAAAGCAGAGGAGTGACAGGACAAATTATGTTCTATAAATTCAAATGGAGAGAAACTCTTACTAAGCATCTTGAATGTCTCATGAAATAAGAGGTCACTGAAAGATTGTTCTTGATTCTCTTGATAGGATCCCACCAAACACAAACACCTGCCTAGTGCTGGTGGGATGATATATCTATTCCTCCACTGCAACTTCTACACTTTTGTTTTGCGTCTCTGTCAAACATTGAACACAGCATCTTTACTCATTACCCTATAAATCTGCTGCAGTAACCCAGGAGTCATGAAATTGTCAATGTGTATTTATGGAATAGGTCTATTTTATCAGGGCTTTTTTCTTCCACATAGTTTAGTGCTTGTAGACTGAAACCTATTGAAATTCAGAAATATTTTCTGTAAATATATGTTTATCTTACTGTTATTTAAATATATGAGACTGTACTCTATGTGTGGCTCCTGATACTTACATGCAAATTTCTTTTAAAAAGATGACGAAGCCAATTTAAACTGAAAGTAAAGAAAACAGTTCTTTGCTGAGACTTGCATGCCAAATTTGAGCCAGAAAGGATTTTAATACAGAACTCTTAGACTCACAAACCCTCAGAAACAGTATTTATAATGGAAATTTTGACAGCACCTTCAGTACAGCAGTGAAAATAACACCACCATAATGAAAAAGAAATGATGATAAACAGAATATATTATAAAGTAGGGTCTAACAAATTCATAGCCTTTAGTTTTGTCAGCAAGCTGGCAACAAGCAGTGAAATACAAAACAAGCCTTAGCTTTTAAATGAGAACAGCCTGAACTGCAAAAGGGATTCTGTAAAATAGATTAAGAAAATATAATACCACCCTTACTGCATAAAGCACTATTTTCATTAGGAACTTAATTCACATATTAACACTAAGAGCACTTAGAATGGAAGAAGTGAAAAATGTGGCTATCTGTCATTTTGGTAGTGTATTTTCTTCAAAAATACATTCTTGTTACATTTGCCAGGCAGGTTTGCTAATGCCTTTGTTTAAATATTCATATGTGGGCTTTTGAGCCTGATTCCCCTGAAGAGAGACAGAGCCTGAGAGCTCCTGCTGAAGCAGCTCCGGGATGTGATCAATGGCACAACAGGGGGACAGACACAGGGGGATGTCCTGTCATCCCTCCTGTGGCATCCCAGTGCCTGCTCATGGCTGAGCACACCTACCCACACAGATATGTGCCCACAGGCTACTCAGGTGCCTGGCGTCTGCTAAAATTTCCAAACCAAATACTGGGAACCATCCCCTTCCCATATTTTTTAACCACATCTCTGCATTATGGATTCCAAAGGTAGCAGCGGAAGATGGGTTCCAGTGGTGGAATGTTGTGTTGTTGGGGATAGAGATCTTCCCCTGTCCAGTGACACACCAAAATAACATCTCCATGTGAAGGTGGAAACACTCACATAGAAATAAATGTGGCTTGTTAATCAATTTTTATTGGCATGAATACAACTATTAGCTTGCATGATGAGCCTGTGTATTAATATGTTAAACACGGGATTTTGTATTGATGGAAAAACCTGTATGCAGTGGAAACACACATCTACAATACAACTTGGGTCCTGTAAAAATGTTGAAAATAAAAGACATCATCTAGGCACTGCTTTGTTCCCACATTTCATCTGCCTAATATAATGCAGTATTTGAAAAATGAAGTGTTGGACAAAAATTTCAGACCAAGGATGCCCTCCCTCTCCACTTGGAGTTGGGGGTTGGAATTGGGTGATCTTTCCAGATCACCTTCCAGACCAAGCCATTCTATTCCAGGTAAAACAGATACTCCTGAGTTTGCAATATATTTAATTTTTCTTTCAAGACAAATATCAAGGTTAATCCACTAAGAATACACATTGTTTCCTCTTGCTCCCATAATCTCACTACAAGGCATTGCCATTTGTCGGCTAATATGAGCTGAGTTCTTCAAGGTGAAGAAATCTGTGGTCTCCTATATAATTTTGTAAATACAAAGTGAGAAATTTTATTTGTTCTATTTTTAAATTTACTTTGCTCTTCAGCACTATCTTCTATGTCAATTTATATAATGCCTCTCTCTAGCATGCTGGCAGTATATTTAGTAATCAAGATGCTATCTTTAACCTCTCTATTAATTTTCTCCTGGCAGTGTCCTCTTCACACTCCCAGCTGTGTCCATCGGGTTATCTGAATTTCATGCATGATCCATGCTATGTGGAATATCTCTCCACTTGTTCCTCAGCCTGTAAGTCCTCGTAACCTTGGCAAGGTGTTCCTAGCACTTCAAAGTGCTGCATCATCTGTCCTATCCATGGATTAAAATTAAACCATCTGCATTGCTATTCTTGGCCAAGACATGACAGCGCCGAGGATGAGGCCTGAGGGCAGCAGTGCTGGGCCAAGGTCACCTCCAGACTCCTGGGGACCACAACTGGTCAGGAGACAGCAATGGGGTTTTGTCACCAAATGAGCCTTGGTGCCTCTTCCCATGACACTGGGACCAGCTTGGGCAAAGCAGTAACCTCTGCAGAGATCTTACAACAAACAACGTGATAAACAGCAAAAACTGGGCTATTAAACATCACTTTACATGCTAACTCACTCAGCAGCTGACAAATGCAACTTCCATTCATTAGGGTGTGCCTGGGGAACAACAGGCTCTTCTCCTTTTGGCTGCTGATGATTTCCTTTGGCATTAACCACATTACCCACACATTATGTTCCATCTCTAATTTTCTATTAACTTATAACACTTTCTGGCCTCAGATGACCTAACCTGAATTCACTCTTCATTTGAGTGAAGATTTGAGTGAACATTTCTTGTCTGGGAGCACTGTGGGTGACACCATCAGTTAATCAGTTTCTAGCTCTTCTGATGAAATCTTGCAGATATTTTCTACCCAGCATGTCTTGTATGCATAGGTTTTATAAATATCAAAACAGCTAGAAATTAACCCAGACTTTTTTTTTTAATAATGAATTTCAGCTTGTGCAGCCCTCTCCTCTTTGCCTTTATGAGTACATGCCTGTCTTAAGCAGAATATTGTTCTTAATCCCCTGCCTTTCTCATCTTACTCCTCCTGCTTTCTCTCCTATGTCAAACATAAACTTCTTGTTTCCTCCTCCGAAGCCATGTTGTATCCCCATCTCTGACCAGATCGTACCGCTGGACTCCATTTTTAAAGGATTCATTTTTCAAGTTGGCACTTTGATGCTTTCTCCCATACTATCACTCCCTCTTTGCAGGAGCTTCCCATAAACACGAGAAAAAATAACTACTCCTCCTCCAGAATGTCCCTCAAACCTCTCTTTTCATGAAGTGACTGTTTTTCATTGGCTAGGGCCACACTGAGATATACTACACACCGTGTTAATCAATATTACCTCATTGCTTTCTCGCATTCACCATTCTTTTTTATTTATTTCTACATGTTTGCCTGTCTTACTTTGAGATTAGAAAATCATCTTTATGTCCTGCATGTTCACCTTATTTAGATAGCTGCCCACCTCTATGATGAGGTCTCATAGGCAATATAGTGACACTAAAAATAAAGAGTTATAGGCTTATAAAGACGTCCGCGAATCAGAAGCACTCTCCTAAAGGGAGCAGAGTGGAAATTTACTGGTGAACATTAAATCTCAACTGTTCTCTAATTTTAAAAAGATGGTACACCCAGACTCAGATGGAGATGTACTGGTGAGCAGCATGTGGTTTTTCATTAAGTATAGAGATATACTTTGAGTTATAGCTATGACTTGACTCATGTTTTACAGGAGAAAAGCACAGACCCTCTATAGGATTCATCTCTAGGTAAATATTCCTGTCTCTGTGAGCCCAACATTTCTCCCAACAAGGGGTCATACTTTAGTGCTTATTTCTGGAAGCAGACAAGAAAGCAAATTCCCAAAATGCTTTTCTTCCCTCTTCTTCAGGACAAATGTTTCCTGGTTGAATACTACATATAATGTAGCATACGTACTTGAATATGGAAGAGTAAGTAATACAAGGCTCCCCACCTTTAACCAGTCACTGTCTGCAACCATTAGGATGAAAAATTGTGGTTGTTTTCCTATCTTACATTGCTCTGCATAATAACTAATACAGATAGGCATGGCAGGAGACACAGGATGCATCACTGTAATACATTTTAGAGACAAAACTTTACACTGTGTTATTGATGAAAATGCCCCTGTTAAATTGGTGATGATACCACCTCCTTTTTATTGTTAGGGCAAAAAAAGTGGTAAGCTCAGATATTTTTTAATACTTCCTTACATATAAAGATGATGGAATGAAATAGAAAATCATGCAAACAAAACCTTCATCAGTCTGTCCTGGAGGCCAGCAAGATAATTTGGACAAGACCATGAAGGGCTGGATGAAGGAATGGGAACAAGTTACTGCTTCCAGGCTTTGTCAAACGGCTGTAGACTGTCCCTTTTTAAAATGTCCCTTTTTTATTATTTCAGACTGCATACACAACCTCGTATTTTTTTTTTGTCTAGTTCATTGGAAAACAAAGGCTTGAGAAGAAGAATGAGAAAACCCATATTTGCTGTAATGCTGCTATGTTATTGAGCCATAATATTATGGCACAAAAAATACACTACTTAAGAATCTGCTTTTTAAAAGCTGCCAGGATTTTTAACCTCATCTCAAAATGCAAGAGAGACCTCTTAAAATGTATGGCCTTAGTACATTGCAAATCTATTCATTTAGCAGTTGTATCAGACATATTTCTTTGTCAGCCACCCATTTAAGACGGGATCATCTTAAAAGGCACTGACATAAATTGTTGCGCAGAAGATCGATCAGTTTAAAAGGTTTTTCCTTTTAACAGATCAGATATCTATTATATCTCACCATTTGGCATATGGAATTTCCATTGAATAATTTCAGTCTTTAATCACTTCTTTAAACACGTATTCATTTTAGAAGATTTCTCCCAGATTCCATGACCATGGCTTACTGAAGTGACTTTTATGCTTGTGTGTTGTATCAAACAGATGTGCCAAATGGCCGGGACATTCTTCCTAAGAAACCAGTTTAATTAGCTGGGAAAGACCTTGGGTGTAAAGGTAGGGATTATTCAGCTGAGGCAAGAAAAAGCAGTTCTACAAGGTAGGTCACAAATTATCAAGATTTTGCTAATTATTCCTGAGCATACAGGTAAGCATTACACACCTCTAGAAGTCATGGCAGGGCAGTTGGTGGGATCCCATCCCCCCACGTTAATCACTGAATCAATTCCTGCAGATGTGCAAAAGAGTGCACATGGACTGTTGCTCTTTACTGCTCTGAAAATCACACTTCTTGACAGATATGTAATTGCTATTGTTTCTTGAAATTAGTTCATAAGAAAGATGCTGAAAACAGCAATCTGGTAAATAACTTTAATTGAATTCTAAGGGCAAAATGCTGTCAATCATTAGTCCCATTGGTAACACCTTTCTCTACAATCATTCCATTGATTTGTCTGAGATCACTGTTGAGATTTACATCGGGTGCCACACAAATAAACGACAGAGCAGAACTTCATCTGAGCACTGAAACATGGCACCAATGCTTCTTTCTCTTCCTCTCCTTCCCTTCCATCTTGCTCAGACTGTGGGACTCCATCCTTTATTCCAGACCACCAATGCTTATTCCATAGGGACATCAGAGAGGCTGGATGTGCTACTGCTGAGCGTCCATAACAGTAATTTTTTTCCCTTCCTCTCTGAGGACAGCCTGGAGACCAGAGCAAGTTCTCATATCCAGTGGCCACAATCCATTTCTCCTCTGGAAGATGAGCATCCAATTCCCAAATAGCAATCCAGCTACAATGCCACTTGGATATTATAAATAGTGGATAACAGAAGTATAAAGTTTCATCAATAGATTTTGTTTATACTGTTTGTTCTGTATGAATTCCAACTATTTATTTTTTCTCCTTGACCCGATAAAAGAATTATTTGACAGCTCCACAAACTACAGACTCGCTGAGAATTAAACAAACTATCTGCAGTAGAACTATGATCTCATCAGCCTCCCACACATTTACTTTTGTGTTGTACTCATTTATATTGCATGCCTAATTAGTCAGGGGACATGACAATTACAAAATTAAACTACCAATAGATTTTTATTGAGTTCTTAAAGCTTTGAAAAAAAGCAACAGAATCAAAAAGAAAGGATTATGAATCAGAAAGTTGCTGGAAATTGTATAACCACAATCCTTCCTATTTAGAAGTCATCCAGTTATCTTTTCAAGACTACCAAAGAATTTTTAGCCTAAGTCTCAAAGCAAACCTAGATTTATACTGCTGCTGAGGGATTTTTTTTATTATTTATAGTTTGTTTTCTCACAAAAGCCATATATAGAAAAAAAAAGCATTTCCATCCTTATTTCTCTTTTTTAGCATGCTTCCATAATCTGAACATTAACTAGAAGATGTCACATTTTAGACGAGTTAGACAGATTCATAGAGTTTTGAAGGCAAGAATATCTCCATATGAATGAAAGTTCAAACCCAAACGAAGACATTATGCTGTAATTCCCTCTGAAGATTCACATACCACACATTTAATAACAACCTGAATTGACTCCATGTTTCTAAAACTAGACAATTTTTAGTATTCCACTAGCTATTTACAGAGGAGCTGTGCACTCCACATGCAATGCAGAGATGTGTTCATTCCCCTGAACCTCTCTTCTCTGCTAGGACTGTGCTCTTCTTCGAGCTCCTTGTTGACTGATACAAATTCCTTTTGAATGGTTGTTGATTGCATTTGACACAAAGGTCTGCTGGGGACAAAAGCTGCATAACTCAATGAAGATTCATTTTCTAAAGCCACCGACCTCCCAAGTGACAGCAGGGACACTTGTGGTAAAATTATTGTTTTCTTCATCCTTGCAAATTCCTCTTTATATCTCTGGCTTTTTTTTCAGTTTGTGTGCATACAATTGTGTATGTACCAAATCTATCTGGAGAGTAGGAAGGAACAAGACTCTTTTCATGCTTTTGTTGTGTTTTCTGGACCCTCAGCACAGCCCTTCAGATGATGTCCTTCATAGGAGATCTCTTTAGGAATCAGTGAGATTCCTGTGTTGTATTCTGTTCTCCTCACAATCAGGACAACACTAACTAGCAACTACAAGGGGAGTAGAAGTCCTCCCAGCTCAGAACTTTCTCAGGGTCTCCTGGACACCCTAGGCAATCAGGAAGTAAGGTATCCTGAAAAATCCTGTACAGGGGCTCCATTACTCCAGAAAATCCATATGTCAGAAGTCACAGAGAGCAAATATATTTGTTCTGCATAGGTCAGACAGTCTGTGCACTAAAACTGATAACAAATAGCCATTTTTGTTTGCTCTGTGTCCTGTGAGAGTGGATGAATTGGCAATCAGCCCACCCACAAAACTATCTGCTTTGCATACCTTCAGTAGACATATTTTCCTTCTCCTTGTACATTTCCAGCTTCCTTCCTGATGGATTTTAACAGAATTTGTAGGAGCCTTTATTTCTGTTGTGTTCCAAGTGGCTCTTGTGAGGGAAGTTTGGGTCTTGCTGTGTCTCTATGAGTCCCTGAGGTAGGGGCACACTTTGTGAGCTCAGGGTGACTCTTCCCCTCACCTGGAGAACTGCAGATACTGTCAGTAAACCCCACAACTCAGATTGTCCCATTGCCACAACACTGAATACACTCTTCTCTTCTGCATATATTCCAGGCCAAGACATGTTCAAATAACCACCTTGTTGGATTTTCCTGGGGAACTGCTCTCAGAATGTTCCTATTACACATCACATGGCCATATTTCTTCCCATTGCTTCCAGGATTATATTGTTTCTTACCATCCAGTACAACTGCAATTTGTGAAAAAATAATCACAAGCAATGCATCCAAATGCCTAGCAAACTTTTTTTCCTACATTGCACTTATTACATTGTGTTTGTCATCCCTTGCATATTTTTTTCCTGTCATATTACTTTATGGAATATATATACTTGACATGAGATCTATCAGTGTGTCTGGCTCTTCAGCAAAAGTTCTAGTCATAAGCACAGAAAACAACTTGCTGAAATATTTTCCAAACATTCTCCTTCTGGTTTTCTATTGAGTGCCACTCACAAAAAAATTAGAAGGAAGTGAAAGCAATCTATCAGGAAAATGGAACAAATGCAGTTGAAGGAAAAAGATCTGTGTTTGGGGACATTTTTATCAGACTATTGGGGCTTTAGTTATGTGCCCAGGCAGAGTACATGCCCTAATAAAGCAGACAAAGCAGTGGGATTTTGAATTAGTTCCTTCAGGTTACAATTTTTTATTGGCAGGTGCAGGGAGTTATGTGGCACTTGTTATGTACTAATGATGAACAGCTCTTTCATGTACATAAACAAGGTGGTTTTGTAAAGAGATGCATGGCACACATTGGGAATTTAGAATATAACATTAGTTTCATCTCTAATATCAAACCTATGTCATAGGGCACTTTTCAAAAAAAAAGAAAAAAATTTAAAAAAGCATTAGTAGGATGTGCTATAGGCCCTCTGTGACGAAGGTAAGTAGCAGGTAATAGTTCCTAATCACGGAGAAGGAAGAATCTTTTGAATAATCAAAGGAGATTTGTGCTTACTTAGTATTTCAGAATTGTTTCTAACTTGGGGAAAGCACTGAGAGCCCCTCAGGAAAAGCTGGCATGCTGTAATGCAAAGGCAGGATAAAGATTAGTACGTGTTTTCAAATATATATAAGAACAACTGCTGGTAGAATAAGAATTCAAACATTTCCTGTATTATGCTTGAAGGCATTCAAGCTGCCAGCCAATAGGTATAACAAGAAACTTCCCATTTTGCTATTATATTGTTGTGCTGTATAGGGTTTTTCTCTGAAGCATCTGGTATGGGTTATTGTCAAAATCCTACTTTAAGCATCGCTCCAGCTTAACATGAGAATTTCTGTGCTCCTGAAACTGGGACATTCTAATTATCTTTCAACAATACAGTGCTGTGCTACCAAACCCACTTTAATCTATAGTAATAATAGAAAAGAATCATAAGCCAAAAGACTGTTTACAAGTTGACACAAATGACCCAATCTTTACGAAGAGCCATGGTGGAAAAAGTGTGAAAATGTACTTCACAGAAGCATCCTTGGCAGAAGACGTGAATTCAGTGTAAAGGTTTAAAACATTTCAACGAAAGCCTGAATTGGATGACAGAGCTGCAAGAAGTTTATCTTGTACCAAAAGAGGGAACAGAAAAGATCTCAGAAAAATACAGTACATATCTTCTCTGTTACCAAACCGACTTTAAAATAGCAAACAGAATAAACAGACAAATGGCAAGAAAATGCCTGAACACAACAAACTAACCTCTGCAGGGTTCTTCACGGCTTTATTCCCTCGTATATGACCTGTGATTTGCATGTATATCAATATTTTTCTAGCAGTTGTACGGGTCCATTAGCCAGATGCCATTCTTCATAACAAAACCATTATAAATATATGGCCTCAAAGTGCTTTTGGCCTGAGTCCAGCAGATCCCATCTTTCAGCAAGCCATTTCAATATAGGGAAAAGAGAAAGAAGGAAGGAAAATTTCTTTTCGAGCGTGTCATACCTCCAAATCTAATAATGAGCAGTGAGACAGATCAGGCAGGTTTCTATATTGTCCAAAAGTTACAAATTAAACCTAGGAGAGGCTGTTTAATGAAGTCTGAGTGCAGCACAATAGGAAATCATGATATTGCCCTCAATGCTGCTGCCTTGACAGCATTTCCTTTCCTGTAGGGAAAGAGAAGTGAGGTTTGAAATTCCACACTCAGAGAGGAAATGCCCCGTAATATTACAAACTAGAAGAAGAAAAACAGAAATAACTATTTTATAAACTTTCTTTGATAATATTTTTCCATTATTTTAACAAAGTAAGAGAAGTGAGAACAAATGTCACGTTGCCCTGAAGTAAACTGTGCTTACCAGTGCTTAAAGAGAAGCCAACACGGTTCACCAGTACTTTGCCTCTGAAAATTGACCTTTCTTAGTGAAATTAAGGTGTGAAAACCCTCTGCTACATTAAAAGACATCTGACAACCTGACCCCAGCTACGGACAATGTTCATTTTCACATTTGAGCCATCAGATGTTAACATTCTAGCATAAGCGGAGTAGCATTCTAATTGTGAACTTATTAAAGTAAAACATAATTTTTTGGGTTTTGTTTGGTTGCTTGGGTTTGTTTTCTTTTTTTTTTTCTTACCAAATGAGTACAATATGAAATCAAGCAATTCCAGTAATGTTAATGGGATCATGAATAATTGGCTGGGATTTTCCCCATGCTGGGGGAGTCAGATGCAGTTTGGATTAAGGCAGAGAAGAGATTCAAAGGCACTTGGCAGTGCATATTTACCCTGTAATACAAGGATAAACAGATGCAAATAAGCAATTAAACATGTGAGAAGATTAAAAATCATGGACCCCTACCCTTAGTGCCACAACAATAAGCCTTACAAAAATTTATAACTTCAGAGAAAGGTCTCACCCTTCAAATAGTTTGGAAACTCCCTAAATAATTTCCATTCCCCTGGCCCCTATGTTTGTTCTTTCTCCCCTCAGGAAAGCTGAAAAAGAGACCTAAGCACATACAAAAATAAAACAAACCACAAAACTGAATAGAATGGATAAAAAAATAATTTGAAGGATTGAAATTTATATAGTTAGAGCAAAGCACAAACGCCATGATTCAGCTCAGCAACAGAGGAGAAGCACCAGGGAAGGCTCAGCTAGCTCCAGGCAAGGCAAAGCCCCTTCAGCCAGAAGTCTCAGAGTAATAAGAGACCCCACAAAAGCAATCATGGGAAGGGAACAAATATGTGAGCCTGTGGTAAAAAAGACTTTGCCTACATGTGTGACACAAACCCCAAGGAATAAACATAATGTGCCTAAACACTGCAAAAGCTCTTGGCTCTGCAGAAGTTCTGAAGCAGTTTGTGGTTGCAAAAATGTGTGGAGAGCAGGGCAGATCCAGGACCAAGCCACTTCTCCTGCTTCTGCTGGGCCATACATGTGTGTGGCTTTGAGTCTGTCAAAACGATGCATCAGTGTGGATTTATATGGGTGTCAGTCAGGTCACTGATGTGTTGGATTATGTTAGATCTGAGCTTAATGAGATCTGAGCTTAATCTGATCTCCTTAAGTCCCTTCTCTGGCCCAAGCATAGTGGTACTGGGCTTTATGCAATGCAGACACATCCTTCTCAAAGCTGCCCTCCAGCAAACCCAAAAAAGCAGCAAATATTGAAATGTCATGTGCTGGATAAAGGCTCCAAATTTCTGAGCACCAAATCCCCAACTCTGCTGAGAGCAAAGGGTCAGGAGTTCAGGTAAAGACCTATTTTGAGGGTCTGAACTGTCAGGTTTGGGTTATCACAGCAAGGCACCAATGTATTAGGCAGCAAGGAAAATGATAGGTATTCATTTCAGTTCATGATTTTTCAATTTTTAATTTGGTTTTAAAGATTTCTCATCAGCAGCATATTTCCTAATTTTTCCACTGTCTGAACCTGTCAGACAGCTCTGAACCAAAGCCAGACCACATACACTGCCTCAAATTAATGAAAAAGGTGAAATGAGAAAGTTCTATCTCCACTAAACTAAATAACAAAGCTCTGTTGCAAGTATGCCAAACACACGAACAGAACCCAGGCGAGGTTAAGCCACTCCTAACAGTTCTGAGAACCACTTATTTTACAAAAGAGTACAACTTCCAAAAAAAAATTTCAAACTTAGTAAAAAAAAAAAAAAAAAGATAATGCTCTGGGACCCTTGTCCCCTGCTCTATTGTGGCATTAGGGACATTGGGAAATTCTATTAGTGACTGGAAGTTCAGGCATGGTGACTCAGCCGTGCTGCACCAATTGAGTGAGCCTTTAGGCCAGCTCAAGATAAGGCTAAGTTCAAGAGAGGTTTATGTTTTCCTTTAGAAACTTGTGAGAACATGATACTTGGATTGAGACACTCATCTCGAGAAACAGCTCTTGCTTTTCAAATCTGCAGGAGTTATTTGGGTAGTGTGTACTCTCTGGTCCTTCATATTTAATGGACATAATGCCTCCATTGTGTGGTTGTCATTAAATATAACACTGCCCTCCAACCTTTGGATTACCACTAGAAGCTGCCATGAACAATTTATATGCCAATCTTTATTCCCAGAAGAAACTCAGGCAGAAGCTTCTCCTTTTATAATGTTCAAATGTGCTTTCTATCAAAAGAAAAAGAAATATATTTGTGAAGTACTTACCATCGATTACAAACATCTGTGGTAAAATTAAGTAGTGGAAAGCTCTTTTATATCCAGAAACTTTAAAGAATTACCAAAAGTTGAAATCTGTCAGATATTTTAAGTAGATTTATAACAGAAGACTGTATCTATGGCTTTAGCATCTCATATGTACAAAGCTAAACTGACAGAATTAAAGCTATTCATGCTGGAAAATCCCACAGCGCAGTTATCAGACTCCAGGAGTAATCTGCATAAATGAAAGCAGTCTTATGATCAGGAGGGAATTAAAGAAAAAAGGGCTGATCCTCAGTGTTGGTGTGTTGTTAGCAATTGTGGGTCCTGTGCACCTTTCCAGACCAGAACCTAAAAGCATGAGGTGCTACAAGTGCCTTTGGAAACCAGATAAGAGTATTCTTCATTTCACTATTGTGCATGAACCACTTGCTTTATGCAGGTTTTTGACAGTGGGAAGTGTTATGCATTATTTTAAATAATTAGCATTATTTTTAAGCCTTTAAAACTGCTTTTGTACTGCTGGAAATGGGTTTTGTCTTGTTTTTAATCTTTCTCCTCCCACCCATCTACCAAACTGCTTCTAATCCATTATTCCAAAGAACAATATAGCAATATCTTCTTCTGTTTATATGACCAAGAATGGCTCTCCTAAGCATTTTGAGTTCTTGTAGAAGCTGCATATCATATTCAACACCAGGAGAACTGAGATGGACACTGATGCATGTACATTAAATATTGTGCTCTGCTTGCAGGATCCCTTTCAAATTAGGGGACCATGAGATGGTCCCCACGGGCCCATGCTTTGAGACAGGATTGCATATGGGCATGAGAATAAAGTAGTTAGAAGAGCCAAAATGCCACTGTGCTCTGCATATTTTATGTGCTTTAATTGTATTATATTGATTTGAGTCCATTATAGCCTGGTTTGTTACTCTAATAAATTACATTGTTCTTTGAAACAATGATGGCTTAAGATTGAAATATTATATTAAAAGTTATATCTGACTGGCAGGCTTCAAATGTGATATTTACCACTGGCTATGGAGAAAGTAATCCTTGAAAGGCTTTCACTCTTTAAATAAAACCTCCAAGTCAGAATGTGCAAGTCTAAAAATGGTCCTCAAGTATTGGTTAAGAGTGGGAGGAGAACAGCAGAGGGAACAGGTATTCTTCAGGCTGAGATTTGCAAACTGGACATGTAAGCAAAAGAAAAGAAATATATTTTCATTTAGATTTGAGGAACAGAAGAGTTTTAGCTTTTAAACTCCAAATAAAGCTTTATTATGATGCCTTTCTGTTTGTATTTTAAGCTGAGGCTTTGGAAGATTTAATTCATGAAAAAAATCAACTTTCCAAAAACATAACTGCATTAAGCATTTAATGTTTAATTGATTATATGCTTTGTGTGGCAATTCCTATGAAATATAAAGCTGAAAGAGTTCAGCATATAAAGATACAATATTTTTGTGACTGGGCTTGACTTTTTTTTAAAGCACAACAAAAAAGAACAATTTTCAAAGTAAATACCAAGCCAAGACTGAGAAAGTTTTTGGTTTTTTGTTTTGTTTTGGGTGTTTTGTTTTTTTTTTTAAGAATCCTGCTAGGCACCATATATTTCACATATCCTGTGTGTTTTTCTGGAAGTACAAAGTTTTTTTTAGGTGAAGTAAAAGGGAAATGGGGCATTGCTGGAGTGGAAAACTGTAAACAGGAGCTCAGAGTAGATTAAAAAAAGAAATTTCATGACAACATACACATTTAAAAGATGAAGGTGAGTCATCACCATGAGATGAATACCTTATTTTTTAAACCCCATGGGAGGTGTCTTTGATGAGCAGCAGCACAGTCACTGCAGGTAGGTGCATTTTGACAGACGAAGAGCTGCACTGCACTAATTCACTCTGTCAGAAATTCCCACCACAGCACAGAGGTGATTTTGTGGGATTTAGCTCCTGGGTGCAGTAAGTCTGGAGATGGGACCCTGCAGCAGTAGATGTTCAGTGGCAGAAGAGCAAGCTGCCGCTGAATAAGGAAATTTTGTCTTTGCAGCCAGACAAACTACTGAACATTGCCCTCAGACATGCAGGATTTTAAACTTTATGTAAAGTTCTTCATAAAAAAACCAAACCCCATTTAAAATATCCATAGACATTTTTAAAACACCATGAAGAGATGTGGAATTTTGCAGTTGTTCACACCTGGTTATATTTTGGTGCTTATTATTTTTATATATAGTAGCTACGTTTTTTGATTACTTCTTTTGCCTTCTGGTGAGTCTGACAAGCACATGTATCACCTGACAGCAGGTGTAAAAGCAGCTCCACATGGGTTACTTGCCCCAGCTTTGGACTGAGGCTGAGGAGCTCCCTGTGCCATGCAGACAGGAGGAGCTGATTCCCGTAGTGCCTCCCAGTCCCTCTCCCCATCCTGGTTTCCAGACAGCCCAGGACTGTGTCACTGCTGGAGTTACCACTGGGACTGACATTACAGAATTGGCCATTCATCATCTTTGACACCAGGGCTATTTCAGAAAGTACTGCTTTGGCACATTCAGGAATAATCATATCAAAGTTGGAGCTGAGCTTTTCTTCAGAGGGAGGTCATGCAGACAATAATAATGCATCACAGGTTTTTGCTCTATTATAATGCTACCTATATATGGGTTGTGATACTCTGAAACCTTCCAGGGTTGGGTGTCAGGGCTGTTTGCCTTCAGAGACTGCCTGCATGCAGAGGGCAGACAAAAAGCAGAGAAAAAAATGGGGAGCAATGCAAAAGAAAACAAGAAGAAATTAAAAAAAATCAAGTGGAAAAAAGTGGGATTCTTATACAAAATTACGTGTTTTAATATATTCAGAAGAATTCATGAGGAAAGTCAATGTTGACTTGTAAAAATCTCAAACTTATAGATCAATATGCAAACTGTCATGCATTCAAAACAAAATATTATGTTTCATTCATAAAGGCACATCATAGTCACAGGGACAGACACTACAAAACGGTCTGATTTACACAAAGTAGAACATACACACACCAAATTATAAACACAAACCTGAATGTTTTCCATGTAATCAGAAGGCCTGTCTGTACACCTTTCATACTAATGGCAAAATTATGCTTCCAGTAGGCATAAGATTGGCTCATAATGGTCTAATCCCACTGATGTTCCTTACCTTGGCATAGTCTGACGTCAGCCTTATGAATAATTCCACGGGTGTCAGGAAAGATGCAGCTGTTAAAATGCTAAGCCAGGCCTGATCATTACATTAGCCTGAAAACAGTGACTTAAAAATGTGAGTTCTCAGAACTGACGTCTGATGTTAAACCTTTCAGATCAATTTTCTCAAGATCTTCTTCACCAAAACTTAAAATTAGCATTTCTTTTTCTCCTTTTTCTTTCTCATTCTTTTCCCTCTTGAAAAACTCAGCTCCATAAGCAACCATAGCTCCTAAAGGAAGTTTGTTTAAGGGGAGTATCAACTGAGGCAAGAGTTACAATAAACAGGCAAGAATCAGCAACATGGAGTTTTCATGAGATCTCTCCATTTGTTGAGTGCAGTTGTAAGGAGATACATACTCTTCAGTGCCACACAAATTACAATATTTTATCTTTACATATTCATGCACAGTGAACTTGGAGCTCAAGAAACCTTACCCATCTAGTCATATTATGTCCTGATCACAAAGAACAAGCACTTGACAAGCAAACCAGCAGAACTGAGATGGTTTCAGCCCTTGCTTTCAGAGTGCATTGTAAACAAACACCAAACCCACAGTTAATTACATCTACTGTTGCCTGCTTCAGAGGATATAAAAATATATATATGCTTCTTAGGAAAAGCATTCGGACTTTGACCCACTGTCAGTTTGCCCTGAAAATACAGATCAAACATCCAAAAGACCAGTTTTCCTAACACTAAGGTAACAGCAACATAAGAAGTATGGAGTATTATTTATATTTTTACCATCCCAATAATGATGATGAAAACAGGACATTAAAATAGTTCCAGATTAAAAAAAAAAACAAAAACACCTGAGAAATAACCTTATGCATTCTATTCTTACTGGAGATTAGGGATTGAACATTTCATCACCACTGCCCTTGATTTCTTATAAGCAAAGCACTCCTATGAGTTAAACTGCCAACAAAAACCCAACAACTGCACTCACTTTCACTGCTTTCAGATTTTGTCAAGGAGTATTTCACCCTACAGACATAAAGTTATGGTTTAATATTTTAACTGCAACCAAAATAGCCCTTTTTCTGGCACACAAAGTTTCCCTGGAAAACACAGAGTGCTAGCTGATAATGGGGATAATTCAGTGTTTTAGGCACTAATAGTGCTGAAAGAGGAATTACAAAGGTGCAGGTGTACTCACAGGGCCAAGCAGAGCTGAAGAGGGAGGAAAGGCTGAGGGTGAGGATGAGGAAGGAGGAGGTGGTGCAGGAGTGCAGATGAAAACCAATATGCATGTTCCTCCAGGACCCTAAAGAAAAAAAAATAACAAGGGTAATGATTTTTCTTCAAGAAAATCACCACCAAAATTCCACATATAGATACTATGAGAATTTGAGATCCTTGTGAAACTGAACGTTATTTAGCTTCTCAGTTAGAAAAACTGTCAGGACCATGACTCAGCTGGAAGAAAATAATGAAGTTTGAGATTGGGGAGTTATAACTAACAAAACAATGTCTGTAGCGCATGTCAGTCATTAAATAAAAACCTATCTCACCCTCAAAAAGGCATTTTTCCCCCTTTTCTGGTGCCTCCTTCCCCTATTGCCTGGCTCCAATTCTTCCAGCTATCAAAGGTTGGCCTGCACCTATATGTTCGTGACACTTTTAGCACCTTATGTTGCTTTGACAAAATTAAAAGTTTTTAAAGGTTTCTTCTTATTTGTTTGGTTTTTTACCAATTTTTGCCATTTAACTGCAAAATTTGAGAGTAATTATCCTCAGATGAAAGAGAAGTGAAAGTCAAACCTATTCTCATGTTATAAGATTTTACTCCTAGGTGATGACCGTAGGATCACAGCTGATGTGTGGGCACCTGAAACTACTTTACACATTAAATGTTCAGTGATGGTATTTGGCAGGGATTAGATTTCCAGTTGAAGTTACACATTCCAGAGCTTGCTAGAACCACATAAACCAAAATCTAACTAAATTGATTCAGGTATTATATAAAAATCCTCTGAAATACTAAAGCCCTCCTAAAGTACTAAAAAATGTACTATGTAAATTTTCCTCTAAAGTAAGGTAGATAATATTTTTTCTCTGTCTTTACTTACAAGAACAACCCAAAGCAAGCCCCAGGTTTTCAATTTTGAAAATAAGGCCATATCTTGAATGGAAACTCTGAGGAAAATGTTAATTAACACTTAAGAAGACAAGGAGTCCTTTTTACGTAAATTGTCTTTCTTCCCAGTAGCTATTAAGAAAGGCAAAGGAAAGCTATTGGAACATAAAGGATGCAAGCCCCATCACTTTCACTACAAGTTTCCTTGGAACAAAAATGAAAGCTTTATGTTTGATGAGCACCAGAAGCTTCAATTTCTATGTGATATAATTTAAATCTCATGTCACACAAACAAAAAAGAGGAATTTTGGCATAAAATCCTCCAGTAATTTACTGCAACACTTGTAACTTACTCAGGAAGTACCTGGTGGGGAACCAGTGACTTTGCTGAAACTGGAAGAAATTAGTACATCTATTTAATAGCAATGAGAGAGCTTCATTTGGATAAAATGTTAATACTTTGGTCAAGCATTGCTGTATACAAAATGGAATTTTATAGACAGATTCGTTGCCTCACACATTTCCCCAGACTCACCATAAAGCACCAGAAAAATTGCATCTATTGACTGGAATTACACTGTTTTATCCATGATATTACACTCACAAAAACTAGAATATAATTTGTCATTTCTTGCCCTTACACTAATTGAACTGACACAGCTCTATTAAAATGAGTCAAATCTAATAACAGCGTTTCAATGGATAGGAAAGATATCTGCTTGTTTTTCTTAAAAGACAAGAAGGGGGAAAAAAGATATTTTTGGGTTGGCTAAGCATCTATTCCCAACACATAATAAGGTTGTTATCAACCAGAAAAGCCTATTAAGATAGAAAATGAATACTGAAAGCTTTCTAATTAAACACTTTCCACTTACATGATACTGAAAAAATAGAGTGGGAGATGCTGGTCCTGATACTGTATTAGTCATTGTATCACTCATATCATGATGTTGTAATCAGCTCTCAGGATGAATAGCCCAGGTGCTCAAGCTGTGCTGCGATTTGTAATTGGAAACATCTTTGGATAATAGTTGTCTCATGAGTTGTTTTCTCCTCTTGTCATATTTTTTTTAATGTGATGTGACTTATAATTGAGTTTTCTATTAGCTGTCATGCAATTGTTTTTTTTAAAAGCTTTAAATCTGCTCCTGCCAAGCTGCTCTGTGGAGGTTCATCCTGGGCTGGAGTGGGATGTGTGCATGGACGTGGGGCGGCACAAGTCCTGTCCCTCTGAGGCAGCAGGCAGGATTAGGGCTGCAAGATTTCCTTCTTTGAGGAAGGATTATCATTTTGATATCCCTACTATGGGGGGGTATATTCTGATATTAGTATTAAATTATTCTAACAGGGACAAAGCTAAACTAACAGCAGCAATTCTCTTCTTCAGACAGATACCTTCTGTCACATCTCACCAAAATGTTACATTTTGGCAGGGAACTCAATAAGGTCTCTTTACTTACAATATTCCAACATGCTACTAATAAGCATAACTTTTGCCACACCTTCAAATAAGTTCATAGCTCTACATATCTGGTTGGCTAAAAGTGTAGTAATGACTTTTACTCTTAGGAGACTTCCAAGAAAGGGGGAGGATTTGGTAGCCAGCCTTGAGAAATACAAATTAAATTTGGTCTGAGTGGAAGGTTAAAAATCATATTATCTCAGCTACATTAAAACCACTGGCATGTTGTAGATTACAAGCAAAGCCCATAATATTCAAATGCATATAATTTATTGCTTTCATATTTTTAATTAGGTACTTCACCTCTGCCCATACTGTTCATGGGCTCTACCAAGACACAGCACAAGTCTATACAACCAATAATCTTGAAACACAGAAATCATAATTATCTTTAATGCTCTCAAGTGGACACTGTTCCTAATATATATTCTTCTATGCAATTTGGTCAAAAGATTTTAAAGTATACAAAAAGTGTATAGCAGAAACAGTATGGACATGAGAGCTCTAGATGCAGTACTTTCACAGAGATGAAGCAGATTAAAAAGCTGGATATAAATATATAGTTCTTCTATTAAATGTAAGAAGGGCAGATCATTTTCAAGGGCTTAATGCTGTGTACAGGAACATCCCTGCACAGGGGAGCCTGTACACAGCAGATCAAACCGCCTGCAGCACTGGCCCCAAGGAAAGCGTGGTCTAGAGAATTTCCATTTTTTAAAGACTTCTCCAATTCCCTTCCTGGGGATGATCATTTTTTCTGCTGTAGGAGCTGCCTGCGCTCAGTGGTTGTTTATTCTCTTGGCTTTCCCCAATGGCCAGTGGTAATTCCCCAAGTACACATAGCAAGGATGAACAGAAATTTGGGCTCTTTTTCTGACACAAGGAATAGAACTGCCTGTTGTAATTTTGGATTATGATGATTACTGAAAATATTTTGAAAATTTAGGCAGGGGTTTGTTGTTGACCTAGAAGGAGCAGCGTGTCTCTGGCAGTGCTGCTGTTTGTGCCACCAGCCTTCCTTGGCTGATCTGCTGCAGGGTGATATGTAAAAATTCAAGCCAGGTTTTAATTGCACTCTCCTTTGGAGGAGATGATTGTGTGCTGTTGAATCCAAGCCCCGTGGCTTCCTCACCCGGCTTTGCTGGCCTGGCTCCTTTGCTGCCCTCTTCTCTCTGTTTGGTTACACACAGAGATACATCAAATATCACCTTATGCTGTACAGTGGCAGAGGCTGCCCAAAAAATTATCCTTGCCAGCCAAACAATTTCTGTGAGGCAATGTAGCTAATTCTTGTTCTAAATTCTACCATCATCACACACAAGGTCACTCTTTTCACCCCAGTGAACTGACCACCAAGATGGGAACTAAAACATGTTGGGGTGGCCCAAAATTTTAGATTTAAATTGCAAATGTGCAAAGAAAGTGCCAGCTCAGTTGCTTAATTGTTGGTAAAATATACAGAAACCTAAAACACTTCCCTCAGATGCAAATTCTGCAGTGTTTGACTGTGCAGAAGCTTCCTTCCCTGGGAGTTTGGGAACTTAGTTAACGATGCAACCACGTGGTCATTTATTCTAATTAATGTGAATACATTTGCATTTGCAGATCTAGCAGCTTTTGCAAGCCAAGAAACAGCCCACAGTGGTTTTACAGGGTGCACACAGATGTGCTGGTGCAGCACAGGACACACTGGTCAATGCAGAACGCGGCAGATACCCCGTGCTGGAGGCCTCAGACTGTGCTCAGTAGATGTTTTCCAACGTCTTTGACCCATGAGAGGCTGAACTTGCTGCGCAGCAGTACTGGGAACTTTTTGTTCCAACAGAGACAGTTATCAGAAATTTGGCTAAATTATTCACATTAAAAAAACAAATAAAAAGTAAAGCACATAGATGGGCCTCCTTGGACCTGCATAAATTAGAGCTGGACCATTCCTCTGTGCCTTGTTCCCAATTGCTGTTACTTTCTTCTACAGGCAAGATTTTATTTGGGAAGTCACAAGTTCTTAGTTAAAACAGGTTTAACTATTTACCATCAGATTCACCCACCTACATAAAATCCTCCAAATGTTGAAGTTGTTAAAGGGACACTGTCCATTTCAAAACTGCATGTCTTTTTAAAAATGTTTTACCTTCTGTTGTTAGAAGTGATCCCTAAGGTTGGATACTTGAAAGGCATAAGAGACAATAGATCTCCTTGGGTATTTTAAGTATCATCTTTTCACTGTTTTTCTCTCTAATTGCCCAGGCCAAAGACATGCACTGATGCCCCCATGGGGAACTTGGGCTGCAATGTAACTTCTCCAGCTCTAAGCAGATTTTTTTTTTTACATAAATGACTGCCTGTCCAGGTGATGTTCTTTTGTAGTTTAAATAAAGGATAAACTATAAAGCAAACTTTCTACAGCATCAGCCTAATCCCTCATGGGACATCACATCCCATGGCTTTGAATTCTGCCCTTCAACAACAACTCCACATCTAATAATTCTTACAAAAAAAATTAATTCTTACAAGAACTGACCAGCACTGGAAAAGGAGATTTCAGTGGCTTCAGAGACAAGAAAGGATAAAGAGAGAAAAGTAGGAGTAAATGAAGAAGTAAGAAGATTTAAGAGCACATGAGATAAAGCAAAGGGAGACTAATACCGTGAAGCAGCGAGGGAGAAGTTTTGTGGAAAAAGTAATGCAAATCTGCTGTTAAAGACAGTATTTTATTTTATATGCAGAGGGAGGGTTAGTTTGAAGAGGCATAAGGTAGCAATGATTTTTTATGGTATTTTCATGCTTCTAAGTGTTTGATTTTGCTAACTTAACTTTCTTTTAGTGTATTTTTAATGTAATATAGAGATTTGGGATGTTTTATTTCTTGTGATTGTAATGCATAATTCTGATTGACTCAACCTTTAATTCGATTTCCTCTTCATAGTTCAGATTAGAGAACTTAAATAGAGCAGCATGTTGTAAGTGAACTTCCTCTCCTTTAACTGCAAAATAGGAGGTTTTGGCTAAGTTAGCCTTCACACAGCTTTATCTCTGGGAATAAATGGAAAGAAGAGGTAAGAAATGCTGAGGGAACACTGGCAGGCAGCGAGGAGCACCTCACATCACCAGTGCCTTGGGCATCCCAGGCAGCACAGAGAAAAGCAGCCACTGGAGAAACCAAGAGAAACTCCTGGGATGAGCTCACTCAGTGGCTCATCTCCATATTTTTGCATACTGACGTGTGCTAAAGGGCACACATGCTTCTCAAGACAGCACAAAGTTGCTGCCTCGAGGAGCAGAACTGGCTCCCAATGCATTTTAGATGTTGTGTAAATTACCTACATAGAGCCCCGTTGTCCCCATGTGATCCTTTGCAGGTTCTAAATAAGCAAACCAATGTGTCTCAGCAGTTGCATTTTTGGAATCTTTGTGCCCCTAAGCTGTAAAAGAAGGTAGGATGTGTATTCAGAAAAAAGAGGGAAAAGGAGCCTTTGGTTATTTTTTTGTCTTTCTAGGATATTCTGAATGCCAGCAGGGCAAGGGAGGTGATTTTGTCCCTCTGTTTGCTCTTGTGAGACCCCACCTGCATCCAGCTCTGGGCCCCTTACACAGGAAGGACATGGAGCTGTTGGAATCAGTCCAGAGGAGGCCATGAAAATGCTCTGAGGGCTGGAGCCCCTCTGCTCCAGAGACAGGCTGGGAGAGAGAGCTGGGGCTTCTCAGTCTGGAAAAAAAGAAGGCTCTGGGGAGGTCTTAGAGACCCTTCAAATGCCTGAAGCTGTAGGACTTTGGACAAAAGCATTAAGTGGCAGGACAAGGAGGAATGGCTTCAATCTGAACAAGGGCAGGGTTAGATGGGATATGGGGAAGAAATTTTTGACTGTGAGGGTGATAAGACATTGGAACCATTTGTCCAGGGAAGCTGCGGATGCCTCACTCTGGAAGTGTTCAAGGCCAGGGCTTGGAGCAACCTGGGATAGTGGAAGGTGTCCTTGCCCATGGCAGGAGATTGGAATGGGATGATCTTTAAGGTCCCTTGGAACTCAAACCATTCTATGATTCTCTGATTTTGCCTTTCTATAGTTTTATATTTTCAGTCATTATACATTGTAATAATGAAGACTCGCATTCTCTTCCACTTCCTAAAGTTAACAAAAGAATATATGAGTAAACTAATATTGACTGGATAGACAGAGGATTAATGCCGTTTTAGGGAGACAAGAGAAAGGAATAGACAGACATAAACATGTAAATGTGCTAAAGCTCCATTCACAATCACAATTCACTATATGTCAGTAAAACTGCCTGAATAAATGCAAACATTTAATCCTCAGAGAAAGTAGAATGACTTTCTCTGTAAATAACTGCAAAATAGTGTTATCGGGCACCTGATATTTCTCTTCAGCACCACTGCAAGGGACACTCATTCAGATTTTACTATCACAGTGCACAAGACAGGAGAATTTTTATCAATATCATGATGTTTTTCTAAAAGACCCGGTTTTAAAGGTGAATTATGCATACTGGAAATCCAGGGGAAAGGAAGGCTGAGTGTCTGTGTGAACGACTTTTGCTCATATTCCATCATAAGCAAGAATATTAATGAATCTTCTGAATAAAGGAAAGAAGTTCTGCATTAGCTGACACTCATTTTTCCAAAAGATATAACTGCTTTACTTAATGCCTGATCTAAAGCCCTGGGAAATTTTTCTCACTTCATTGTACTCCCATCTTCTCTATGGAAGACATACTTGGTCAAACAGTTAACAATTAATTAAGTAAATTAAGTACTTTGGCCCCAACTTCTTTCCAGTAAGACTTGAGTAATAATAATGATATCAGTGTGTGACATATGTGCAATGAAGTCAGCATTTGACATAATACATCTGAAGAAACTTTTAGTAAAGTATGTACCATTAATGATGATAAAGCTTAGAGAAAAGGCTTAAAAATTGCATCCTCTTACTTAGCAGATCTGATCCTGATGATCTCAGGGAGGCTGTCAGAAATATGTTTGACTCCAAAACATAGGTGCCTCATACAGAGCTGTAGAAAGGCAGTAAATAAATAAAAGGTCTTAACATCATTTTTTCATAGTATATTTTCCTAGTGACTCTAGTGAAAATGAGATAAGTTTATGGGGATGGAAAAGTCAACAGACCTGTTACTCCTTAAATATGGTAGAGTTTTAGTGCAAAGAGAAAACAGAATCAAACAGAAAAAAATCCACAGAAGTCTCCCAGCACAACTGGAGTGACAGCCTTTTCAGATGAAAGAGAGAGAGAAAAGGATGCAGAAAAGTAATTCCTGTGCTATACTATGAATGAGAATAATTCTAAATGGTCCAGAGGGATTTGGAATGTATCATGTTGCTTTTGTTGCTGCTATTTGCTCTATAAGTAAGATTTGTTTATTTGAAAATTAAAATAGATTAATTTGAACATTTTCCCCTGTTGTGGCTTTATGATGTTCACTGATTTATTGGTGAAAAAAAAAACCAGCTGAACCTGCTCTGGAGGTTTTCTTAAGAGCCATTAGTGTGCAGTAATTTACAGCTACTCAGAACCATGCATTGAGCTTCTAATTGATTGCTAATGTTGATGCGCTTGATTGGATGTCAAGTTATGTGTAAAATTTATTGAAAATAATTTTGTTTCTTCCCTCTCTCTAACACCACAGAAATAGATATGCAGATAGCTACATCTATTTCCTCAAGCCTGAATTTTACAGAACTCCCACCAAATAAAACCTTTTTAGACTGTACAATCAGGGTATCCTAAAACCCCTTACTAAAAACAAGCCAAATAGAATATTTCCATGCCCTTTCCCCCCCCCTCCATTTTACACAAAGACATAAAAAACGTTGCAAGCACCCAGAGCCAGAGCTACTACTCCCACATTTCAAATGAGCAGCTTTAACCTCAGGAGCTTTGATATCAGCTGGAACATTAACCGCGATACTTCTTCCTCTGCGGGCTGCTCAAAGTCCCCACGGTCTTTTAAACTGGGAGTTGCAGGTGCTGAATTGCCCACGAGGGATGAAAGAGTGACAGGTCTGAACTCTGCCATCCACTCAGGAGGCAGGGGATGGCACCCCAGGGAAAAGAGCAACCTGGAGAACAGCAGCGCTGCAGATGGCACCGTGTGCTGCTCTCAATGGGACGCAGCGGGATTTTTGTGTCCTGGGTTTGCCTGTGCTTCAGGCCATGCCCAAAAGGATCAGCTGAGCAAAAAGTTTTTCTAACCCTAAAGGAGATTGCAGATATTAATTCACATATATAGATAAATGAATATTTATCTATATATATATATCTAGACTTGGCAGCTGGAAGGCTAGATCAAGATCAAAACATGCAAATGTTTACTTGTTCTCTAATTGGTAGGGGAAAAAGAAGTTATTTAGAAACATTTTAGAACAGCATTTGTTTCAAGCATTTGGAGCAATGAAACAGCACTCCTACCCCTCTAATAAAGGAATAGTTTGGAAAGGCTGGAATTTACACTCCTTTCCTGAAGAAGGGAAACAGAGCTGGGGTCTGGAGCATAAGTCTGAAGGGTCTAGAGGGGCTCAGCCTGGAGAAAAGGAGGCTCAGGGGGGGATCTTCTTGTTTCATAAAATTTTCTGGAAGAAGGGTGTTGCCAGGTGGGGGTTGATCTCTTCTCCCAAGTCACAAGCAACAGGGCAAGAAGAAATAGCCTCAAGTTGCACTAGGGGAGGCTTAGATTGGATATTGGGAAATCTTCTTCACTGAAAGGGTTGTCAAGCCCTGGCACAGCTGCCCAGGGCAGTGGCAGAGTCACCATCTCCAGAGGGATTTAAAAGTCACATACATTTAAAAGACACTTGGGGACATGGTTTATGGTGGTCTTGACAGTGCTGGGGGAATGGGGACTCAATGATCTTAAAGGTCCTTTCCAAAATATGTGGTTCTGTAATTCTTTTTTATCAAAGATGGAGAAGATTGGAGAGGACCTAGGAAGGACCCAACACTTTTGACAAAGTTGTTGCAGAAGCATCAACAGCACTGATGGCATTCAAAACCTTAGAAGCACTTCTGTGTTTGTCTACTCATGACACAGAGCACTTTTTAATCCAGAAGGTGTCAGCGATACAGGGAAAAAATATACAGTGTTTATAAAATCCTTTTCCTCTCCTCTCCAAAGATGAACTAGATTGAAGAGAGCAACTCATATTAAAAAACAAGGGAACAAGATTAGATTTGATCCAAGTTCTTTATAAAGGGTTTCATTTTGGAGATGGGGAATGATTTAACCAATATTTCTGTTTCAAAGATTAACTGAAAAAATTAGTTTTCAAAAGCATTAATATCATCAAGTAAACAGAAAAACATCTCTTAAAGTCTGTGACATGAAGATATTAATATTTCTTCCATGAACACTTTTTAATGCTCCTCCTGAGACAGCAGCAGGATTGGAGCACATGTTCCCTGATTTCACAGTAATTTTACACTTTTGCCTGCTCCCCTCCATGCCATGAATGCTGGCAGATCCCTCTGCAGCAGTGCAACGTGACAGAAACTCCACAGGGTAAACGCTGAAGAGGTTTTGTAACACCAAGCTGCTCCCCAGGAGATCTCTCAAAGGAAAAGCCACACTATCCTGCAGAGCCCTGTTCCAGGCTTAAAGATGTGTTTTATTTAAAGGATAGGTAATTAACAGCTGTATCATAGAAGAGAGAAACTTTAGAGAAGTAGGGGTTATGTCTAAAATGGATTCTTTAAAAGAAACCACAATATTTAATAGGGATATTTTGAAGGAAACATTTCACCAGTTCTTGTTGCTGTATTTTGCTGTCTAAACATCCTACTCTGTACTGTCATCACTCTCATTTTTCAGCTGTCACTGCCAGAGACATGCAAATAGTGAAACAGCAGCATGTCCAAATTAGCTTATATAATCATGAATAGAGCAGAGTAAATAATTTAATAGGCACTATGTATCTGGAAAACCTATCTCTGTGTTTTTCTTATTCAGAATATACTTGAGAGAAGTTCAGAATTTATATAAATTAATTCACCATTTGGTTTTGTATGGAGAATTTCCAGCTTGTAGTCTCATCTTGAATACCTCTTCATTAGGTTTTAGCAGTTTGTGTTTGAGGGAAAGGCTGTGGCTGCACTCAGTGCTGCTGCCTGGAAACTAGGAGAACAGGATCACATCTGGCAGGGATTTGGCATCAATTCTTCTGTGCCTCTGACATCCCCCTGAAAGATGATGAGAATGTGACAGTCTTTTCCTGAAGCCCAGAGGAAGCTCCTTTCCTTGCAAAACTAGGGAAATCGTGGAAAAGTGACTATGGTTCACATTCTTGGGTACCACCTAGTGGCACCAGCTTGGTTAAGGATGGATGTGACTGATTCACAGAGCCAGGGTTTGGTTATCGGGATCTTGACGCGAAGTTTGTGTCTTCATCAACTGATCTATCAGAGCACATCAAATGTGAGCAAAAATAACTGCAGGAATCTTCTGAAAATAAACAGGGCAAATATCCACTGGTATCGTACGGAAATATTTATCCTGGTGGAATCACAATAATCTACTTCTCTAATTTTGTTGTAGTGGTCACTGGATTATTTTATATCTTTTCCTCAAATTGCAACCACACTAATAGAAGCTGAGTAATTTTAAGAGAATTTGTACCAGTCTGCTACCATGGGCATGTTGTTGCCCGTGGTATATATTGAGAATATTGAGATATTGAGAATATCTCTCATCTAAAGAGGAGCAGCACACCAGACTTCTGTGGGTTTGATGGTTTGATCCTCCAGCAGTATAAACTATTTGCAGACAATGCAAAATGCCTTTGTTTTATAGATTCTTTCCCCAGCGTCCTGCATGAAATGCATATCACTAACCTATTAAGTACAAATCGCTTAAAGATGTAAATTTTTTATGACTTGCTAAATGTTAATGTATGACTTGTAAAATGTTAAAGTAGTAAATAGCGTCTTTGAGCTCATGCACACTTAATTTCATTCTCTAGCCCTGAGCATTTAAGGTAACAGTCACAGGGTATTTGTCAGAGAGATTTCCATAATCCTCATTTACTTTAATTTATTGTTGTTCAAAAAAAAAAAAAAGATAATTAAGAGTTAATGTCCATAGAATAGAAAAATAGGCCTTTGCCAATGGATAACGCTCTCCTACTAATAGGAGACTGTTGAGACATTCCCTAAGAATAAATGTTATGAAATATGAAACACATGACACAATACCACAATATGTAATTACAGCTATTTTATGTCAGCTGTTCTGAATGACTCCAGAAGACGTTATCAAAATCTGATTAATGTTTCCACATTCGATACTTCTTGATTTATTGATGTAATAACCAGCTGAGAAGGTCTCCTCACAAAGCCAATTTATTTAAAGTTTGCCATAGAAGCTCCTATATGCCTTGCCTCCCATCTGCTAGAATATTTCCTATATTTAGAATAATATACACATAAAAATGAAAGCCACCAAGTGGAATTTGTTCTGGCTGGAAATATCAGAGGCTGATATGGTTATTTGTTGAGAAGGGAGCAAGCTAGTTTCCAGAGAATATTGATGAATGGTCTCCAGATACACAGCAAAGAGCTAAATTCAGAGGTGTGAAATTAATGTGACTGCACCTGTGAAAACTAACCATGAATTTGTTCCAAAATGATATATTATGGATATGTGGAGATAGCAAAGATACCCAGGGCCTTGGAAGAAATGCTGTAGTAAATCATGAAGATCCTAGCATTAAAAAACAAACAAACAAACAAGAAAATACAGGTGCTCTTTATGCTCCCTTTACTTAGCTATTTCCAATTTAGGTAGGTATTTAGCACCAAATTTTGATTCTGTTATTCATGGAATATATTAATTTTTAGGGGCTGTTTAGGAATTGGTTCTTGCTGTCAGTACAGCTTCTCCCTTTAGGTCACAAGAGAGTAGATATGCTAAATATTTCCATCTTGTAGAATAAAGAGCGTTCTGTTTCAGTTTTTAATAACGTTTTGAGATCTATTCCAAGCGTGATTCATTTAAATAAAAATCAATAGGCTTAGCTGCTTCTTTTGAATCATTTAAGACAACATCTTTCCATTGGCTCTTCATCAGGGGCCAAATTCTGACCTGATTTATGCTCTAATTTACACTGCAACCCATTGCCTTTAGAGGATCTGCACATTGTGTAAATTAGTACAGATTTGACTCCAGGGATCTTTGGTAAGTGGCATAAATTAAGAACAGGGAAAATCTGCTCTCTTTTAAAACCCCATAAAGGTCAATACAAAATTGAGAACAAGATACAGCCCCAAGTCTCTTCGTTAAAATGTATTAAAAGGTATCACAGAGCAGTTTTATCCTCCCTGCTGCAATTTGCCTTCATTCTGCTGTCCCACAGTGCCTCACTCACATCCACCACGCTGGGACACTGAGGGCGAGATGAGCCAGATTTTGCCCCACAGAGGATCATATTTTGCACACTGTGTTGACTTCTAACTTGGCTGATAGCACCTGGCATCAGCTTAAGGCAAAGGTGACTGTGGCTAGAACAATCTTTTTAATCGGCTGCGATCCCACAGGCTGCAACTTCCGTCCGAGAGAAGGATTTATGCAATTGCTAATCTGGGCATTTCATTACAAGTATTAATATTTGAGGACATCTGCGACTTCTTCTGGAAGACAACTGCATAAAAAATTTAGCAGTACCAAGGAGCATTATTTCTTCTGGTTTTCTTTCTTTTTTTTCCTTTTTCTAAGGCTCTCCCTTCTGGCAAGAGAACCTTCTCCCCCTTACTAGTCAACGTGGAGGGACAGGGATATTTGTGGCCATTGTGGAATGGTGAGCTCTCTCTAAGTAATCAATCACTTCCCCTTGGTCACCAAGATAGTCAGGGCAGGTTGCCCGCTGCCGTTTGTGCTGACAGGGGCATTTTGGCAGAAGCAGGAGGGACACTAAAGGAGGTGAGATGTCCTTTAGCACTGCACAGCACATGAGCTGAATGGAGAGATTGCTTGGAATTATTTAGGGTTTTAACAAGCATCAACTCTGTTTGCCTGTAAGACCATGGGTCTCTTTCACAAGGATCCCCAGTGCTCAACGCAATGCTCAGTTGTGTCACATCCACAATTTTTATAAAGAAAAATAATAAAAGCATAAATCTTCAGCTGAGATGCACAGTAACTTCACACAGTTTGATTCACCAGCTTGGACTAAGTTTATATGTCCTGTGAATATAGGTCCTACTAGAAAATTTCACATGAAGTCACAGATTGTGCATTAGCTTCTTGTAGGACAATTGATATTTTCACCTTTTTTTCTGACAGCAGTGACTGCAGTGTATATCCTGAGATCCCATCACTGCAATTGATGGGATGCAGGAAATATTTTGACCAGTAAAATCTACAATTCATCCTAAACATGAAATAGGGGACCAGACATCAAAACTGAAATTAAAATTCAATTTACTCTCAGGCTGCAGAGAGGAGGCTTTCTGATGTGTGAACAAGCACAGCAAATAGCCCCAATGGACTGGGCTCTGGATGTGTTGTGGGCACAGTTAATCATCGAGGGGTGAGCGGGTTTGCGTAATCCACAGGTTCAGAGAGCAATGAATTCTTTTAGGTTTTCTAAGGAGAACTTTTTCTTTGCAATGTTGAGAGAAGCACAGGGCTTATTACTCACTCATGGTAAGTGATGCAAATGAATGCAAATATTTTGTGTGGGCCACAGTAGAGAGAATTTTACCTTTAAAGAATAAGATAAATTCCCTTTTAATGCTAGACATGAAACTAAGTTCAAGCCCCCAAAGCACCCTGTATATGGACAAGTTCACAAATGCAAAATGCCACAATGGGTCATGTAGTTCCAAATTCTATCTCTGGTTCTCCAAGGAATAATTTTCAAACAGAATTGAGAGGTTTTGTCCCTTTCTGAGTCATGCCTAACACTCCACCATGCCTGCCTTTGCAGGAACTAGCCTTCAAAAATTATTTCAGTGGATGCAGAAATCCACTGTAGCTATGGTTTCTAGCATTTGGTGCATTAATTGGTTCCTCTGCAAACAGAAATCAACAGCAAGGATTGTGAGCATCTCACTGCAATACCTGAGCAGGGGATCCGTGAAAATTCCAGATTCCATCTACACATGCATTCGGAATGAGCGTTGTTGTTGCAGGGAGCAGCTGAACAATGAGCTGTCATTAACCTCTGCTTGTGAAGTGCTGCCATTAATTTTGGCATTTACCATGGAAATGCTCCTGAAATTTTACGGATTTGAATAATTCTATTGATATTTTCCTGGGCTTTTTGATTAGTGAGAAATGAATTATCTGAACATTCTAAAGTCATGAATATACAAGTGATGAGGAAATGTGACAATACCTTCCTCATTAAAATCAGCTTTAAGGCACAGGGCATGGGGAATTAAAAAGCCAATGTAGCTAAACTATTTATAACTACCTGATACTCTTTCAATCACTTTATCTAATATTAGGCTATTTTGAAAGACATAAAATAAAACCCTCAGCACACTTAAATCCACTGACTTCAAAAGCATCAAGATATCAATTATACTCTGTTATTTTTAAGGAATAAGAATTGAGTGAGGGATAAATGAATTAATTTAAGTTTAGCTTTTCAGCTACACTAATACTCATTTGGTTTCAATTTTCCAAGTTTTCCATCTGGGTTCATTTTCCAAGGTAAAATTCATTTTCATTTTACTGGGCTCTATCACAGTGGATTTTAGAGGTCTCTAACTTAGATAAATTAGTCGTGTATAAAAATTGGCCAGAGGATGAATGGGACAGGAGTGGGGGCTCACATGTTTATGAAAGTCTGACAGTGGTTTTTACCTGCACTTACTTGGAATTAAAGCAAGAACTATTTTTTTTTTCTTTTAACTTGGATCACTGTGAATTTCTAGAAGCTTATTCCTCATTAAGGTCTTAAAAAAATAAAATACAAACAGACAAAGAGTGACCTCAGTTTTACACAGAATATAATTCAAACCAGTTAGAAGATTAATTTTAGGAGTAGTAATTTTGACTACCCATTTCATTCAATTAAGGAAAATTCAGATTTGTTATTAACATCTATAATCTATTCATACAAAATCAAGGTCCTTTTGGCCTTGTGAGATCAAACAAATGTCAGATATTTGAGACGGAGGGATCAGCCCTTCCTGAGACAAAATACACAAAAAAGGATATTAAACATATCAGCTAGGAAGTAAAGAAAGAAAAGTAATGAACATTGCTACAAAGCAAACCAAAAAAAATTAATTGATTAGATAGTTAAGAACAACAACTCCCAACTGTCCTAAAGTCCACCGTGTAATAGGATGTCTACCTGTACTGGCAACGTACTGAATTAATAATTAAATGTTATACAATAGATCTCAAATTAATGTATGACATAGGGAAATCATAGAAAGTGAAGAAAATCTTTTAAAAGTAACAAAAAGGAGAAGACAAAATAGTGAAATATTTACAGTGAGCTGACAACTTTTAATTTAAAAAAAAAAACAAAACTAAATTTGGTTTTGACATCAGGCAAACCCTCAGCAAAAGCATCTACAGAAAAGGTCAAGAAAAAAAAATCATGGGGCTTAGTTAAAGAACACTGCACAGGAGATAATTAGAAAGAATAAGAAATCTTTTTAAAAAATCAAGTTCAAATAATGGAAATAATAGAAAACAGTATGGGTTCTGTCAATTTAAATGTGGCAGCACGGTCAGGCAGACCTGGGCAATGTGAATGCCTTCTGCAGGGAGCAGATTTCACAGCTCTGAGTAACAGCAACAAAATAGCTAAAGAAACTATAGGTGCAGAAGTGGTGTGGGAAGTCACTACTCACTCAGAGTCAGGAAAGCCAACAAAGTTCCAGGATGTGTTAGGGAAGGCACAGAAAGTGAAAAAGCAAAGTCATGCAGTGCTATGTCACCTCACAAATCCACAGCACTAACGTCCTGAACAAATGCTGGAAAGGCATTTTGGAGTGGAAATGTTTGAAGATGACTGGAGGTTTAATAAATGGGATGGCTTCTGTGTGAAGATCAACAAAACCTGTGATCTGACCAAAAATGCCTTTTATTCTGTTCTCCTACTCATGGCAAAGGCTGGCAGCAGGTGGCCAGTGTCATTTGGAGTGCTGGCACTGTTAGTCAAAGCTATTTGTGGGATGCCACACCATTGACAGCATAAAAATCAGAGGTAGTAAAAGTGAACTTTGAATAGTTGATGCCATAGCTTGAGCCGAATTTAGTGAGTTTTTCTCTTCTGTGACTTAAAGAGCCTTTACAGAGGCTTTATCAGAGGTTCTCTGTGATATGAATTTAGGGTTTTTCACATCTGCATCACACTACTATGAAGTAAGATCCAGGTTTCCAACTTCTCTGCCATGAGCACTTTGAGATTAGACTGCCACAAGGTCTCCCCATGCAAATGTTCCTTCAGTCTCCTGGGTAAGAGACGGAATTGCAGAAGGTACATGTGCTCCTGAGTGGTATGAGTCTGGTACAGGTTTTTTTAATGGCTTCTGACTTGGATCCTGGATGGAATTTTTTTCATCTATTAATTCCCAAATGCTACTGGATCTGCCTATAGGAAAGGCTGCAGCTCCTCCTGAGAGGATGTCCTACAGGATAGAACCCTTCAAAAGTCATTTTCTGAGCTCACATTCATACCAGGACTTCCTAATAATTTCCATGTTTAAGAACATTTAATGTACCCAGATATTATTCCTCACAAGTAACAGAGAGCAGGTCTAACACAGATCCCCTTGATGGGTTATTTACCAAAGTAATGCTGATATCAGAGAGATATTTCAGTGATGTTTCATTCCACACTTACTCTGCAAACCAGGATGATTGTAACTAACGCAAATTAAATTGCAGATTAACCTGAAAAGAAGGTAAACAGTTAATGAATTGAACATTTTATTTAACATCATCAATTCTAGAAGATTTTAAAGCTAGCCTCTAACCCATCATTGGGTTGCACATCTCCAGGTTCCTGTCACACATTGGTGACAGCTCCATTTGTCCCACGTGTGACCCTTGTATCCAATACTGGTGCACTGAGATTTCATGTATTTTAATCTAGCAGATATTGTACTTGAACAAGAAAAAAAATTAGTAAACCCATTGCTTTCTGACTAACATTAGGTAATCAAACAAAAAACAGAGATGACACAATTTAGTCAAAGAGAAGAACATTTTGCAAGCCACAAGTTCTCCCGTATAATAGTTTTTATACAGCTTCATTTTAATTTTGTTTCCAAAAAGCAATAAAGCAGAAGTTGTTTTTACAACGCAGACAGAAAATTGATTAATTAAGTGTTGATCATTGTCCAAGGGTACTTCAGAATTTCTAAAGTACTGCATATGTAATAGGAATTTTGTTTTTAGTTTAAATAAAAATTCCAATAAAGAGATTAACGGTTAACCTGCTGATGATTTACATATTGCTATGTGCTATTATTTCTGCCACAATTATCCATTATGTTCTTCTGTTTGCTCATACTTAAAAGACTTGGAACATTTTGGTCCTTTTTTGCATTGATTGCTCTTTTTGCTCACCTTAAGTAAACTACTGTATAGCTGAAAATGAGAATCTGAATATAATAGCATATTGCAAGCAATTTACTGCTTGTACTGCTCGTTTCAACTTTTTTTTTTTTCATTTTCTTTTTTTTTTGACAGGAATGCAATTTGCATTTTCTTATTAATACTGATAAGAAGCCGGACATTACAGTTATTGGAAACACAAGTCAATTTGGTTTGCCCTTCAAACAAAATACTCTTTTGTTACGAGACTTGGCAGCTCTGCAGTGTAAGATTGATAGGTCTGAATGCTGAATTCTTTGTAACCGAAAGGTTACCAGCAAAGACTCTTTATACTAAAGCTGAGAGTGAATTTGATGCTATCTGCAGGTAAATATTAAAAAAAAAATAATATACCTGTGAATTTTAATTCTAAGTCCCTCTGAAACAAATGTGAATTTTAACCAGTGCACTCAGTGTACAAAAGTCATTGCAGAAGAGTTCTTGGAGCAATGCTGAAACAGAAAGTACAAATGCACCTTCTACAAGAACAGCACACAAATCCTTTTTAAGGGAAGGGGATTTTTATATGCGGTCCAGCTCATAGGGGTTTTATAGCCAAGGTCACATAATTTTATAGACAATGAAACCAGTGCCAAGCAGATAATAGGCTGCTGTGCTTAGAATATTTGTTTTTCATAAAAAATGTAAGTCTAGTGCCTCCACTTCTCTTGCTAGGAAGCTGGATATTTTATTTTTTAAATTTTGATAGAAAAAGGCTTTTCCCCCCTATTTTTGTAGCTGTTGTTGTTTGCTCTGTTTGTGGGGTTTTTTTAGGTTTTTGGGGTTTTTTGTTTTTCCATAGGAAGGCTTTCTTCTCAATGCACATCTAAGGACACAACTTGATTCAGAAGCAATAGTGACTTAGGCTTCTTAGTGCTTTTGTTCTTCTTTGTAATTGAAGACTTCAAAAATAATATTTTTATGTCTAAAAATAAATGTTGAGATGGGAGGAGAAAGAATGAAAGGCAGAACAAAAGAGAATGAGAAAGACCATAAAAATATTTTTTTTTTTTTGTCATTATTATTAATTCTTCCACCTGAAACTTAGGTCCCAGAAGTACTGGAAGAAATATTCACCTCTGAATAAACATCTCTCCCTTTCAAAAGAACCCTCTGCTAGCACCTTATCACTGTGGACAAAGAAAAGTACCCATTTTTGGTTATTTGTTGAGGGTTTTTCTGCATCCAGACAGAAATAATACAAACAGTGGTCCAAGTCCATTCCCTGGGATAACACAGTGAGTTTGGCCACTGAGTTTTTAGGATTTGTGTTTTGCAAGACTGTATGGATGAGGATTTTCCTCTCAGTGAAGGATCCAAGTATGACAAGTGAACAATTCAGGCTTTGCACTCACCACTTACAAGCAGGTCATTTATTAGGGTTCAGCCTGGGCTGTGCCTCACCACGTGGTGAATGCCTTTATTGATAAAGATATTATTTTTATTTAGAAACATGCCCCTAGCAATGAAAATAACAAAAAGAAGAGATGCCACACAGTCCTTTGGTGCTTAAAATAGAGTTTGCTTCTAACTTTATAGAAACACATCAGGGCTTAGGGATCATATGACACCAATTTGATTTATATAAACTCCCTCCACTGTTTGTCTTTGTAGGTTGTACTAGACTTCAAGGACAGTTTTCATGCTGGAATGACAGAATGGCAGGATTCAAGTAAACAGAACAGTCAGGGTTTTTTATTTTCTTCTCCTATTTAATATAATTGCTAGTTTTTTTCTCAGAGTGACCCTGAAAGTCATCTCAGTGGTAATGAAATTGAGCTGCATAAAAAAGCTGTCTGATTTGAAGAAAAAATTAAGGTCCCACTTTTTCATAGGTAGGAGCCCTTCCCAGACTGACAATTTGTTTTTAAATTGACCATCTCCAACTGAATAGATGCCTTTATTACAAAAAGCACTACAGTTTTCTTGATGAGTGGGTATGGAAGAGAGAAATATGTCTTGATCTGCCATGTTTAGTTAACTTAATATCTGTTTTCTAACTTCACCTCTCCTGCTTATCCTTCCAGCCAGCCAGCTCAGGGCTGCTCCTATTTATTCCCTGTGTCCATGAGCCTTAAAGGAGAGGTTAGGAGGATTCCAATCAAGCGCACTGTACATACAATACCCAAAAGGAAAATTAACTGCTTTTTTGTATACATAATCATAGAATAATAGAATGGTTTGGGTTGGGAGGGACTTTAAATACCAGCTCATTCCATGGGCAGGGACACCTTCCACTATCCAAGCCCCAGCCAGCCTGGCCTTGGACACTTCCAGGGATGGGGCAGCCGCAGCTCTGGGAAACCTGTGCCCGGGTCTCATCACCCCCACAGGCAAGAGCTTCTGACATCTAATCTGATCTCTCCTCTTTTAGTTTAAAACCATTCCCCCTTGTTGTCCCATCAGCATCTGCTGGTGTAAAAGTCACTCAGCAATGCTGGGCCCACGGGAGTGAGAAAATACACTGAGCTCAGCTCAGGTGATTATTGAGTGTCCATGGGATAATCCTTCAGTAATGGCAGAGAGCTCAGAGTACCCAAGCAAGGCATGGGGAGCTGGGGTGGTGTTTCCTGCTTCCCTGGAGGTGTGGGCACTCTCAGCTCTCACATCAGCAAGTTTGCTCCACATTCACTCTCTGATGTTGCTTTATTTGGTGCATTCCTTGGCTACCTTAAAGCATTAAAGCATTTTTATATGGATAACTCTGAGGAACAGCAGATGTTGCCTAGCATTCATAGGATACATCCTGTTAGATCTTTTAGGCGATTAATTGCATAGACTACTCTTTCCACCCAAATTCTCTAACTTTGGGAAGAGCTATGCCTTCACCTCAGCTTTGCCACTGTTGTCTCGTTACACTTTTGAACCATTCCTGATCTATTCTGTTATTCTTACAGCTGAAATATTAACAACCAGAAAGTCTGATGCTCTTCAAACCAAAGCCGAGGGATGCCTCACTGACACCATAAAAATCAGATGTAAATTAACTGGGCCAATTATTTCTAGATATTTTTTGCCTTGCTTCTCTCCCAGCATTAAATTTTCATTTTAATTGAAAGTAGGTAAGTTTAAGTAACACAGCCTGTTTGCTGTTGGGTTACTTCTTTAATCTCTGACAGTAGTTGCTACATGTGCTGTCTCTTCAGCAAACCCACCAGTTACTTCTGTGTTAAGTTATATCCAGTAATGATTTTTTCCCAGTATCAATCAGAAACATAAAGCAGAATGGATAGCTAGACGTAGGAGTCAAGATTTTGATTGACAGTGAGGAGCAAACAATATTTCCAGCTCAATAAATGTCAGTGAGCTATTGATAAGTAAGATAAACTGTAATAATCTCTGGAGCAGAACATTGTACAAGAATAGTAAAAAAAAATACATAAAAAAATAAAATCCTAAAAATTTAATTTAGGTGGAAGAAGCTAAATCAACTATTTGGAATATTTTGAGCATTTCTGCAAAATGTGGTTCACAATTCCATATGAACAGATGTTATAGAAAAAAGGAAAAGTAAAGAGCTTGTTTTTATTAATTCTGTAGATGTAATGAAAGGACCCAAAAGAAAAACAGCAACATAAAGGAAGAAAATGTTAGTTTTGTATTCCTGAATTAATGTTCACTTCTTATACCCACAATATTAAAAGAGTAAATTTAATCACCACACATGATATATCTAATATTATATCTGGTCTAAATTTAAGGACAACAAAGTACATGATAGAAATCACTATGGATCATTTTCCAAGAGTTAGACAGAAACAATATAAAATGAACCATGCACAGAAATCTGTGCATGAAACAGATTCCAAACTGTGTGTGGAAACTCTCTCTCATTTGTTTGGTGCAGTCGACCAGGCTTACAGGGATCTCTGGACATTCATTTCCATGGTGCACATATTAAAGGTCTCCAAAACCTGTTGAGTATTGTTATCTATATAACTTTTCTTTCCTTTTGGGGCAGAGCAGATGGGAAATATAAAACATGAATTTCTTGTGCCTAGGAGTCATCATGTCATCCTCTCATTAATCAGGGATAAGAAGATTAGAATCAGTCCTAGAAGATTACAGATTTTATAGCCCATCCTTATATTTTCAGTCTCTAGAGATCTTTTCAGGGAGCATGGCAAACCAGAAGTCAATACTTGGACTTTGGGAGACGTGATGAATAAACAGGTTATCTCTCTCCTTTCTAACACCTGTCAAGCTGCTCTTCAACTTCCTTCAATAATCCAGCACGAAGAAAATGAACCAGTTCAAAATTTTAAAGTTATTCTAAATCTTGAACTTCTGTGCAATTTTCTAAATTTATTTAGTAAACTTGATTTAAGTAGTGGATTCACACCTTATTCTCAAGCTGAGAAACTGTTTATATTTTCCCCAATCTTGCATAACTGGTTGCAGGCAGGAAGGCTTTGGAGAATGTTCTGTGCCTGTGAGGAGGTAAGAAGTAAGGTGAGTCTGACAAACGGGTTTTTAATGTAGAACAACTTGCAATGATGTTTTGGGGATAAAAATATATTATTTATTTGGTGACAGAATATTTTTGCACAGTGTAAAAGGATATTATGATTTATCTGCCTGCTCAATGTCTAGTGGACAAAAATCTATAAGGAAGCAATGTCAATTAGTCTTCTAGTGGCACATTATTATTTTGGTAGATTCAGGACTGGGATGCATCTAGATCAAGGCTTTAAAAATATTTTGTTGAGATTTTTTTGTTTGCTTGAGGGGTTTTTTGGGTATTTTGTCAAATAGTTTGTTTTGTATAACAGAATGTCAATACTTAGGAATGAAATTTTTCTGGGAGACATAGAATGCAGATATTTAGGAAGGAGAAGGCCTTCTGAATCATTCATATCCTTCTAAAAACTCAGTGGCTGTACTAGATTTTGACCCACAGCAGAAGAACAATATGATATAGGGTCACATCAGAAGTTTCTCTGCGGCCTAAAATGGTTACTTTGGTCCAGGCCTTGTTTTTGTTTAATCCTTTCAACATCTGTGAGACATAAAAGTGCATTAAAGCCTACATCTAAAAACAAACTACAGAAGGGAAGATCTTTCACACTGTTGAGTGCTCACTGATTTCTAGTGCCTCCATTTTGGGGAGGAAGGGATGTGCACTCATCAGAGGCATCTAAAACTTGTTCAGAGATGTCAAAATTACTATAATCAGCCTCCACTCATAATCAGCTTCAGTGAGTAAGTATTCAGCTAATCTAAAAATTGATCTCAAGAGTGTCTCCAGCCGCATGTTCAAGTGGGACCCGAAATGAGGGAGTGCCCTTGGGACTCTGGGTTCACTGCTAGGCCAGGGAGGCTCCAGCACCACGGGGAACCAAGCAGCTCTGCTGCAGCCTCACCCTCCAGCAGCTCCTCTCCCTCAGCTGAGGTCAATTTGCTGCTTTGGGATCTGCTCCTGGTTGTCACTGCAGGCTGATGCAGAGACAGCCACTAAGTGCGTGCATGGATCTGTGTTTATAACCAGGTTCTGTGCTCAGCACCAGGTCTGTGGCCCATTCCTTTTAGGAAGTGAGAGTAGGATGAACTACATGGTCCTTCCCTATAGCCAAATCATGAGATCATGGTAGTTTGACAAGTGTCTGATATATGTTTTTCCCCACTTGTGGAAATGTTAGAGTTTTAATATGCATTTTTTTACTAATGAAATTACCATATTTTGTTTCCTGTCTATTCACTGTCATCAACTTAGCTCAAAATAAAATGAAGGAATCTAACAATTAGGATTCAGTGTCTGGGAACGATGCTGCCTTGACTGAGAGCTCTGGAAATGGCATTGTCATTTTACAACAAAGAATAGCAACAATTTGCTCAGTGACACTGAAAGGCCACCCACGCTCTTTTACCTCTCACAACATTGATTTGATGGGATCCATCTCAAAGGCAGAGAGAAAGTAATTTTGGCTAGGAAATTCTTGCCTTTTCCCTTTTCTGCAAGGCTGGCCACCAGTGATTATATGGTGTAAACACCTCTCCATCATCACACAGGCTGTGTACACCAGCAGTGAGCACGGAGGATCACCTGAGATGGGGTAATAACAGCCTCCCCTCAGCAACAGAGATGACCAGATTGGAGCAAGACCTCAAGTGAATTGCACCTATACACGATTGAACATGGATATCCATTCTGGACTGCTATAATTTACATTAAGGAAAGAAAAAAGAAAAAGAGAAATAAAAAAAAACTAAACCAAACCACAAGTGTTGGACTGACCAGTTTCACCTTTCTCCTTGTCATGTAAGATAAAATTACCTAAAGCCTTTTTCTTGGCCATAAATTTGTCAGATTTGTTACATTTTAGGTTATAGCCCTATGCAAATAAAAAGATGGGGACATCTGTTACAAAATCAAATTCTTCTCCTGTTACCTATCCCCTCAACTATTTTCTGCCTGCCCAGTTCCCTCACAAGTGTCTCATACTTGCACTTTTCCTCTTACATTCTGAATGACAACCCTGTATTGATCTGGCAACAAAAAATCTCATAATTTAAATCCCCTTCAGGCTTTTCCTCTGTCGTGACAACTTTGGGAAATCGTCCAAAAAAATGGAAAATTATTTGGATGAGGAGAGGCATGCAAAAGTGTATCTTTAAAGAGAACAAGTGTATGTAAGTCCCATGTTCTTTCTCTTTTCCAGCCTTACAGAACTGCTTCCTTTTTCAGAAGCCTTTTCAGAGGCTCACTGGCCCCATTCTTTGGGGAAAAAGGAAGAAATAGAGCTGAGCAGCAATTCCCTGACTCCCATCAGTCCAAAAGGGCAAGCCAGAAGGCATGCCCAGCCCAGGAGCCCTGAGCCAGGCCAGCACCACTACTGACACTATCACATCACATGGGGAACAAAATAAGAAGTGGGGCATTGCCTGGACCCAATTATTCACTTCACAGTGAATGCCATCATTCGATCAGTTTGGGGTTTGCTTATATTTTTAACAACTTCCAAGTAATTGCCAAAGTTATCTGAGGATGAAGGTTCAGGTAAATAACTTGGTGCACATGGATTACTGATGGGGGTGGGAAGCTTCTCCTTTCCTGCAGTGTCTCACCATATGGAGCTCTGAAAAGTAAAGATTTTTGTTGTCTGTGTACTGTTCTGTACGTTATTTAGGTTCCACTGAAAACAAATCAAGTAAACCAGGTGGGATTTTCTCTTCTTCCTCCTTCTTCTCCCATAGTCTCCTTATTAAAAATATTTCAGTTCCCTTGATCATAACATATTTCTTGTGCTTTGTTGCATGTTATTGTTCTTAACTAGACTATTAAATGCTAATATATTTTTCTTATATTGCTTTTTACCACAGTGACTCAAGGAAGTCAGATTTTAGAGGAGTTATTTTAAATCTGAGTTTAGAGGACATTGGATAGAATCCTGAGTTTGAACACCTTGTTATGCCATCACAGAAACACATTTTGGTACTCACTGTATAAATGGCACAGATGATCTCTTGTTCATAATTTACTGTTGCAGCTGACACGGTTGGATTTAACTCTGCTTTCTTTTTTTCATGGATAAATGCATTCTTTAAATGGCTTTGCACCCTTCTTAAGTATGAATTTCCCATGCAATTTTTTGGGACAACTTGTTAATTAGACCTGATTTCTTTTTTTTTCTCCTTTTCCAAATTTTGCTTTTATGTGCACGTTACTCTGAGAATTATGTTGGTTTTCCAGTGTTAATGATTCCAAAAACTGATAAAGCTATTCACAAGTTCAGCTACCAAAAGGTGGTGTTCCAAGTTTATCTTGCATTTCCTTGGGTGATTCTGGGTATTCACTGGAAACTGTAAGTCCTGAGCTAAATTGCTGACTATAACTACAACGACAATTATATAGAATTAAGAAATTATATAATTACAGAATGGTTTGGGTTGGAAAAGTCTTGAAGCTCCCATTCCACCCCCTGCCATGGGCATGGAAACCTTCCACTATGCCAGACGCTCCAAGCCCTGCCCAGCCTGGCCTTGGACAATTCCAGGGATGGGGCAGCCACAGCTCCTCTGGACAAAATGTGGACTGATCCTAAGTTATTGTGACAAGTGTTATCCCTAAAAGTTATGAATATTTTGGAAAATTGTGAGTAATGAAAGGAGCGGCATACACAAATAAGAAAATCCATTTGATCAATCCCAATTTCAGTGCTATTGACTATTATTCCTGAGGAACAAGGAAATCCATATATCAATAGTTGTCATCTCCAAAACCCACCAAATTGAATTAGTGTTAATTCACATTTCATTATAAAATTATTTTTATCAATCATCTCGTGGCTCTATGTAACAAAGACTACAGTGCACAATGGAGAAATAATGCCAGGAAATTAAATCAGGAAAACTTACAAAATACATTATCTAGATTAAACCTATGATTCTGCAGATATTTAAATTCAGCATGAAATTGACCCACAATATTCCAGAAGGGAAAGAAAATTTGCTATTTGGTGATAGAAGTACCCAGACTAGTCTCCTTTGTGTCACCTCCCCCTCTTTGCAGGTGAGGGGCTGGAGGGATCACAGCAGATATATTTCCCATGTCCACCTGAGCATCTTTCAAAAACAGACATGCATTATGATAATAATAGTGATAAATATCACTTATTCTCAATGCTTATGCATTTTGAAGAAGAATTATATATCATTAAATCCTGATGACCTTTAGGGTTTTTCTCAGTTCAGAACCAGACTAACACCAATTCACAGCACTGCCCACCAAGCCAAGATCCAGTAGCTGCAACTTCCTGCCTTTGACACATGGATCATAAAGCCTAATGATAATTTCAGTTTTAAAAAAGTTTCCATCTTGTTCTATATATAGTGATTGCACTGGCTCAAAGCTTCCAATTGCACCTAAAATTAGCTCAAACCTTTCTGAAATTGGGAAAAATACAACATTACACACCTTAATTTTCTGTGAGCATGTAAGCAGTGAGTCACTTTACCTCTGGTGAAAGCAGTACAAGCACAAGCAGTCCTTTCTCCTGTTTTCCCCCTCCTCCTTTTTTGCTCCACAGAAAATGGATCGTGGTGGGATTTCTAAGAGTGTGTGAGGTGGGTGTTGAACTCAGGCTGTGCACCAGCCTGAGCTCTTACCTGGGAGAGAGCAGGACTCCCTCCACACTCCTCTTTTATTTGTGCGGCCACTTGTGCAAATTCCTTGGGCAGTTTTGCACTTGAATCCTGTTACTTATGATATTTTGTGCTGGAAAACAAGATCTGAGAATGCTTTAGTGGATCCTGGTGTCTTCAGGAAAACACACAGGGTTTCATGGGCTGCCCCAACCTTACAAAGGCAAGCATAGGGCAACTCCAGCTACCCCAAATGTGCTGCAAAGAAGGATGTTACAGAGAAGGATGTTGCAAGGATATTTACAGACAGCCATCTTCTGTTTTCTCAAATATAACTAAATATTGTCTTGTTCAAAATGTCATGAAAATTACTCATTCACAGTGATTTTGTTTGCACAGTCCTGTTCTCTCAAAGCTCTCCTCCATGCACACAGAGTCTCTAGAGGGTTTTTGCTGACCCCTCCTTCCCCAGCTAAAAAGCATTAGAGTCGCCACTGCTGGGCACACAATTAAACCAGGCTGAGTTAGAGCAGTAAAACAGATTATACTTATTAGCCAAGTGACTGCAGCTGACTTTGTACACAGGTTGGAGTTTTTTTACAATGACAAGCACAACACTTTAGCTTAAACCTCTATGGAGGTGATTTAAGTAAAGTCTGCTGCTTTATGATTTGGCCTTTGAAAGTGCCTTTCTGTGGTCTCAGTCAAATAACTTAATTTTACCCCATGATGTTTCAAATGCTTTCATCTTAAAAAAGGGAGAACACGTGTTTGACATGAAGGACCATAAAATAATTAGAGATGTTTTTGTTAACTGTTTAGTTGAAATGCTGAAAGGAGATCAATATGTTGATTTGTGTGAGCAGATACTGATTTGCACGAACAGATATTTAAGAATGTGAGCAAAGTGTTAATGCTTTTTTTCCTAACTAATTAATACCTGCAGAACGCTGGAAAAAAAAAAAGTCCTATAATTCACTGAATATGGGAGTATACAAGGCCTGAAATTCCCTTCAGTTAATTTAGGCAATCACTGCCAAAATTTTTTTTAAAAGGCCTGAAAGCTTCATCATGATGGAGTCACTGCAGTTACCAACAAGGACAACCTGAAAACTATTCAATAATGGTAGTTTGGGTCCAATTTGAAAAGTAGCCCGAGACAGGAAGCATTTTTCTCATGCCATAAAACACTTTCAGATTACAAAAGTCCCATTCTGGGGTGAGGGAGAACCAAGAGGTTTCAGAAATTTTCACCATAAAACAAAATTATAAAAACTCGTTGGAGGCATTTGCACAAGGTGTGACCGAGTCAAGCTTGGCTCTTCCCCTGTCTGGTTTTGGGTTTCAGGTTTCTGGACATCGGTGCCTCCCAGCCTATTGCATATTCCTCTGCTGATCGTCTGCTGGATGGGGCTGCTTTTCACAAGTAAATAAATAGGTTTTGTACAAATAAATGTGTAAGTTGAGGAAGGGAAGCTGAAGAAGTAATTGACTCAAAACAATGGCATGATCCTCTTTCCAAGTGAGGATCAAAACACTCAGAAAGTCTTTATCACTGTAGTTCCTCTTGGTATAAATGCTATATTGGAAAAGGAATCTTGGAGATCTTAATGATCTTATGGTTCTACACCCCAGTGGGGATAGGAGTTCATATATTTGAGGAAGGTTGTGTTCAGGTAGTTTGCATGAGACAAAAATAGGTGCAGTTTTCTCTTTATATTACTGGAATTAGAATTTTCACTCCTAATTTGTAAAACATTTTAGGCAAAAGTTTTTTGAAAGTTGTTACTTTCCCATAAAACAATTTGCTTAGTTACAGTCAGAATTTTTTAATCAAACATTCTGCAAAAAAATAAAAAAAATCCCATCTGAGTATACTGTAATTTTTTTCCGCCAGTAAAGCTGGTGGAAGTTGTTGCAATCTGAAGTAAAGTTCAGAAGAGCATTGTCAATATGTAAAATAAACCATTTAAGCATAAGGTCTGCTTCACACTGAGGTCATGATGGACTGACTTGACTTATATTTGCTGCAGAGAGGCAACAAACTATTATTTTTCCCACCTTCTGCTCAGTCAACCATCTCAGCTTCTATTGATTCCAACAGAGCTTCACTTGCTTCAAGGTTTGATTTGCAAGTTATACATTTTACATTTGACCTATTACCAAGATACATTTTTACCCATATTCTCTATTTCTGACCATGCATTTTAATTCAAACAAAATTTTACAAAGGAATAGAGCATCTAATTATATATATCTACACATTTTTAAAAAATCCCTCTTATTTAAAGCTAAATTAGAAAATAAGCAATTTTTAAACTGTTCATCCAGACCCACCTTTTTTATTATTATATTGATCTTTTCTGTATCATGATCAGAAATAGAATTAAAATTAGTATCCTTGCAATCATAATTTAGAGGCATCTTAACACAATGGGCTAGGCTTACAAATATTGTCTCCCTGACTTAGGAAATTATTCAGTGTGATTGTGGACAAGACGTAAAAATTATGAAGTTGAATCATCTCAGTTGAAGATTTTGCTCAAAATGTCCTCCAGCTGTGAGGTGCCCTGGGCATTGGTTGGGGTTGATCTCCTCTGCTACCCACAGCTTCTCTCCTGCACCCATCAAGCTGATCAGAACTCAGAAATCAGATTTTTTTTTTCCTTAAGTCTCTTGAGGAATTTGATCTAATAGCTGTTCAGAGATCACAGCCAACAAACATGTGAAGAATACAGATGAAGTGGCTTTATTTTTAAAACTTGGCCCTTGAGAGAATGATTGGTGGCAGTGCTCATGTGTTATATACGCTATTTCTTACAGTGTTTGCCCAAGAAATGGAGAATATATATTTGATTTCACCTTCTGCCAGGGAAGGTGCAAGCCCACATTCCCAGCCCCACAGTGCAGTTCCTGAAGCAGTGCTGGTGGGTTTCTCATCTAGGGACCAGAGGTATTTTCCAAAGACAGTTTAATTTAGCAGCAGAGAGTTTAATTGCTTCCAGCAGAGAAGGGAGCTGCACTCCAGGCTCTGTGGCTGTACAAATGATCAAAGAGTTGGCAGCTTCACAGGCACTGGGCCTGCTGCTGGCCCATTCTAAAACAAACCCCTGTCAGCATGTGCAAGGATGGTCAGAGGTGCCTCTCCCAGGCTGAGGGGCTCAGGTGAACCATTCCCCCACCTCAGCCACCACTTGGCCAGCAGACAGCTAAGCCTGGGTGTGGCAGGCTGGGAAAGCCTTCTCCATTCTCAGCACTGATTAACACCACACTGCCCTTATCCATTCTTTTGCTGAATAGCCTCACGGAGACTTTCTCTGTGGTGTGATCACCATCCCAAAGATGTTCTGGGAAAAATAAGTAGCCCTCAATAAGCTGCATTTGTTGAAACACTTCTGAGGGGCTTTTTTTCCCCTCAGTTATTTAAATAGTACATTACTATAGCAACTAGTGCCTCACAATCTTTAATGTATTAAACTTCATTACACCATATGAGGCAGAAGAATATTATTATTTCACTTTACAAAGGTGGGAGCAAGATACAGATACTAAATGGGTGTTTACACAGAAAAGCTAAATTAGAATTTCAGCAAAGAAGACGCATCCAGGTTAACTCTATTTTAGCAGCCACTGATAGCAACAGGAGCAAAGACAACCTAATGTGGACTGGTAACTGGGAGCCCAAATCTCCCAGTTCCCACTGAAACCTGCCCCGGCTCTCCTGCCAGGGTTCACCTGTTAAACATGAGTTCATGCACATTTTGCAGCCACATGTTATTTTACCTCAGTGACGATGGGCAGGAGCTTTCTTTTCATGAATCATAATGCAAAATTTCAATCCTTTTCTGCCACAGGAAGCAAGTCCTGGAGAAAGCTGCAGCATCATCCAGCACAGAGCCACGGTCCCAGCACCACCTCCATCCCACTGCCAGGTCACTCCTGCACGGAGCAGGCAAAGCTCTGCATCACACAAGGTTCTGTGTGTTGTGCCCCACACAGGACCACACAATTCAAGATGTGTCACTTCTCAAAGTCACCATTATTTAACTGAGAAAGCACATGAATTGATAGCACTTTATTAGCATTACTGGCACATCGCTCCTGCAAAGCAGAGTGGCAAGCGAGGTCACCCCTTCATGCAAAAGAAAGGTGTTTTATTATTCCAATACTCGTTTTGATCTTTAATTTATTTGCTTCATGTTTAAAAAAAATCAGTGACAGATATGTTGATTCAGAATGTCTGTTAACAGTAGTGGTCTGAGGTTTATCAAAGAAAGAAAAGTTTGAAAAGAAAGCTATATTTTCAAAAAGAAAAAAAAAATCAGAAGTCAGATATAATATGAGTGTATTTTTTTAAAACCTTTCCTGAAAATTATTCTTGAGCTTTAACAGCAGCTGTTGTTGCTCCGATTAGATTTTCCTTTTTTTTTTAATTCTTCAATTAAGATGTTAGAAGAAGTTCAGATTTAGATTTAACTTAACCAATGGGTCAATAATTATTTAACACTGCAAATGATGAGGGTATCTAGTATTAACATGAGTTTGGCTACTCATAGAGGTAGCTAATATACACAGGCCTGAGACATAGGCTACAGAAGTCACCTGAAGTCACCCTAATAACTTTAAGAAGCTGCAAACAAAACTATTGAATAGAACATTACAAAGCCTAGGCCGGCTCTAGAATTTGCATGGCAAACTGTTCTTCACTTTGAAATTATCTTCTGTATCTCAGGCTGTGGTTTTCAAATGTTCTGCCACTAATCGCGATGGCTACACAGAAGAGCTTGAAAAACTTAGCTGAAGGTAAGACAGTGTAAGAACATATCCCTGAGTTTTCAAAGTCTGAAATAGAGTTTGGGAGAAGCAGGAATGAAGCATTTATCTGAGAGGCTCATTAAATCCCAGACCCTCGAGTAAGAGCTGTAAGAGAATTCGATGTGTGGGGATCTAAAGAAACAATGGATTCCAAATCAATATGTAACACAATTGTTGCTGTAACTGCATGATATTCTGTTTTTCCATTCAGACTCCACTTCCCCTTTGGCCATATCCCTGTTATCATGAAACTAAACAGCAGAGATTTCATTCATTTTACTGCCTCAATAACTAATCTATCACCTGAACTACTTCTACATGCAAGATCAAAAGTGGTGTTGAAGAATAGGTGCTTGTTGTCAGGTTTAAGAAAAAAAAATAAAAATTCTAATTTGTTGAAGTAAATCTAGCATTGGAAAGGAAAAAAACATAAAACAAACCAAGTGATGAGGGAGAGTCAGTGCTGATAGTGGGAAAAGCCTGAGGATGTGCCTTGCATTGCAGCACATCATCACACGCCGCCAGGGATGCGCTCTCTGCCTGAGGATGCCGGCTGTGCTTCCCGGAGAGAATAATCCTCCTTCTCCAGGCAGCAAAACCTCGGCTGATAGCAAGGATATGGAGTGGAGGGAATTGCTCTGAGAAATGCAGGGGAGTGCTTCCATAGCCCAGCTGGAAGGTGGAACAGATAAACCTCTTGTATGGCTTCTCCTCATGGAACAGCTCAGCACTCGTGAGGGGTTTTGCAAAAAGAACTGAATGATCTTCCGAGACCAGGGAATAATTTTGCAAGATGGCTGGGGGCACCAGAAAGGAGCCCTGCTTGGAGAACAAGCTCTGAGGGTGGCAAAAGTTGTTTCAACTTTCTTTTTGTCAATTTAAAGAGTATCACCTGTGGGGGTCTTATTGCTGTGTTCAGGGATTTTTTTTTTTTTTGAGTTTTTAACAGGATTTGTAAAAATTTCTAGCAGTTTTCAATTTTTAACATATACAGAATCACAGAATCATCAAGGTTTGAAGAGGCTTTCAAGGTCATCCTGTCCGATTATAAGCCTAGTTCCAACATAAATATGCCTAATCCATATCCTTAAGTGCCACACCCAGACACCTCTGGAACACTGGCAGAGACACCAACTCCACCACCAGCCTGGACACTCTTTCAGTGAAATTCTTATTTGTAATATCTAATCTGAACCTCCCCTGGTACATCTTAAGGCCATTTCATCGTTTCCTCTTGTCCTTTTCCTTTAGATAATGCAGAGGGGACTGGCCCCTCCCTCACTACAAACTCCTTCCAGGTAGTTGTAGAGAGGAATGAAGTCCCCTGCAAAAAAAGTTGTCTGGAAAATATAAATGGGATTGAAAAGCCCAGCAATCTGATTGCTAGGTTTGGCTGGGACTGGCTGTTGGCACTGTGGCACAGACCCTAAGGAGCCTTTCTAATCCTTTATTCACTTTATGATATGACCCAGCAAAGGCCAAGTGCTGACACTCCTCTCCCACTCCTCCTCCTCTTCCTCTGCTCTGCTCCAGCCCTTTGAAATAGTCCATTTGCCTCTGAGCACTGCCTGGGTACTCCTTGTCCACTCTATCCACCTTTTGCTGCTTCATATGGAGTGGTGTGAACTCTCTCAGTCTCTGACTTGAATGCCCCACTTTGGGGAATGATGTGAAAAGCATTTCTTTTAAAATGAAGAGAGTGAATGGATTTTTTTTTCTTTCGGTAACCATCAAGGCCATGAATAAGGGCAAGGAAATACATGAAAGTAACCAGCTGATGGGTGCTGAAGGTGCCCACTTTGGATGGATTATCAAATCCATCCTCAAATACTTCAAGGCACATTTTATAACAGGCATTTGACTATTAAAATAATAGTAAAAAGTAAAAATAATGGATTTTTTTAAAATTTTAAATCATATTCTCTCTTCAGTCTATAACAATATTCCAGTTAATGACTTGATCTATTATATAGTTCTGTTATATGCTAATAAAGTTAATATACTTCCCATTTCAAAAGTGCTTTCCAAGATTATTGTATCAATTACTCTTATTAAAGCCTTCTGATGGTCCTGGGGGGTGGACTGTTCAAATCCAAGAGATATTATTATGGTTCCCTAACCCTTTAAAACACAGCCAGTGTGGATGCTGTGTTTTGAGCATTGTTAGACAAATGTGTTGCTGTTGTGTGTTAGCAAACTCTTTTGCAAGAACACTGTCAAAAGAAAAAAATGCCATGGTTAGCTGTACATTGAGCAAACTAATGGATCTGAAAGAAATTTCAATGTGGTAAATAATATTCTGTCTGCTATAATTAAGGATGTATTTGAGAAGAGGAAGATTACTTATCTGCTAGCATGAATGGAAAAGAGCATGAATGAAAATAAATTACGTGCAGCCCTCTCCAGGGAAGGGGACTGCCCCTGGGTGCTCACTGTGAGAGGTTTATGTGTGCCTAAAGACATTTCTGCATCTGCCCTGCTATGCATGAGTGTCAGGTAGAGGGAGGGGCACCTGTAACCCAAAGCTGCCATTGATCCTGTTCCCTGTATGTCAGGAAAACACCATGCCAATGTCATTGTGGCACCAGAGACCCAACGGCTCAGTGTACAACATTCACCACTCAGGTGTGGTGAATACGGACGTGACATTTCTGAAGCTGACAGGACCCGGTGTACCCCAGTGTCTGCATATCACATTGACCTACCACAACCAACGGCTTGGAAAAACTGGAAAACCTCTAAATGGTCCAAGTTCTGTTTAACTACAACATGCACAATCCTCCTCCCTGCCCTGCCTTTTGGAATTGTTTACAGGATGCTCACAGCACACGTTAGGTTTGACAGCAAAACCAGCAAGTGGATGGAGAACTATTTCACCAGGGCACGAATTCACATGGGATTAAGGAATAGAGTACGATGTATTTTGAAGAGTAGTGAAAGATCCATCAATCCATGTGGGAGCCAGAGCCTGTATCAGTGCAGTGCCCAGACCTCTCTCACTCAAACACTGCATCTCAGCTCCTCTTTATTTGTGGTTTTCCCCTCATCTGCAGAGATAACACCCTGGTGACCTCCAGTGAGAAACAGAGCTAGAGGAAAAAGTTAGGAGGAAAGATTTTTTAGAACAGAAGACCTGAATTCTATGAAATATGAAATTATTCACATTCACAGGGGCTGAGGTTCCCTCTGCAATGTTGTTAATTAGTTTGGAAGCAGGAAAAGTAAAAGGGTATTTTATTTTTTGGGAGATGTAATGGCACTTATGGACCTTGGCATGGTCAAAGCACAGGTGTTTTCTTCTCTCAAGCACTTGCAAGAAAGACACAAGAACGACTCAGAAGGGACAGTAAGGGAGCATTTTCCTTATTCCACCATGTGACTGACTAATTCCATTAAGTGTGAGAATTTTAAGAAGTTTTCACTGTACATTTGTCAGCAATGCTTTTACTATCGATAAAAACCCTTACTCTTCTCTTTAGAACCCGAACAGTCACTAACCTTGAGTTTCAGGGGTCAATAGTGGGAGAAGAAGAGAGGCGAGAGGAGATGTATAATTTTTCATTTTCTTATATGTTTGAAAGGAGAGAGTATTCAGTTTTATTGAATGTTTTATCCCTCTTACACTAAGAAAGTTGATACGGTCACAGAGTTTACCTCCTCATAAGTAATATACAGCACTTAGGATTTTATTTACTGCTTCATTTTTCATCATTTCTGTAGAAGTTAAACCATTATTACTGCCTGTATTATAAAACCAAAATTATCTCAAGGTTTCTCTTTTATTTTTTTACAGTTTATGTTTTTGCTCAGTATATCCCTTTATTAATGTTACACATTCTAAGAAATAACCAAAATTGAAGACATAATTGCAGGTAAGACCATAACACTGAGATGATTTGCTGATACTGTAACCTCTTCAGGAGTAAAAGATGCAGTAGAAAAATAGTCAAGTATTTTGTTTGCCTTTTATTCTACTATTATGGGCAGGGATAGTATTAAATATTCCACTACACAACTCAAAACATCTGCAAGAATGAATTAAAGTAGATATTGTACTTTCACCAGAAACTAGAATGCTTTTAAGAGGTATTTCTGGTTAAAAGGTGCAGACTGTGTGATTCTTTTTGGTCTTTTGCAATTGTAGCATCATTTAAGCTGATAAGCACCCTGACTCTCCCAGACCTTAGGAGTGGAAATACTGGCTCATAATCATTCAGAGAGCTCCTGGAGCAATGCAGAGGCCAAGCTGTGTCAGCCTGCACGGGCAGGATATTGCTGCATGGGAGAACCTGGAGGAAGGCAGTAATTTGAATGGATGGGAGTTCACATGGAGGCTTCCACTGAATCTATTTCATCCACAAAATCCAGGAATGCAAACCATAAGTTGTGACTCCACGAGCCAGTCTGGGAAAGAAACCTCCTGTTTAACAGCAAAGGATAAATTTCAGCTCAGTTTTCTTAACATTACCTTTTCCCTTCCTACTTTCAGCTTTCCAGATGTCCTGCAGAGTGCCCCCTCATTTCTTTCTGGAAGAGCAGTGCAGCACTAACAAAATCAAGATACAGGTCTCACTTCTGTATCTGACTCCTCACATTCCTTGGGCCAAATTTGGATCTCATTTCTTTTTTAAGGCTGTGCTGGTGTGTTTTTCTGCAGAGCACTGGCTGTCTGAGGACCATGAGCTGTACATATCTGTATATGTCTATATCTATACATATGCATATATATCTATATATATAGATATAAAAAGTGTCAGGTTCTCTGATCCTGAAGAAACTGCACAAATAGCCCAGAGTTTTTCATAGGAAAGTGACTTAGTGTACTGGAAGCACAAAACTGGAGATGTTTGCTGCTCTTTTTCTTCTCAGCCTAATATCTAATTTTGTTTACTTTCTTGATATGTCCACTGACATCTGAGGAGGAAAGATTGCTGACTGCAAAAACATCTCCCTTTGGCAGAGTCATCCCTGTAATTTGTGCTGACCATATGAATATCTAGGTGGTTAATACAGCAAGGGAAGGTTTTATTTTTTCAAAGAGGGAAAAAAATATTTCTCTGCATCGTGCTGGGTGAGAATATGGGATCTCCTTGAACAATTCAGTTAGGAAAGAAGTTTGAGATCAAATAAAAATTTTCAGTTACTCTGGTTTACATCTGAAATTATTTCATTGAATTAAGTGAATTTATTTTTGTGTTACCTTGAGCTAAATGCTCAGAATTCAGCCACATACCACCATTATGCATTTTTCCCCTACTAAAAAGGAAGGATATCACAAATTACTTTTTGATGATGAAGAAGGAGGCCTTAGCACCACATTTGAAGTAGACGTTTTAGCTCCTGTGTCACACAATTTCCAGCACAGTATCACAAAGGAGCACTGCAGCCTGCCTACCACGGGCAGTAATTACTTTCCTGGCTGGCTTGTGGTGTATTTCACTTAAAAGAAGGTCTTTTCCATAGAAATTTGGAAATTTATAGTAGGTATACACACATATGTACATACCTATATGTGTGTATATTGTGGCAATAAGGAAAAGCAGGTAGAAATACATACATTTGTGGTTCTCTCTAGTAAGGCCAAGAATGAGGATGAAGACAAGACAAGTCTTAAAAAAACCCCAAATCTTAACTCCCAAAATCATTGACTTTCAGTGTGTGAATTAGTCAACCTGAAATCAACCCAATTACTCTCTCTCCACGGTTGATTCTAATTATTTCTGGATATTTTTATTCATTTCCTTGAGCTTCCCTCAGGCTGATTTCTGAGTTTTTAAGTTAATTTTTAAGTTCAGGGTTGTTTGTTTTGGAAACTTCAGAATATTTGTAGTTTTCATACAGCAGCTATCCTGGATTAATGGGCTTAGCCCACAGCTCTCTATTTCACACTAAATGAATGGAAAATAAAAATCTATTAACCACTGATTTTATAACTCCTAAATTATGGGAATAATATTTTGAGGTAAAAATAGACAGGATTTTAAATTCAAAACTAAAGAAACCATATCTGTATTCATAATGGCTCAAATCAAATTATTGTCTTGGATGTGGGTTTTTACAACTGTTAAGTTTTTTAAAGAAAAAATATGCAAAATAACCCAGTTTTCCATTTCAAATATTGGTGAGTTTTACAGCAGATCACTGGTTATCATGAATAAATTTGATGTAAATCTAAATGCCCATTGCATTGTGGATCAAAATAGATATTACTCACTAGATATTTATTGACTTATCTAGTAAGACTATCCTGATTTGGAGTTTAATCTAAAATCATTACAAAAAGAAGGAGAGGTAAAAGAAAATATCCTGAAATCTCTGCTTAACAAACAGGGTGAACAAGAGAGGAAAGAGGAGTGAGAGAATCATGGAGCTGATTAAAACCCCCTATTGTCCTAACAGTCAGCTTTGAAAAAGTTCAGAGAAACATCAGATCTTTCCAGTGAGAGCTTTAAAGAGAAAGGGGATAAAAATGAACACTTTAAAACTGTGAGCATATTCACTTGTGGCTCTGTTACTCGAGCAAGACACCCACAGCTCCCCTCCATGCCAAGCTCAGCAGCTCAGGAGCATCCGCAGACTGACAAGGCAAACTAACAACACTTTATGTAGGGAGCTATATTTGATACTGCTCAGTAGAGTCTTTCACTTCTATAAAACTAAAGATGTGTCTTCTCAAAATCACCAGTACCAAACCTATTTTCTTTATTTCCACATACTCATCCTGTCCAAGAAAGTACTAAAAATATTTGTGATGATTATGGGTCCCTTTTTCCTACTTCTAAATTTAACATTGTTCTAAGCAATAATATCTTTTAGTTTTGGTCCTGCCCTGAAATTCAGACTTACATGAATTTAGTGTTGCTATGAATGGATAACATCTGTAAGGCCCATAGTAGCAAGACCTTGCATAAATTTAAAATAAATCAATACAATTGAATCCATGCTAATGATTAATTTGCAAACATTTTTAGGTTCTTGCAATGAGCAGAAGACAGAGGTGTAAGTTGAATCATGACTGCATATCACTGGCACAATATTATCTCATTCCTTTAAACAAATTTGAGCTACATGAATCAACATGAGATTGGATCAGAAATGGGATGGAACCAATTTTCTTGCAGCATGATCCCTTGAAATACATTCCTGCTGGTAACTTTAGGGTGAGTTCTTTTTGTGACGATGCACACAGTTTAATCTCTCACCTTGAAGTTAATTTTATCCTGCAGTAGGCAGAACAGCCATTATGTAGGAGCAGGATGAATTTCAGGGAAGTTGCTTTCACATGCAAACACACGAGACCTGGGAGTGCTCGAGCGCTGCTACAGTGCCAAGGCCTCTCTGCCTGAGATGGTGAGGGAGGATGGCTCAGCAGCAGGTCTGTGGAAATGCAAACACATCACACCAAACAGCCACAAGTAACCTCAGTCTAGGTTTAAAATATGGTCAGGAATAGCAGAACACAAAGATGTAGGAATTAGGAACTTGGACTAAAAGTTGAATGCCTCAGAAGTATGAAGCATCTCTAAGGAGATGTGAATCCTCTACTCTTGTGCCTCTGGGCGCCAGGCTGGAGGGACACCTTCCAGATCTCCCATTTCTACTTGCCAGAGGACCAGAAGTGGGGAGCAACAAGATTTTCTGGGTTTAAAATTTAGGGCTCTTGGCTGGTAGAAAGGAGCCCTGGCTCCATGTGTTGTTCCCTTTATACTATAAATAGTTATCAGATACATGGAGATACCTCTGATTAACAGAGCGTTATCAGACATAAAACAGAAGGACACAACCATTACAGGGGAAAAAAAAAAAAAGACATAATTTTGAGATGTCTGAAAGGCTTATTTCCTCAGAAAGAGATGGGTACTGTAAGGTAAGTCTATTACTTCTGCACGAATGGCATCACTGATGGCATCCCTGAGAACTTTCTGCAACACAGAAGAAACTGGATAAAAGTCTGAGGAATTCTGGTTTGGACTAACAGATTCACACCCCCCTGCCCCCCCCTTTTTTTTCTCAATAACATTTTTTGTAGGAACAGGGAACCTTTAGGGGAGAAGTGATATAGGGCAACAAGGTTGCCATTTTTTTGTAAGTAATCTGCCTTTATCAATATACTTCTGATTCATTGTGTTTACATTGACCACAACCCAGTTTTAAACCTAGTAATTCTTGGTTCATCAGGTCAAAAGAAACATACCAAGCCAGTTTAGACATATATCCTGACGCCCCCCAACACTGGAGTGTGGATTAAAGATTTTTTTTCAGGATTGAATCTTTAGCTTGAGCCATCCCATTGTGAATGGGATGTCCTTGGCATTCCTGAATGCAAACCAGTATTAATATTTAGGTGCTCCCTGACTGATGTTCCCTGCCTAGAGCCTTTAGGGAGTTTATTGCTCTTCCTGGTACAGGACTGGTGAAATACTGGGTTGCTGCCAAGCTTAGGGCACTATTAAAACCGCATTTCAAAGTTTACACTTCAAGTGCTCTTCTATGCAACTTTAGATTTTTGGCTGAAATGTTGTAACGCCAGAGAAACATCTAAAAATAATACTTCATAATTGCAACATATAAATCTTACATAACGCCTCCTTTCAGCCGAGACAGGTTCATTTGCAATGGGAAAGCAAAGCCCTTGGTGCTGCTGGCTAGAACAGAGATTCAGATGGAGAGGGGGGAAAATAGAGCAAGCTTGTTCTTTCATATTGTTCATTTTTACCGTCAGGATTCACGTCTATTCCTAGCGGCACCTCAAGACCTGAGGAAGAGGGGAATGATGCCATAAATATGGAATACAAAATTTACACAAGGTCGTGCCAGACAGGACTGGGTAAGGTAGCAGCAAATATTTTAGGGCTGGAAACTCTTTTTCTCCTAGGCTTGAGCAAGGGTTGGGCTAAAGGAGTAAGAGGAACAGGCTGGGGCAGCAACAGGGAAGTACAAATATAGGTGCTAAGGTGAAGAGGCTGACAGAACCAGGCAGGATCCCTCCACAGCAGCAGAGGATCAACAGAAATCGTGTGTGTCTGAGCAATAAACAATCAGTGCAAAGCATTTAACAATTCTGAATTCCAGATTTCCTTTTCTCATCTCCATGTTCATAACTTATAATAATTTCACTGACATTTAAAATATGGTTGAAAGGAAGCATAAGGTAACGAATAATCATTAGTGCCAAATTAAGTAGGTTTTGTCTGTAAGTAAACCAAAAATAAATCAGCTTACTTCTGACTATAAAAGAAATTTCAAACACAGCTATAATTTAAATATCTTTAAACTTGAAGCGGATAGCTTTGACATAAATTTTTCCTCTTTTAGGTTGACTTTTTTGCATCCTTCATTGTTTAGTTTGGTATTATAATTGCCATAGCTATGCCTATAGCCTTGTAATTTAAGGGCCAAAGCATGTAAATTCCATCTTGAAATTATTGAACATTTTAATCTTCTCATCTAAGACCTTCAGTATATGATTGTACAGGTGTGCCCTGGCTTCTTAACAAAATGCAAATCCCACTCAGTAAGCAAATATTTGTTCAAAGAAGTAAAACTTAAAATAATCTTTTTCTCACTACTATCATTAGGTGGGATAGCTAAGAATATTGGGAGAGAACAAGGCACCTATACATCACATTATGAGGTATTCTCATATTCCTGCGTTGAGCATGTGGTGAATAAAGGCTTTTAATATATTTCTCCAGACACACTCAAGGAAAAATTGTTGTCTTCATCAGCAGAGGCAAAAGGAATATCTCTCTCTCTCTCTCTCTCTCTCTCTCTCTCTCTCTCTCTCCTTTTGCCCAGATCTCATATTTCTGTGGTTGCTATAGAAAGCTATTACTGGAACTCATATCTAGTAAGTTTTCCTCTCCATCACCAAATAAATCCTTAATACCCAGTATTCCAAGCTGTTTGTTTTAGATATTGTTCTCCAAGATCTCCTTTTTCTTCTTTTTTTAACCTGTAAAAGGGTCAAGGTTTTATTTTCTCTCCAGATACCTTCTAACTTCAAAGTTTCTGAATTTAATAAAATTCCTTCATTGTCAAGAAACAGCCACCAAGACACACAACAAACCACTCTTTCTTGTTTCTCTTTTGCTCTTTTGTGAAGCTGAGCAGCTCATGGTTCCTGCTGCAGCTGACAAGGAGCAGTTTTGGTGGCCTGACATTTTCAGGTGGACTGATTTCTGCAAGGTGGCAAGTCATTGCCTCTTCCTTCCATACTAGCAGGGGCTCTGCCAGCCTCTGCTGGGCCATTGGGAGCAGAATGGGAACAAGAATGGGAAATGGGGTGTGAACAGGACAAGTTTTATTAAAAACAAACAAACAAACAACAAGAAAACCCCACCAGTAACAAAGCACAAAACTAAAGGGTTTTTTTCCATTGTCAGAAAAAAATAGCTATAGCAGCAGGCTTTCTTCTGAAAAGTAGATGTCACAAGAGTGACAGAAAAAGGCTGAACTATGAAGTCTTGTTAGTGACTCTTGCAAAACATTCAGGACCCCTTTGTGCAGGTGACTGGCGAGGGTGCAGTTTTGCCCAGGGCAGCAGAGCCCATCCAAGGCTGATGGTGTGAAAGCATTACCCAGAAAAGCTCCTTCACTGTCAGTGTCAGGTATGTGCCTCAGACAATGCAGAACTCGATGATGCATCATTTATGTTATTGTCCTCTGAGGGTTATGAATTCCATAATGTAAAAAGCTCTGTATGACACACATCTACTTTTTTTTTCCATTCCTTTTAGTGAAATTCAGGAAGAAAGATGTACTAAAAGCAGAAATGTTAGCTGAATTACACCCCATCACAAGAGTTTTGTATATCAAACAAAAGAGGATTCATACACCCAGTTATGCAGAGTGAAAAGTAATAGTAAATTCAAAGACTATTTTTTTCATCTTAATGCTTAAATGTTAAGCTAGATATAAAAAGGACATATAAATAAATGATAAATTGTTGATTACTTTGAAAGCTAATTTGAAATTTGTGTACTGTGCTGCCGACAGCGAGTGTCCTGAATTGGCCCAAGAGATGCAACTTAATGTAGAAGCATCACGACAGGGTGGAGATTCACCTGATAAGGAGATGGGGGTTGGAGATGGGGCTCAAAGCACCAAAGTGATTCTGTCCACAGGAAAATAAAGCCGTTACACAATCTGTTGCAACATGTGTGTGAGATTTCTAACACAGGAACAGTGAGAGAGAAAAATAACTCAAAATTGGACCATTAAATCTGGCCTGGACTTGACAAATGCACACAAAAAAATATGACCTTCATTTTCCTGTGTTCAGTATTTCAGTGTAGCATAAAATTATGTTTAGCTGGTTCCCCACCCCCTGCCTCCATTTCTACCAAAAATGCACTTGCATGGTTGCATGCTCACATTTCACCATATGCACACTGATTCCCCAGCACAATTTAAGGGGCCCCAAATTGATATAGCAAGTGGCAGAGCATGGCTTTTATGGTCTGGCTTCAGAATTATAACTATTCCTCATGCATTGTGTGTTCAATGCACTTCAAAAGGCAGCTCCTACCCTGATTCAGTCTTTTTCTTCAGGTTGCCATCATGTCTTCTTCAGTCTGTCCAGGTCCCTTGCTCAGGTGCTGGCTTTTATGGGCTCATGGCAGGCTCAGAAACCTCTCCCTGCCATCCAGTAGAACGAGTTTTGTCTTCCATAGCTGAGGGCAGTGCAGGCAGGACACAGCCAGCCCTTCTTTCCACAGCCTGTGGGCAGATCAGGTGTTACTGACGGTTAACACAGAGAGGAATGGGATGTGAAAATGGCATCTGAATTTCTGTTTGCATTACAACCCTCTGCTGTTTGATTAAAAAATCAGGGTTAGTCATCTCCCTTGGGCATTTCCCTCACCTCTAAGGATATTGCAGTGCTCTGGAAGTCTACATGAATATTGGCTTGTGATGTACTTCTGGGGATACGGATATTTGGGGAAGTGGGAAAGGTTTTTGTGCATTGCATGGAAAAGCTAGAGGAACAAACTGTCACAGCCTTTTCACGGAGCCACACAGGCAATGAAATCAGCTGCTCTTTGGAAAAGCTTGGACAAATGGGAATTATTTGATCCAGAAAAGCATGCTCTTCACTAGCTCTTCTCCTGAAGGAATTGGTAAATCGGGGCAATGGAAGGCATTGCAGAAGGTTTTAGCAGAAAGCCAGCATTCAGTGAAAGAGCAGGACCTTGCCCCAAAGGCATTGCCCTTTCCACGTTCCCCCTTGAATGACCTTATCGCTGGCAGTCCGGCTCCATCTGTGCTCCAGCCTTAGCAGGGTGGGAGTTTCCTATCAGCACTCTCCAAAATTAGGAAGGCAATTTTACTTCTGTCTTGAATTGCCATAATTAAGATGCTTTTTGCATCTGATGCCTTTCTGCGTGCCTTTCATCTGATGCCACTGATCACATGGCCTGGACTGTCCTCCTGCTCCTTCCCGTGCCATCCACCACCCTCCTCTGCTGCTGCTGGCTGCCTTCTGCCCTGTGCAGGGAAGAGCAGCATGTGCTCCATACCCAGGAGCATCTCCCTTCCCAAACTGGGGGTGGATGGATGGCCAGCCACAGGATGACAGACAGACAGACAGAAAGCAGCTCATGCATGGAACCTGAGGGTGGGGAGAACATTTCCTGCTAAAACCTCTGAGATCTGGGTCTGCTCCTGGTGGGTTTGGTTGCTGATCCCGATCTGCTGTCCCAGCTTCCTGGCTGCTCCATGTGCTTGCTCCCCCAGGGAATAATGAGGTGGGGCTGTATTTTTAGGAAGCTCAGATGAGTTCCCAATTTGAGGGTTTCACCTTGTGCTGCCTGACTCCTTAGAGAGGAGCATACAATCCCCTCTGAGGTAGAAATAAGGAATGTGGGTCCCAGGAAGTGGGATCATTGTTCTGAATGCCAGGACTAACATCCCACAGTCCTGGGAAGGAGGCCAGTGCATCTTCTGAATCTGAATTTCAGGCTCTGAGGCACCAGGATCGTGTTCAATAGATCTCATTCTCTATGTGCCAAACCAGATCGTGCACTCTGAACGTATCACTCAAACTGCTGACAACAGGGTTCAGCCAGCTGAACCTGCACGATCCAAACCCTCCTGGTGTGGAAAGTCTGAGCTCAGGAAGCAGGCTGGGCTTTAACAGGAGGAAATCTCATATTTATTCATGATTTAATTAAGAGAGACCAGGCTTTTCATCCTGTTTTGAATATACATGAAAACAAATACATAGATAAGGCTATCGTTCCTTTTATCAGCCCCATGCCTCTGAATAAAACAGCAATTTCAAATATTCTGGATAGTGAGATTTAATCCATCACTGGGGCCTGACCCTGCTTTTCCCATATAGGGATTTAGAGTGTGGTGCTACAGATTTGAATCCTGAACACCAAAGAGAAGACATGCGAAAAGCAAAAATCTCTCACTGAATTTTGTTCCAGCCTTGTTTGAACACAAACCTCCCTGTGATTTGGGTTTTATTCATTAAAATAAAGCACACAGAATAACTCTCACCTACTATTATTAATCATAAGGATTTGCTCAGGAAAACAAATATACTTGGGCTTTCAGAACAAATCAATTTGGAGAAAGAGAATATTTTGTCTGAAATGACAGCCCAGAAGAGGGTAAAAACAAACATCTCTGCTGCTGCTGCTGGTTTACAGCTGACTCTGCGATGGACTGCTGGTGATGTGTGATGCTATTTTTAAACAGCAATTGTTTAATCAGTTCTGTTCCCATGGGCTGAGACTAAAAATGATGCCTCCAGAGCACTTTGTCTACAAGCAGGTAGAAATAATTTGATCACATCCTTTATGGCTGCAGAGGAGATGGAGCTTTATGAAGCATCGGCAACACATTTCACAAGGAATCTAAATATTGAGCAGGAGTGAGAGTGTGTTGATCATGACATCTAAGTGGCATGATGTCACCAAGTGATCTGCTATGAAACATATCAGATATCACACTCTTCAACAGAAAAGGGAAGAGCTTTGCTTAAAACTGTGCATTTTTTCTGGCTTTTTTCTTCATTTTTTATGCAGTTAACTCTTGAGGCGCATATACCCACTTTCCAGAAAAGGCATGGATTATCCTGAAGGACACTGGTGATAGTATGAAAGCATTTTGAGTGTGGGTATTTCTGGGATTGTTCATTGGACTTGCTGTTGGTTTGTTGTACTTCACAGCTCCATTGAGAACTCCTCCCAAGGAAATCAAAATTAAGCACCAATGCACTTGCCAGGAAAAGAGTGTGACAATGTCTCACTCAACACAATCTCAGCCACAGCCTCCTCACAATTCTGAACAAAGACTGACTGTACCCCTACAGCCAGATGTTTACAGCATGCTTGCACCTTGTAACACAGAAACAATTCCTAATATAAATATTGAAGCTGTCCTCCTGCAGAAAAACATTCATTCTAGCAAACTTGAGATATTCCCTCGGTCAAACCCTGGCATAACTCTGTAAATCAGAAAATTATGCGAACGAGAAACTTGACCTAATAGACAGAGCAAACACTTAAACCTCCAGCATGGAGAGTAATAGCCCAGCTTCACAGATGTCAATGGGAATTTTACTATTGACTTCCATAGGGCCAGCATCTCACCCATATCTGCATAGATGATTAATAGCTCCCCTGCCTTTCAATATCCTCCCTGGCTAACAATAAATTATCTCTGCCAGTGATTACTTTTAAGATGTAGCTCATAAAAATCCTTGTGAAAAGCAAATAGTTTTGCCTTTGGGACAGACTATATTAAAGTAAGTGTTGGATATTCTTGAAATCTTCCCCAGATGGATTGCCATTGGGCACTACAAGATCTTCCTGCCTTCATTTCAAATAATTCCAGCCACGTGTCCTGCTACAGCATTACCCTTGTAGATTTTTTTTTCCAGAAAGAAGGAATTAAGCTTTCTATAAAGTGTGTTTAGTATGAGATCTTGTTAAATGGTTTTGTCTCCTTCCTAGTTTATGTGTTTACAGAGATACTTTTGTTTACTTTGAAAAAAGATGTAAGTACCATCCCTCGTGTCTCGGTTTTCTGCTTGTTTGCTTTGGGTTTTTTTGCAGACACTTGTACCCCTTAAATATAGTGTTCAGAGCAAGTTAATGGGAGGAATCTGCTAGTTTAAGTTTGTTTTTATAATCTGAAAGTATTTGCCTAGTGCCAGCTTCAGGGTGTATTCTGCTGCAAAGAAAAAGACAGAAAATAGGTAAATAAGGTCTGATTTTGAAAGTTGCAGCACCCCTTCATTCAATAATCCTCCTGTGGACCAATGGTATTTAATATCTCTTTCCATCAGATAATTAATTCCCATTCCTGCCTCTCCTCTCCTTTCCTTTTTTTTTAAATATTTTTAAAAATCTGAATAAGCTTTTCAGATCAGCTGGAGAATGTTTCCCTCAGGAACACTATTCCCAACTGGCCCAGCTGCCCGTGACTTTCTCTTCTGTGCATTTCTTGGGTTTTCCTTTCAGTCTTTTGTTGCTCCCTGTATCATTTCCTCACTCTTAAATCCTCTGCATTCTCTTTCAGAGGAAGGGCACCAGGTTACTGGTTTACACAAGGCTTCTGCATGTATTAGGACAAAGTATAAACCCCAATGTAAGAGATATATTCTTGGCTTGCATGTGATGCTGCAGAAATATCCTTGGGGACTCCTGGAATGATTTCCACTTTCCTTACTGAGAAAATAATAATAATTTACTGCTACCCTTTGTTTCTAGTCATCTGGCTATTTATCCATGAAGAAATTTCTTCTCTCATCCCGCTGCAAGTCGCCTTTCAGATTCATATGAGAGAATCCTTGAAAGTCCTTTGCAAAGGTACAGGCAGATGCTGAACTCTTGCATGGAGAAGAGGAGCTGAGGTCCATTTTTCTACATGTGCAGAGAACTGTATGTTCCTATCAAGGGGTAAGGACTGGAGAAGAAGAGGTTTATGTTCTTATCCTCATGATTAGAGCTGAAAATGACCTCAGGCCAGGTCCCTCACACCCACAGACATCCATGTGTGTTTTGACATCATCTGCTCTCTTTTGCTGCTGTGCTTGTATTGAAAAAGATGTTGAAGCCCTTGAAGTTTTTTTTGCACATGTAACTGTCATTAGACATTACCTAATATTCAGTGCCCTTTCATTTCTGCATGAGTGCACAGCTTGCTCTGCTCCCCCTTTAGATGGGTAAGGTAGCACACAGCCATGAAAGAGCTGCTCAGGTTTTTGACGTGAGTTCCCACCTTAACCAGGATCACCGACACAGAGTTGCTTCAACATAAAGGTCTTCAGTCTCTCTGTCTTCTCCTTTCCCCCCACCAGCACTACCTGTATCCTCATTCCAGGTAAAGAAGCGTCACAATTTGTCCTGGCCAGAGGAGGGGGATACCCATCCTTTAGAGGAGACAGAGAGAGAGGAAAGGGAGCAAATAAGCATTTTGAATCAGAATAATATTTTTCAAGAGGAATCCTTCTAAAAGCTCAAGCAGTGACTATAAAACCATTATCAGTTAAGATCTGTCTAGGAACATGTTTAAGGAAACTTCTTCCAGACCTACTCAATGTGCACTGCAGAGCTTGGGAGGACAAACAGGCTGCTGAGTGTCCCACTGCATCAACCACTTACAGCTGATGTCTCTCAGTTGAGCTGAAGTCTCTCCTGTGAGAGAAGGGTAACAGCAAATGAGCTGGACTTCACACTCAGGAGAGTCAAAGTCATTCCATGGGAGCAGTTACTCTGCAGTTTTAGGTCAGGGATTAAATTCAATGTACAGAGCTCTGTTATTCTGATTTGTGCATTTGCACTGGTAGCAGATCTACCTGCTTCTGTTACAAGGAAGAGATAAATAAAGATGAACGTGATCTTTGTTTAGAAGTTGAATTTGGACTTTCCCTCTGCATTGTTCACTATAGTTTCTCATTTTCAACTCTCCCTCTCCTCCATGTAGCAATTTCTGCATTTCATTGTTATTCCATCTACAGACACCAGAGTAAATGCTGTGATTCCCTAACAGCATTAGCCAGATAAGCCTGGGGGAATTAACCCCTCAGAGGGTTTATGCTCCATTCTGAATCACCTTCTAACATATTATTCAATGACTGCACCCACTGAACTTTTTTTTTATATCCTAGTTATTTTTTTTCTCTCAATAGTTTCCTTTCCTTTCCTTCCTCTTCTACCACTTTCCTGCTTCATGCTCCTTAAGTGCATTTGTGCAGACATGAGATGCTCCAAAGGTGGGTGGGTATGTGACAAGGAGGTGTCTGACCCTGCCAAGGTCATATCTGTGAAGTTTCTTTATCTACAAAGTGTGAGGTTTACTTTAACATCAACCACAGATAAAAGGAAAACATATTTTAATGCCAATTATAAAAAGAGATACTATTTAAAGAAGTTTAAAAGTCCTACTTGCTAAGTATTCATCACAATTAGCTTTTTAAAAAAATTTCTAATAGAATTTATGAATTTATATGTTATCTTATTTTGAGAACAATGTAATTTCAAGTTACAGAATGCTTTTGCAGTTTTTTTCCCATAAAAATTTGAATTCATTGTTAATTCTGTTAGAAAAGTAACTATTATGCTTCTTAAAATATCCTATATCGATTTTTTTTCAATTTGAATGGCCACATTGAAATAAATTATGATAGAATTATCTGAAGCCTTAACCCTACTAAACACATTAAAAAAATGCAATGTAAATAGTGACCGGCTCTACAGTTGTGTAAACCACTGTAATGTTCTTTTGTGAGCTATAATTTTATTGCGGTAGGGGGACGGCTTCGATTTTAAGATTTTACGCTGCTTTTCCCCCAAAATTGAAAGATTTTTGGGTTTGAGCCTAGTTTAAAGCGACAATTTGAGCAGTAGCCTATGGGGGGCACTCAAGGACTGCAAACAGATCCCGCTCCTCCCAAACTTCTCAGCTCGTCTGCGCCGGGATGGGGCAGACCCTGGGGCACATTTTCACATTACATTTTATAAAAGGAAGAAAAGTGAGGAAAATAAACGAAACCATTTTTTTTTGTCGCAGTCTCACTATTCCCCGATGAAAGACAAAATTATATTAAAAGGTGCATTTAAATGGCATTCAGACTCTGATTATGCTAAAAGCGTAAGAGCATCGTGCAGACTGTGGAGCTTGTCTGCATTTTTAAATTCTAAACAAGATACCTTTTACATGATGTTTCAATAGTAGAGACAATTATTGTTCGCCTACCGAGTTTTTGGTATTGTTTTAAACTTTAATGGCATTTGCATGCTCTGTTCTTGGCTTTATGGAGTGAAACAATTATTTATGCAAATTGTTTTTGGTTGTTTTTTTTTTTTTTTGCCATGAAGGAAAATTTTGCCTACTGTTGTAGTGGTGGCTGTTTGCCACAGCAGTCATTTGGACCGCCACCGTAAAGCCTTTATCTGATGGCAAAAATCTTGTACCAGATGTTCTTTTATTTGATCTGTTTTATGATTAATCAGACTTAGCCCAAAACCAGAATGAAAACCCTGCTCTGGCACCTGGCTGCCGTCGCACAATAATTTGCTTTGTAGTCGGGGGGGAGGCTCGTTTAGCCTTTGAAACGCTGTGGTGCAGACTCATAAGTTTTCATTCTGATACATTTTGGAGGAAGAGAGTAAAAAGTCACTATAATAGCTGTCAGCAGGATAATTTTCCAAACATCTCAGACTGGTAAATAGCACTAATTTCTCCTAGAGGGAAAGTTAAAGGAAGTTTGGATAGCAAACAGTTCTGCACAGAAGCTCTCGTGCCTGGCCAGGCAGTGCTGATGCTGCTGCAGTAGGGGTGGGACAGAGCCTGGCCTGATGCACCACCAGCCACGGGGCTAAACCTCATCCAAATAGTAAAATTCCACTACTCTGTAGAAAAATATTGTGCCAGGAGGAAAGCGTTCGTACAGGCTCCTTCAGTAATGTGAGTGTCTAAGGTTTATCAAGAAGGGAAAATGTTCTGCGTTCATAAGGCTGCTGAATTGAGTATTGTGGAGGTATGTTTGGAGTGCAAAGGAAGGGCTCTTCCCTCAGGAAAATCACCTAAAATACAAATGTGAAGCATCATCACTCTTTTGCTTCAAGCTGGGATCATTTTGGCATGAAGAGCCAGTGTGCAACACAGAGTGGCAACTGTATTTTTTAAAATAATAGATACATTTACTATAGTTGATTTTATTGCATTAGGAGAAATGGTTTATGTGTTTCCTGAGCATGCCAAACAACCATGAGCTCCCCAGGTTTGTCAAGAGAGACCCCACTGTTTCTGAGGTATATCATCTTTTCTTCTTAGGCTGCATGACTGGGAATACACAATTGATATTTGTCAAATAGCATCTATTTACAACACAAGTATCTCCAATTTCAGCACCACCAGGTATATCTTTTTTTTTAGATATCCCTTCTGTGCTTCTGGCAAATGGCAAATATATGATCCTTGAGAGCAGTAAGATATGGGAACATAATAGGAGATTGTGGAAATGGATAATGACTTCTGTCAATGACATTATGCATTATGTATTATTATTATTTTAATCATTTGCCATCACTAAAAAAGATCCTAGTAGGTTATTCTTGATGCCGTGTTTAGAAAAATAAAAGAGGGAGATAAAGCTGTACATTTTACCTCACAACACTTGCACGATGCAATTGAAAATTTAATAAATAAGTTGCATCGAGATCTAATTTTAAAAGGAAAAAAAAAAAAAGAAAAAAAGATGAGTTCTCCCCTTTGGCAATGTTCATGTGAGTTTTTGAAAAGGTGTTGTGTGAATTCCATAAATTATGGAGTTAATCCTAAATTACTAATGGTAGGACTGGTTGTCTCTGCTACCCCTTGGTCCTACTGGAGAGGCACTTAGTTGTCCAAATCTCAACAATTTCAGTAACTAGACCTTCAGGACTAAAGATGTAGAACAAATTCATGATCAAGCACATGCTCATGGGTATTTGGGAGATGAACTAGTTATCCCCCGTCTCAGAAAATCACATTATATTAAACAAAGGTAATTTTATTGTGCTATTCAGAGTTTCTAGTATACTTATTTTGAGATAAACTGGTGAAGGAAGTACTTTGAACTGGCTAATATGTAACATGATCTGGTCACAAATTTTACCATGGGAGTTTGAAACAGATGGAACCAGATATTTTTCTCTTTTTTTCTACTTTTCATACTTTTTCTGAGCAGTGACTGTGAACATTTTCTTTTGTTTTGGACAAGGCATTTCTATTCCACTCCTTGGAAATAAATTTCATTTGTCCCTGCATGCAGATGCAGCACCTCTGAGTACAGCAGGATGGTGGGTAAGGAATTTGGCCTGTTTTATATAAACATCTTAATTTATTGGATAATAGAATGATTTGGAACTTTCTTTTGAAAGAAATACTTTTTGTGTGTGTGTGTCTCAAAATTGTCCTTTAAACAGACTTGAAAGGTGATGAGTTCTTTTCTGTTCTAATAACTTTTATGAGGCTATTTTTATGAGAACCAAACCTTGCAATCAGCATTAAGATTTCCCATTTATGCCTTCGCTAAAGCATGTCCAGTTAACTGCAAAATGTCACTTGTCCTGAGCAGATGTCTGGGTACCACAAGCTGGCATTGAGCTGCTCTTTAGCAGAGCTGCATCAGTTCATTGCATTTCCCCTGGTGTGGGCCAGCATCACTTTTCAAGAGTCTTGCAAGAAAAAAAGAGTCAGGATTTCTTTACAATAGCTGGAAGATGGAGTTTAGTGCAGATCAAGGTCGTGGTTTCCAGGTTCAGGACTTTGTGTCTTGCTTTGTGTCTCATTTATTGTTGCACTTGTGAGGCAGGGTCTTCACACTGATGTGTTTTTATGTGGTTTTTAATACCTCCCAATTTATGTACTAAAGCCAGGCCAAATCATCTGGAATGCCAGGCAGCAACTCCCATCCATGACACTTGGTATGCAAATATCCACATTACAGCTCACACATGGAGAACTTTTCCTTGCAGCTGTTGGAGATGCACATTCAGAAAGTCTTTAATAATGAAACCAATGTTGCACTGCAATAATGAAAAATTCCTTCAGGGATGTTTTCTGCAGCAGGGATAGCGTGTAATGCAACCTTCTGAATTCAGACAGGGTGAGTTTTTTTTGTTCTGTTTTTAATCTTTGGTCTTTCTTCTCTTCTCGATCCTCTCAAATACTTTCTCCCTTCTTTCTTCTCCTGTGTCAGCTGCTGCCTGGCAACTTTTCTCTGTGTGGTGGGACAGGGCAGGGCACCCGACCGCCTTTGGTCTGGCTGCCAGCCCCATCCCCTAGCAACCAGGCCAGGCGCTGTGATGCTCTGCAAAGGGCTGCACACCAGCCAGCAACCTTTGTCCCCACTGCCCCTGCCACACCAGGCACTGGGGGAGTCACTGATGCCACCATCCCTGCCCACCCACACAACCACTCGAAGGCCGTGGCTGGCACACAACAAACAAGAGCACGACGCAGGTCTCAGTGATGCAGTCCAGGCATTTTCATAGTGACTAATGCCAGAGTTACCTTCTGGTGATAATTAATATTCCTGCGTTGTATTATACCGGCAAGTATGAATGATTGGTTCTACTTTGTTTCATTTATCTAAATAAGAGATTTCATAATATTCTATAGCTTGATGAATTAATTTATTTAACTTGTCAGTGTTAATAACTCTGATTACGAGGAAGAAGTTATAAAGTACCGTAAGTGCAAACAGATCTCTAACAGCAGTTTTAACTCTGAATTTAATTCTGACAAGTATTTAAGTCTAGTCTCCTATGCAATTAACTTCCTTTTTTGGCTGTAGCAAGGAAAAGAGATTCCCTGGATTCTTTTCTGTAGCTCTCCATTGTATCTGCTCTCTGTGTAACTCCCCAGTGCTTCTGATTTGGATTTTGCAAGAGGGACTGAGTGAAGACTTCAATAAATATTTGACAAGCCAGGCTGGTTCCTGAGCTGTGTACCTGCACTGGTCCTGCATGTCTCGACATTCAGACACCACACAGAAATCTGAGCACAGCTGTGTGCATTCAAACAGCAACAGCGAGGCTAGGAATACAGAAACTACTTCCAGCTAAAATTGCCATTCCCTTTTTTAACTCAAGTCTGAGGCTTAAAAGCCTGTCATACAGCAGGTGATGGCTTGAAGGACCTGCAGTATAATACATGTAGAGATACTGCCTTGGATTATGGTCATTTCAGCAAACATTTCAGCAAACTTTTTTTTTTCTTTAATTCATAGAATATATACATTAAAACTTTCATACAGTTCTTGGTGCAGCCTTTTTTTGGATGTGGAAAGGAGAGATGAGAGTGGCAGTTACTTCTGTGTATTTTTACTGTACTGTTGAGGTCATCCCATTCCATCATATAGAGATGCACCATCCTTCCAACACTTCAAAGCAATTGATGTTTCATGGAAATGAGGCTGAGGGGAATGATTTATCAAAGGTCAACTTTTATTTGTTCAACAGCCTGTATTTTAAAAATGAGACTTGTATAAGAATTCTAGCCTCATGGTGTTATCTTAAAGCAAGTTACATTTTTAGGTAATTTGAAAAATAATTACTTATCAGTAATTGTGTTTTAAGTCATAATTCTTACTGCATACTCCGTATCAAAACTTTATGTCCTGTAAACAAGGAGGCCATTGACTTTTATTATAAATATAATTTAAATATTTTAATAAGCTTATGTGCATATGTGATCAGCAGTATTGAAAGCAAGATCAATCAGTTCTTCAAAGTCTCTCATAAATGCTAATGTTTAAAATGGGCACTAAATGGCACCGTATCATTAAAGGAAATTATTCATGGACAGTAGTGAAGACTGTTGTTAAATAAGTATGGAATAAGAATGAAAAGGAGTAAATTAGATGGTTGAAAAGCAGGATGTTAGCTGATGTTAGTGCTTTTGTAAGGAGGCACGAAAGGGCAGCACGCCAATTAACAGATAATGTTTGGGGAGAAAGCATCACCACTTGCAACCCTGCAGACCTTGAAAATTTTGCAGAGGATGCGAGAAGTGAAGATGAAGGAAGGCTATTCTGCAAAGACAGTTCCACATCCTGAGAATGCCGGGACAGCGTGTTCGCTGTGAATATGTGTGCCTTTATACCATGTGACAGTCCTGGCACGGGGGAAATGTCACTGATTTAATGAGGAGTTCCTTAAAACTTGGAATTCCCTTGTTTTCCTTCACACATTTTTCTCACTTTGCTCCAGCGTTTACACATTTTCATATTTGAAATGCAATAGGTTGCTCGAATAAAGCCACAATTAATGCCTAAGAGCCGTATAGGTGGCTGGGGGTGTTTGAGGCAGGACAAAGAGCAATCTCTTCCATAAACCCGCTGGAATGATGTTCCAGTGTGACATTCAGCATGACTTCATTTTGGTTATAAAAGCGATTTCCAAGACCACAGACACTGCCAGATTTTTTCATCTTTATTCAGACCTGTTTCTGTATTAGCAAAGGTTTTCTACTCTGGGATCCATAATTCTGCTCAGTTATGGCTGTATAAATACTAATTGACTGTAGGTGAATTACACAGGCTTTAAAGGCAGTAGATGAAAGCAGAATTTGATCCAACTGGATTTCCCCCTTTGGCTGTAAATTCTTTGCTGCCAACGAGCAAACCTGCAACCCTCTGTGAGTCCTGACAGTCCTTGACCTCAGAGGCGATTCTGGGACCCAGACTGGGCTCTTCAGTTCTTGGGCAGCTGAACTTCCCCAATTCAACAGATATAATGAAATATTTGACATACTACGTTGTGTACTTTTCTGTCCTTCAGCATTGCTTGGTCTGTCTGGTCCTGGAAGCCTCTTGGCCGTAGTGCTTCATATAAAAGGTATTTAGGTTCTGTGCTGTGGATATAAACGTGAAGGTGAAGGAGCCGAGGCTTTACCCTTGGAATGTGAAGGTCTCAGCCATCAATATCAGCACCCGGCTGTCTTTGGAGAAAACTAATATCTGAGGATGATGTAGAAGCTTTATCACCTTTCACCTATTAAAGGGTCTAGTTTTGTTTTTTTTTTTTTTAAAAAGGAAAACAAATGTGTGAAGACGTGATAAACTGTAGTTTTCGTATTGGGCCATTTCAAGGTAATACTCCTACTTAAAGTCACATAAAGTCTAAACAGACAGTATCGACTGTGAACTCAGACTTACCTCAAGACAAAAAAAAAAACCCAAAAAACCCCAAAAAACAAACAAACAAACAAAAAAAAAACCAAAAAAACCCCCATAAACAAAAAAACATCAAAAAACCAAAACAAACACTTAGAGAACATTGAGCGGTCATTGGTTGTGTTGTCAAACTAGCGTGCTCCCCTACTTTCATTGTCTGTGAATTGCTTAAAAACAAAGCCCTGCTCAAGGACAGGTTGGCAGAGTCTCCAGAGCCACCTGTTCTACTGGAAGGCGTCCCTGCCCATGGCGGAGGGTTGGAACTGGTTGGGCTTTGGTGTTTACCACAAATCATCCGGCGACTCCGTGGAGCATCATCGGCCGAAGCCAAATTTACCTGGGCATCTTTGGACGACGACTCCGCGCTCGCAGCCGGAGGGGCGTGCACCTCCTTCCCTCAGCATCGCCATCCCTCAGCAACGCGGCAAAAGGGCTTGTGGACTTTCAATTTGTTATTTTTAAATACATGGTTTTTTTTTTTTTAATTTTTGCTAACTCACTCCTCCTCTCTCACCCTCACTCGCCTTTGCGAATTATTAAAAAAAAAAAAAAAAAAAAAGCCGAAACAAGCCCTCAAATTTCAGAGACACCCCCCGTTCCCACGCGAGGCGTGAGGGGCGCCTTCCCCTGAGGCGGCTTCGCGCCTCCGGCGCGCGCGTGCGGGGCGCGCGGCTGTGCGCGCGCGCGCGCGCGTGTGTGTGTCTGTGTGTGTGGGGTGGGAGCGGGCGGCGCGAGCGGGCGCGCGGGGCCCCGCGGGGCGGCGCGCGGGGCCGTGAGGGGCGGCGCGGGGCGGCGCGCGGGGCGGTGCGGGGCGGAGCGCGGCGCTGCCGGCCGCCGGCGCCCCGCGCTGCCCGCTCGCTGCGTGCGGCGAGCCCAGCCGCGCTCCGCGCTCCGCGCTCCGCCAAGTGCCGGCGGTGCCGCCGCGCCTCCTCCCCGCACGGGCTCTGCCGCCCCGCGCCCGCGGCCGCCAGGCTCGCCTGCTGCCTCTTCTCCCGCACGCCCGCCGCGATGTCCGCGCTCCTCCTGGCCCTGGCGACGCTCTGGGGATTACCGCCCGTCGCCGAGGCGCTGACAGCGGCAGCCCGCGGAGGTAAGGCGCGTTCCGCGGCGGGGTGCGGAGCCGCGGAACTTCCCGCCGCTTCTGCTCGGGAAGTTTTGCTCGCTTGCGCCTTGCGCGGACGGGCGCGGCCGCGGAGCGCACCCCTGACGGCGCTCCATCACCGCGCTCCATCACCGCGCTCCATCACCGCGCTCCCGCACGCCGGGATTGCGGGCGCGCTGCGCTGCGCTGCGCTGGGGGCGAGCCTTGGCGGCGGCGAGTACACGGGAGCCAGGAGCGGGATGATGTCCCCAGTGGTCCCGGTGGCCTCGCCGGGCACGGAGCACACGGGGTGCGATCCGCCACGGGGAGGACGAGCCGCTGCTGCCCGCGACCCCCGCGGTCCCGGCCGCGGTCCCCGAGCCAGCCCTGCGGCCGGCGGAGATGTGCCGCAGGAACGGCGAGCGCCCTCCGCTTCCCACAGCCTTCCAAAAGTTCCCTCCTCAATGTCCCCGAGTTGCCGCTCGCCCAGTACCCGAACTTGGATCTGGGCACGGGGGCTCGGGGTCCCGCAGCCGCGGGGCGGGCGGTCACGGAACTTCCAACTCTGTTCTGCCCCGAGAAGTCCCTAACCCGAGAGGGCTGCGGTTCCCCAGCCCGAGCGGGGCTCTGGGTTTCGTGTCGCTTATTGCACAGTCACCAGAGCGCTCTCATCTTCCTGCGAGGTGTTTGAATTGGATATTTTCTAAGTATAGCCCAAGTCCGCCTTCTGTGTGGCTCAGGTGCGGGAACGGCGGTGCGCTGCTCTGACTCAGGTTTTCTTAGCGCTGTAGAAAACCCCGCTCACCAGAAAATTGTCTGTCGCCTTGTTGTAGCCCTTCAGCTCCCAGACTGCGTGGTCTCATGAATGAGATGCTCTGGGTGGTGTACGCACCCTGCGAGGGTTTAGTAGATTTCAGTAGAAATGTAACTCTCTAAAGCCTTGTATTCTCGCTGTTAGACACCCGGCTCTTCTCCATCACGTACACATTACCTACTTAATTGTTTACTAACTGCTTACAACTCGTTTGGGTGAGTGCGGATGCCTCTGCACAGTCGGTCTGGGGTATAGATTTCTGCTTCAATCGAAGTACCAAACCTCTCCCGTCCCTTTTCCCATGTAGCCATCAGAATTACATAGGTGATTCATGCTGTGAAAATGAGAAATAACTACCTATCAAGGAGGAAAGTATTGCTGCAGCATCGCAAACTTGCATGTTTAAAGCACTGCATCACAAGGTGCAGGGACATTGCGAGGAAATGAGGATAGTGTTTCCCAGAACGGCGCTTGAACAGCCAGAGAGGAAAGGGTCTCAGGAAATCTTTTCAGCTTTATGAAGGGTACATATGCTTTTGCTTTGGTTCACAAAGATTCGTGCTCGTGGTAGTGCTTGTTTGATGGAAAATATTTCAAGAACTTTCCATGGTAGTCACAGAATGGTCAGATTAGATTTCAGCAACTGTAGCTTGTATCTGATTTTATGAATAAAAATCAAACTTCCAAACATTTTGTGGAATTGTTTTGGAAACTGATTTGTCACTTTGTATTCCTTCATAGCGGTAAGCAAGTGCCAATTATTCATGAATATTAATTTCTGGTGTTTAAATTTTGTTTAATGTTACCTTTTTTTTTTTTATAGTTACCTTGCTCTGATTTAGTGTTAAAAAAAAAAAAGGTGCTGCCAGCTTATATTAAAATCAATCCTATCTTAAAAGGCAGCATCCTTGTAAATCAAACCAGCCCCAAAAGTGGGATAAATCAAATTTACTTAGAATCAACTAACTCATCATATCATAATGTCATGTCTTATCAAAACTGAGCACTGCACAAATTATGACTTAAAAGGCATTTTGTTTCACAAAAAAAAAGTCAAGTGGTCTCAACCTAAAAGGGATTCAGGATGAGGCATCCAGAAAGGGAATTACATTTGCACATCAGATAAACTTTATGATACAGTGCAAAAAATATTGTCCATACCAAGCTGATTTTCCTTTACAGGAGGAAATTCTGAGTCGCTGGAGCATGCTAAGCTTACTGTATGTGAAAGGCACTGAAATTTGGAATGCACTGAGGTTGGCCATAGGTAATAAGAGAATTGGGAAAATGTCATGGCTTGTGTTAATAGCACTGTTGTGGTAGCCATGGTAATATAACATACGAGTGAGGTGCTGGAGGGAGAGGTAACACTTTCTCTTAGATCAGTGGGCAACATCAGGAGGAAAAAAAAGAGGCGGGGGGAACCCCACCAAAGTTTGAATTATCTAAGCCCTTTTCTCTGGTGTTGAAATACAATTAAATTCTTTCAGTCTTATCAGGTCTGTCCTCAGCCAGGTTACAGCTCCTCTAAATTCGTGTATATTTAAAAAAAATTGTGAAGAGAAAATGATATGGAGAGGGGGAGCTGGAAAAGGGGAAGTGAGCAGAGGGGAATCCAGCCAGGAGAGTGTGGCAGGATAAGGGCCAAGTCCTGCTGCAGCTGAGGTTGTGCCACTGAAGCCACAAAGAGGTGATTCCCTTTCCTTCTGCTCCAGTCAGTCAGTTCTTCCTCAGGAAATGGATGGACCCAGATTCCTTGCGACACTTGCAACTCCTTCACGGTATAGCTGCAACAAATGAATTTATGGAGCCTGAGAAAAAACCTTGGAAACAGTTTGGGAAGCTGAGAAGGAAACATTTGTTACCTGCTCTCCCTAGAGACGCTCAAGGGAACTTCTCAGGTCCCATCGGTGCTCTCTGGTTCTTGTGGGTGTTTCCTTCCCAGCCTTGGAGCTTCACCCTGCTCCCTGCCTGGGCTCCTACATCCTTTTTGTCATCCTGGATTTCTGTGTCTGCTCCTGTGAACGTCGTTACATGGATCCACTGCACTAATTAGAGATCCAAATTGCAGAGATGGCCCGGATAACGGGAGTTTGACTGGATAATCTCGGTGTTGTCAGTGAGATGTGTATCCACACCAGTATTAATGAGTTGCATTGCTCGTTATTAATCGACTTGCTGTCTGTGCTGAGGCTTGTTTGTGTTGGGTTTTGGTGGCACGTCACTGCTGTCAGCAGCGCTGAGCCACTGTCTTCTCCCACTCGTTCATGTGTGGTTTTAGTGTTTTGGAGCTCCCAGGCAGGCGCTGGCATGGTGAAACAGCTTCTCAGCAAAGTCTTGCAGGCAAGAGATGCTCCTGCAAAGGGAGACTTGATATGGGATGGGAAAATGTTGTCACATAACTTAAAACTCAAGTTCATGAGTGATGGCATATCACACATTATTTTTTTATATTTTTTTTACTAGTTTGAAAACTGGTTTTTCAAAGGAATGACAAGTCTTCATGAATTTTACTTTTTTCTGAAGTCCCAAAAACACTTCCAAAACTTCTGTCTTCATCCCACTTAGCAGGGAATTTATTGTTCTCACAGTGTCCTTTGACTGTATTTAAGTGAAATCTGGAAGCAAATTACTTTGAAATGGAATTTTCAGGCTTAAGGTCAGGCTGGTGGGAGTTTGGATTTCTCACTCTGTGGCAGAAACACAAACCAGGCAAAATAAATTTGTCTCCTTGGGACAACTGCTGATGGCCTTCATTCCCTAGTAAGGTGCCACAGCAGGTGACTGTGCACTGGGAGCCTTTACAATGCAACTTTGTCATTATTAGCAGCTTAATGCTGGAAACTGGGTGTACCAGCACTGCTGTAATTCACTAGACTGAGCTCCAGCTTGGCCATCTGCTGGAAAATGTTCTTGAAAAAACCCACAAAAGCTCTTTCTGTGCTGTATTACAGAGGTGGGTGTTCCCATAGTTAACTTTGTTATGTTTTGAATATACACAATAAGTATTAGTATCTTATGTGCAAAAGAGATGCTTCCAATGTCATAGTGACTTTGCTGTTTATTTATTTACCCTAAAAAAAACCTATTACTTAATAAACGTGCCTATCATTAGAGAGGCAAAATTACAGAGGAGGGTGAAAATATATAATGGAAATTGGGACCGTTTTTTTCAGGATGTGTGATAAGGGTTGTTTAAAGTCAGGAATGGTGGGAGATATCCACAAGTGCAGTTTCAGTGGCTGGCTGGTTTTGGAGGCACTCAGTGCTGTCTGTCTCCCCTCAGCTGAGTGTCTGAGTGCACACACAAACCCCTGGCACTGCTGGAGCCTGAGCTCTGTGTGTGGGTTTCTGTGAGCTGACATGCACATTCTCTCTTACCTGGGTTGTTCTTTCAGTGGTTTCTGAGAGCTGTAGTTTCGTAAAAGGAAAGTGGTAGAAACACACTAACTATTTAAAGGCTAAGCTGCATTTCAAAGTTCAAAACTAGGTGTTTGATGTGAAAAGACTATGTGTAAACTTGTTCTGCAGCAAGCCTTTTACTAATTTATCACAGCAGTTCTGCTGGAGCTGTGGCAGGTTGAAGGAGCTGTCCTCCAAAGGCTTGGAGAGAAGCCCCCACTCACTTCACACAGTGCTTCCTTTGAAGAGCTGTGTGACGGCTGCTATGTCAATCTGACTCTATGCCATACCTTTGAGGTTCATATGGACCCCGATCTTTCTGCATTTAACCTCACAAAACTCACATTGACTTCAGTCTGCAGGTTGGAAGTGAGTGTTCCTCCAGCACCTTCCAGCAGGTCCTTTGCTGGTTATTTGCAGTTGAAGAAATTTGGTTTCTCTGATTTTCACTGGCTCAAAGGACTTACGTAATTGTAACTCCTGAATTTAGAATTATGGCTTTCTCTAGAAAGGCTGGCAATTTAGATAATAGAACATTGTTTTTGTTACAGTAGCATATTTGGAATCCCAGCGTGTTGTTGCTTTTTTCCTAGTTTTTATGCATTAATCTGTCGTTTAATAGACTTGTTCAAATGCAATTAAAAAAATTTGCTTAGAGAACTCATTTTAATTGCACTTCCTTAAAACATTCTTAATGATGAACAGTGAAGATGAAAATAGCAGAACTTGGCTACTTCTAAGCAAGTCATACAGACTATTGAGTCTGTATTTAATGTCAGTTTGGGCTAAGTGTAGACATTGGAGAACTAGGTCTTAAATTTGTAAGTGCAATTAGGAACTAATTGGGTTTCTTTAAAAATATAATTAGTCAAATAATGACTTTGCACCTTCTGTCCAACCCACTAGTTTGCTTTTTAATTGAACAAGTTGAATTTTTTCCCCCTTAAATTATCTCTACCGAAGAGATGAAAATATTTGTAAATTTATCCCAGCTAGCTAGCCAGTTGTTGACCATAATGGGACAAATTCCCAAGATGTACCAAAACATAATGCTGTAAAGTGATACAAATCTTCCTTTTTAAGCAGTTGGTAAAGTGAAATAACCAGGACTTGTTGCTGTAGGATCAGCTTCCCAGCCCAGCCGTGGTTCTGCTGACAGGATTCCTTTGGTGAGGATGCTCTGGAGCCTCTGCAGGAGGGAAGGGCATTTTCCCATGGGTGCTGGGCTGTGGGAGAGCAGGATTGGACCTCGGTAATGGAATTCCAATAAAACTCAGTCAGTGCCTTTTAATTAGATTTAATGGCAACTGGGAAGGATCATTAGAGATAAACACATGCTTTTGCCAGTAATACGTTCACCATGTTATTAATCTGATTTAATTTGCAAGATCCGCATTGGAGGAGTAAGATTTTTCTCTGTACCTGCGAAGTGTTATATGAGCCCATTATATTTTGTTGTTGTACCTGTCATTGCTTCCCAAGCAGTGTGTAAATCCAGAATTGGGGTTGGGCTCTGTGTGTGGTGGTTATGAACCCTGGCAGTCTGAGGGCAGGGCTGCATGCTGGAGAGAAGGCTGCTTGTCTCTTCAGAAACCATATTTTTATTGACCATTTTGCTATAAATCGCAATGGTGTATTAATAACAAAACACTGCAATATGCAGAGTGTGCTGCTAAGTAATAGGGCTTTTTAGAGATGATGTAATGCCAGTCTGGAAGTGAGGTACGCCTGGAGATTTTTATTTCCATGCAGTTGGAAATACAGCCTAGTTCTCTGAGGCGGAAAAACAGATTACAGCATTACGAGTTCTAGATATGGTACGTTGCGTCCTGAAATGCTCTTCCCAACCCGCCTGATGCTCCTAAACACCTCTCCTGCTGCTTCCTGCTGAGTGATGAGGCCTTCCAGAGGAGCCAGACAGCTGAAACTCAGCTTCACTTCAGAAACAAGGATGTACCTATCTCCTTTTCTTGGAAATATCCATGTATTTTGGGCTATCTATTGCCTGGTTGTCTGTAGGACATCCCTTGGTAACTTTTAGGCATGGCACTCTTAAGTGACTTACACTGTAAGAGCAGTAGAATAAGTGCTAGAAGATAAAATGTAAGCTTTCAAAATAATATCTACAATTCCTCCAAATTTTCACTGCTCTAGAGCTCTGTTTTTAACAGCAGTTCATAAGAGTCACTCCTCGTTTTCCTCGAATGAGCAGAGCGAATGAAAAGGTGCAGTTTTGGTTTTGCAGTGGTATTTTTTGATGACGGGTCATGTGCAAGCAAGACAAACGCTGATGCAATGCTCTGCAAATGCAGTGTTTTGATTTGAGGTGCTCTGTCTAGAAGATTGTTCTGTTTCATGGACATGCTCCCATGAACATTCCCATGTGGCTTTCTTATAAAGCTTTGTGATTGTAATTTACCTGCCTGGAAACTAACAAAAGTATCTTGTCAGTGATACTTTGTAAAATACAATGTTGATGTTGTCAAATAGTTTGGGCTGCTGTTTATAATTTTCTCAGAGGCTGTAATACAGTGTAGAACACTTGGGTCTCCACCTCCCTTAACATGCAGGAAGGTAGTTTTCCTCAAGCAAAGTTCTTCTCAGTAATTCTAAAGCACTGGAAGTACCAAAACCCCACCATTTCTGATACATCCCTCTTAGTGTATAATTTTTTTTTAGAGAAATGCTGTAGTGTTGTCAAAAAAATGTGAGTTTGAAAAAGTTACAGTAATGCCAGAAGATCACAAAAAATCACAGCAATTTTCTACATGATAGGTAGATTTCCACAAAACACCTGCCTCTTCTTGCTTGCAAATACAGGGAAGATAAAAGGGGAGAGAGCAAAGTAAGTTCATTGCTGGTTGGATGCTCTTTTGCATATGCAAACACACACTGATTTACCCAAAGTATATTGGTATTTGTGTAAAGCTGTGTGCTTAGGAAATCAAAGTGTGTCATTTGCCAATGAGACTGTTTCTTCTCTGGAGCAAAACATTTTTTATGTTTTGTAAACAAATAGATTTCAGACCTTCATCAGGACCACTGAAGTCAATGGATTCTTTCTTTTGTCCTTGATGTAATAGAATCAGGTTGCATCTAAGCGTAAAGGAACTTTGAAAATTTTTATTAAAATTTCACTGGAAATTCTTTATTAGAGGACTTCTAATTAAATTATGTTGTCTGTATTGCACTATGACTTTTATACAAGAATACCTATTTCTTGAAATATTTATATTCCAATAGTTGGTTCAATTTTGTGGGGTTTCTTAAACTAAACCCATGTTTATATTTCTCATATCTAATTTTAAATTATGCACATCACATGCATGATTACTTCTCATTTCAGAATTTGTAATAATCCTGTAGAAGAGGAGTTATTGCATGAATTATTTTAATAACGTTACTTTGATTTTTTTAAAACCATCTGTTTTTTGCAAGGAAACTGCTTTCCTGTGAGGTCAGAAAACCAGAGAAAATTCCAGAAATGAAATTCCATCCAGCTCAATATGCTAAGATGTGTATGGTCTGCTACTTGCAAGTCATTGGCTTGGTTAAACCTAGTTTTTTGCTATACAGAAGGATCTGCTGGTTTTCTACATGATGCACTACCCTTCATAAAAAAATGTATATTGGCTTTGGAGATGTAGAAGGATTATAAAGGTGGCACCTTCTCACTCTGCACATCAGTTCCCTATGAATCTTTGCAGATTTATCCAAGGATGAGCATGCTTGACCTTCTTTTGGAACCTGTCCTAAAGCAGCTGTTTTTCCAGCAGTATTTAGTAAAGTATAATGAGGGGTAGGTCAAGCCTGTGTATTCTCCAGTGCTGAGAGTCATATATCTCCTGGAGGGAAACTGGCCTGCCTTCCAAATTCACCAGAAACACTTGGTTTAAAATAGGTTTATTTTGTGTAACTACTGAAGTTGTTTTTTTTCTGAGGGATGTTTGAGGCAGTGGGAGTTTAAGAGTACAAGGAGTGGAGGAAAGCTGTAAAATGGAATTTGCTCTTCGGGCCCAACTCCTAAGCCAAATGTTTTTATTTTTGTATTTAGACTTCAGAAAGAATGGTGAGCAGCAAATGGGCTCTCCATAGTGGTACCTTACAGTAAGGAGTCTTAGGCAAAACTCTTGAGGCTGCAACATTAAATCCTGTGCAGGGGAGGTCTGAATTATAGAAGTGTGAAAACTTAAACTTTATCCCAGGCCTACAGTTTGAATATGCCTTTGGAAACAAAGATGTTCTGTGCTGGAGCAAAAAGATGTTTTGGAGGCTCACCTGAGCAGGTGATGTTGTGGGGCTGCTGTTAACCACTTCTGTGAGAATAGATTGCACATATATAAATGTGTATATAGAGGCTTGGCTGTAGAGGGGGAGCCATGAAAGGTGCTGTGCTAAGTACAGCAAAGCCAGGAGTGCCAGGGCTTTTTTTCAGCAGATAGAATCTGATGCCCTGACCCAAGTGGCCCATTATCACATTTCTTCAAAGTGGAGCAAGCTATTCAGGTCAGTGTGTGTGTACAGACCCACCTGAATGAATTCCTCAGCTTGCACTTGCTGTGTTACATTTCTTTCTCTGGGTTTCCTGTGGCTGTGAGTTGAACAGAGTTGACAGTACACAATATTACCTGTTTACTCTGTAGATTATACTCCTCTGGAGAATTGGTGTCAGCTAATCTGCTACTTCTGCATTTTCAGAGCCCTGTGAACTGCATCTCCAGTAGTATTGCAGGAGAGTGTCAGATCTAAATTTCTATAATTTTCTTATTTACCTCGGATTTCTGGGCCTCTGTGTCCAGGTCTCCAGCCTTTGACACTTATTTTGTCCTGTGAATCGTTTGCTTTCTGTGCAGAAATTCTCTCTGTCAGTATCCAATTTTGGCCACTCTTAGGGCGGTAAGAAGTTTGAAGCAGATGGTTGTCAACAGATGATGACAAAATTCTGAAATACGGCTCTGATACAAACTGTGAGGCTGAGTATTTAAAGCCTGTTTGAAGCACATTCAAGTGTATAAAGCCTGCTTGTGTTTCTAATGCTATTGCTACCTTTGCTGCAGAATATTCTCGGAACAATTCATAAGTTCCATACTTTTTTCTGAAAACAGCATAACTCCCCACACCAATTAGTGGTGTTCAGTAATGAGTATATGAACCATGTTATGATTTTATGTCAGTTAGAATTGTTAAATGCTCCTTGATGAAACCATGCTGATTTACATTAATTGGTGGCCTGTCTTCCCACAATGGCATCACACTGTGTCAGAAGTGCCTCACAAAAAGTTGTAACATAACTAAACTCTCAGTGATTGCCATTCTGCTGTTGACTGCTGCTCTGAAGACTTAACAGCAAAAGACTTGAAAATTCAGGAGATTTTAATAAGTGGCTGTGAGCCTTAGGAGCATAACTAAAAGCATTTGCATAAAATGAGTGCTGAGATGCAGTAGGTGTGGCAAAAATCAGATCCTTCCGCTGCATTCCTTTTGCTAATCCAGCAGCTCCAAGAAATTGAAGTGCATTAAAGGCTGTTTACGTGGCTATGAAAAGCATGATGCAAATATGCAAATTCAAGAGCGCATCTTCCACAAGTTTATATATCTTAATGAAAAATGTCAGAGCGTAATATATCAACAGTCTGCTTCGCCCCACAGTAGCCAGTTTTTTCTAAAGATAGCACAGCATGTCCTTGGTGTGGTACTAGGAGTAAATTAACACAGCAGAGTGCTTGTTCTGAATTCAGCTGCTGATTCTTGTGCTGATTTTTGGGGAGGGAAGACTTGTCTGCTGTGGGTGGTCATCTTGAACTGCTTGCCACTGCCTGGTTATGCATGCACACAAGTAATTTCCCCTTACTAGTATTAAAAACCATCTTTCTTTCATTTATTTTCATATCCTGTTTTCTGTTGAGTGGAAAAGTTGCCCCACCTGAGTGGAAATCTTGGGTTGTGTATTGTGGGACACCTGAGAAGCATAAGCTGGCCACGGGTGTTTTGCCAGAGTAGTGACTCCTACATCTGATTTTTCACCTTATGAATTCTGGTTTCATCTCAAGTAGGATATCCCTCTTTTTTTTTTTTCCTTTTTTTTTTTTCTTCCCAATCAAATTTATAAAATCTCATGTCTGGGAAATTCCCTTACAGCTTCAGGAGGCCAGGTGCTGCTGAGCTCATTGGAGAGTCACAGATGTTGATGGTATAGGTGTCTGTTGAATGCTGTGTTTTCATTTGGAGTTTGCAGCCATGGGGAAAAAATACAAACTGGAAATGAATGGAGGAGGGTTACTTATTAAATTACAGCATTATTTTATTTGATGGGAAGCTAAAAAGACATGTCCAGCACCAAAAACCCCTAACAATCTCCACAGTGCTGAACCAAAAAGAACTTGTGTTGCTGAATACATGAAGAGTTAAGCAGCAACATTTGGTATGTGCAAGTATTGTCTTTGATAAGCCATGGGGAAATCAACATCTTTTCTTTCTTTCCTGAAAATACAGGAGGCTTCTTGAAGCACTTGCTTTTGGGAATGAGTGTATTAGTGAAGAGTTCATGGATGATCCAGATCTAATTTTTATAGAAATGAAGGGTTACCCACTGTGGGACCTCAAGTCTGCGTGGGTGTATTTTACATTCACCTCCCTTATTCTAGACTTAAAGAATTCTTTTTCTTTTTTTATTTTTTCCCCACTGATAAATAAGTGAAGTTTAAAAGTAACTCATCCCAATAGGAATCACTAGCATTGTAAGGAGGGAAAAAAAAGAAGTCAGCAGTAGTGCAGTGATGTTTCAATAACACCACGTAATCCCCCCATACTTCAGTAATAAAGCTGCATGGGCTGCAGTCAGCTTTCCTGCCAGCACCTTTCTATTGACATCTTTCTGTCAGAAAAGATGAAGTGAAGAGTAAAACCTAACTCTGTTTTCTCTTATGCTAAATGTATTCTGCAAAGCTTTGGTGAAATACAAAGCGTGTGGACTTTGCAGATAGTGTTTGCATTTGAGACTTGTGGGAAAATTTATGTGAACTTTGTGCTGTGGGAATGGTTGCCCTTTAAAGCAATTGGCTATATTTAATGTAAGTACATACCTCAAAACTGTATTTGGTGGAGTGCTCTGGTCTTTAGAGCTCTTTTGTTTTTAGGGGCAGGATTGTGTAATGACTGGTATAAACTGAGTTTTTACAATTTGGCCAGCTTGGGTGCACAGTCTTACCATTTTTTTGCCCTGAGAAGTCTGTTAGTGTTTAAAAGCAACAGACAATCCCAAAACCCTGTCAAAGTAAGCCAGAGCACTGCAGCTGTCGGCTGAAACCATCTAATAACATAGTCCAAAAGCTCATTAATATTGATTTTCTTAATTCTCTCAATAACCTGAACATTTGTTCTAATTACAAGAGGAATAAAAAGCAGACTAACAGGTTCTTAGATGTCAAAGTCTGTTGGACCACAAAGCATCCAAAAGGATATCCTTCAGAAGGAGTAAGTGGGAGGTATGAGTATGAATTTCATTAGCCAGTAACAATATGCATACCCATACTTGGGGAGAAACACCTCTCAAAACATCTCTTTCCTGCTGGACCTCTGGGGCTTGTACATTTGCCAAGGTCACAGCTCCTGCCTCCCTCTGCAGACTTTTCTACACAGGGGCCTGGGCAAAGTTTTGGAAAAACTGGTAAATTATCTTTATTTTGCAAGGAAAATACCTGAGCAGTTAGGAGTAGGTAAAATACATCTGGAAGGAGTGGGGTTGGACTCCTGCTTCTCCTGTGATGGTGGTGGAGAAGGGTTGCTCATGGTGTGGTCTTCTGCTTCTTCATGTGAATGATGCAGGCATCAAGAACAGAATTAGTTCCTGGTGTAATTTTAAATGTGAGCTAACTATTATCCTTAATTAAAAAAAAACCAAAAAAAACCAAAAAAACACAAACCTAAAACCAGGAAATATTTGTATTTTTCTGGATAGTCTTGAGTGTTGTAGAATGGGGAAGAAAATCTCTATTTTGTCCTTAGTAAGCCTTTGATTGCCAGGGAATCTGATCTGAGACATGCCTTCTGTGCTGGTGGTGCCGCTATGCTGATCTTGGAGGGAGGGGTCAGGGATGGAGCTCTGTCCCTGGCCCAGCTGGGCTGTACCCTGGCTCTTCCCCAGGGGAAGATGCCCCCTCCTCAGACCTCATTCCTTGTCAGGGCCAGATGACCACATTCAGTTTTGTGTTGGATTTGAACCCAACAGGGAGGGGAAACCTGTGCAGAGCTTGGACATGGCAATACAGTCCTTGAGGCTGAGGTCGTTCTTCCTCCACTCTCTAATCAGGTGCTGATAAAGCTTGAGATCCCTCCTGGGTTTTATTGGAAATTTCTTTTGGAGAAGACTGGCTAGTAATAGCCCAAGGATGAGAAATGGTGTCCCAGGAAAGGCAACAGTGTTGCTGAAGGAGGAAAATCCAAAAGATTTTCTTCCCTGAGTGCTGTGCTTCGTACACAGGAAGAAAGGAAAGGCTTCATCAATCTCCCTCTTATTAAACTGGCACAGCTAATATATTCTGCTAAAATGTGTTCATCATGCTGTTTAAAACAGCCAGGTTAGAAATCTACTGACAATAAATGAAGATTTATTGGTTTTTGTGTCATTGGGGCACCTAAGACAGGTTTGGAATACTAACTGGAATTTGTGAAAGGGGAAAAAAACTGTTTTGGTGCCATTTAATTAACTATCTGGCCAATATTTCTCCCTTTTTATTGTAAAATCTGTAAGTTGCAACTGGCAGCAGAAGTACTCTTGTGCAACTCTGCCAACAGTTAACAAATAAACACATTAATACAGAAAGTCTTGTAGAGATCCATGTATACTGAATAAAACCATACCTTGAACTGCAGAGATGGCTTGTTGTAACAAACCAGCAAACCAGAAGATAATAATTGTATTTTGTGTAATCTTGGTAAATGTGGCTGTGCAGGATAACTGAAATCAGTGCAAATATGAGCAGTGTTTTCTTTTTAACTGAAGCCATACCAGGAGCCTGATGTAAATAACCTATTTTCTGCAAGTCCCAGATACTTTTATTGCTTCATTTCTGTATTGTGTTGTTATTCTAAGCAATAGCACTGTAAGCTGTGATCCAAATACAGAGCTGCAAGTCTTCAAATTTCTACCAAAATCCAAAATCATGTTTGTGGATTAAGGCCTAACAAGATTTAATGAAGTTAAAAGAAAAGTATTTTTTGGAGAGCTGATTTATGTAAACATTCATGTAATTTGTCCAAGCAATCTTGACTGAGAGATCGCACTATGGATCATGACTTCAGACACTTTCTGGGATCCACAGAAGTTAAAACTGGGAGTTTGTGTGCTTTGCTGGTTCCTCTCCCAGCTTCCCATGGGAGGAATGCTGCCCTGCAGGCTGCATCTCCCTGGCCTTTGAGGAGCTTGCTCCTGCTGTTTGGGGAGCTGCAAGCACAAAGGGAAAATTGTGATTTTTATCACTCAAGGTCAAAGCACTCACACCAAACGACTGGTTCGTGTTTTAGCCTAAAATGCTGCAGACAGCACATTATGGGCAAGGATATGTAAAGCTCACCTTGACTGTGAGATCTACCAAAGGGGAAAATATCTGAGCCTGCCTCGTGATGCATAAAATGCTGTGGCAAGCAACTGTTTTGGGGAGATGGAGACCAAGTTTTGTAAGCGTTTAAAAAAATGAAAAGAAATGCAAAGCTGAATTAACTTTATTCTCTCTCTTGCAGCTGCTGGAGCTCTTGCAGTCCCTCTGGTCAGGCTTCCAGTGGGAGCTCTCGGGTTGAAAGGTTAACGACTCATTTACTAAGCAGTGCCATTTTCTTTCATTTTTCATCTGCAATTATCTCTACTCCTCTGAAAACTGAAAGGCCCTTCCAAAACATATTGTACTGATGCATTATTGCTGTCAATTAGTTATTAAATCATAGATCTTTAAAAGTGAAATCCAAATATGCATGAATTTATTCGGCTGCTGCACAGCCACTCCATTAGAGAAATGATGAGTATCATATCCAGGCGGCTCTGAATATTGGCAGATGTTTCTTAATAAGGATCATAATGTTCATTTGAATTGTCCTTTTTTGAGGGATTCTGGGGGAAGGATGGATGCTGAAGGAAGCACCTTGAGGGTGGTGCAGTAGAGGAGCAAAGCAGATCCTGCTGTGGGATTGTTTGTGGGGTGTGAGTTGCTGGGGTAAGAGCTCGGTGTGAGAGCTGGAGACAATCAGGGTGAGCAGTTGAGATGGCAATGCCTTCTGTGCAGGGATGGCAGGATTAGAAAAGAGCCACATCCTCAGCCCTGGTCACAGCTCCATCCCTGACCCCTCCCTCCAAGCCCTGGTGGCAAGGAAAGAGGAATTGCCAGTAACTTGTAAATCATAGGCTTAAAGACTGAAATAGTGGTGTGGTGGTTTCAGGGAATGGAAGATGATGAGTGCAAAAGCTAGATTTTTTCACAGCTGTTTGATATGGTATTTGTGTTCATTTATGAATTCCTTAAATTAACAGTTTCACTTTTCTGCTGTCTACTATACTTTGACTCTTAACTGAATTAAGTCACATTATAAATGACATCTTTCCACAGTTGGAATACAGGTTAGCACTCCCAAGAGGGGTGCTTTAATGAGGTTGTTGCTATGACAGCTCAGCTTCAGGTAGCACATGTGCCACTTCAGAATACCTTCTCTCTCCTCAAAACATTGCAGCAACTTCTGTGAGGGCATTTTAGAACTTCCCTTTCAGTGTAATTTATGACCAGCACTTTTTATTTCTCTTCTCCTAATAATGCAGCTGAGGTTTTGTGTTTGTTTCTGCTTTTATTCTTGCAATGTTAATAGCAGTGCATGACTTGACAAGTTAAAGAAACAAGGAGGTGTTGGTTCTTTGGCAATTTCAAAGGATGCTCTGAGGACAAGTCAAAACATTTACAGAAAGAACAGGTGCAAACACTACAGTGTTTACACTGGAAATGTACGGGGCCTGCGCTTCTGAAATTCACATCAAAGAACTTCACAATGGATGGAAATTGTTTATTACCTACTTGGACACCCAGTAGGAATACAATTCCTGTGGGGATACAGCCTTGTAGGTGGCGGCAGGGATTTGCCTCTGCAGAGGAGCTGGCTGTGGTCTGTGGCCAGGCTGTGCAATGGCTCTCAGTACCTCAAACATGTTAAATCACACAGCTGTATTTTTCAGAAACACTCTGAGGTTGTATTTGCTTTGCCACCGCTGTCTGCTAGAATCATGAGGCTGCTTGGGAAGGCGAGAAAAGTCTTTCCTCTCAGAAACCAATTCACCCCCTCCCTACCTTTCTACACGGGCTCTGCTCTTGTCCAGTGCCAATTTTTGCACAGTTAAATGTGGATAAGGTAGTTCCAAGCTCAAGGCTTTGAACTTCAGTGTGGTACAGACAAAGACTGATACTAGTGTTTTCGGAAAAAAAAAAAACAAAACCAAAAACCAAAGAAATAGCAGAAGTCCTAACCACAGTTTAACAAAGTTATTCCATGAAGATGTTGGAACAGCCTTTAGGACACATGGTGTCAGAGTAAGCACTCTGTATTGTGAGTATTGCTCTGTTGTTGCTTGCCCATGGAGTGACAAAATGTCATGTTTAAACATAAGTGAGCAGCTCTAAAATGCATTTCTGCTGCCTCAGTGTTTTCTAGTTGCTTTGTAGACACAAGAGACTTTATTGTTGAGTCTTCTCTTCCTTCCAAGCTCTGAATGTGAGTTTTTAGATGTATGACACTGACATACAGAAAGGAGTCATAGTCAATTCTGACATGACCTATATAAATACTGCCTTAAACATTGGCCTGGATGAAAAGGCTTTTTCCCTTTCCAAAGGTATTCAGTTTTTCTTGTTTGCTTAGCTGTGCATTGTTGCAGTTGCTTCTCATTGGATATGTCTCTACCTCCAGTGGGTGCTCTGCCTCCTCAGCACCTGTCGGAAATAAATTTCTTTGTCGCTGCTCATGTCAATGAAGTTAAACCCAGGGAGATGCTCAGTAACTGTATAACCAGAAAGCTTTGCCATTTTGAAGCTATTTGGCTTAAAAGATTTTTTTTTGTTTTGTTTGCTACTGCCTTAGAAACTGTGCACTATAATGATCTGGATTCATTTCTTTTGAGTGTTTTATTGAAAGCTAAAACACCTTGGGACTAAAGAGTAAAAGGCTGGCTTTATAAATCAATGCTTCATTGTATGTATTATGCTATTTACTACTCATCCAAGTATAGTAAAATTTTACAAATGCAAAATCATTCAGCTGTATCCAGATTGGTTTAAAAGGTGCTGATGAGAACAGTTAAGTTTTTTGCAGGTTCTGATAATACTGTTTGCCATAATTGTGCTTGTTCCAGTTCCTTTCTGTGACCATGCTGAAAGTGTAATTTTAATGACTAGTAAATAGGTCCAAATATTCCTCACATTATGCTCTTTTTTCCTATTCTCTATTTGACTTGCTTGGCCATTAGTCCCAGTTATTCTCAGATCATAATGTTACCTTGCCTGCTAAGAAGGTGAGATGGAGATTAGGAGTTTTTACCCTCACAGAAAAACACAGCAGAAAAAGCAAACCCAGCACCCAGGGTGCCTCGACAAAAGGAGACCAGATGCAGAGTGAAAAGCACATGGTGCAGATTCTGGCTTCTCCCTGCAAAGATTGCTGCAAGAACAGAAAGCACGCTGTGATTTATTCTCGTGGCAAAAAATTCGTAAATGGAACAAAGAGTACAGAAATCTCAATATGTTGTTGCTAATACAATTTACATTTAGAACAGTGTGTCCTCCTTCACCACCATGCTCTGTTTGAACATAGCTAAGTTCAACTAGTCTATAGCTTGAACTGCAGTCAGAGCTTCCATTAAATGAACATCTGAAACTTAATGGTAATTATATAGCTTCTCAAAAAATATTCACCATGTATTATATTTGTTCAGTAGTTATCTCCATGTATAATAAAATCAAATTATTATGCTGTCTCTCAAAGACATAAATCGCATCATTTTTACACAGAGCAGAAAATGACTTGCACTTAATGACATGTTTATCTGTGTATATATGGTAGATTTTAAATTGAACAGTTCCAGACATAATTTTCCTAATATTTGTTAATCCATCTTTAATTAAAATGTTAATTGCTAATCCAGATATCACACAGAGAAAAATCAGCCTACAGTAAACTGTGCCGTATTTGCACAAGGACAAAACCCCTGCATTTACATGTCAGTCTACTCTGAGTTTCAGCATCGTCACCTTTCATGTGTGATAACCAACTAAAAACATATTGCTGAGTTATTGTACTCATTGTTTACCCCCAGAAACAGCTGTGGGGGAGTCCAGGGGGGTGTGGAGTTAATTTAGTGCTAGTTAAAAATTCCCAGAGTATGGTCTGAAGCACTCTTTGATGGGTTTTTTTTGTACAGAATGGCTTCTGCCAGTGCTGCTGTGGCTGAAGTTGCCTCTGACAGTTCCTGGGATAGAAAACACTGCTGAAATCGTGTCCTGTGCAGCCCAGAACAAAACTCCCTCTGTGTCTGAGTCCTGTATTCCAGAAGTCAGGCCCAGCCTATCCCGTTTTCCAGCCAAGGGTTAGGGAAGGTAAAATTAGCAAGACAGAAGTTGTACTTGTCATGTAAGAAAAGTGCATTGAGGTTAACTTGCTTTGGAGGGCTGGGGTGAGGAAGACTCACTCATATTTTCCTCACTAAGATGCAGTCTGTGTGCATCTTAGTTTACTGACATTTTTATTTATGATACTCCATACAGAGAGTTCCAGCACTTCACACCTAACAAGAAATAATCCTGTGATTCCCTGTGCAAAGTTGCATGTAGCTGCAACATGTAGCTGCCACCAGGAAGGCTTTGGTTTGTGTATGTGAATTAAAATACCTTGTTGACAGAAGGTAATTACAATCTCCAAGACTGAAAAAATTGTTATTCGTGTAAAAATTAAGAAATATGAGTTGTTCAGATTTTTTCCTTGTATATATAGTTTTCATCTGTCATTAATGACACTGTTAGGGACAATCCAGTTTAAACAGATTTCAGGTGACTTTTTCAGAGTTATTGTGTCCAAATTGCAAACTCTTTAAATCACACAAGAATTTACAGGCAAAGCCATATAATTAATGAGGAAAATAAAGACATGCCTATAGTGTGCCATCTGTTGATTTTTATTTAATTAGAAACTAATTTTCATAAGTCTGTCTCGCTTATATAAAATGTATACTAATAGTTAGGTTTTAAAAAAGAGTATTTTTTAAAGTCTGAGAGGAAAAACATTTTGCCAAATATGTCTAGAATATTAACTATCACTAAATAGTATTTCACAAAAATCACATCTCTTGATTCCAGAAGCCTTAACAATCTGTTCCTATTTGTCTGAATACTACTGAAAGGGCTTGAGCTTTTGGGTTTTGGATGTGCTTTCTTCATATTTTTTAACCTGTTCATTTTTTCATCAAAGGACGTCACCTCTTCACCTTTCTTTTAATCTTTCCTCCCTTTCATTCTCCTTATTCTTTCCAGCTTGTGAAAGCCACTTAATCTCTGTTTGAAACTGTACCTGATTTGCTCCGGCAGCACGGCTTCTCTTAGCAAGTTCATCCACATGGATAAAGAGGAGGCTGCCTTTGACATTTCTGCTGCACCAGGAGGATGCAGCCATGCCTTGTCCAAGAGCTACAAACAAGAGGTTATTTTAGGAATGCTATGGATTGGTGTGCATCACCCTGCCTTGGTTTGCAGTCTGTGTCTTTGAGACGTGTTGGAATACCTGCTATCAGTGCATGAATAATACTGCTATTTATAACTTGTTTGCAGGCAAGAGAGGCCTCTCCCGGCCCTGGCCACCAGGAGAGGCAGTCTGCCTGCATGGAAATTGAGTTTGTTTTGGTTCCTTGCTAAAAACAGTCCAAGCTCCACCACTCCTCAAGGTGAGGTGGTGTTGTGAGCTGTCCCTTGGCCAGGCAGAGCCCTCTCTGGAGCAGCCTGTGCCCAGGTGAGCCCAAAGCCAGGCTCCTGGGGGAGCTCTCATCTTTCCCATGCCAAGTCCTTAAACCATCTTTGCTACAGACCTGCAAACAAACACGGTGAGAGCATGCCATCCCTCCACCTGGCATCTTTATTCCTGCAACCTGCTTGGAAATGGATTTTCTTCCCCCTGGTCTCCTTATGTCTGGTCTGCTGAGCACAGGCAGGGCACTGGGGCTCTAGAGCTCACTCGCTTGTGCTTCACTTGTATTATTTCCTTTTGTTCTTAGCTAGACAGCAGATTAACAATTGCTTCCTCTTCCCTTTGCATGGTAAGCCAGGACTAACCAAAACTAAAGACAAATCTGCTACTACAGCTATTGCCTATTAGGGAATGGGGTGAAGGAAAATGTTCAGGATTGGCAGCTAATAGACACGTAAAACTCATCTTCACAAGATATTCCCCAAGTCATTATTCAGTGAAGAATCTTTTAAATGAGGGGGTTGCTTAACAATTGCATTCTCAAGTATAATACATTTTTCACTTAATTTGCCTTTACAAGCTGATTTTTCTTGAACCTGCAAAATTGAATTCCTTCCTAAGTGGAGGACTAGTTACCAAAAGAGTGTGAGATGTATATTGGGTGTATGTCGATTTATGGGTTATCTGGTAAAGGAAAAATGATGCTTTTGGGAAGAGAACATGCAGATAAATAAAAATTTGTTCTCAGATGAGATCAAGACACCCACTCTGTGAATGTGAGGAACTGCCAGACTTAAAATGTCACCTCTTAACTGGTGATGAAGGGGGGTCTAAAGGTAAACAGACCAGAAAACTGTTGGAGTAGGTGTTTAAACAAATGAAAAAAAGCAGGTTTCTTTTAGCATGATAGCAAAGAAGACTGGGAAGTCTTACTCAATTTGTAGTGGGTAAAGTGGCCAGAGGAGTCCTTAAGTCTTGAATCAAAAAAATATCAGGGTGAGATGGGTATTTTTAGGGAAAAAAGCATGAATGATAGGTGGGAGATGACCTTAATTTCTTAATACTATTTTCTTTTTCTTTCCTTGTTCTACATTAACAGCTTCACTTTGTAAAGTTCCTGCATTTATCCTGGAATAACCATCCCTGGAGCTTCAGCCTTTTTACTGAAATACATTTTGAAAAAAGCTCTAAGTGGAAGTTTAGCAACCCCTCTCCTCCAATAAAGATTGTTCAATAAAATCATAACTGTATTCCTTGGCCCAAATCCATGTGTCTGATTCTGCACAGATGCAGAGCAAAACCTGCTGCAAGACAAGGAGGGCAGCCACCAGATGAACTTTGTCCTTGTTTTCTTGTTTTCTTTTACCTCTGCATACCCTTATTTATGTTTTCGTGCAGCAGAAGTTTCTGAGGTGGTTTTGGTGTAAACCTCCTTCACATCTTCTTGACAGATGTTTTAAAGCAGCTCTGAAAAGGATCCCTTTCTAACACAGCACCCATGATTTTATGGTGGAAAGCTCTGTCTTTGCAAACTCCCATTCCTTCTTTGCTGTTTTCAGTTGCTTCCGGACCAGCCTGCCTTTGGAACTGGTTGATGAACCTCTTCCATCCCACGCTGTTGTCTTTGTGTTTAGCTGTTTATTTCCCACTATACTCTTAAAAATCCTAATAGCTTTGTCTTTAGTGTGCTCTGCTTGGCATCAGCAATTTAGAATTTCCTTGCCAAGTAAGCAAAACCTTTGTTTTGTTCAGGCAACACCTTAAGACGTAAGAACTGTGAGTGTAGTAAATCATATGGGGAGAAAAAAAGTCTTCCTTTAAAAATACATCTAATAACTGTGTTTGTATTTCTTTAGTGGTATAGCAATAACTTCTAAGTGCTTTACCACTGTGGTAATTTCTAGTTCACTTTCAAAAATGCAGCTTATTGAAAGTGTCACTATTAATAGCATCCTGGTGGCACAATAAAGGATAATTCAGTAGGATAGCCCAGTTAAGCAGGGTACCGTGTTTGCGTTGGGTTCCTGCCCAGCAGCTGCTTATGCTGAAATTCTGCACATAATTCAGGAATTAATCAAGGTGTAACCATGGGGACAATGCCAGTGTGGTCATCATAATGTGGCCTACAAAGACAAATTATATAATTAATCTGTTATTTGGTGTGATCATGGGCAATAAGCTACTGATTTCTTGACCATCTTGGCCATGTGGTAATGCTGTTGTTGCTGATGCTATCCAAAAGAGGTAAAGAAAATGCAAAAACCCAATATTTATTGACATAGAGCTCCATTTTTCTTAAATATCTATCCATGAAGTGTGAAATATATATAATCTATGTAATATATATATATATTATACATTATAATATTATAGATTCAATATTACATATACTTTAGATATATATATATATCTAGAGTGACATAAGTGCATATTTCTGGGTGCAAATTACATGATCACTTGTGCATGTTTCCTGAGTCAAAAGTGCTGGGAAAAACAACTGGTCAGTATTAGTGAGAATGAAGTAATTTAATTGGATTTTTCATTTTTATTTTTAGCTTGCAAGATAATTGCCTCATTAGGGGTGGTAGATTCTGATTTTATTTTATCAGTGTTAATCAGAACTACATGCAGTTCCCAGAAAGACGTAACCACTCACAAAAGCCCTTTGGATGCCCAGAAAAGGCTATTAAAAATTGAATAGTTCAAATAGATAAAGATGGGATTTTTAGCAAAACAGCCATTTTGGGGAAGGGGAGTGCAAGAATAATTTTGTTTTGTTAAATTAATGGTACTATTTCAGTTCGGGCCTCCATTTAGAGCTCATCAAGACACCCATGGGAATATATGAATTAGTTTGTTTTAATTGGATTATTTAATTTGATTGTTTAAATTGCCTTTCTGTTTTTATTTGCAGCCCTTTTTTTAGCCGAAAGCATTTTCAGATTTGGATTTGCATGTGTGCTTGTTTTGTATGCTCACTACTTTGATTCTCTTCCAAAGGTCTTTTCTTTTTCCTTAGGAAAAAAAATGGTGAAAATTAATATATTGGCAAAATCCAGCATGAGTTCAGAGAGGGTTGTGAATAACGGATGCAGGATCTTTCTCTTCCAATGCAAAGGCAGTATAACATTATCCAGCTTTTTATTAAAAGTGCTGCATTTTTAATTACCCCCTAGAAATCAACAGATCAAATGCAGGAAACTTTTAGACCCTGACCTGCCAGTATTCCAGGAGTTGACAGATGGGGCCTGATCTGATGGAAACAGAGTTCTGCACTGGTTCAACCAGTGATGTACATGGAGCTGGAGCTGGGTTTCCAGGCCTAGGAAAAACAAGTTAGCTTTGAAGCAGGGCTGGTGGAGAGATAAACATGCAGGGGCTGACACGGGCAAAGATTCTGCTGCACGTTACTCGAGCGTTACAGCACGAGGTGCTGTAATTCTTGACATGGTCTGTGTCAGTCTATAAAACTAATTTATCAGATGGGGCTGATAATTGTCTGAACGTGATTCTGGCAGAGCAGGCAGGAGTTTGGTTTGTGCAGCCTAAGGGAATCCTCCTGAACCATCCACTCCCAGTCAATGGCAGCTTTGTCATCGACTGAAAGATTAAAGGGTTCAATAAGGTGAATTGGCATAAATCAAAGTGATTTAACTCTGATTTAAACCAACAAGCAGAAAACTTTGATTTAAATAATTGATTTTAATCTAATTGTGAATTTATAGTGTTAGTGGTTTTCTCCGAGGCAAATTACTTGATTGGTGTATCAGGGTAAACGCACTGATTTGTGACCAAAGAGAAATTTAGCAGATACTTTTTTTGGCCTAACAGTGAAACACTCCTCCTAGTTTTATATGTCTTTTCCACATGAGATCTGCATTCAGCCTTAACTCTTCATCAATTTTCAGCTCCTGTTTGAAAAGTGAATGGGTGAGATTTAATTCAGTGACTATTAATTCTCAAGATATATTAATTTTCATCTGCATTTATTTTAAAACTGGTTTCATACATTTTAGTCACCATTTGGAGTGGATTTTTGTGAACACTAGAGGGAGTACACATTGTTTCAGGAAGTTTTAGCTCAAACCAGGATGATCTAATCAGGCACTACAGAGCTAGATCTGATGTTATAGCTAATGTTAGTAGTCACGTTTTTATATCTTGGGTCATTTATGGAGGAGAAAACACAAAAAATATAAAGGCCAGGTTTTTCAAAAAAACCCTCTAAAAAGAAAAAAAAAAACTTTCTAATATTTTCTGTGATGCAAAAGTGGCACCGTGTGTTCTCCAGCATAGTTTAAAATACAAATCAGGTGCAAAGTGGCCAGGCAGTGCAGACAGGCTTCAGGCTGGATTTAATCAGCAGTGGTGGATGTGAGAAGGAGGAACCAACATCATCTGCCAGCTCTGCTGGGCGAGGTGTTGATTCCCACTGGGCTCGGTGTTTTCCCTGCCCCATCACAGGAAATGCCACAACATGCCATTCAGGCAACAGAGATAAGAATTGGGGGATTGTTTTTAAATGAAATTTCTAAAATCCACAGGTAAATAAAAAGGGAAATTAGGAAAACAAGAAAAAAAGTAGTAATATGACACCGTCTGCACCATCCTGCTTTCTGTCCCCTGTATTAAGGATGTGTGTTGCCTGATTAAAATGAGATTGCTACAATCTAAAGTATCATTTGGGCAGGGACATGGAGTTGTTGACAGTGCATTAAATGGCTCAAGATGAATGAGGTTAGAGTCATGATAAAGAAAATAGAAATATTCCAAGTTTTCTGGAGCATAGTGAGATTTGGGGCACTAGTAAATTTTTTTTGTGTATGTGTTTTCCTACTCACTAGCCTTTTAACCAGTTTTAAATCAGTTGCAATGATTCCAGGTTGGTTTCAGCAGTGTTACATACATTCCAGGGGAAATGTATTGGTTATAATAAGAATAGTTTGTCTCAGATGTAATTTTATTGGCTTGTGTTAAAATGCATTGATTTTTTTGGCTGAAATATTTGGGCTTCGGGGTAGATACATTTGTTCTGGTTAGGAGTGCACTGGAGTCAGTAGAGCTCTTGTGTTTCAGCAAATACATTTTTATTTAAAAGTAAATGTGACATTTGAAAAGATTAAATGGGCATTAATTGGTCAGGTGCTGTATTTTCAAACCTGCCATTACTTCTAACATGAAATGTTCTGACAATTGAAAGAGCGTTCTCTGGTCATCATATCTTTAATGTATGCAATTATAATCTTCTTTGTAATTTTGTATTCTGTATAAAATCGTAATATTCTTACTAAAGTATATATAAACCATATATACAAATAATATTTTCTCTTACCATGTTGAAATTCATGCATCAGGCTGTCAAAGAGAAAATGTTTACTTGTTTTTCGGAGAGTGCCTCTTCCACATTTCCCCCCACTCCGTTTAGTTCTGCTCTGGTCATCTCCCATTGAAAAAACCTTGGTCTTACTCCCTTCTCTGTGATTTGTCACTAGCTCAGAGTTTTTGACAGAATTAAAAGATCTGTGCAAATTATGGATATGATAATTCTGGATGAGCTTTGGCTGAGCTTGCTGTTCATGTCAGCAGATGGAGCTCTGATGGACCTCCGCTCCATTGCCAGCACTGAAATTGCCTCACTGCCTGGGCAGAGCCCCATGCCTGCCACTCTGGTCTTGGGTTCATAAATTAAATACATTATTTGTGTTCTTTGGGTTGTTCTTTTCCACACTGGATGTAAGCAGCTCTGCCACAGATGGAGCAAGCAGGCTGTGGTGCAATATGCAATAAAGCGAATATTTCTGTAATCAGCTGTATCTGTGAGGTGGCTGCAAACTGCTGTGCTCTCTGCTGTTTGACCACGTGTGGGAGGGAGGAGAAACCTTCCTCTTGTTCTCTTTCTCTTGCCAAATACCCATCCCCCTGATCAGTCTGTGACCTGAGCTTGAAGAGAATGACATGAGATTCAAAGTCTGCTTAAAATGTGCATAATTAGGCCAACCACAACATTTGTGCCTAATACTAAGATGGAATACCTGGATAAGATGTACAACACTTGCCTGTTCTGGAAATGTTATCTAACCTGTGACCTAACATCTGTCTTATGAACTTGAATATTTTTCCGCATTTGGCTGTCAAACTACCCCAAAATCTCATGTAAGATTCCAATTCTGTTTATTCTCCCTTTAATTCATATAAGTCTAAGAATATTTTTTCAGACTCCAGCTACATACAGAAGTCCTATCAACTCTAATGGTTGTTACTTGCAGTTAAAGAAAGGCAAATAGACTTTTATGTGTTTTAAATCCTACTAGTATGGCTATCAAAAAATTAATGACTTACAAAACCAAAAGCAATCCTGCCACATTTAATATTCTGCAACTAGAAGTCAACTTATTATATGCATTAATCAATTTGTCATAAATGAACGTCTGTTTTATATACAAGCAAATAAAACAGCCATGCAACAACATATTTTATTCATAAACCAATATGCAGCAAAGCAAATGGACATAGATTTAATGTCTCACTTTTTAAATAAAATATGGTTACATCAATCTGCTTGTTATACAAATTTATGTAGCCTATATGAATCAATATGCGATATGTATAAACTACTTTTCAATCTGGCATGTTTGGTACTTCATAATTACCTCAATTAAATGAAAAATTCCTAGTTTTAAAAAGTCCTAGGAGCAACTCAGATTTTAATTAAAAGTTTTACCTTGGTTTTAAAAAGGTCATATTAGCCAAGGGGAGATAATGTCCTTTTATAGAAGCACATCTTACTTCTGTTGCTAATTGATGTTATTTGCTGAAGAATAATTTATGCTGCTCTTAAGGCAAGAAAGAGGAAAAAAATCAGTAGTGTTGTTACAATTTTTTGAGAATTATATTTTCTCAGTGCCAGAATGTTCATGCTTCATCCAGTCGATAAATAGGGTTAAAAAAAAGTGCATAGCAATATTCTTAATTGGTGGGAAAATGTGATATTTTACTAATGAAGGAAAAATATCTGCCAGGATGTGTTTACTGGTGAGACAGCAGTGTGTGCTGTGGTCCACTGGGAAATTATATGTTAAAGCATGTACCTGTCCTTTGGCTTTGAACCCAGTCCTGACATTTCTTTGAATTTTGGTTGGGAAAATGGACTGTGATGTTCACCATGGAGTGTTTGCTCAGCACTATGAATGCATGATTACAGAAAAAGACTTCTAGGTACTTTTAGATACCTGGAGATTAAAATGAAAATAAGAAATAAAATGAACAAAACAATGTAACTGTTCAAAGAGAATGTGTAAAGCAAGATCTGAGTGTTATTCAAAAATCAAAATATGCAGGCTTTAAATCCAACAAAATTTTTTTCTGAAGAGATGTTCCCTCTGGTGCAAAATACTCTCTTTAAAAGACTGAAATACAAGGGGATTCATGATGGGAGGTGAATCAAACCAAGGGGAAGACAAACAATAGATTGACAAAAGCAATCAAAGGAACGGTATAAGCAAAATAAGAAAAGCAAGGGGAGTATTTTGACATCTTGATCTTTTAGAAACCTCTTCCCAGTCATCGTAAACCCTTGAACTTGAAGGCAAGAGCTGATTCTGCTGATATGCATCCCCTGTAGCCCCATCATTTCTGTCAAGGACAAAAAGGAGAACTTTTTGAGATGTCATTTTTCCTTTGCCATGCGCACTGCAATGGGATGCCCAGCCTGAGAAACGAAGAGTATTTCAGTAGAATTCAAGAAACCATGCATGGGGCTGATTTTATTTAATTTATTGACTCCATCTCTGCTTCATTATGAACAACCTGTGTGTTTAAGCCACTTCTTGATCCTAAAGTTATATAAGGAAAATAATTTAGAATCGTAGAATAAAATTATAGAATATTCTTTGTTGGAAGGGACCCTAAGGAACGTCAAAGTCCAGCTCTTCTTGGTCTATCATGGGACAGCTCCAAGAATGACAGCACGTGCCTGAGAACATTGTCCAAACACTCTTTGAGCTCTGGCAGCCTTGGAGCCTCTTTGTAACCTTCCTTTATACAATCTCTAATGGCTTAATTTCTTTATTATGTTTGTGATGCCCAAAGCTGCCCCCAGGACTCGAGGTGTCTTTGTTATCTTTGTTGTAGAGCTGCTGTTTGCCAGCCCTCTGATTTGTCCAGGCCTCTCTGCAGGCCCTCTTTAATAGGCACTGAAGTGAGACTGAAGGACCTGTAATTTCCAGGGTCATCCTTCTTGAAAACTGGGACAACATTTGCCAGCTCAACAGGGACCTGTCCACATTCTCAAGACTGATCAAAAATCATTGAGAGAGGCCTTATGGTGATCAGCTCTTTATGTGTTCTCAGCTGCATCCCATCAGGCCCCATGGACTTACAGGGATCCAGCTGGAGCAGCAGATCCCACACAAGTTCAGGGTTGACTGGGAGTTTACCATTCCCACAGTCAATGTTATTTTGACACTGCCTTTTGCTAGCAATGCATTTAAATAATCTCATTGTTCCTCACAGTTCTGGCCAACTTCAGCTATAATTGAACCCTGGCCATACAAACTTTCTCCCTACAGTGGTGAGCAGCATCTCATTCCTCTCATGTCACCTGACCTTGCTTCCACTGGTTCTACCCTTCTTTTTCTTTTTGCCTTAGTTCCAGAAAGTCATCCTTGGTCAGCCAAACCAGCTGTAGGCTTTAAATCCTGCATTGTCTGCTTGTCTTTTGACATTTTGGAATAGCCTCTGCTCTTGGGAAGTGTTCTTAGAAAGGCAACCAATGATGATGGACCTCAGCAGAAGTGTTTTTCTAGGGGTCTTTACTCACTCCCTGAGCAGCCTGAAATCTGCTCTCCTTGTGCCCAAGTTTCGTTTGTGCTTTCCTTCCTGTCACCATGTTTTAAACTCGATTCTTTCATGACTGCTGTGGCCATGATGGCCACCAACCACACTTCACTCATGAGGCACTCACTGCTAACAGGCAGCAAATCAAGGAGGGCACCATTCCTGGCTGGTTCCCTCCGTTCCTGTGCCTGAGTTAGTCCTTACCCAGAGACACCCTCAGCCATGCCACTGCCAGCTCCACACATTCCAGCCCCTCTGTTGCATACAGCTCCAGCCTCTGCCTCCATTCTTAGGGAAGAAATTGGGTGGCTGCCTGGCTGCAATTTTCATAAAACTGTAACCACAAGGATGGAGCACAACATTGACAGATGCACACGTAACTTTGCTAAATTTTCAAAAGTTAAATTTGCTAAGAAAGAGCTGAGACATCTTTTGTTAAGGCAGTTATAATTTAAGAGACATATTTACAAACACTTGCTGTTGGCTTGCTCTGAGAATCAAGGATCCTGCTGAGCATTAAGAATTATTGAAAATCAATAAATTCTTAGTGTGCAGAAGGTCAGATGTGTTTCTAAAATACAGAGATGTACAATTAAATTATTACAGTGCATATGTGCCTTGTTTAAAAGATCTCTTTATGACAGATTGTTATTCCCCTCAATCTATCAAGTAGTTAATTTTAAATCCTAAGGAAACACATATCCATATGTATGTTACTCTGGAAACTTGTTATGTTGCTTTGAGCATATCAACACATATTTTTAATGTTCTTTGTGCCTCTGTTTTCCTGTCAAATGGATTTCAGAGCCAATGTTATCTTCTATGCTATTTACAAAGTTAGCCCTCTGCTGTTCTACAGTACAGCTCATTAAGTTTTACATTTAAACCTTTTTCTTCTCTTTTCTCCCCCTAGACATCACAGTTCTCTGTCTTTACACCCCAAGCCAGCTGTCTTCGTACAAGTAACCTGGATCACTTGATCTGGAACATGAATTTTTGGAAATTTATTCTAAGACTTAGCATATGAGTTCACAGAATAAGTGATTAGATTAATCATCAATGTTGCAAAGTTGTCTGCACTTCCTGCAAAGTCAGAGAAGAGTTGTGCATTATTTGGGTTTGTGGGGTGGGGTAGGTGGGTTCTGGTTTTAAAAATCTTGGTCCAGGTTCTTACTATTGCCAGGTCAGTAGACTTAGGCTGTCTGTCTGTTGTCCTGTCTCAAAGGGTACCTGCAGTGTCTGATGATGTTTTGGTGTTTGGTGACACAATTCTGCTGTCCTGTGGAACCAACGGCTGGCACTGTGGCCTAGAAGTCTTGCAGAGTCTATTCTTACTTTATGTTGGCAGTAATAACAGTCACTCTACCACTGCTTGTCAACACTCCTCAAATTATCTTGAAAGTTCTGAATCATCAGTGTAATAATTAGTAAAAAGCTCATTAAAAAGATAAAGGAAAATTTAACTAAGGGCTTTCCCCATCTGCCTCAAAGATAGCAGAAGAGTGGAGATGGTTTGTCTCAAAGCATTATCAGTATGGTTGTTGGTAACCTGTGCCTGGTCTCATAAAAAACAAACAGAACCCCAAAAACACTAACAAAAGGCAATAAAACTGTTAACCAGTCTCCCAATATGTAATGTGTATGTTTAATGAAAAATGAAGTTCAGTGGTTTGAATGCTGCCCTTGGGCAGTGAGGAACTGGATAGAGAGGAATAGTGTTTCTGCCTGTGTTTGGGAGGAGACTTTCTCTGGTTTTGGTGACCTTAGGAAGTGGTCATGACTTGCAGCAAGGGAAATTCCAGCTATAAAAAAAAAGCTTTCATCATGAGAGAATCTTCAGTGTTAGTACTGGTGCCCAGAGGAGCTGTGATATTTCCATCCTTGTCCAGCAACGTCCAGCAGTAAACCTGTCCTGCTCCAGGGCAAACAGATTTAACTCTGAATTTAATTCTGCTTTGAGCAAGAGGTTTGGACCAGGACCTTTGAAGGTCTGTCCCAACTTACAGGGGGAAAACAGGAGGGTCCAAGTAGTATTATAGTCTTGGAAGGTTTTGAATCACCTCCCCTATTATACATTTAAAAGATAAAGGTACATCAGTCAGCTACTGCAAAATGCAAGAGCTATGAAAGAAGCCTTTAAAACTTGCCTAAAATTGCACCAAAATAATGAGCTCCTTGAAGAGACAGTCCCATAGTTGAGGCCAGATATACACATATATACAGTTAGCCTAAATCACGGTCTGTTTGAAAAAAGATTTGTGAAAGCTATGGTGTCTGAGCAAGCCATTATTGTTGCATAGCACAAAATATCAAAAGTTCAAGAAAGAGCCACAATGTAAATTTGCAAAGGGAGTTTTCAGAATACAAAAGGCTTTTCTTTAGAAAAGCTGTTTTGCCTGTGAAAGTGTTTCTAACCAGTGCAGTTATTGCTACAACACACACAGGGTAGCTGCTAATACCGTGATGGCATCATAATGTCAGCCTCAGAGGTGGGTTTTCGCAGCAACCCAGCTTTGGGTTGCTAAGCTGGTTAAGGTGGATATGATAAGTGGCTTGATAAGGTGGAGAAAGGCAGGTTTTTCTTTACACAGTGACATTGATCCTTGCAGGAATTGTTACAAAAGCCACTGAGCCTTGCAAACACAAAAACAGCTGGAAAAGAATAAAAAGAGTGGCAGGAAAAGTTCAGCTTCAGCAATGTAACTTCAGCCTGGGCTTGTCAGAAGTGGGATTGACCCTCCAGGCACAGGGGGCCTTGAATTTCACTTGCCAATGCTCCGAATGTGACACAGAATAGTGGTGAACTTGGGTCTGTATTAAAGTCTGTGTAGCAATGTTTATCCTGATGCACTTGCACAACAAAAATTAAAGGGTGTCTCCAACTTTCTTGTTGGACCAGAGGTAGCAATTAACTTGAGGGTTGATGTGGGGAGAAATAAAAAGAGAAATTGGAGAATAAAAGCAAACAGTTCCTAAACAGTGCTTGGCAGGGTCAACCAATAAGATACCCATAAGCTTATGGACAATTCTGCTTAGTTGCAGGGGCTGCTTAAGGACCACAATGTTTTGGAGAAGGAAAAACTTCTTTGGGATGGGTCAGAAATGTAGGAAAATGTCTGTAAATTATATCATTCTTTCCAGTGCAAGAATGCTAATGAGATGGGCAAATTTTAATAAATTTCTCTGAAATCCTGTAGAGGTTAAGAAATACCAGCTTTATGTTCTTCTGGAATAGTCTGCATGTAGTATATAGTATTTATAGTCTGGAATAACAGCAGCCTTGTTTTGACTTCTTGCTTCTTATTTTAAGTTAAAAAGTTGGAAAGTCATTTATCTCATAACTAACATCTAATTACAGAATTTATCTGTTTCAATGTGTTTGTTTCCTTGTTTAGAAATGCCTATCTAATATATTACTGTAGTAGTCATTGGAAAATATTAAATTATTTAATGAATACTTCTTGGTAATCTGAATATCAGAAGTACTTCTCCAATAATCAAAAATGATGGTGTAAAATTGAGCTGTTTAATGAGTGATGGTTTTGTTGCACCCATTGAAATGATTGTTTCCTCATTTGGACCTGTAATCTCCTACAGTTTTCATTTTCTTTTGGGCAGTATGGAAGTTCAGAAGAATGCAGCTCATCATTAAATTAGTATGTTCATCTAGAAGAATAAAGAATTTCAGTTTTTGAGTTTTGACAGCACTTTTAGGTCAGTTTCTGGATTTAGCTATTTGTTCAGTCTTCTCAAGCTACACTAATATGAATTCCTGCACGTATGAAAAAGCTTTGTGAAGCATAACATGTCTACAGACTTTTCTGTAAATGTGGCAAGGAAAATCAGACAAGATGGGTACATCAAGGGGAAAAATCCTGGCTGAGCAGTCAGCTTGCAATAAAAATAAGAGAAATAAAGGCTGTGTAAATTAATGGCTGAAGTAGCACAACATCCTTTTTGAAAATGCAGATGAGAAGTGTGAGGACAAGACTGACTCAGGCAAGATGTTGTAAATCGCCAACTTTAGGCATTCTGTTTCTTCACAAATTTTGACAAACACAAATCCCAACCAAACCACTGTGCATTCCATATTCATGAATGAAAAGCCTTTTTTTAAATTGTCTTCAAGGAAATTGTTTCCAGAACTGAGATTAGCCTCTGAAATTCAAAATTTTGGATGAACAGGTGAGTTTTGAGAACTGGTAAAACAATAGAAAAATGAATAAATGTCAACGCCAAGCATTACCAAAGCAGTTTCCATAGGAACACAGATGTGTAGCTCCTGTGCATGACAGTTTTAGCAATTTGATTGCATGTTTGTTCTGACCTTACAATTGAAAAAGGCCATTTCTGGACTCTAGTATTTGAGGATCCTAACCAGGGTGTTGTGCTAATGGCTCCTGAAATATCCCTAAACTCCTGTGTTAATGTTTGTTGCTGTAAATGGCTCACAAAGAATCAGAAGAAGAAATTGTTAGGTGATGAGTTCCAGGTTAGTCTTGGCAAAGTGCTTTGTCGATGGTTAGGATAAAGAATATGTGCATGGACACATCTTTAATGGGCTCCGCAGAGATTTGGGAAGCCAAAGTGGAGGTGACATTGAGCAGTGACCTTTATCCAGGAAATGCTGTGTTTCCATGGGTTGCCATGAGGGTCCATGTTCTCTAATGCTCCTTGTGTGGTACCCTTAAGGGTTCTGCAGCCTCTCCTCTCATTGCCAAGCTAAATATTAAAACCAACCAAAGTCTCTCAGGACAAAAGCCACATTTCATAGAACCATAGAATGGTTTGGATTGGAAGGAACCTTAAAGATTCTTCGGTTCCAATCCCCTTCTCTGGTTGAGGACACCCTCCACTATGGCAGGTTGCTCCAAACCCCTTCCAACATGGCTTTGAACACTTCCAGTGATGGGGCAGCCACAGCTCTGCAGAGGTGTGTGACTCCCTGAAGACTTTTAGAAATATAATTGATTACAGTTAACTTTTTGATTAATGTGAAACATTCCAGTGTCCAATAACTTGTACAGGCTGAGCTTTGTAGCCTAATGAGTTGAGTCTGCATGAAACTTTCTAATCTGCATAAAGGTCAACCAGTCAATAATTTTAGCCTCTGCTGTTTTAACACATTCAAGTGTTCACAAAGATGAAAAAGCTTCTGTGCTAACTCAAGTGGCTTTGCTGCTTTTTTTTTTCATTTTCTCTTCTCAGATTCAAAGTCACAACCTGAGTGATGCCTTAAATTTTAGCTTTCATATTTTTCAGATTCTGTACTGCCTTAGTCTGAACTTCATATAAAGTGTTAGTAAGTTCTCTTCACAGCTTAGTCAGACAAAACAATCTTTTTCCAGCCTGAGAACCAAGGACACCATTGCAGCTTCTGGTACAAAAAATGTAAGCACCAGCGAATTGAGGAGAGCAATCTAGGTGGATGGGACTTCATAACCTGGAGGTATAATTGGACATTTGACCCCAATTTGTCAAAACTTATAAAAGTGTGAAAATTTGTGACTGGTCGTCCATTTTGTGTCCATCTTGGGTCTGTCTGGGGTAGAGCCACAGCCAGTCTCTTGCACTGCCCAAGGTGTATCCTTTGAAGGCCTTTTAATAAATACCTACTTTATTCCTTTAACTCTGTCTAGCCTCTGTTCCAGGTCAGCCTCTTTAGGCATCATGAACCCCTCTGTTGTGGCACTGTGCCTCAGCAGATGCCAGTGGCACTTAATGGCCTTGGAGATACCTTGCTATGACTTATGTCTCTTATTTCTGCTGCAGTTTTAAGGAGTATCTAAACTGGAACATAAATTGTCTCTGGTTAATTATTTCATTAAATGAGCAACGTGGACTGCTAAGCATTATTATTCCCATTTTACAATTGAAGAAATGCAGTTAGCAATGTCTCAGTGATGCAGATGTGAATATTTAGTTGCATATCTGCACTCTCATGAGTATCATAAATAAGCCCAAAATCTGGCATGTTTCAACTGTTGGAGTCATTGAAAAGAGACTGATAATGAAGATAAATTTGTGCATATGCTGTACTTGTTCTGAATGTACAATCGCTGCTTATTTCCGCAAGAATCAAAGGCGAGCTCTGAACTCTGGCTACTGAATGCTCCAGGATAATTTGAAAGCCCAAAAAATGAGTCCCAGAATGGGATTTAGTGATACCATTGATCTCTTTGTTGTAGTAAGCTCAGGCACTCTAACAGAGATGTCCACATTTAGACACCCTTTTTCATCTGGTATATGATTTTTCTGAAGATAAGGATACACATTACAATCTGGTAGTATTTTTCAAAGATTTGTCTTATTTGAAAAAAAAAAAAAGGTTTCTTTTGTTGCAGATCACTTATTTTTGCAAGATGTATGTTGCCTTTCAGAACAGTGGGAGTACGAGACTGGGTGTTTGTAAACATTTTCTTACATTCCCAGACATTTTTGTATTGATATATGGGTTTCAGCAGTTACTTCAGTTAATCAGAGATGTCTGAATGGAGCATTAAGAACACTGAGCTCTGAGGTGTGTCTCTGGCTGCTCTTGGAGTAATTGAATTGTGAAACAGAAATGGATTTCACCTATTTAACTTTCACAGTATGACTTCTTAAAATACTTAATTTTGGCTCCTCAAATCACCTTGCAAAACCAGAATGTAAATTAGTGGTGCAAATTGAGGCTGGTATCAGCATTTTTTCCCCTCTGATATGCAGTGTATTTCCAGATCCACATTTGCTTTTAGGCCTGGTGTGGCACAGCTGAAACACCTGTGTAGGGTGTGCTTTCCTTGTCTGGTGTGAACACACGGGGTCATGCAGATTGAAATGACTATTTAAGTATAACATGATGTTACTATTCATTGCACCGGATGATGATGTTATTAAAATATTCCAGGAATACAGAGCCCTGAGGCACACAAATGCTCCAGGGTTGTAATTAGGTGGTTGAGGGTTTCTTCCTTTTGTGACCAGCCACCAGAGCTGAGGCACCTGGGGGACCTCACAGGCACACCTAAACCTTGTCAGTTGGTGGAGAGCTGAGCTCCTTGGTCAGATGTGTTTGTGACATCCTACAGGGAGCCAAGGAAATCTATGTTTCAAATACCCTGTGCCCTGCAGAGAGAGCTTTCATGTAGGCACTTGCTGCAGATCTTGGAGAAAACGCTGAACTTTTAAGTGCTCACTGGTGTGTGTCTCATCCAGCCCAAGGGAAATAATTGGGAAGTGTTTATAAAATACAGACTTGCCATCAGCATTCGGAGGGGAATGGGAGAAAATGGGATCCTGTGGTGTGGCAACTGTACTCAGAATTGTAATAAAACAGCTAAGGAAAGAAGATTTGTGTGATGTGTTGTAACTAGAAAGAAGATCAGAAGCTGCCACATCTGCAGGCTTGTTGTGGAGTGAATGAGAAGTATTTTTATTTCTAATTTCATTATCATTATTCCTGAAGAAGAGTGAGTGGCTCAGTGCTAGGAAGAATTACATCTTTTCTGCAGGCCCCTTTGTATGAATATGGGATTTTTTTTTCCCTATTATGGGAATGTTTGTTGTTTTACCATCAAAACAGACACACCATGTGTACATCTGCCTATTAGCATATGAATGACAAAACTGCATATAGAAATGTGATGATCATGTTTAACAGTGGGGGTCACATTTGGGTACAACATCTGTCAGTTCTTTGTGACCAGCATAAGAGATTGCTTTAGGGCTGTTGTGTTGTGTGGGATTAATCTAAATTAAAGTTCTGATTTAATTGTTATTCCCAGGCCTCGAATAAACATGCAAACTCTGACTTAATCTAGAAGGCAGGAGCAGAGGGTGAAGAGTTTGCCCTGTGCTGTTTTGTGGGGTGGAGTATTAGTGCTGGGGTAGAATAAATCTCATATCCTCTTAACTTCCACAGAGTGAATTCTGCTTTCTCCAATTCCCTGTGTGTAAATTAGGGGTAGCTCAAGGAAGCTGCAGGGTTGCACTGATGCAAACTGAGTGCTTCTTTCCCTGATAGCTTCAGAGTTTGCAGCTTCAGTGAAGTTTTTCATGTTTGCACTCCTCTTCAGATTCCTGAAATATGAATGATCACAGGCTGGTGCCCTCAGACCAGCTCTGCTCCCCATGAGCAGAGGACTCATTATGTTAATAACCATGGAAAGGATGCATTTCATGGGAGAACAGAAAAACATTTTTTCTCACAATTTTTAGACAGCCTTTCAAGAAAGCTGCCTTTTTAAAAGTGCCTACACTGTGAAATCTCAGATGTTGTTCACTATGGGATGGATCCGAGAAGGGTTGCTGGGTGATGCCAAGAGTGGCTGCACCCTCTGAACATCTGGGAGGCTTCTGTATCTGCAGTATGCAGATCTCCACCCTGCCAGTCTGTGCTGGAGGGGCACAATTTCTAATGCAAAGTAAAGCAGAAAAAACAGTTGCACAGATTTCTCCTTTCACCCCTGCATTTTGCTTTTAGTCTAAATAAGACAGCTCTGATTTATCCTCTGTGGGGGAATGATAGGGTTTTATTCTTTAAGGCATTTGCTTCATCTACAGCATGCTTGACAATAAAACCATCTCAACATCCCAGTGTTGTTCTCCCATCTATGGATTTTAGAGGCCAGTGTCGTTAAACCCCGTTACCAAACCAAGAGTGGCTTAAGGCAAAACACATTAGATGGGAAGAAGATTTCTAAACAGTAATTTTTTAAACCCTCATGTATTTGGAGGAGTTTGGCAAGCTGATCAAAATGATCTTTCCAAAGAAGCGGATTGTCCTCTCACCCATGGGACAGTGGGCAGGGAAAGGGGTCATGGCTAGTTCAGATGACATGGAACATCTTTGAATTTGCCAGGGCCACAGATGCCCTTTTGCTTCTCCTCTGACCTGTGTTTGCTTCATTGTCAAGCTTTGTGTGAATAATGTTTGAAAGTATTGACATCTAAAGAGTAAGAGCAGTGATGTATGAAAGGCAGCATTTTACAAACTCCAGATGATACATCTTAGTGTTTAATGACAGACTCAAAATCACGCATCCAATTGTGTTTATGGGGTTTTTTCCCCTCTTTGCATACAATTATGATAAACCAGAATTTATTTAAGGTGTTGTATGAAATTCTCTCAAAGGAGTCAAAGGGGATTGTTTTGTGGCTCCCTCAAAGCATTTAAAGAAAATAAACTTGGCTTTCATGATATTATCAATCAAATGCTTATTTTGGAGTTGTTGCCCATCATCCAAGTCTTTCTTTGAAGGGGAAATCAGAAGGTCAGGATTTCACAGACTGTTCTCTCCATGGACCTCTTCTGTGTATATGGCTTTTTGATTCAGAGAATGATGGCTGGAGTTTGAAAACAGTTCAGAACATAGCGGCAGTGAGTGATCTCAGGGGGAAGGTTTTTAAAGACCCAGAGGGGCACAGAGCAGGAAGGTCCATGAACTGAGTGAGAGGACTCTGCTGCTGCCCTGGAGGGGTGCCTGGGTAGGTACCTAATGTGTTTTTTTAATGTCATGTCCAGAATGACGCTTTTGAAGTTAGTGACACTCTGCTTTGAGCATATTAGAAATTGCAAACAATAGGATCACTGTAAACCTTTGCCTGTGTGATATAAAAATTCATGTTTTTCAGAGAGAGAGCTAAAAATCCCCAACAACCCTTCTTTCTTCTGACACCCCTTACAGGTGCAATGTCATGGTGCTGTTCTTCATCCAGCTCCACATCGAGTTAAAAGGAATCTATTTGGAGTGTTTCCTTATCTTTTATTCTTAATTTTATAAATTAATTCTTCTTTTTAGAATGGCTTTTAAACCATTTATACTTATGTTACTCCATCAATCTTGGTGAATGCAGTGGCATTATTTTTTCTATTTATAGTATTGCATTAAGATAGAGTAAATCAGTGCAAAATTATTTACTGCCCTCTTATGCAAAGTATTGCATGCTCCCAGGGGCTTGGTTTGTCGATGTCTAAAAAAAAAATTGGATCTTCTGCTACACTATCAACTGATACTTGTCTTTAAAGTGTGCTCTTTTTGTCTCAGTTGCAATGCTGTTCCCTTTGCAGTACAAAAGGACGATGAGCTTTTTCCTACAGTCCATTCCCATAACCCTGGAATGTAAAACTCACTGCCAGCTGAGGTACAAAGCAGCTGGCACCGAACAGAAAGGACACAAAAGATTGACCAGAATTCAAACTACCACAAAATGAAATTAAAATAATCTCCTATCAGCAGCATCTCAGAAGTACAGTTTTGTTTGAACAATGAAAACTAGCATTTCAATTACATAATGGACCTGAACAGAACCACAGAGCATAAGTGGAAAATTCAGAACACTTAGGTCAGCTGAGCTCCTCTGAGCTTTTCTTGGCTAAAGGGAAAGGCAGTGGCAGATGAATGCACTCAAATACTGTAAAAATAATACTGTTCTCTGGTATTTACTGCCTGTCACTGGAAGATCTCCAAGAGTTTTTCTTTAAATAATAATTAAACATTGCAACTAATTTTAATATCTTTTCAAGGGTGATTGGATTTTGTCTTTTTGTAAGTGCTAGAAACATGTGGTATTTTTGTTTTGTTTCTTTTTCCTTATTTATCCCTGGTTAGAAATAAGGTGAATGGTAAATCTAGGAATAAAGTCAAGGTGTCGTCAGTCACTCTAGCGTGTGGAAACTGGAGAAATTAATTTTCTTTTCGTTCAAATTCAAACACTACAAATGCCACAGGCTGCCTGATCTAATATTTATCTTGTCATTTCCCAAAAGGGCTTTTTCCTTTCCTGGTAGGTGAGTGCTTTCAGCGGGCTGTTCTTCTGCCCTTTCCATTTTGGGAGTCGTCCTGCATTTCACAGAAGCCCAAATCTCCCTAAGAGAAGTTGGATGTAAATTTTCACCTGAGTGTAAATCAATAAGTTTGAAAAATGGCCATAATCTGGGTACCTGGTACCTTTTAAAATCATTAAACTATATATTAGGCAAAAGGAAATAAGAGCAAAATGAATTAGAAGTGAGGAAACTAGGTGGTTTTTTCACCTCTGATTTTTAAGGGGTGAATTTAATGGAGGATCAATAGAGCTGGCAAGGGTCAGCTTTACTTTAGCAAGGTAATATATGCAGTTCTCAACATCGTCTTCTACAGCATCTCAGCCATGACCATCAATACTCTGTGACTCCTGTAGTGCATCAGTTTGAAGCAAAGAATGCCAATCTGCTGTCTTGTGCACTGATCTATGAGCAAATCTATAATAATGGAATTTAGTCGTCGAAGGATGTTGTATGAACATTAATTAACCTTTAAAAATAAGTATGAGGAAAGTAATACTGTTCCCGTTTCAGAGCTTCTGGTAACTAAAATATGGGAAGATGAGCTTGGCTGGGTTTTTTCAAAAATTGCAAGGGTTCATTTGGAGTACAAGGAAGGGCAAGTGCTCAAATCTTGGGGCGCAGCTTTGTGTGCAAGACATCCTAGAAAATCAAGGAATCCCTGGAGACATCCATCTTCCCAAGCTGTGGAGGGGCACAGAGCCAGCAGGTGGCTGTCCCAGGTCTGGTGCAAAATGGGGCCTCAGCACGTGTCTGTTCATGAGGTGGGGGATTTTCTGGGAGGTTTTGCTATCAATGAGAGAGATTTTAGACCGTTCTGTACATATCTTAACCATCCATGTAGGGATCTGTGCTGATGCCTAGTGCCAAAACGTGGTGGTACAAATCCCATAAGAGCAGCTTTGTGTGCCCCATGACAATGTGATTTTTGAAGTTGAGTGTGTGGGTGTGACTCCGTGTGCCTGTACCAGCATCTCCTCTGGAAACATGTGAACTCTTCCTTTTTTCCCTAGCATATAACATAACATGCCCTTGTGACATGTTATTGGCTCGTTCATTAGAGTTAATTTCTTTTCTTGTTTATTTTATTGCACTGACTTAAAAAATATACAATACCACGCTTGTCATTGCCTTAGGATTTTTTTCTCTATAAATATTATCTTTTTGATGATTCTGAGAATTCTGAAGAAAAAAAAAATATTGATTTCTCTGTGTCAAAAGGCTCTTCTGTATCTCATAAATATTCTTTTTGTCAGGATTTAATAATTCGTTGTCCAAGCCAGTGCTTAAGTAAAATAGATTTACGTTAATACAAACTTTATTTGGTATTTAGATGATCAATTTTTCAAATGAGGACAAAATGGAAGGTGTCAGGAGCAACAAATTATCACATGTACTATGGTTTACTTGTGACCTCGGGTTCAAAGCAGATGATTTTGAGGAAGAGTTCATTGGAAAGATGTTAAAATGCATTTATGGAAGGAGGCACTTTTGCATAGCAACCTTAGGGGTGATACTGAGACTCTGCTCATTAGAGTTAGTAGATGTTGAAGCAGAATGCTTGCAGGATGGTTTTCTACACTTGCCTTGGACAACATCTGGAAATATGAATATTAGAATTGACTTTCAGATTTCAGTTAAACCTGAAATCTCCAGTCCAGCGTGCTCAAAAAGCAATTTTCCAAGTTTGCTGGACTCAGCCAGGTGCCAACTGAATGGGGCAGGGAGAGGCAGGGAGAGGCTTTCCACAGGATTGAGCAGGAGTCTCCACAGGCCAGGACATCCCTTCTTCTTACTAAAGGTAAGAGGGATTGGGTGGTAAAGTAGTTCATGTATCAGTGAAAGCACAGTGATTGCTGTTAGAGTTGATGAAAATGAGACAAGGCACTCACTTCTACTAAGTGTGTTAAAAGCCAGATTGGGACTGAGGAGAAAAAGACGGATGGCTCAGTCTTAATATTTTGGGCTGGTTTTGCCTGTTAAGCACTTGATAAACTGGGAATAAATGCATATTACAGCTCAGAAAAAAGAAAAGGAAAAATCCCAAATACTGGGTGTATTGCCTGCCTTCACTCTCCCACTTATTCTTACATTTTTTTAATGGGTGTCCTTATGGGTGTTGTTCCTTAGGGGTATTATCTCTATATGTCAGATGAGTTTTGTTGCTGGCTTTATAACAATGAGGAATACAATTTAGAAATTAATCAGCTCCTAATTTAATTACATGGGCTTTGTTTTAAATTGCATGCTTCTACTAATAGAATGGCAAATCATGTAAAATTGAGAATGGAAAAATAAATTCTCAGGATATTTTTCTGCATGGTTTTGGTGAGTCTTTATGTTACAAAATCATACTTTATCCACAAACTGAATTGGGAAGGCAAACTAGAATGCAGATATTTTGTTACATGTTTATTGATGGTTTTTATTTTAGCAGGACTCAAAGTTTGACTTGCTGCCTGATGAAAATCGAGGGTTATATTTCTTCCTGCAGCAAAGTTTCAGAACAATGAGCCTCCTGGCAGGGTGATCAGAGCTGAGTTTCAGTGATGGCTGTACAGATTGCCATATGATATTGTATGTAATTAGCATTTGTTGTTCAGAATTCTTCTCGGTTATACCAGTGAGAAGCCACAAGTACTCCCCTGAGATCAACGCATTTTCTCTGCTATTTGCACTGCTGAAATCACAGTTTAGCTCATTGTGTGTTTGTATAATATGTTGTACACAACTGTGAATGCATATTTGATTATAATAGAAATGTGATTAAATTTCAGCTTTGTTCACTTCACCTGCTTTTGCTCACTGTATCTCTGCTGAGATTTATTCTGGCGTTCAAAACTCTTCAACTGATTCATGTGGCTGCCAGAAAAATGAAAACAGCAAACAACAAACAAATAAAAACCCTTCTGCCAAGACCTTGATTCCTTTTCTTCCTGCAAACACAGGTTTCATCTCTGCCACTGTGGCAAATTTATACATTGGGTATTTCCATTCCCTGCAGCAACAGGAATAGAGGCTCGCAGCCAAACTGTATGAAATGGATAGGTCTTCAAATACTAACTTTAAAATATAGGTCGTAGGTATAATTTCCTGTGTTTGTAGCTTGTTTTCCAAGAGGAAAATTGAAAATTTGGGCAAGATTGCAGTCTGTGGAATGAGGCTGGAGTGTCTCATGGCCGTGCTCTGGGCTGCCCGGCGTTAATCTCCGTGTTTCCATCAGAGCACCTCTGCAGTCTCAGGCACCAAGAGCTCTGAAGTGATGCATCAACCTCTGCCAGAAACACTGTCCTGCCTCTTTCCACGAGAGCCAAGCTCTTGGGGTAAATCAGCCCTCTGCTTTAAGGCCTGTCAACCTAAGCCCAAGTGCTCCTGCTGTAATTTTTCCTTTAGTGTTGCATCCAGTTTCATGGAGTAAGAGTGTTTGTTGTCAGCTCTCTGTTTCAAACAGAAAAACCCAAGATATTCTTTCCGAAAACGAAGGGCAGATACAGCCATGGAACTTGCCTCTGTGTATGAATTAGTATGACATAGTTCTCCTTTTCTGTGGGAAACAATGTGCCACTGACTGGATCAATAAAAATTGATTTTTGAATAGGGAGTAGAAGCAAACAATTGCATAAAGGGGGAAATAATCGTATGCTGAAAGCAATTGAGTAATACACATTTTACCAGGAACCGATGAGTGCGTAGAGATGAAAAATAAAGCAGGACATTTATGACCTGGGGGAAAAAAAAAAAGAAGTTAAATGAGGTTTTAATTCTGATTTGCAATATTTTTATGACTGATATAGAACAAAGTATCTAATTTTATTCTAAGCAGGGTGGTTCAGGGTTTGTTTTTGGGTTTTTTTTTCATCTTTGCTGGCTTATTTCTGTTCAGTTGTGAGAGAAGTGTGCTAAATAGACCCAGAAGGGCTTTCAAAGGATAGATTGCTATTGCTTTCGCTTGTACAAAAAGGTTAATTATGGAGGTTGGGAAAATGTTGCTGCTTTAATGATAAGGGACTGCTGTACAGAAATGACTGACTGAGCTAGTTTTCAGGGTCATCTTAATTTAAAATAAATGACAAAACATCAGGCTCCTTGATCATTCTGAGCATTAAAAATGAAAGGTCCGACATGCATGAGAAATACCTAATGATCAGAAAATCTGATAGGTAACAGAGGAGGAGCTCAACCAAAAAATAATTCATTAGAATTTCTATGTAACACAATCTTTCTAGAAATTAATTTTAAAAATGTACAGAACCAAAGTTGTAGAATTTTTGCCTGAGTTTATAGACTGTTAAATAAAACAGAATTTGTAATAAATTGAACTGTAATTTAAACCTCTATTTTTTATTCTTCTCTTCATGGTTCCTCTTCTACCATTCCAGTCAATTAGGCACTGCAGAATTTCCGAGGAGAACAGAATTTGGATTTTATTGTTGACATACTAAACTTGATGTATTATCACCATTTTTGCTTTAGTATTGCTGCTGTAATACAACTTTTCACACAGAAAATATGTATTTCCCCCATTTTTGTACTAAAGACTAAAAAAGTGAAAGGTCTGTTCAAGGTTTATGCCACACTTCTTTGCCAGGAACATGAAGGCCTGTAACACACAGTGTTTACTGGAAAATACAAGAAAGACCCTGCCTGTCAAATTAAGAGTGATTGCCTTAGAGCATCATCCTTGAAAAGCACTGAGAGCAATGGTGGGTGAACCTCAGTAGGTTCCAGACATTCACATTCTGCCTAAATAAGTGATCTGAAAGAATTGAGTCCAGTGAAAAATGCCACAGGCCAGTGAACCTGTGAGAAATCCTGCAATAAGCAGATGTCTTCTGGGATCCACATCCAGGTGCCCTTGAGGGTCTCCTCTGTGAGCAGCACTGAGCACAGGTTGTTGGGATCCTAGGCTGTTCTGGGCTGGGAATGGTTGGTGCTCTCTGCAAGCCAGTCCTAGAAATTTCACAGCAGAGGGGAGTCCTCTAGGGCTCAGATGCAATTTATTTCTTAATACCTTCTGTATCCATTACCTTATGGCTTTGGACTACCATCATTATTTTAGGTCTTCTGTAAGTCTCAGAGTTGTGTTTGAGCAACAAGCCCAAGCTACAGAGAGTTGGGGTTTTCACATTCCCTTCTTTTCTTTTTGGAGTTGCAGGAATTTACATTGATTTTTGAAGACAGACATTTTGTGTGTTACTCACCATAATAACTTTCTTGGATTGAAAATAATCCTCCCACTGCCTACAGTTGGAACAGAATATCTGTAGGAAGTGCCCAAGCAACAATCTCATCAGAATTCCCAAGCTTCTCCATTTGGTTTTAATTCTTCAAAATCCAGTACCCAGTATTTTAAAAATTTATAATCTTAGCCTGTTGCTGTTGCAGTCAATGAAAAAATATGTTAAAGTAATGAAATACTGGTAATATAGTAGAAATTAGCAAAGATAGATATTTGGAAGTTATTGCATTAATTTAAAATTCATAAAATTAATGAGTTTTGTATAAAAGTTACTATCTCAAGATACTTAGAATGAAAACAGTTATTAGAAACATTATTAATATTAGAATGAAGAAACATTTTGCTTTTTCTCTTTTTTTTTGTGACTGCCTTTTGCAATTTTGAAATATGTTGGTCTTACAAATAGTGGTGGTGCAGGAACAATAGTGCTGAAAGTTCAGTGGTGATGAAATATGTGATCTCAGCCAAGTGTTACTTATGTGAATTATTAATGTACGCATATTTTTGCTTCCGTTTGTTCCTTTATTACTTCTTAAGTGGAAAAGGTGTGATTTTCCCAGTGTTTGAGGACAGGACTGGCTCTCACTTGGACTGTGACACTTTAGTTCAGATCAGCAAGTTCAGTACTTGCCCCCTGGCATCAAAATATTGCCCTAGTGGCTGCACAGACTGAGCTTGATATTCTTAACAGATATCAGGGGATTGTAGCTATCTCTTAAAATTACATATGTATTTCATATATATATATATATATGTGTGTGTGTGTGTTTGTGAGTTGCTGTGCTTCTTTTGGTTCATCTCCTGTCTTGTTGGTAAGAGTTACAAGACTGACTCCCAAAATTACATACAACATTGGCTACCATATCCTACAACAAAGAGCAAAACTGTTGCTAGTTCCAGGGAGTCATTACTTAGATCTTGGCAGAGACAAAACGTTGGAGTTAAATAAAATACTACTGGGGAAGAGATGTGGGAAAGCTGGTCATGGATGCTGAGGCTCGAAGTGATGAGAGCTGGAGCTGGAGCTGCAGGAGGGGACTGCCTGGGGGATAGAGAGGGCCACTGCAAACAGAGATAGGTGGCATTGCAAATGCAGATTGGTAACTGGAGGCAAGCCAAAGAACTGGAGAAGAACAGCATTTAGTAGGAAAACACTGTGCTCAGCAAAGGGGTTAGTAGCTTGGAATTTTGTGGTTTGTCCAAGAGAGTCTTGGAAGCTTAGAGAATAGAAAATTAGAATTATGATTATTGAGAGTCTGGAAAATTGTGGGGATGAAAAAGACTGAAAGGAGGGGTTGGGAAGAAAAGCATTTTAGTGTGACTGTGTTTGCAGTGAGTTGATCGAGCCAATGCTTTGGTGAAAACTCCCAAGTGCTGGAGGTTTGCCTGGGGGAGTAAATGCAGAATATCTCTGTGCTCCAGAGATCTCATGGACATTAGACAGCCCTGGCTCAGAGTGCCATTGAGCTCCTTTTTGCTAGACAACATTTAACTTACTTAATATGTTTTTTCATGTGTAGTGTACTTAAAAGCAGAGTGTGTTTTATTGAAATACCTCCCCCAACAATCCTAAAATATAAACAGTTGGCTTTGCTTATTCTGAAACATGTAGGTTTGTTAGGACAAATAGCTCCATTTGCTTTTGTTTCACATGAATACAGGAAATAAATATTTTCATTTGCTGTGGTTATTCCTTACTATTTTATTAAAGTCTTCAGCATAAGCAGCATATATAGATTTAAGAGTTAACCAGGACTTAAGTATAATTCCTTTTGAGCATTTAGCTATTAACTTCATGCGAGTAAAGCCATTGAGTTGCTTATTTAATGATTTATTTGTTTATATGGAAAATCAATTAGCACAGTTCCTGGGGTTTCCTTACCTTTTTTCTTCAAGGATTCTCCCCAGGAGCGGTACTGGCACAGCGAGCTTTTGGCATCCACAAAGTGCCTCGGTTCACAGGGGGTTCCTGAGGTGCAGGAACCTGCCAAGTCAGTGCACCAGAGCAGGGGAGGAGCTGGGGACTGAGACTTCAGAGCCTTTAAACTTGCTCTTACAGCCCACACTAAGAAATACCAGCCTTGGGTATTGATGGGGAAGATAGTGTTAATGGAAAGGAAAGCATCATTGCTTTATTTGTATAATTAGTGGCTCCAAAAGGCTTAGTTCTAGGCTGTGTTGTTATGAGCACTTGCAACTTGTTTTTCTTTCTTTTGTCTCCTCCTTTTGTTAAGAGGTGGATGTTCTCTAGGACATGTATATGTCCTGGGGAGAATTGTGTTGGAATAGCTGTGTGTGCACGGTGAGGGAGAGGTGCTGGGCTCATCTCTCTCATTTGCTGCCAGTTCAGCTGGTTCTGGGCCCTGGTGGCCCCAGGCCTGGTCTCCTCTGAGCAGGAGAGCCCAGTGCCTCCAAGCTCTGTGCTGGGCTTTCTGTCCCTGCTTTGAAGCAGCTCTACATCCTCTCGGGAACCTCTCTTGAAGCCTCCAGCATGTTTTGCCCACATTGGCCCAGATTCACAAAGCGGTCTGTATATGCTTGCCACACTGAAATAAATCAAGTTTTTTCCATGAAAAGTCAATTATATTCCCATTTATCTGCCTGTAGATGCTTATTAACAGGAAGTCTTCCAGTTCAAGAAGGCACAAAGCAAAAGCTGCTGATGGGCAGTGAAGCCCACACATTTCTCCTGGCACTCAGATACAGAATGGGCACCAGCACATACCGAGATCCCTTTGGAGCTGGGGTTGCTGGCAGCAAACATGTGCTTGTAGCTACCAGATCCCAAATTAAAAACAAATGGCATTGACTGCACAAGGGAGACATGGTGTCAGTAACATTATTTTGAATCACCACGTGAAGGAGTGACACCAAGGTTGGGTGAATGAAACCCAGCCCTCTTGACCATATCATTCTTGTTTTCAATAGACATTCAAGAATAATTGATTTTTGATTCCAGATTTCTCTAAGTAGCTCACTGTAATATAAGAAGGGAACTCTTACTGCACTCACTATAAATAAGAAGGGAAACTGTAAATAAGAAGGGAAATTGTAAATAAGAAGGGAAACTGTAAATAAAACAGCAATAATCAATATTCTAAATGCCTTTATTTTTAATCTTGTAGAACTTCCTAAAGAGCAGCAGATATTTTGACAATTCTATTTAGCTTAGGAGTCTAAATATTCAAAATTTTTAATCATAGAAATGAAAAGGGAGTGCTGTTTTTAAAATTGCAACTATTGAAACAGTCTCCTTTATATGGCTTCTAAGAAGTCTAATGACTTAGAAGGAAGCTGAGAAAAAAAGAATGTTTAAACCTGGATGGAAGCATCACTTCTTCAATACTGATTTATAATTATGCCCAATTTTGAAACTCAAAATTCAGGAAAGCAAAGAGATGATTATTGTTCACAGATAGGATGCCATGAGATGTTTCTCAGTTTATTTACCTGTGCTGCTCAGTGGAGGGAAGGCAGAGCAAACACCAGATCCCCACTGGAGAGAGTTTGACCATTGTGTTGGGTGTTGATGGAGTGAAACAGTGACATTCAGCAAACAGGTTTTAAGGCTTGTGTGGCAGATATGAAATGCAGAGTAAATATTCCTAGTGGACTGTGTAAGCCTTTTGCCATCAGCATCTCCGATTGCCTCCGTCAATCACAACCCCCCTGGACTGGCCTTGTGCTGCACAGCCTCATTGACTTTTATTGTGGGGTGTATTTCATCCTCTGCAGGAAGGAAACAGAGTCTGTGCATGCAGCTTGCTCTGCAGAGCAAGGGAAGGAATTTGGTGGAGAGGGGATCAGGACACCCCCTTGTTGTTGGTTGAAGGGGAAATAGACTTTTGACAAGAGGGTATAAGTGACAGAACAAGGGAGAATGTATTCAAAGTGACAGTAGAATAAAATTAGATATTTGGAAAAGTTCTCTCCTGTGAGGGTGATGAGGACCTGGCACAAGTATCCCAGAGAAGCTGTGGCTGCCCCTTCCTGGAAGTGTCCAAGGCCAGGTTGGATGGAGCTCTGAGCAGCCTGCTCTAGTGGAAGGTGTCCCTGACCATGGCAGGGTAGTGGAGCTAGGTGGTCTTGGAAGGCCCTTCCAACCCAAACCATTCTGTGATTTTATGATTCTGTGATTCTATCCTCTATTTTAAAAGACATCATCTGCCAGAAATTAAATTAATTAATTATATTTTTTCAATACTCTGCACATACTTGCATGTGCTATAACTGTGCCCAGGGTGTCAAGAATGTAATTTTTTCACCTTCTCTAAATGTTCACTTCTACAGCTCCATGAGAGCCTGACATGTGCAACTGGCAGCCAGACTGAGACTTAATTCTACAGTCTGCTCCTGATGGGAATATGTGCAGAGTATCCATTAAAATGAAGAAATTTCAGCACAGGAGCAGTGGTCTGTTTGGACACAGCTGGAAAAACTGGAGATTAAATATATTATTTCAGAACAGCAGCTGTGAAGTTGGTGACTCACTGCAAAAACTGCTGACAGAATCCTGCTTTGAATGTATTTTTAACATATGCAGTAATAAATGTATAAAATACAGTTAAAAATAAAGAGTATTAAATTTCCATTAGAAAAAAAACTAAAGTGCTGTAGCTATTGAGCAAAGAATTTCTTCTTCAAAAAACTGAAGTTCTTGAAAGTACCAGAAGATAAATTAAGTAGGTTACATCACTAATACTTGTTCAAGTTGTGGAGATCATTGTTTTGGAAATGTCTGAAAAAAGGTGAAAAAATGTGGAATGTTTGATGTGCTTTTGAGCGAGAGATTGGAATAAGTGCCGCGAATGAGAGTGGATTGATCATTTTGATTATGAGATCAAGGCAAATCTGGGTAAATGAAAAAATAATTTGGGGAGAAGCCCTAAATTAAGTACTCTTAAAGAAGATACATCCTTTGTAGAGCTGAGAGAGGTTATTCTCATAAATGAGCATGTTTCACAATGAAAATACTCAGTTCTGTGCTACCAGCCTCCATTGCCAAACACGAGATAGCCTTGCACGGCCTGCTGGCAAAAGGACCACACATTTCCACTCAGTGGACACCAAATGGTGTCACATATAACAACTTGGGTGCAGTTGGTCAGGAAAAGTAGCAGCAAAAGACTGTTTATCATTAAAGCCCATAAATCACTGTGGTTGGATCTTTTTGGGGTGCCTCAGCTGGTTGGATGTCATCCCTGGTGAGCAGTAACTGAGCAATGGCATTCCCACTAGGGGAAATTGAACCCAAGGAGAATTTTGTAAGTGACCACAGTTAATTAAGATATTACAAGTTCAGCAAAAATAATAAACCAGTAACAAGTGTAGTAAATGTAGATACATGTTTTAATGCATTCTTGGATCGTTTGTCTCCTGGTCAGCATTTCTTTGAAATGCTACAAAGATGGGCGAGGTGGAGAGTGTAATTGGAATAAGGATTGTCTGTGAGCTTCTCCTGGTGCTAAAGCTCTTGATCCCCACTCACACCTACACGCTGACATAAACTGAAAGCACTTGCAATTAACCCACAAATCCAGGTGTCTGCTGGTGTCAGGGAGAAGAGAGAGAGTGATGCTATATTTTCAAAATATCTGTAAACTCTAATATGACACATCTCGCAGCAGGTAGAAGGACATGCTACTTTACTTGTGGGAGGAAAATCTTTCTTATATTAGCTCTCTTACCTTTCAGATGCTTTTAGAAAGACTGAAATGTATAGCTGAAAGGAAAAATATTCTGCCTGAAGCTATAGGGAAAAAAAAAGGAAGTCAGGCCTTTTTCATCTTGGCTATAATTAGAATACAACCATAAACCATATAGCTCAAATATTGTTTATGAACTCACAGGTCTGAACTGAATAACCATCCGTAAATTTTAAAAATTAAAATCCCTTTAGGAAGTAGTGACCTCACAGAGCTTAATTTGCTTATAAAATTCTGAAGGCTGAATTAGTTAGGAAAAGTGATGAACTAGATAAAAAAACAAGTTTAAAAAGTCAATACAAGCTGTTTTTCCCTGTCTGTCCAAAGGGCTGGAAGAAAAGCCTGACTTCTGGCTGAACTGTCTGGATTTGCTGTTTCCTCCAGTGTGCTGCTTACCGTGTTTTAGCAAATGACTCAAGCAGGGGCTCGGCTCAGAGTCGTGAACCGTCCACGGCAGCTGCGATCGATGCTGCCAGCGGGATGGGCTGGCACGTGCTGGGGGGAAAAGGGGAATGTCAAACAGTGCTTATCCAACAGAAGCATTCCTTGCAAACCATAGGTGGAACCTGAGTTACAGAGGGGGATCCATCCCCTTGGGCACTGGAGAGGTGCTCATGTTGGGGTTCATTGGGGATGAGGCATTTTCCGTGCAGAATTCCCATGCAGATCAAAGCGGGGATGCTGAATGCCAACGCTGCAGGCTGGGCTCTCCCAGCAGAGTGAGGTGATGTTAAACTCCTGCTCTCCCTGTGCTGCAGGCCCTACACAGTCAGCAGTAATGGGGCTGTTGTCTTATCTCGGCCGGGGGCGGGCGGCTGCGCTGAGAAAGGTCTCGCTCTGCTTTTTCTTCTCGACTTTTGTGTCAAAGGTGATGCTCCTGCGGAAGATTTTGGTGGCAGCAACAAAGTTCCCCCTGGCCTCTGGTTGTCAAATGTTACAAAGGCTTTATTAAATGGTAAATAAGAGATGCTGTGGAAGGAAAGCCCTTGAGAGAGAGAGATCTTGGCCAAAAGGGTGCTGCGGAATGGTCTGTAGAATAACAGGCAAGTGAGCTCAAGCACCAGCAGAAGCAAGGATGTCCATATTGGCCATTATGGGGCTTCTACAGCAGCCTGAACTTTCTGCCAGTTAATTTTTATATTGTTTTGAAGCTGGATCATCTTCACTACTGTTGTGAAAATGCCATTAATTTAAAGAACTGTCAGTCAGATCTGGTTATTAACCTGCAGGGAAGGTAGTGCACAGAATTCATTGTAGGTCAAAATACTTTAGTCCAATCCCTGTGTACAGGATGCAGAGCAAATTGATAAAGAACTTCTCAAAGCTCACAGTGTATTTTAAACAGAACTTTGGAGTTTCAAAATTCCATTATTTAATGTTTAACTGTTTAAAAAGTATTCTTTAAAGACTAGGTAGCACTGACATGATGTCATCAGCTTTTCATAGAATCACAGAATGGTTTGGATTGGAAGGGACCTTAAAGATCCACTGCCATGGGTGGGGACACCTTCTCCCATATCAGTTTGCTTGAAGTCCCATTCACCCTGGCCTTGGACACTTCCAGGAATGGGCACTTACACTTCAAGAATTTTTTTTTATATATTTTTTTTAAGATACAAACCAGAAATTGCCAAATTAAAACTTCAATTCTGAAATTTACAGAATTGTTGTGCCAGTGGTGCAAAAAATAACAATTACATTCTCCTTAGAATGAGCTTTATGGAAAAAAAGGGAATAATTTGCTCTTTACAAAAGCCCAAGATTTTTGTACTAGTTAAAGACTTGTACTTGTTTTATCAAGGATCTGATAAAAGTCTGAGCTGTGTTGGCTACAATTAGGTCTCTTGACTTCCTGCTCTTCACTGTAGGTAGTGTGTACTACCTATACTACTATACTAACTTAGGTTCAGATTTGTACCTAAAACAGAGCAGAAAACAGCAGTAAAACTCTGATAGCACCAGCACAAAATCTCAATAGTGTACAAAATGTCACTTAGGAAACTCTTTGATGTTTCTGGAAACAGCATATTAGCTTTTTTTGTCTGTTTGTTCCATTTGCATTTCTGTGCTCTTTGCTTCCCGAGGAAATCTTTTTCCATTTAATTAGCCACAAAAGCTCAGATACATACTTGTTAACAGGCTTAATTTGCAACGCTGTGCCAAAGGTTCTCTGCAAGCCTTTGTCTGCAGTGTGGGAGGAGAGGACAGTTTCATGTTGTTCCTACCAAGCCCATTGCAGGAATGGCTGTTGCTGCTTTCATGCCACTGTTTCCAGTACAGCTGCTGTTGGATTCAACATTTTTTGCTCTTAATCAGGGGTTTAAAAAGCTCCTGTCTCACTTACCTTGCCACCTCACACACCTGCAGAGATGTGGGTAACAACACCAGTTCTGGGTGTTGCTAAAAATGTGACTTTCAAATCTTAAAGCTTCAGTCTGGTGCATACTAGATGTTTATACAATATTATAATATTATCAAAATTTGGGGCATAATCTTGTGAAAACCAGTGTTGTCAATATTTTCTAAAATTTTAAGTACACTGAGGATTATTGTCATCTATTGCCCTCATTAATTTTTAGAACCGTGTTCCAAATAAGAGTGAAATGTCATAAGATTATTTTTGTTGTACACAAATATAATAGGAATATTCTAATTTGCAGTTAATTTGCAGACTTCCCTTTGTGTATGAACTTTCTATACTAAACCATTTGCAGCGTGATTTTTCAAAGTAACTTTTGACAGTCCATATGTCCCATCAAAAGGTTCTTCCTCTCTTTTTTTTATATAGATAGGCTGTTTACCAGTATTCTGCAAGAAGTGGGAAAAAAAAATAAATCATTCCCTCCATCAAGAAGGATTAGGGAAAATAAAGAATAAAAATGACAGAAAAAAGAAGTTATGGTCTCCTTTATAAAAGAACTTAGGATCTAAACTGGGTCTTGGACTCCAGTCAGCTTGTTGACCCCAAAATAATTGACTGATGTATCAGTATGTTAATATCCATGGACAAATTCCATATTGCAATAAATTCAGAGTGTTTCAGAAAGCTGTCTCATGTAATTCAAAATATTCCCCCTAATGCAGTATTAACTCTTAAGGAAAACAAAAATCTCTGCTGTCCCAGGTCTGATGTCCAGCAGTGGTTATTCCTGATGCCAAACACGCTTTTCCAAACACATTGTTTATTTTAAATTAATCATCCTACTAAGCCAACAGCAGTGTAATCCCAAAGGGTAACTTCCAAATCATCCAGATTTCCAAGTCCTGACAAAATGCAGCTGGGAATTTACTCACTTAGTGTGTTTTATGCTAGCAGAAGGTGACTGAACTGTCAGGATGAAAACATATAACAGCAGTAATTTGACTGCAAGGAAATGGAGGTGGAATTGAGACAGAAGCAATTGCTTTCTGGCAGTGTCTCCCAGATTTCCTTGTGGACCAGCAGAAGAGCTGCTGTCTACTGGGAGCATGGGAATCCCTCAGCATCACCCACCCTGTCTCTGACAGGAGATGCTTAGGGAAGGGAATCATTCTGCACATTTAGACTACAGAGCGATTAAATATCATAATTTTGTCTTCCAGCAAAAATTACTGACTTGCTGATCAGTCTGGGAGTTTTCATAGAGCTCCTATGTAATTGCCACATTAAAGGTTTGCAAAACAGCCTCTTGCATGTTTAAGAACCAATGACTGTAGCAGCACCCAGCCCCCTCTGTACAGAGCTTGTACATAGAACTGGTGTGCACTTATAAATCAACATTAACACCTTTCAGTACTGTGTAATCCCTGGCATTTTCAGCTCAGGAGATATATGGGTTACTTGGACTTTATTGTGTAAGTTTGGAAGCAATTTAACTCTTTAATTACATAGTTTATGTAGTAGCAAGTTACTAAATTACACATATGTAATTCACACATTGAGCAGTATATTGCCCGCATGCCCTCTGTTTTTTAATTCCCATCCTAAAAGCAACATCTGCAAGTAATTTCTTTATAGGCATATTTTCCATGATTTGTTGCAAAATAAAATTTGACTCTTTTATTTTATCCTTTTAGTTGGTTGCCACCTTTTCACACTCTTAAAGCAGTATTTCATAGTGATCCACCATACCCATGTTCCTACTGAAATCCCCTGCATTTGGTGCAAACTTCTGCAAGAGAGGAAGGTTGGATTTTCAGATCTTTACACTAAAGGTTTGTAATTTAGAGCACAATGTGTGTTTATAGTACACTTTGTGTGGTGAAGAACTTACCCTTCACACTGAATGCCCTGGACTACTTCAAATGAGAAAGACCAGTAAGGCTAAGAACTCCAAACAACTGCTTTATTAATTTTATTTAATTTCAAGCTACTGCTGAAAGCTACTCCAAAAGCAGTTTTTATGATACTTGCTCAGTTGGGCTGTGTGGATTTATCCTATGTTGGGACACTGTTTCAGAGGGAATTCTGGAAATTTCTCCTGTGAGTCTCAGCTGATAATTGATAATTTTTTTTTAAACTGATATTGGTTTTTAATTGGAAATTATACTTTCTAAGTGGTTTATTCTGTGTTTACAAGAAGATATAAGACAACAAGGACAGCCTTGATTTAAAATAAATTATTTGGAACCACTTAATAATTTTTAGAATGTTCATGTATGCACATTTTGAAGTTTTAGGGCTTGTTCATAATTGGAAAAAAAACCCCAAACAAACAAAACAGTACCTATTTTATATAGGGTATTAGTTCTGTGCTTCGTATCTGATCAGAATAAATTATATTATGCTGAGTCCAGAATATTCTATGTCCCTCCAACCACGCAAGTTAATAAAACAGTCTGAGCCTTATATATTTGTAACATTTTACTGAATATGCTATATATTTAGGTTGGGTTTTTTTAATCAAGAAGAGGAAAACTCATTGGTCATGGTCATGTTGGACTTCCATCTAAACTCATTGTAGCCTTGAGACTGAATTGCTACTTAATTGAAAAAGCAAAAGTATAAGAAATTGCACATATAAAAACATTTCAGAATGTTCCTATATTTCAATGAAGAATCATATGTCTGCTTTATCAGGTAATACAGGGTTTTCTTTCCTGCCATCCCTCTGTCACAAATTAATCATGATTTATACGTGGAGCTGCACATCATGAGTCATTAACAGTGGCAATGAACCCAGTTTTGGGTAGCGTGCACACAGTACATATAAACCACATAAATCAGAATGCATTCACAGGCAAACAAATGCACAGTTACCATCCTGTGTGCATAAGGACACAGCAAATGCTCTCCATCTGCAAAGGGGTGACCTTCTGCACTGCCAAATGAATTGCAAAATCTTTTCTAGCTGCTACCAGTGTGCAGATCATATTCTTAGCACACCCATAAACATTCTAGTTACTGCCAATTTGAGGAACTTAGCTCAGTACTCGTTTCTCTCTCGCTGCTATGAGGGGAAAGAAGTCCTTCTTGTTAGAAGGACAAGATGTGCTGCTGGCTTGTGTCCTGACAAATGACCTTTCCCAGGCTTTAGCAGCTCCAGGAAGGGTATCCTTGAAAGTAAGTGGGGGTTTACAGTTGCCTTTTGAATGGGCAAGCACTGCACCTTTCTCCTGGCCTTTTGGGTGGTGTGGGTTAAAACTACCTTGTGACATACTCATGCTATATGTTTCTCTTCTGCCGAGGGGCAGCCTGAAATGTGCTGCTTTTGTTTTACTAAACTCTTCAGTTTTGTAAAAATAGACACTGAGTGTCTGGCTGAAGCAGATCCAAGCAGGATTGCTCACTGTGACATTGTGTTGCTGCGTGAAGGAGGAAAAAGGCACTATTGCAACTTTTCGTGGAGGAAGGACAAAATCCAGCCTTCCTTATTCATCAGGCCCTTTCAGGCTGTGACCGTTCTGTCACAGCTGAGGTGACAGGAGGCCATCCTTCACAGTGATGAACATGTCAGCCTATTCTCAGCTGTCACCCATCATTATGCATATGGCAGAGAGAAGAAAAAAAAGAAAGAATAGAAAAGATGTAATTTGATTGAAACATGGATTTGTGCAGGCATAAGGATTGTAGCTCAACAGATGTGAGCCCTACATTGGAAACAGGGATGAAAATAGGAATCAGACATCACCGGAGTTTGTCCAGCTGCCTTGGATCAGTCGTGTTGGGTGTGAGGGGTTCTGTTCCTTCATGGAACCTGTGCTGCTGATGCCATTCATGATTTAGTCACAGATAAAACAACTTCTTTTAGTAAGACTGCAGCTCTGTCTTGCAGTGTTTGTATCAACAGGTACAGCTCCTGTACCTAACCCACACAAATTAAAGGAGAAATATCTAGAAGGAGTTTGTTCTGTAGCTTGTTGCCTGTCTGCACCTTTGGAAGGCAAAGTTCCAAGTCAGTAAGGATCAGAGGAGCAGTTGGTCTCAAAGGAAAGGGCTGTGCTGGAGCTGAATGTAGGGCTTGCAGCAGGACCTTGAGTAAATGGACGAATTGTCAGCATCTTTTATATCCCTCACAGCTCAGATAATGCAAATTTTATTTTCCGTGTAAATAAGACAAAGCAGCTACACAAATACCTGATATTAAAAATCCCTGTAGTGGTTAGAAATCTGTATTAGTCTTACAATTCACTGTGTATTGCTTTGATTTATGGAGCTCTGTAAGTGTACAGCTGTCTGGAGAGAGCAGAAACATCCTGTGCAGATTTCACAGCTGCTGGGTGTCGGGAGAAGTGACATTCAAAGCCATCATATTTGAAGTCTGGTTTAGAAGGGAGTTTTGTTGCTGCAAGATGATACATTGAGTATACTGTCATTTAGTTATTTGAAAACATGATGATAATGTGACAGAAAAAATAAATGTGAAAATGTTGACCTGTGTAGAAAATCAACTCTTGAAGGGAAGTAAATCAAGTGTAGTTCTTGTGATGACCACAGGAAAGTGTTTGACAATGTGATATATGAAGAGAAAATGATACCTAGAGGAGGGGTAAAGGAAAGGAGAACTGGAATGATTTTAGGAAATCCTTATAATTCTGACTTTCTGCTTTTAGATTAGACTGGTTAGGGAAAAAAAAAACCAAAACCAAATCCCAACTCCTAACTCCTGCAATTCTTATATTACATTCAGTCTGTTTAAGATTCAGTAGTGATAAAGAGCTTGCTGGAGAAGCCAAGGACTACGTGAGAATTTAAAAAAAAAAAAAAGTGCTTCAGTGGCCTGGCCTAAACTGGATCTCATTTGCTCTACTTATTGCAATTTAGTGGAGACTAATTTAAGTGTTACTTACTTCAGAGGTGCTGCTCTGATCTACAGTCAGGGGGGAAATGTGAACTCCAGTATCAGCCCTCTGTACTGAATTTTTTGTTGTGGCCCTGAAAAAAACCTGCACTCAGTACTTTTTAAACTTACATAATGTGTCTCAGTCCCAATTGCTCTATCTATCTATTAACCTACATATGTCCATACTGGGGAAAAGAGCGCAGATCTGCCACTTGCTATTTCTGTGTGCCCTTGAAACTTCAAATAAATCAGACAGAATAAGACCACTCTGATTTCCACTAGCACTGCACAGAGCTGGGTTTCACAGGGAGAAAGTAGTGGGGCTCTCATTGCAGGCATTCAAAGTAGCTGCAATGTGTTTACAAAAGCGGTTTTTTATTATTTTCAGATTAAAATGTAGCATCAGTGATAATGCACTGCCTTGTAACCACACCCTAGGCAATAACACATCTTTTGAAGTGTGATCAATGCTGATGCAAAGCTTCTTTTTTTTTTTTAAGAAATAAAAATTCTGAATATTCTGTATGACGTGCTTTTAGTATCTGCTCTCCGCTGTTACTAGGCTTTAATAAGAGCAAACATCACACAAAAAAATAAAAGGTCATTTATGACAAGAATATAAATATATGGTAAATCCATAGCAAAAATATGCCTTGGAGTTAGTTAGGGGAGTTCATTCCAGTCTAGCTTTTGTAAGGGTAGAGTAGCTTAAAAGATTTGTTTATCAACAGCTATTACTCTTCATAAATTTCATACTATGCTGAAGTTTTTCTCCCTATTTTTTGTCTGCACAAGCAGACACTGTCTGTGGCCACTTTAAGCTGATCTTGTGCAATCCCAGCATAGGGAGAGCTGGCCTAGATGGATAATGGTTTTTGGGGGGAGGTTGAGCTTTTTCAATATTTAAACTTCTTTATTTCAGGAGCACTTACTTCACTCAGTGAGGCAAAATGAGCTACATTCGGGGCGGGGGGGGAAGAAAAATAGAACAGAATTTAGATAAGTTAAAGTGATGTTTAGAGGCTTTGCTAGCAGAGCTGCACCACTGCCATTGTTGCTAACAAGACTGGGCACTGTAAAGCTGCTCCAGCACAGGAATGAGGGCACAGGAGCTTGCACAGCTTCCCTGTGGAAAGCCCCCAAACCCAACCTAAAGGGTCTCCCTGCTGGTGTCAGGTACCCCAGGGATTAATTACATCGACTGACAATTAATAGGACAAAAATAGATTGAGCTGTACTGTTTCAGCTGCCAGAATTTCTGGCATTATCTTAAAATTATGTATTTCACAGAATTGTGCAGTCCTGGAATGGTTTGGGTTGGAAGGTCATCTCCATCCAAGCCTCTGCCATGGGCAGGGACACCTTTCTCTAGACCTGATTGCTGGGAGCTCCATCCAACTGAGGCTTGGGAATAGATCTGAGGCTGAGCTGAACCAGAGGTGAAATTAAGGAAAGTGTAAATCCAAAGCAAGAAAATCCTTGTGTGTCCAAGGGTTTACTTTGTGCTGGAGTTCCATAATTTCCTATCTGCCCTGACAGAGAACTTAGTCTTCTCTGTGCATGTTAATAAGAACCTGCAGGTGGACTAATAAAATGAGGGAATGTTTGGGGGCACAGGTACTGTTACACTCTTAATTAATTTTTACAGCAATTACAGTTTTTCTGCTTTTTTGGTTCTATTCCAAGAACCTGTGTTGGTTTTTTGGAGCACTTATACCCAGGTCTCATTTTTTTACTTTTCTGCCATTCTCTTTAAGTTATAGAGGTGTTTATTTACGGACAAGTGAGAAGTGCTGGGAGGGGCAGACATCATGATTGAACTGTGGGCTCCAAACTGAAAAGACTTTTAAAGTTGGGTGTTATTAAGAGCACATTTAATCAGGGAAAGTGACAAACAATTTGTTGTAAGACACATAAATACTAGTGGGAAACTAATTTCAGTGGCATAAAAAACAATCAACACTTGCATATAAAGTAAATGGAAAACAAGTGCCCCTGCACATTATTGCTCCTGCCGTGTATCACAGTTATTTACAACAATTACTTTCTGCTCTCAACCAAACCAGCCCTTTTATTACCCACAGGGTAATGCAGGGGCAGAAAATATTCAGGAAATGCAAAAACAGCCACAGGACTTTCCTTTTTTTTCCTTTTTAGTTGGTCATATTTAATAATAATAAACTTCCTTGTTGCTTAAGTGCCTGACCTTCTCTGTTAGTAAAGCTCGCACCTAAAAATCCTGCAAAGTTTCAATTTCTAAATGTCACAAAATATCAAATGGGTGGAGAAGATAAGAAGCAAGTCAATAAATGTTTGTATTCTTCTTTTGATGCTCTTTTGTATTTCATTTTCTATGGAAAAAAAAAATAACCCCAAGTTTAATTTCTGCTCCAAACAGAAGAAAGAAAGAGAGCAGAGCCTGGGGTAGCAGTCAGTTAAAATATTGATTACAGTGCATAGCAATTTGCTAAAAAATAAATAAATAAACTCAAAATGCCTGCAAACTATTTAGGAAAAAGCATACTGTTTCCTATAGTGGGAAGAAGTATAATTAAAAAGCTATCAACAGTCTGGGGTTGTCAAAAATACTTTGTCACCTGAAGCACATTCCTTGTAATTATCTTTTGGGCTTTAAGCTAGATCACCATTAACCTCCCAAGAAGAAGGGTTACTATGCTTTCTGGTGTGAGAAATTGTATCATCATGTAAATTAAACCGTGTTAGGTAGTCAAATTGGATTTGGGAGACGATTGAGTATTAAACCTAGTCATGTATATTATCAAATGACACAAAGCATGAAATGCTAAAAGGGAAGGAAAAAGAAAATTATTTTTTCCTTCCTTAAAAATGTCAGCATTCTTGTACAAAAACCTACTTTTTTTTTTTTTTTGAGATAAGAACAAGAAGCTGAGGTTATATATATATATACAAATTTTGTTTACTTTTTAAAAAGTTCTTGTTTTCCAGAGCACAGGAAATGAGACAAGCCAGTGCTAGCTGATATTAATGTAAGAGTCCTTGAATCACACATATCTATTACTCAGAATCTCATACCCTGACACGTAATTGCCAGTGTTGATATGCAATGCCTTCTTCTACCCAAATGAATTCAGTTCACTAAATCTGTTGATGAATTTGCAGGTGTGGTGGCTGCATGGAAGGAAACTTTCTGCATCTCTTCTTGCAACTCTCTGCTTGGTAATAGTAATATCAAACACAGGAAAAAAAACATAGCCTATTGCTGAAAAAGTAGTAATGTCCTATAGAGCATAAAAGGTATTGTTTAGGAATAAAGGAAATGAAAAAACCCAAACCCCCAAAACTTTCGTTTTCTTTTTATTCTATTTTCTTTTTACTTGCTTACAACACAGCCAGTATCTGCCTGAGGAATTTGTGCTTTGAATCCAAGGAGAAAAAATATCTTATAAGCATAGACTTTTTTCTTGTTAGCTTTTCTAGCAGTGTTTACAAGATGCAGTATCTCAGTGACCAGCATAAAATAAAGGGTGATTTCAATCTGATTACAGTGATAGAGGTGAACCTGCAAAGACACCGTGTGTGTGTTCCTGCAGGTGTTTTAGACAGGACAACTTAAAGTGCAACTTTAAAATTTCAGATTTCAAAATTGTTTGTGGTGGCAAAGTCATTCCTTGTCCTGTTTCCTGCGCCCCCTCTGTTGTCTGCTTGCTGAAATGCCATCAGGTCTTGCAGGAATTGTAAGTTCATACCAAATGTCTCTGTTTCCCAAGCCCAAATGGGGTGATGGGGGCTCAGGGTGTCCCTCGGGTCCCTGGCTATGTGTGGAGAACAGCCATGCTCGGCTCTGTGCCCAACAGTGTTTTCAACAAGGAAAAGAAAGAAAAAGGAAAAAAAAACACACACAAGTTTTTACTTCTGCAAAGAACTGACAGAACAGAGAAGGCTGAACTTCATTTAATGGCGAGGGAAGAGTGGATAATATATTTTTCTCAGGAACAGGAGGAGTGAAACTCAGACCTTTGCAAATAGTTAACATCCTGTTCCGTCATTAGGGAGCACACACATCTTTGTAGTTGCTAAATATAAAAATAATTTGCCGGCAATCTCCAAGGCTGAGAGTTTAAATTTACTGGGGTTTTTTTTTTATTATTTTGAAGATAACTTTTTTTAAAATTTTTCTTCCAAATTACTGCATGCTGACAATGGTCTGTATCCAGCATTTACAGTCTTTTCGCTTTCAACTCGTGGAAAGTGGGTAATTGAAGTGGTGTGCACAACAAAGGAGAACATCCATTGGTTCCATATAAACCTTTTAAAAGCCTCTGAACGAAAAGTAAGGCAGGCTGATATGAATTGCAAAAGGACACAATTAATTTGTACATGAAAGGAGATTTTTTAGTATGCCATTAGCCTCTGTAATAGCCAAAAAATAAAAAGGCAATCATGGATAACCTTGCCAAAAGTATGACGAACAGCTTGTCATGAAGAAGTTTTGCATTTTAAGCAAATGCATAATGTTTTTATTGAAATTACTTTGTTAACTCTTACTTGATTCCAAGGAAATAATGTTTAAAAAATGTTATTGAAAGACCTATGATCATTTCTTAGTAATGAAAAATTGACTGCATCCACTGGTGCAAGTGGAAGTGTTGCTGTTTGGAAGAGGTTTGAATTTTCAGCAGAGCAGTTCTGTCTCATTTCCTCTGTGTCCTTGTGCCTTCCACATAACTTATTAATGGAAGCATCAGTTAAAAAAAAAAAAACATGAGGAAGTTATGAACCTCTGTTCTATGTCCTATATCTTTGAGAAGATAATTTTTCCCATTTTATTTTTTTTAAAAAGAAAGTCTCTTCTCATTTCCCCCCTTTTCTTCTCCCTATGTTAGTTAATCTTTTTCAGCATATATTATCTGCATATTATATAGCATATAGCCTATTTTTGGAAAAAAAAATGTAAATTCTAGGAATTTATTAAGTGGTTTTATTTCTAGCTATAGCTAGCCAAGGTCATAAACTGCTCTTGAAGATTCCTGCTTAACAATGAAAGTTAAATTACGCTACAGGTATTAAAAAGACAAGATTGGGCGACTGATAAATTATTTTCTGCATACCATGAAAAGAAAATGAGTCATGGGATTTCAGTAGCCTGATTTAATCAATAACTCTGTAATTCCTAATCAATCATAGCTTACTTTTATCCATCATTACAAGAGTGCAATAATTGTTAGTCCTCTATGAGAGTATCTGACAGCATTAAATAATTTATAGAATAATATAGGCACTCTTATGAGACAACAAGGAGCTGGTGTCTTGTCAGTGATGGTGAGAAACCATCATTTATGTTAATAACACTTAAAATATCACAGTAGCCTAAAGAGACCCCTGAATCTCGCATCAGTAATGGGGACTACAAACTGTACCTGCTGGAAATAAGGTGGGATATACTTGCTGGAAAAATGTATTTCTCAAATATTGCATCGTTTACAATGTTTAGTATGTATTTATTTGGGGAAAAAAATCGTTATGGCAATTTATGGAGCAATAAACTGCAGTATGGGTGAATTTTATAAGCCTTCCTTGTGTGCCCACTACAGAAGAGTCTTATCGATTATCAGTCTGATTTTTTCGTCAGTGCTGCTCATTTGTAACTCCATTCATATTCATTTGGTAGCAGGAGAAGGGGCAGTTTCTCAGTGCCTGTGGCAATGGAGACAATTTATCTCCAGACAGAAATCTCCTCACAGAGTCACAGAGCTCTGGTGGCAGCAGCTCAAAACCTGCTGTGCAAAGTCCTGGCTCATCTCTGTCCACTTCCCTCCCTGCCATTTACTCACCTTCACCCTCTTCACATCCAAAGGTTTTGATTCTCCTTTGGTATCTGCTGGATTATACAAATGAGATCTTCGAAAGGTCCAGTTGGATCTCATTGACTGGGGCAGGTTTATGATTGCCTGTGCTATCACTGATATATTCTGCTCTACACATACATATAGTTGGATTAATCATATGAATTATGTTCTAGGTTTTTTCCCTTTCTCTTTCCTTCTTTGATGCTCTAAATTGGTAGAAATCAGGACTGATGAGACACTTGCAGTCAGCAGATACTGTGTGGCAGAGAATCTGTTTTCCACCATTACAACCAGGTTTTTTTAGTTCCTCTGTGATCCTTCTTTGCCATTTCTGACAAATTTCTCCACTCCACTGTGCTTTATTTCTCTCATTTTTCCTTCCTCCTCTGGATGAATGCTGCCTTCCTCAGCCTCTCATATTTTCTCCAGTTGTGAACTGCTCAAGGCTGTGCTCGGCCCTGGGCAGTATTTCTTTTCTCCTGCCCTTCACCATGGTCCGTTTCCATTGCAGCCATGGCAAAGCTTTGCCATAAATCCCAAAAGTGTTTTCTGCCGCTTTTCCAGCTGTGGAAAACAGTCCTCTTGATAAGCCAGCCATTGCAATTAATGACAATTACATCCCTGTTTAGGATTCTCCCTGCAGGTTTGTGCTGTCTAACCCTAGGGTAGGATTGAACACGGGGACAAAGCCCTACAGCCTGATCTCATGGGAAGTCAGCTCTGGGAGGGGCAGGGGGTTGGACCTCCTGAGGTCCTTACAACCTAAATCATTGTCTGGTTCCAAATACAGCCTTCTTCCCAAGGTATTCTTTAAGGAGATGTGTAAGACTCCCTAAGGCTGCACAAAGCATCTCCTCTTCTTTCCCATCTGGATTTCTGCTTTTCATTTTGCCTCCCAAAGAATCTACACTTACAAGCACAGTTGGGGTATTAGGCTACTTTCCAAAAGAGTTAAAGAAATATCAAGCTCCAATTAGTCTGAAACTTCTTGATTTTTTCCTGTTTTATGTTCCAACATAGAGAAAATTAATTACGACTGTTCCCATGTAGAAAACAGAGAATTAAATACAAAATTAATAATAATAATAATAACAACAACAACAACAACAACAACAACAACAATGCATTTTACTTGAATGATCTTTCCCGGGCCTCTAAAATTTTCTTGGCTTATTTATTTAGGACTGAAAAAAAAAATAGGTGAAGGATTACACCACTTACACTCTTAAAGTTTGAGAAGATATGTGGTGAGGTAAAGAGTCAGACTCACCCTGGCATGATTTGATCAGATTAGAGGAATTTACACCAGAGATTAATTTGGCCCAGGAAGTTGGTAATCATGTACCACAGATGTTACAGTATTTGAAGGCAATGGTCCATTATAGCAGAAGGAACAATATTATGCCCCAAAGGACCTATCAAATGAATGAGATGTTGAGAGGCTTTTTACACAAACATTGATTCAGAACTGGTTGCAAGATCCAAATGTGCCGAAGAAAATGAAAGACTTTGCTGGATCTTAACATTGGTGTCTCTTTTAGAGCTACCAGGGAGCATTTTAATATCATCCCCCCACTGCCTGTATGGAAATGGCCAGTTCAATATGCAAATAGTACTTCAATTTCTTTGCCAGTATTCTTAAAAAAATGGAAAGAATGTCCTCATATATAGCTCAAAATCTTGGAATATTTTTCTCTTAGCAAAAATGCTTAATTTAAGTTCTTAGTATTTTCAAATATCTATTTTTAAGTAAGTGACTGTTAAAATCTATGCACATTTATGTATTTTGAAAACCAATCACACAGTTTATCATTGGAGGCCAGAGGTTAGAGGCGTATTAGAAATAGAACAATTATGGTTTGTACTCTGTGATTAAATATCAGAAGCATTAACCAGCCTCAGCATTACAGTCATAATATTAGAATAAAAATGACAGTTACTCTTGTAAAAGGCTAATGAGGTTGCGTGTGTATAAAGCTCTTCTGTAATTTCAAATTGGATACAGATCTGCATAGACTGATTCATTCCACCTACTCAAAAAAGAGGAGACTTCCCAAATCTTTTCTTTTCCCCAAAATAAGAACCTGAGTCCTTTGTTATAATCCAGATGAACTGTGAATCACTGGTGGCTCCTTCCCAACAAACCAGCTGATTAAACCAGGCAGCTCAGCGGCTCTGGCCTTCTGGGTTTCCTTCACTGGTCAAGTTGTAAGGCACAAAGTTGATGAACCTCAAAATGAGCGTTTGTTTTCTTTACTACTTCTTTAACTGACACTGGAAAGATCTTTCTGGGCAGCTTGAAGGATTTGGTAAAGCCCATTTAACTTGTCGACTTAACAAGGTGTTTTATATCCTGACAAAATGTCATATTCACTTTCTCCTTTCTTAGCAGTTTTAAGTTTTTTTCCCCTGGTTGGTTTGTTTTTTCAGCAGTGCTCCTGAAAGGTCACGTGAGTCTCAAATTCTGCAGGTCTTGGCAGCAGCTGTGGACTTCCCTGCTGCTGCTGGTTTTCTGTGCATGTGTTTTATTTAGATTAAAAGGCAAAGTACATTCATTCAAGGCTTAGGCAGTTTAGCATAATTAATTGCACAATACAAATAATTTAATTAAGTTTAAACATTGCTGAATTAAAGTCCTCATAAAGCACATTTGCTGTTTTCATAATGCCAGACATACTCTCTCTGTCTTCGCTGGAGATTATTTTTTCAGCATACTCAGCGCAAGGAAGTGGCAGAGAATGTGAACAGCCACCAAAAACCCAAACCCTGGTGAGAGCCCTTTGCACATGTAAGAAGGGGGTCAAGTGTTCTTCCCATAAGACAAGTGTTGGATGGATATAATTTTGAAAAGCCTGAAATGATTTGTGTCACCCTCTGCCCCTTCAGTGCTCTCCTGGACAGGTTGCCCTTGCCCCAAATAACTGTGCGTATTGTGTTGTTGTGTTGTGTTTGACACATCTGTCCTACAGAAAATGGATTGAACCTGTCAGTCAGCCCCGTGTGCTCTCCAGACAATTTTGATTTCTTCATTACACTCCCCATGATTGTATGTCTTTTAGTAACTTAAAAATGAGGCCTTCATCAAGTTGGCAATCCCTTGGGGCTCACAGGTCTCCCAACACCCCAACCATTTAATCTAATTTATTCTGTAGACAGAAATGAAGTGCTGCTGTCACTGCTGCACAGGGGAGAGGGAGCAAAGTGCTGTGAGGTCTCAGAGACCCAACCTCCACCCAGAGGGACCATGCCATGTCCTCCAAGAGTTTTGTCCTTCAACCTGCTCATTCCTTTCAGCTCGGTGACTGTTTTCACCTCCATAATGCGTTCGCTGCTAGTTATGCCTAGCGCTGCATATTTCTGCCTTTCTGCTGCTAAAGAAAAAGGTTAAGAACAAAAATATCTGCCAGCTAAGGTATTTTCTACTGTTTTTCCAAGATAGAGTCCAGCTGACACATTTTGTATTGACAGCTGGTGAAACGTTTACAAAAATGACATCTGCCCATTAAAAATATCCCTCTTACTTTTCCTTATCCCTGGGGATTTCAAGACTGCAAATCATTTTCATGAGAGATGTAACCTTAGATCAAGCTATGTAAAAATACATCACTTCCATCAAGTGAAATAATCACAGTGTGATACAGGAATATTAAACAACTGCCTTCCCGGGTGCATGCACGGGAATTTTTTGAGTTTTCCTCCCAGTGCCTCCAATTGTTATTTCATATTGTGACACCTGTAATTGTATATAGCAATCTAGACTTTAAAATCCTGACAAGGCTGCTCCGGGTTCCACTGCATACATAAATCCATCACAGCAGAAGAGATAGATTTTAAATTGATGGTACCACACCAAGCACTGAAATAAAAGCAGTAGCTTCACTTATCCTTGTAGACTAATAGCTGCAAATGATTTTATGAATCATTAGTTCAGATCCTATAGTCCTACCCATTTGAAACCATTTCTAGATTAATGCCTTTTTGTCTGTGATATGATATTAATAGGCAACTGAAAAACATGCAGTTTCTAGTGGTTTGTCACAGCAACATCTAAGTGATGGGAGGCAGTTTGTAGTATTGGAACAAATGATGGATTGCTGGGATTTGGATAACTGGCAGTTTTTTCAGGAGACTGTCTCCTGAGAGCTAGTGTCCAGTGAGAAAATATGAATTCTGAGCATGGATTGCCTGCTGCTGAGTAGTTCTGTTTGGATGATAATTGTTCTGCTCTCCTGAGACCCCACCTGCAGTGCTGTGTCCAGCACTGTGTCTATGTAGAGCTGCTGGAGTGAATCCAGAGGAGGCTGTGGAGATGCTCCAAGGGCTGGAGCCCCTCTGCTCTGGAGCCAGGCTGGGAGAGCTGGGGGTGTTCACAGACATTAGGTTTAGACCAGATACTGGGGAAAAAAATTATTCCCTGTGAGGGTGGGCAGGCCCTGGCACAGGGTGCCCATAGAAGCTGGATCCCTGGAAGTGCCCAAGGCCAGGTTGGATAGGGCTTGGAACCACCTGGTCTAGTGGAAGGTGTACCTGCCAATGGCAGGGAAGCTGGAACAAGATGATCTTTAAGGTCCTTCCCAACTCACACCAGTCTGCGATTCTGTGATTCTCTGCACAGGGCTCTCTGTAAGCTTAATAATCATACAAAAGCTTCAAATACAGCTCTGTGAAATTTGTAATTATGCAGAATGAGAAAAACTATTTAAGTGGTTATTTTAAAGTAAATGAGTCTCAACCATTAACTTTCAGCTTATTAGATATTTAATATTAATGAAACTAAAAAGATGCAATAAAATTGTGTGAAAAAATAAAACCTGGTGTGCCTGTACCTATTCAGGCAGGTAGAATAACACTCGTATTTTCCACCTTCCTATCATCCTTCCTAGGGAATTTGGGGTCTCTGCTCTCCACTAAGTGCGCAGAGCCAGGGAGATGAGGCTCTTCCCTGTGCTTATTTAGTGATGGTTTTGTGCAGTGATGGTATGATGTCACGTCTTAACATGATAGCAGGGAAAAAATCTATGGATCTGTTGTTACTTAATTAGCTCTCTTTATCATGCTGCTGCATCCAGGAGGATCAGAGGTTAGTAGTAACAACGTGATAGAAGGACCTGCAGTGCTGGAGGGCTGATACTTGAAAGGGATGTGCTTTCTGTAATGATAAGGTCTAGGAAAATGTTGCTGTTTTAATGTTGTTACTGCTGCATTTAGTTTGCTTTTCTTTCTACAGTGGAGTAGTAAATGATGTTGGATTTATTTTCTTTTGTGAGACTGACATCCGTTTATACCTAATTTGAAACAAAAGTTAGAATCACAATTATTTTTTTCTCTCCTTCTACTCTATTTTGAATTTCTCAGCTACAGTGCTAAAAATAATAAAAGTCTGTGTATTTACTGGTCATCTGTAAATAAACCTTGCAGGCATGCCTACATTTTAAACTCACAGTAATCTTACTACATTTTCATAGGTGCAAGAGTCAGATTCTGCTATCAATATGCTAACACTTTTTAGGTTTTTATAATTTTATATTTAGATCCTGCCACGAGACTCATTCTTCAGTGTCTGAGCCGCAGTCCTTGAGCACACAGGGGCTGACATTGACGTCTGCCGAACGTGCCACACAGGGTACGGGAGAGTTATCTCCATCATTATGTGCCTCCGTGCTCCTTAAATAAGCTGGAGGAATGAGAGGGGGGAGGAAGCAAGAGCAAGGTTTCCAGGGGATGGCTGTGCAAACCTGGGAAGACAGATGGGTGTTACACCCAGCACACGCTCGCGTAGGAGGCTTCTTCAGCCCAATGTGACCCACATTCCTGCCGGAGGAGGGAATGGCACAAAGTCAATGTCACTCTCCCTCTTCCTAAGTTTCTCTTATTTTTGTTGTTTTTTCTCCATTCAAGTTTAGTTACAGAGGAATCTCATGCCATATAAATTAGATTAACCAATGAATTTCAGCTGTAGTGCCAGAATTTCCACTAGCTGAGGGAGTAGTCCTTGAGTTCTCCTGGAGGTTCATGGGGGGCATCGCGTACCTGAGTCAGCCTCCTCTGTCTGGCTGCCCTAATCAATTCCTGAACACTGTGCTCAAACATATCATGGTATTCATCAATTCCCCTCTCCAAATAAGCAAGAGAAATTCTATGAAGGTTTTTCTGTCGTTACTGATGTTCATAATGTAGTGAGATTGATGGATTGCACTAAAATCCTTGCTGTGGCAATGGTGCACTTTGAAACACGCTGGAAGAGAAAACAGGTTTAGTGCAAGGGTATGCAAGAATATTTAAAGATGTTGTGGTGAGACATGCTGGGTTTGTAGAGGATGAGGGAATATTAGGAAAAAAGCATATGTTTGAACAAATGTGTAAATCATGAGAGCAAAACCTGTATGGAGTTGGCAAAAAAAAAAAAAAAAAGCAAATGCATACTTTTAAATTCAATTTTTGTATTTTATAACAAAAAAAAAATGTGTTGTGGACAGTCTTTGGAAAAGCCTTAGTGGTGTCTGGCACACAAAAGCCTTTAGAAGAGGTAGTTAAATGGCTTGTCAGTAAATTTAAAACATGGAGCTGCTTAGAAGTACTTAGAGCTGAGTAGTCCTGAATATCCTACATGCAACCATTTTTGTAGAAGAAAAATTAGCTTTTTTATATAATTTGTGTCCAGAAATTAGAGAGGAACAAAGCACAGGATCAGAGTAAATGAGCTCTTAGATCCTAAAATTTCTTGTTGGCAAATGTAGCATTGGCTGCTATTATTTGGTTCCTTATATTAATTAACATATGTGGAAAAGGTGCACGTAACCATAATAAAAACCCAAACCAAACCTATATTTGTTCCACAAATGGCCAATACAGAACTGTCCAGTCTGCTTTTATTTATCACTAAAAGCAGAAAAATTTCATACGCAGTAGAGGAAAATACATCTTTGCAAAGATAGAAAGTTGGCTTGCTAAATCCCAGGAAACATGACTTCCAAAACTAACCTGCCACTTTCATGCCAGAAACAGCATTTCACCTTGAAAACTCTTTCTTGATCTTGAGCATTTGATACTCACAGCAGCTGTCTTGTGTGGTCAAGAAAATCAGACTCTCAGGGACTTCCATATAAAGGGTCACACAAGGCTTTCAAGTCTGTTTTAGACAAATCTGAACAATCACAACAAATCAAACTCCTGAATCCTCTACTGAAAACTTTAATTTCTACCTCCAATATCCTCTCTGCTCTATCTTATTTTTTTTCCAGAAATGTACCAAGCTTCCTTTCAAATGAGTTTGCCTATATCACCTTCTCTGAGAAGTCTGCAAATTGTCAGAAATCTCTTAAATTCCAGTCTAAATTTATTCATGAACAATTTATAGCCCCTTGGTCTTGTACAAGTATCAGCCTTCAAACTTAAATAATTCTTCTCCCTCTCTGCTGTTTACTTCCAAATGTAACTATAAAGAATAATTGCATCCCCTCTCAGACTTCATTTTGCTAGGCTAAACAGTCCAAGCTCTTTTTAATTTCCTCCTCCTTAATCATCCTACCGGGACTTGGCTGTACTTTCACAAACCAATGAATGGTTCATGTTGCAAATGCTTTCTGTGGCAGTGTAGCCTCTGCTTAAAACTTACCTGCAGGAATTATCTGTTACCAAATTTCACAAATAAGAGAAAGTACTTGGAAGTTAATTTTTAAAAACTTATTTCTTTTTGGAGTCCTGAATATCTGTTTGATGGCAGTGCCTGTTACCACCTAATTGCTTGGGTTAAACTCAAGCCTTTGCATTCAAACAGGCAAAAGCTTCTGAGAACCCAAATTTCTCTAATTAGTTTTATCGCTCTCCATTCCAGAAAAAGGCATCTTCATCGTAGGGATGCAATTTTTAGGTTGAATATGACTGGTCTAAAGCCATCCTAAGCAGGCTTAGAGTTGCTATAAACAGAAAAACAACTCTGTGCTGTCCTCCTTAATTTCATCAGCCATGGCACAGTACAAGTTCTTCAGCCTGTGATAAGATCCATAAACTTACAATTTCACCTCCTTGTTGCTCATTTTGCATCTTATGCTCCTTTTGACATCTCACCTGGTTCATCAAATTTATTTAAATACAATTTTTTACTAATTGGGTGATTAGACAGCATTCACTGTAGTCCTGCTTTTGCCCTCTGGGATTTGACCCAGTGCAAGAAAACATTTATATTGTTCCAGACTGCATAAATATTTGTGAATGAGTATTAAAATCTCAGATGTCAAGTACAGCGTAAAAAAAGGCACTGATGAATCTCCTTCCGTGCCCTCATTTGGTGGTGATTAGGTGACCTGCCAGCCAGCTCGACGGCCCTTCAGTGATCTTATCATTTTCTGTCAGCTCCTGAAAGAGCAAATGGATAAGAGGCGAGTCTGTCTGGCAGCAGTGAGGACTCGGCTGCAGGTCTGCCTGCCATGACCTGCCCAACCCCTCCGTCACCGCAGCTGCACATTTGGTAAATTACAGTTATCTGGGCCCTGGCAGGGGCGAGGGACCTTGCTTATTAAGAATTAGGAAGAGCAGAGAAATAGTGCAGGCAGTCAGTGGGAGAGCTGAGATGATAACTCATGGTCTCTTCACCTGGACCCCGGTGCTCTTTGTGCTAAAGTCGAGCTTATCGTGGCGAGCGGCTCTCGGAGCAAATATGGGGCATTTTATCAGTTCCTGCAGGAGCACATTGCAGGGGTGCCAGATTCATGATACTGCCCCAAGACATGAGGCAGGTCTTTATATAAAAATGTCTTCAGACTCCCAGCCCTGTGCTTTAACCTCTGGCTGTGCATCTCCTCAGGGCTCCATTCGGGCTCAGAGGAGGATTCAAAGGAGTGACCTCTGGGATGAACAGAAGGTGTTGGATCCTCCTCTGGGGCAGGTCTGTCTCAGTGTCATGGACTGTCTGCCCCTGTGTGCTGGGCTAAGGGACACCTGGGAGCATTGGAAGGTGGCTGTGGGCAACCACAAGGTCACCCACAAGCCGTTGATAGTTGGTGACTGAGTACAGGTATAGAATTACTGAGATTCTTCTTCTTTTGCTCTGTTCTTTTTCTCTGTTAGAGATGGGCACTAAGTGAAGCTCTCCTTTGTGTTCATGCCCTTAGAGATAGAAAAAGTGCTTTAAATTATATCTGTGTTTTCAAAAGCTGAATGCTGCTTTGCCAAAAATAAACTACTCCTTAGCGCTTCAGACGGAGCCAATACATGCCAATTAATATCAATACAGTTCTGTACCAGTGAGAGGCCACAAGAGATTGTCCTGACCTGTCAGCTGCTGGGAGCAGAGGCATTTTCAACACGAAGCTGGGGCTCCCTCTACCTGGCTTGGATGCCACCATTATGGCAAGTGGCCACTTCCCTGCCATCCCCTGTCCTCTCTGCTGTGCAGAGTCAGTGGAAGGATGCTCATTAATTTTCAACAGGCGTTAACTCTTGTCTTAAACGGTCTGAAAGCAGCCACTTTACTGTAATTTGTTTGTAGGACATGTTATGAGGAAATTGGAACCACTCTTGATTAGGAAATTCCTCCCTTATTCAAAATTCATTAGCTGAATAGGAGGTACAAGTGAAGGTGCTTTCTATAGCAGTGGATTTCTGTTTTGATAAAGTTAATCATATACTACATGCCTCAGAAGTCCTTAAGAAGTGTGAATTTTTTGCTATCTCATTTGCTATAAATGCAGATAAGAAGGTGTTTTGGGACATGCAGGGCAGTAGGTGTTGGTTGAGCAAAAACAGTTACAGAAATCTCTGTAAACACATATCTGAAGGTGAGATATGTTGGAGATGGAAATCAGCACGATTCACTTGATGGATGGTTCTGTTTTCTCCTGTATCCCTGACATTTTGATGTGTGCAAGACAAGAGAATGCCTGTTATAGGTAAAGATGATGTCATTTACTTAAACACCAGTAAAAGATGGATTTCCCCCCCTCCAGATCATAACTGCAGTCCCTGGAATCACCTCCCCAGAGATGCACGTGGATGATTGTGTGCTTAATACATCTGAAGGCTGCTTTGTGGAACTACAATTGGAAAAATTCTACAGAAAGCATCTGTGCTTTAAGTGCCAAAGCCTTCAGGCTGAAAGCAGCCCCTGGAAATACTTTTTTGAAAGCCCGTATTGACAGACTGAGTTCTAAGCATAGATACACTGATTATATGGCACTGTAGTCTCCTCTGGACTAAAATACACTGCTATTAGATGGATTTTTTGGTCAGGTGTTATGTGAGTGTCAAAGAATGACAACCAATATACTACAGCAGTTAGGCTTTCTTTTCTGTTATTAGTGGTAACTTTCTCCTGAATATTGACAGTGGTGTATTTTCCACTGAAAACCTCCTGGATAAAAGACACCAGATAGCTCCTGGGCTGGTGTTCCAATGTTCCAGAAACACTGACAGCAGAAGGAAATAAGGTAATGGAATACCAACTATTCATCGTTAAGGGGTTTTCTTACTCCCCATGCACTGTCATTGCCTCCCTTTGCCCCCTCTTATGTCTTTAGTTATATATCATTGCCCTTAAGTCTTACTCAGTTTTTCTTAAAGCAATTCTCAGCTTTTACCTTGGCTGCTCTGCAGACCTGTGGCCACAATTAGAGATTCATACTCATGTATGTATGACTCCTCTCACTTGCCTGGGGCGGAGTATTTGCAGCATCCTGTATAAGAAATGTGCATTTGCATGCTTTAGATGCTGATGGTGGCAGTGATCATCATCATTTCTGTCGTGGTGTGCAGCTTTTAACCTTTTGTTATACCCATCTGTTGTCTGTGCCTCACCTTATGCTGTGATTGTGAAATGGTTGTTGTGGGGATCATCTGCCTGGGATGGCTGTTTGTACAGCACTTTTAGCCTGCTCCAGTCCTAATCCCAAACCAGAGCTTTTAATTGTTGCTGCAGTACAAATATATTGACAAGGTCAGGCCAGATGCTATGAAAATTAAAGCCACCTTTCGTCTGTCTGCGTTGATGCCAGTGCCCTTCACTTACAGAGAGAAATGCTGTTTATGTGCCCTTAGCTGGAAAAAATTCTTCCCTGTGGAAGTGGTGATGCCCTGGCACAGGTGACCCAGAGAAGCTGTGGTTGCCCCATCCCTGGAAGTGTTCATGGTCAGGCTGGATGGGGCTTGGAACAACGTGGGATAGTGGAAGGAGTCCCTGCAATGGGACATGGATTTGAACTAGATGATCTCTGAGGTATCTCCAAACCCAAAGTGTTCTATGATTCTTCCCGTCTCCAGTGCTACAGCCCTGTGGGCTTTTAGCAACTTCTCTCTTAGATTAATCTTAATCTTGTAGTTTATTTCTGGTGCTCCACGTTGTGCAATGATGTCTCCAAGCCAGGAAGCACAGCGGAGGTTCAGAAGAATCCTTGGGTCCTTGTCCTTCAACACCTTTGGCAAACCTCATGGAGATGCTGTGGACAAGTGGAGCTGTTGTGATGGATAATCCTCATACCAGCAATCATGGGTAAATGATTCCTTTTCCTTTGTGCACCTGTAAGTGCATAGTAACTGTTTTCCCCTGGGTTTTGAAGCATCCTTTGCAGGCTACCATAATTGAAAAGGTTAGTTGGAATGGCTGGTGAATTTAAAACTGAGAGCATTGTCTCTTGTAATTTCTTTATGTTTGTTAATGAGCCTTCATCTCCTTCTGTTCATATTAGGGAGGTAAAACAGTAGTGGAAGTTGAGATACACAAAAAGGCTTTGAGAAAAGCCAGTCTTCTATGAAATAAAATCTCAACTTTAAGGAAAAAAATATAGCTACTAATAAATTACATTACAAAATGTGTCTTTACATAAAACACAAAGTCTGATTTACATAAAAACATGCCTGGGAGCTCTTAAATTCTCATTGTTCTGCCACAAGTCATGATCCGTTTTGGAAAGACAAATGAGAAGTGTCCCCACTTGCAATCTTATGTAGAAAACTGATGATCTTCCAGTGTCCTCTGTTCCAATGGAATTGCTTTCCTGAGCTTAGACTGTTGATGGGCCAGTGTAGAGGAAGTTTGGGAATATTGGAGTTTTGGAATGCTGTACACTTCCCTCCACTACCGTAGAAAATCCCATGCACCTTTTGACTTGTGTGGGCACTGACAGGGATCACACATGCAGGTTTGAGCCTTTAGAGTAAAGAACAGGAAACTTTTTTCCCCTGGAGGAATATCACAGACGGCAGCAGTAAGTGATGATGCCAGCTAATGCCAGTCATGATTAGGGTTTGTAGAACACCCGTTATGGGATGGATCACGCTTCTCCTCTGTGCTGTGAGAGACTCTGCTGCCTCACACTTGCTGTGTCCTCACTCAGGGTGTGCCTGTGGTGAGAGCCCCTGCCAGGGCTGTGCACACAGCTGAGCTCTGGGGGAGCTCATCAGGACAGCAGATTTTCGGGAAAGTTCTGGTTGTGAGGATCTGCCGGCAGTGCTGCTGAAGGGCAGCCCAGCACACAACAGGACAAATGAGGAAAGGTCATCATGTCCCACTTTCAGAGAGGTCCATGGGCTCTGTGTTGAGCAGGATTTCTCCCCATGGGCTCTGCTATCTGTAAATGGCACCAATTCCCTCAAATCTCTGCTCCTGGCCAGGTTTCCACCAAGTCTGTATTTGTTGATTAGGCTCTTTCACAGGAAAAGAGCAGTTACAGAAATACCGTGAACCCATAAGGTGTGTTAGTTATGGAAAGATAAAGAAAGCAACAAAAATAAATTACTTCTTTTTTCTTCATGATTGTGCTTTCTGAGAGTTAAAATGCTTTCAGAAAGAGCTGGGAAATTCAGATGAAACATGCAATGAATTAGTATTCAGCCTTAGTATTTGTGATTTCTTAATCCTTCCTTAGCCTAACATCTCCCCAAAACAGCCTTATAAGAAAAACAGACCAGGAAAAAAGGAGCGTATAGTAGCAACTTACAGGTTTTCTCAAAGGTTAATTAATTGCAATTAATTGTGAAGTGCTGTTGCATTGAACAGTAGCTTTGAATTTGATAATGAAAACCAAAAAAAAAAAAAAAAAAAAAAAAAAAAAAAAAAAAAAAAACACCAAAAAAAGGAAAAACTCATATGGAACAATCCTGGGCTTGCAGATGTGTTTTTTTTTCTCCCCTCTGAGTAGGTTCAGTTTGCAAACTTAACTCAGACAATTTACAAATATGATTTCAGCTGAGAATTCATTTGGGGTGGTGTGGTGGAAAGAACAGAATGTTTTCATTAGGAAAGTAGAGACCAGCAGTTCTGTACAGGATGAAGGGAGCAAGACTATCCCAATGCACTTCACAAATAAAGGGTGACTTTAAATGAGATTGGGCCATGACTTTGGGTTTTATTTAGATTAAAATAGATGCTGAATCACTAGTAAAAAGAATGGAAGGCTCTTTTTTTTGCCCTCTTGAGTTGCTATTGAAGAAACTGTTCAGAAATAGACCTGTCTGGTTTGGCAGGTTTCTCAGAGGGGTCTGTGTCCTGTGGTACAGGAACAGGACTGAGACAGTCAGACTGGGAGCACTTCTTCCACGTCCTTCTCTCTCCGGTTCCATGCTCTGAAGAGTCAGTTGTTTATCAGCATTGAAGAAGTGCTAAGAAGCACCATCCTAAAATGTTGTGGCAAATGTTAGATGTGAGTTTTCAGCCCAGACTGCTCACCAGTGTATGAGGTGGGGAAAGGAGTCAGTTGAAGATTGATTTCTTCAAGGCCAAAGTCAGTGACAGAGTTAAAAACAAACCCAGAACCCTCTCCCTTTGGGCTGGTGTGCTCTTCCCTCTCTCAATACTCTGCCTCTTGCCTTCCATGATCTCAACATCTGAGCTGGTGGTGCTGAGAGCGCCCACCTGGCATCTGGGCAGTGCATGGCCATGAACACCATGGCTCTGTGACACCCCCAGGGATGCTGCAGAGCCTGTGGAGGGCACGCTCTGCCACTGATGAAGTTGAAGGAATTCAGGGCACAGCCTCCCCCCTTTCCACGGCCCAAAACACAAGTCTCACCGTGCAGGAGAATTCATTTCACTTGCTTTCTCATCTGCTGAAGTAATAGGGTCAGATCAGTGGGGAAAGCAGAAATTACTTTCAAGTTTCCTGACTCCCTGAGAAGGCTGCTCTCTGTATATGATGTGGTTACAGCTCCCAGACTGATGTGTTTATTTTACAGCCACAGCTCTGAGTGCACAGAGCAGGGTTACACAACAGCAACAGCAACAAAAGTTTACACAAGGTGTTACTTAGCTAGTAAACCTACAGATAAAATAACAGCGTGCAGGTACATGGAGATATGTGAGACATGGCTGGTCATGTTTGTTTAGAACAGACTCATCCTGTCATCATAAAGGCTCCCTTGAGCCTTCTCAAAATCTTATTTCAAAATTTATTATGCTATTTAGCATATACAAGGTTACGAAAATCAGCACCACAGCCAGATGGCTGGGGAATTCTATCATCCTGTTGCTCTCTTCCCTACTGCCAATAAATTTGGTGGCCAAGGCAGGGCACCAGATGCAAGATGCTGCCAATTGGGCCAGCTGTGGGAATGGGAGCCTGGATCTCCTCTGATCACTTCCAGTCCCCAAGGAGGGCCTGTCTGCTTTGGCTGGGCAGCCTCAATCCTGTACGAAGTTACTGCTGCAAGAGGAAAGCAAAATGGTGGGATCAGAGGAATGGGCACTTTATCTACCTGTTAGAGAGAAGAATTATTGCCAGTGCAGTGAGGTTGCTACAAAATTAATTAGATAAAGAAGAAAAGTCTTATTCAATTAAATCATGCCCTTTTCCTCTTCTAGACAATGCGACACTGAGGCTATGCTTCAGAGTTTATAGATTTGTATAGAAATTGGTGCTAATAGTTCAATTTTTGTGTAATTATTATGCTAGTAATGTTGAAAATGAAGAATCTGCGTAGAGAGAGAAAGAGACAATACTTCTATAAATACTTAATATCCAGAGGAGGCAGATGGGGTAAAATTATATTTAGAGATTAAAGATAAAGCAAAGAACCGCCGCAATCTAATTCCAGCTCTGACCCGGACTTTCTGTCCATCATGAGATGTCACTAAAGCTCGCTGGGTCTGGGTTATATTTTTCTCCTTAAATCTTTTACATGAAGATAATGCCTTGCTATCTCACTGGGGCTTTGTGACAATTCATGTCTGTATAACACTTTGAAGCAGAGCTTGTAAAGTGCTAAGTATTATTAAGATGAGATGAGGAGAATCTCTTATCTCAAACATCAAGTTCTTCAGGGATGGGGAAAAGGCAGTGACCTATTATCTGTAATACTCCTCTACAGACTAGGTTTGATCAGCCTTAGTGTGATTCAACAAAACCCTGTTCAACTGTGGACAAATGGACATCTCTATTATAAGTGATGAAATGGGAACCTGGATAAAGGCAGAAATCACCCGAGACTGTCTTTGATCATAATCTATCTGCGCCTCAAAGGAGAGCATAATAACACAAACATATTTGCAGTGGTAATCCAAAAATAACTCCTCCTGTTGTTCTGCCTGCATAGAGCCATCAGGAATGAGCTCAGGCACTTGTTGTTGTTGTTGCTGTCAGCGTTGTGTGGTGTTGCTGTGCCAGTTCAGAGGCTGCCAAGTCACTCACGATGGGTGCTGCATCCCAGCGACCTGATGGTGCTTGTTTGCAAAATTTGCAAAGCACCTCAGCATTGTCTTTTGGAAAGGCAGTGGAGAATTAGGATGAACTTTGTCACTTGGTAATGATAGACATTGCTATATCATTGCTGGGATGATTTAAAGAAAGTAAATAAAGCCATGTTTATGGGCAAAAGATTATTGCAGAGAAAAACACGGGGCATAATCAGCTGTGGAGTCAGAAAACAGCAGAATACATGCAGGTAAGTTTCAAGCAGTATCACAGATTTTCATCAAATCTTTGAAAAAGAGCAGGAGACAGTAATTTTATATGTAAAAATGCTCTTATGTGTCAATAACTCTTTTCTGAAGCAGCACAGAGACTCACTGTAACATCCAGAGGCTCTGCTCTTTCAGCAATTTGAGCTTTCTGGACATAATTTCAAGGTCACACATCAGCATCGCCCCTGTTGTCAGTCAAGTAATCAGCATTTCACTCACTCCTCCTCACTCTTTCTGCCTGATACTCTATTCTGCATCCCTGTGCACAGAGCCAGCCTTTGCAATCTCGGTGCCTTTTTCATGGTGGTTCAGAAAAATAAATAAGACTTTGAATCCTTCTGCTTTGCTTATGTTGTGTTTTAATTTTGGGAAAGAGCTTTCTTTAAGTAAACAACTGGGAAATAAATGCAGACTTCTAAATTAGGTGTTATTCATCTGTTTTCCTTGAGGGTCTGCAGTGCCCTTCTCTGAGACATGAGACCTGATGAATATTGACACAGAAATAATCACTGACCATTGCAGCAGTGCCACTTGAGTTATCTGTTGAAACCTATGCCTTCATTATTTAATAACAGTAAACTAATGAAATCTAATATTTCCATTTGCATGGTGACCTATAAATTGTATAAATTTGTATTGTAAATAACCATGTACTTCAAATTAGAAATGTGCTGATTGGAACAGAATTTTTGGAGTATTTGTACTCCCCAAAGGACTTATTTCAACAAATTTTCATTATTAATTAATCATGACACACTGGTTCTAGGAGGTTTAACAAAAACATAGAAAGTATAAGCAAGCTTGGGGTGAATGTGGCATGAAATGTTGAAATCTTTTGCTACTTTTATCTGTTGTAGCCATTACTTGGGATGGGAATGAATAATGGACCTGTGTTTGTTCTCTGTGCTTCTCTGTTTTTCTTTCCAAGACAATTTTTTATGTCAGTAGTGATGGACTCAAGTAAGTGAAACTGTGCTGTCTATATAGGAATATATATACATATATATATATGTGCGTATAAAATACATAGGGAAAATAATAGTAGAGTCATTTTTATTTAAGTTTCTACCTTTAAAGTTTTCATCTACTCTCTTCAGAGACATCCATCTCTCTGAAATGTCAGGTTTGTGTGTCCTACCAGCACAGTATTCCAGGACTGCCCTAATTACATGTGTCAGGTCTTGCCATGCAGCCTGTGAGCCCCTCCATGCTCACTCAGAAATCCTTTCAGCATCCTAGGATGCTCCTTGTTACTGATTGTCTTGGAGATGTCAACATGCTAGAAGGCAAAACTGCGGGCTACAGAAGCTCTTAAAAGTCAGATTTTGCCAACCACAGACTTGTCATAGGAAAGATTTTAAGGCTAATGAAGGAAGAGTAATGGGATCTCGAACCTCGCAGTGCTTTATATTAATTGCTTGCAAATGCTGACTGCTGGCAAGTATGCTACACTCAAAGCATAATGGACTGGAGGGGCCAGACTTGCATTCCTGCAATGTAGCAGTTTTTTAATAAGGCAGTCAAGATAACTGCAGAGGACATGGAAGTATTTGTGTCCACCCAGTGATGTTTGGGAGGTCTGCAGGAGAGCGGCCTTGTACAGAACCTCGCGTGTTGCATACATGTAAATTAGGTCTTACTGCTTTTCCAGGTGAGCTCTGAAGAGCTGCAAGATACAGAAAAAGAAGATCCAATATTCCAGCCCTTCTACTGTTGGCTCTGAGAGTCATTTGTCTCAATTTGCCAGCGTAGTCATAGATGATACTCACACAAAATACATTAGTTCAAAAACCAAAGCAGACGAATGGAGTTAAAATTCTAGACTTTACTTACTCACAATATATTGTCTGTCTTTTTCATGAGAAAAAAAATAAAGATATATTAAAGACAGGGAAGCAGTGCTTATGTGGTCTGATAGATTAAAAACCACTGGGAGATGAGGCAGGGAAAGGCATGCCAAGCGCTGGGAGTCTGAGAGCAACAGTTTGGCTTCATTTGACTCCTTTTTGTAAGACAGTTTCCAAGTTTTCAATTGGCTTCATTAGGCTGAAGTGGTTTATCTTGCTTTGTACATCTCGGCCTACTTTTAGCCTTTTTTTCTCTTTCCTTTTACCCTGAAACTCATGTTCTCTTATGAGCAAAGTGAACATGGAGAAAGGGAAAGGCTGGCACTTTAGAATTGTGACTGTTTTGTCTTCCTGACTTTTTCCCAGCTCGAAATGTTTTAACATTTTGTTTGCAAGGTTTTTGCACATGAAGACCCAGGAGTTTTTACGAGCTGCTAAGGGAAGTTAAAACTAAACCAACAACCACTAAGACTTTGGGGAATATCCTATTTATGAAACATGTTTTCAGCATTTCCCTTTATTCACTGGGAATTGTTAGGATGTTGCACGTGTGTGTGTTCCAAAAAGCTGGTATTTACTTGTAGCCTGCTTCTGTGGGGATGATAATGAATGAGCAATTGTAGCTTCTAATAAAAAGACTTGGGGAACAGTGTGGTTTTAAGAAACAAAATTCTATTTTCCTGTACTGTTTTTTAGTGATGGATAATAAAAAAGGAATTCATCATTACACTACAACACGTTAAAGCCTTGCTTCTCCCTTAGGTGTGAGCTCCCTGTAAGTGGGTGGGATAGTTACCAAAATGTCTCGCTGTGCTTTAGGTTCCAGCAGTGGAAGGTGAGGTGGCCACCACTGTGAGCAGTTGAGGGATTAACTTCTGTGTCCCCAGCAGAGCTCGGGAAAAGTTTTCCAGTTTGAGAGGTGACTTGTTTGGCTGAAGCCAATCCCCCTTTGACAAACATCCTCAGCTGCCAGGTTGCTCTGGGGAAGGAGAGAGTTTAATAACACTTCAGCAAGATTTTGGGGAGATGTAGAGGCTCTCAGGCTGCTCGTGCAGCACTGGTTGTGGCAGGCTCTCTCCCACAAATATCACTCCACTGGCACTGAGAGGTGTCCAGGTTAATCAGCTCATCTTTATTTTTATGAATGAATCCTGATATAGCCACAGGCTCAAGATTCAAGGCAAGGTTTCCATCAAAACACAGACCACTGTCATTTTTGTGGCCAGTCCACACCCTGTGCTGTGAGAGAGGAGCTCTACCTGTGGCATGGAGCATTCATAAAACACCTTAAAAGCATTCTGCAGACCGAGCCTGAATTGAACTGGCCAAAAGATGGATTGAGACACTCTTGTCCTTGTCACTGTGCCCTGTGTACCTAGACCATCACCCTAAAACAAGCTGGGTTGGCCCCAGGGTTCTGTGAAATGTAAGTGTCCCCATAAATAACAGAAGCTAATTACAATAATTATTTTCTACAAAGAGCAAAGATCTGTTTTTCTCTGAAAACACCTGCAGGTTCTCTTAGAAGTTGCTAGAAAATATACATAAAGTTATTTCTGCTTATACTATTCCATACAGAAGCTCATACACAAATTAACTTTGAAAATATCTGAGCATAGCTAGAATGTTTTGTTGTTTTACCTAAAATCTGTATACGAAACCCAGAGTAAATGTTCCTTTCTTTTTGCATTTAAACAGAAACTAGGTAGGTTTTCACATTAGGCAACAAAAATTATTATCCTAGCAGAGTGATTGAGATAAGCTCATTCAACCTAACTAAAATGTTGTCATTTTCAATAACTTTTCTTATTCTGCATGAAGAAAATCACGTTGAAGTCTCAAAAAATTAAACGAAATTACAGTTGCATAATGAAGCTGAGCTCTTTATGGCTGGTAATAGAGGAGCAAGAATTTAGAGTTTAGTAAATTCATAGTGGTTTGGAAATGTTATGACAGAAAGAGGGCAATGCAGAGACAATAACAGAAGAACTTTCCATCCTATGACTTTATGCTGCTTATGAACAGATTGCAAGTTCTGGCACAATCTGCAGCAGAAAACATATCTATTTTTCATTTTGCAATTATCAGAAAGATCAGAGGCTCCTATTTTTGCAGATTTTTGCTGGGGGAATTTGGCTGAATTGCTCAGAAACTGATCCCTGAGTGTTTTTCTGAATTGCGTGCGCATAAACACATCCAGTGGTGACAGCCTCTGCTCAAGGAGCAGCCTCACCAAGATTCACCATGGCAGGAGGACCTTCCCCACTAAGAGGCACCAGCAAAGAGCATTTCCACAGCTCACCCCAAATTCCTACACAAGTCCTGGAGCCCTCTTTGCCTCTGGCATAGAATTCAGCTGCCTCCTAAATGTGCTGCAGCTTAATCCAGCTGCACACTAAAACACTGTGCAGCAAGACTTATGCAATCATTCCATCCCTTCTGGCTCAAAATTGAGCTGGAAGGCAGAAATACAGAGAATAATGATAATGGAGCTTTTCTGAACATCAGGATATATGTGCATTTGATTCTGGCAAAGGGTCGTGGGCTGTCAGGGTACAATTCACCACGTTCCTGTGTTTGTTTCAATTTGATTATGCATAGTCTTGTCAGTGATTTTTTCCCCCCTCTCCAAGGCTGTTGCATGAATGGGAGCTTCAACGTGGAGCTCAGAAAAAGTCAAACAAGACTCGGTGTGTTCCATCTGAAGCAGCAGCTTTGACACACACAAAGGGGAAAATGGAAACAAATGAAAACATCTTTCAGAGACTGTTCTGCATCAGGATCACTGGCTGTGTGATGCAAGGGATGATTTCTGAGATACATTCACAGAGAGCAGAGAGAGCTTTGATACTGAATATACACCAGCTACGTGATTTTCACACTGCAAATGCAAAGGGAGTCATGTACTTGGATTGTTCTGTGGGGGTTTTTTAATAAATTAGGGATTCATTATACTAATAAGTAAAGCAGATGCATGGCAAAAGGTGGTCTGTAATAAATGCAGAAGGCTCTGCTGTACATAACTTAGCAGAGCATTTGAAATGCTCTTTGACTTTCCCTTTGTGGTTGCTCAGCTGCTTAATGTCAGGTATTTTTATACTCAAAAACCAAAGCAAACTCCTCTGTAGTGCCTCTTGCCTTTGTGTTTCAGAGACTTGCAGCATAGCAGAAGGTTTCTTATTCCTTACTTTTGTCTTAGCTCCTTCCTAGAGCACTTATCACAACTTGAGAACCTCTCTGATTTCCATTGAGTACCACCAGTCCCCTCTGTGTCTGCTGAGTGGGCACCAGCCACTTCATCCATCTCCATCCTTTTTCCTATATGTTTTACAAAGCATTTCCCAAATCCTCCCCCCACAAGCAGAGAGAGCAGGAGGTTGCAATGAGCCTGAAAAGCACAGATGGTTTAATTCTTAACATCTCAAGAACTTTTATAATATCATTGGGGCTAATAGCAGAAAAGATAATTAACCTTTCATCCTCGAAAGACTTTCCCTAAATAGCTGCAATAGATAAAAGACAAATAGGAAGAGGAATTCTGCTTCACATCTTTCAGACCAGAAAATGTGCATATATTTCATGTGTGAATTGTGCTGAACACAATTTCAGTGATTTCCTGTGCTCAGGCCTCTAGATAGGCTCAGGTTTTGGGAAAGCTGGGGGGATTTTCCTTTTTCCATTTGTAAACATTTGTTAGCATCCACTAGTAGGAAGGCAGTGTCATCTTCAGCTCCATATCACCCATTCCCAGACTGAAATACTGAGGTATTCAGCACTCTTGATAAGTCATTTCTCTTTTACTTCTTTCTTTGCTCAAGTTCAAGCAGTATTTACTGTTTCTCTAAACCAAGGTGCTCAAAGGAAATCTAAACCTCTGCTGGGTTTTCTGCAGAGCATAAAACAATATCTGCAACCAACTTCTTCAGAATTACGTGCCCGAAAGCCTGGAAGCAAGTCAGCCCCAGGGCTGACATGACAATCTCTCTACGCTCCTTCACCTGGAAGTTTCTCCGTGTCTCTTCCTCCTGGCTGATTCATGGCAGAGCTGCTCCCAAGGATTGCTTTTTCAGGCTACTTTTTGGTCCATGTCAGCTGTCTTCATAAGAAGCATGAGAGACCTTGAGGGAGCAAAGCCTGAAGTCCAAGCAGGCAGGTAACCAGAGTCAGAGAAACAGAAGAGGATGGCATGGATGGTATTCCTCATCCAAAGCCTTCAGTCACTCTGTCTGACAATCCTTTTCTTAAATCCCCCTCTCCCAAACCCAGCATTTTTCGTCCTGGCACATGGGACGCGCAGAGCCCTTGCACTCCTGCTCTGAACATGGCTGGAATTGCCCTGTAGATGCAAGTGAGAGCTCGTGCTAGAGCCAAGCCCAGCTCAGAGCTTATGACTTGGGAAAAGTTTTGTCTAATGGGGGAAAAAAAGCTGAAGCAATCAGCACTGCAAAGTGCTGACTGAAAGAATAAACATTAAAGAGATAAAGCAGACCAGAAGGCAAAAGCAATCAGATTTGTAAAAGAGAGCAGATTCTGATTTTATCTTATGGAAATAGATGCAATAAAAGCTTTCTGACTGGAGTTGTATAAAGTTGCAAAATATTTTATGCAATAGGAGAAAAATTGATGCCAGTGGTTCCTTTAATATTTTATGGAAATTTGTTCAGCAAATAAATTGAAGTGTTTTTTTATTTGCAAACAGAAGGTAAATGGGACAACTGAAGCTTTTTTTTTCTAAATATATTTTTTTCTATTAGATGGATTCACCCTATGGTTGAGTAGCTTCTGCAAACAGTTTTTAGATACAATTTAAACATCATGAACCAAGGCATCCCTGACTGAATGTGTCAGGGGCTAGAAATGCCTGGTGTTCTTTCACCACAGAGCTGGACTGAGCTCCTGAGCGTGGGCCAGCAATCAGACCTGATGGCCAGCACTCAGATCCTCTCTTAGTGTCACTAATGCAAACTGAACTAGAACAGAAGTGACAGAGAAGCTGCAGCACACACAGGCATATATGGCTTTTCCTTTGAAAAGCAAGGGAGCCAGCACAATGCATTAAAGCAGCCATCTCCTTTTATCTGATACCGCGGAAAAAAATTAACCCAACTAAAAATAGTCAGGGCATTTTGCCCTATGATCTCTTTTCATCCTATGGATCAATATGCCCTGAGCTTGCATCCCATACATAAACAGCTTTCATGGGTGAGACGACCTTGCTGTGCCATAGATGGATCTTTAATCAACAGACCGTGGTACAGTAGGGCGAGCAGGGTAGAAGGTAACAGAGTTTATAAATAACTGAATTCAATTAAATTCAAACTAAGATAAAGAAGAAAATGTTTCTCCAAAACCTCAAGACTTAATGATCAAGGAGGCGTTTTAGTGCCATGGCAGAACTTTTTTGATAGTGGTAGAATTTTACCAAAAATTTGAGGTTGTTCTGTGGCTATTCAGGAGTTGGATTCCACAGTCCTTGTGGATTCCTTCCAACTCAGGTTATTTGGTGGTTCTGTAACTGCTGAAGGAGGGGGCAGGACACGAAGAAGCACCTTCCTTTCTGAATTTACCACTTAGAGGTGGAAGGTGGAGGGGCAGGAGTAGTACACAGCACACAGGGATTGTGATGCAATAAGAAATTAGGGCTGGCTGTAAAACAAGTCCTCACACTAAATACCTTTATTATTTTAACATGCAAGGAAGGTATGTTCAGTTTTTATCCCTAATAGTATGAATAACTGGGAACATCTATTTCTTTTTGGAGATCAATCTCTTTGTGGTTCGTTCATCAGTAAAGTCCTGGGCATGGTGTCCTAGATGAGTTGTCAGAGGAACACTGAAACTGCCTTGCATAATTTTGTAATTTGGTCATTTGCTAGTTGCAAGGACAGTTGTATTTGGTTTTAAAATTAAGAAGGAATGATTTTATATATTTTGAGATTTTATTACAAAAATGCAGGCTAGGTCCTAAATTAACAAAACTATTAAATATTATTTTATTCCCTTGTTATTTTTATTTCTTCATAATTAGGAAGTAATTTTCTTTAATAACATTGTTCAGAAAGTTAATAGGAGCTGTCAAGTTCTCTGTATAAGAAACAGAGGGCAGACAGGATCAAGATGCTTGTGCATGTGTGCAACATGTGAGATGCATAGAAGTACCTGCAGGTGAAAACTCTTCATGCTTTTTTCCCTTCTCTGCAAGACTGCACCAAGTTAGTGCAGCATGTAAAAAATATTTGAAGTGGGAAAAACTGGAGTATCATAAATACAAAAATTCTGCAGCAAGATGTGTTCAGTTCTAAACCACACCTGGAGTATTCAAGGGCTGCTTTGTGAGGAAATACTGCTGGTTGAAAAAGGGAGATGTACACCTCACACTGAGGCTGCACCAAGGTGTGCTGCAGGAATGGTCCCAGCATCTGCAGTGGCATTCAGCATTCATCCCTGAGCTGAATTTTTGTGGTTTCCATGCTGCTGGAGAGTCACAAACTCCTTGTGATTCTCAGAGCATGACCCAGCCTGCCTGGGGAGGGGCACTGATCATTAACCCAGGCCATCAGGATGGCCAAGTTCAGTCCAGTCTGACAGGTGTTCTGTCACACTTGCTTGATTTAATTTCTGCCCTAATATAAACTTTTATTGAAACTTCAATTTACAATTTTCATATTAGTTTTAAGTACAGTTCAAGGAAAATATGTAAAGAATTAGAATTAGGTGCAATCCATCGTGTCCTGATTTGATTTCTGCCAACAGGAGAGTTGCAAAGGAGAAGAAACATCCGTGGAAGCACAGAATGCAAATTTCTCAGCACGCACAGAGTCCTGACACAAGCTGGGTGTTAATTTATTTAAAGCTCATGATACTGTAATGAATTCAGGGTTTGCTTGGCTTTGAGGGAGAAGCTGCATATATCAGGTAGCAGTTGGATATAACGTTCAGCTGCTTATTCTGGCCTCTGCTATTGTGGATAGAGCCCACACTGCTTCCTCCTTCACCCTTTGAAAGCAGCAGCAGAGCTCCTCAGGAGTGGGATCAAATCCTTGTAGAACTGTGCTCTGGAAGGAAGGAAAAAAGGAAAGAAGGAAAAAAGTCCATTATGTGGATGAGACAGCATCCCTTCAGTGTCAGGCACACTGTGTCTGTTCGATCAGGTGAATCACAAACTCAGAGGAGGAGAGGCTGAGCCATTTAAATTTTATAGCCACATAAATTATAGATGGAAATCACTTCTGGAATAGGGAAAATTACAATTGCCGTGTTCAGACCGACCATTCGTATGGCAGCTGACGGTTAAGTTTTGTGAGATGGTGATCACTGGTAATAGTCACTAGAAATAATTTTATTTAAAATTCAGCAGTGCCCAGAGACTTCAGTTGAGCTCAGAGCTGCTGTGGAAGTCTTTGCACAAACACCTGACAAGAGACCTTAGCAGAGTTTTAGAGCAGGAGATAAGAATTGTTATTATTCTCATTTCAGAGATTTAGAGAGATTGAGCAATTCGGAAATGGCTCATGGGAAGTCTGAGGCAGAGCATTGCACTGCTGTTAGTAAGCAAAGAGGAAATCCAGCGGACACTTTGTTAACTGCATTTGAACTATTCTGCCATTTTAAGTTGTGCCTTTTCTACCTTTGCTATTTGGAAATATTCAGTGTTTCAGTTCAATTAATAAAAAAACTTCTTTAAAACCCTTAACAACTTTTTCCCCCCGTTTGCAAAGTTCAATACATATTAGTCCCATATATATTAGTCCACTGCTCAAAGACATTCTCTTACTTCATATGCATGTGCTATGGGGGTTTTTTGGGGTTTTTTTCCCCCTTGTGCTATTTTAGAGTTTAATACATAAATATTGAAGTTTTGAACCCCAAGTCCATATAAGCAGGAGAATAATAAATATAACATTAAATTATGCATGGTGTAATAGTGCACTAACACTTTCATGTTCACCAAGTAAAGTAGAGGGAAATAATTTGTGTCTAAACAAGGGCAGCATTTTTTACATTGTGGAGGTCACTGGAACACATTGTTCTCATTAGATACACAGTAGCCTTGGGAAGGAGTAGAATCCTAGATAAGCACAAGCAAATCTCTAATGGATAGTCTGGGAATGTGTCAGCTGATTAGTAAAATGTAAATGTTTTATGAGTAATAGGGTTTTAAAGCTGATTTTGATTAATGAAATGCAATCCACTTATTCCTTCAGCAGTCAGCCTACAAACATCTAACCAACTAATTAGTCTGTTTAGGTAAAGTATTAAATCTGTCTTTTGTTTGAAAATAGGAAAAAGAAAAACAGACCTGCTCTTACTGTGTAGTAAGGAAAAAACCTTCATTGGTGTGAATGACCTGATTACAAAAGTACCGTAATTACATAAAACTTTGCAAGGCTTTGTACTTCCAAGCATACTGACAATTTCAATTGCAGAAGTTAAATTATTAAGTGGAAAAAATGGGGGCAAACAAAAATGATATCTTTATATTTTGCAGGCCTTTGCAGACAGAAGCAAGGATGGTTGTGTGAAATCAGGCGAGGTCATGAATTTTACAGCCAGTTTAGCAATCACAGAGGTAGACAAGGTCAGAAAGTCTAAGGAGTCCTTTCTTGTTTATGGGTTTAATTTGCAGCCCTCAGTGCTCCGTTACGAGTGTTGCACACTATGCCATTTGTGAATTGGATTCCTGTGGTGGTACACTGGAGAAGATGCTTCCAACTAGAACTTGCTGAAAGCCTTTGACACAGAGGTTACCTGTGCAGGACCACTGGTTTTGATTGCTCATGATATTTGTGATGGAAATTAAATTGATTTGGCAGATATTTTCTTTCTTTTTTTTTTTTTTTCCAGTTTTACCATTCTGCCTCGTTGTATTTCTTCTTGGCTGTCCCATTAAAGCAAGCAGACTAATTCCAAACACGTTCAGCCCCAGCATATTCTCCTCACAGGCATCCAGTCACAAGACTGAAAACTGCAGGTGATTAAGACCGGTGCCTGAATAAACCACCTACCCTTGGCTTATAATATTTACAAACTTCTTTAATTACATAGTCTGAAGAAGAGAGGCAATGACACACCTTCATTGTGTAGCCATGTCCATCAGATCTGGCAACTGGAGAGCACTCTAAAAGCCAGCCTGATGATACCTTAGCAGGGTTAAGAGAAGGGAGGGTGGCAAAGACAGCTGGAGAAGCCAAATGGAGGCTCATCTCATTCCCAAGAACTCTTTAGTTCTCTGAAATAGTGCACTGGTTGGGCTGTTCCAATGCAATCCATGATGGTGCCCTCTGAACCAGAGCTTGGAATAAGGCCTGAGATTGGGAAGGTCAGACACATGCATGGGGTCATTCCTCAACACTCCAACAGTATTGGAGCTGTTAAAACACTGCAGAAAGCCTGTATTTCATCGCATACATGTTTGGTCACTGATGATAAGACTCAGTTCTGCTACTTCACTGAACTGTGGGTGAGTTTTTCTGTCTGCATGACAGCTCCTCTGCTGCGGAAGGAAGGCTTAGTCCTTCACCAGTGCTAGAGGCTTTTTCTGTTGAAAATTTTCTCTGATTTCATTTCACATTATCTCAAAAATAATCTGTTGTTTTTGTTTTAGCACAGTATCTATTTTCTTTGTCAGTATTTTTTTCAGATATATTTCAGATCCATCTCTTTCCTCTGTCCTATTTCCCATTAATTCTCACAATAACATGCATTGATTGTTCTGTTCTGGTAGTGCCAAGATCATCATGGCAGTACATGAACTATTTCCCTTAGGAAAGATGTTACAACTTCCAGGAAGAGAAGAAAACAGGAAAAAATATATATTTCCATTATATTTCTAAAACAATCTAAATCATCTGCTTCAGTACATGTGTAGACATTACAGTGGAACAAAGTCAAACCTGTTTTCTCTTGTTTCAGAGATTTTCCATTATTGCACATCTTGATCATTTCTTTAAGTGAAGAAATTTCTGCAAGAAAACATCACACAGAATGGCTCTATTTCCCCATTTTGTGTGATCAGAAGGATTTGGTACATAAACGCCATTTCATCCTAAAACTGTACTAATCCACATGTTATTAATTTAAGTGTTTCCTCAATGCTGCTTGGGATGACTCTCTTAAAGATCCTCTGGCTGTTAGTCAACTTGCTTATTCTGCTAATATTTTCATGATTATCCCATTATCTCTCTTTTGGATGAGAATTAGGATTTATTCTTCAACTACTCTGGAACCTTCTCACCCTTTCAAATATCCCAGGGGGATCTTTCATAATTCTGTTACCGTTGCTCCACAACTCTAGCTGTGAAAGCTCAGGCAAAGCTGCTTAACAAATAAGTGAGCTCACTTTAGGAAAAAAAAAAGAACAACCCGACAAAAACAACAAAAAATTGTGGATTCACCAGGCTTTTATGTTTGACACATCAGTGCCACATGTCATTTTGCTGGGGTCTCTAGTTCCTTGGCTTTCCTGCAGTGTCTGCGTCAGCAAAAATGGGTTGTCAACCAAGAAGTGACAGAAGCCATGGATCTTGCCCTTTGCTTTCTGTCGATGCATTTGTGAAGTCTTTTAGTAAGGTTTTGTTATGTTTCTTGAGAGATGCTTTTAGCACTTATCCTGTTTAATACCCTCTGAGCATTCAAAAGACGGCAGCTTTACATCAGGAGAGGTTTCTAACAAGTACAAACAGTGAAATGTTGCCATCTTTCCACAGCAGAGTGGCAAGTCCTTGGACCAGGACAATGCCTCGGAGTCAGTAGTGGGATGGAAGTGGGAAAGCTGCTGGTTTCATTCCGAGCTTTCTGGCACAATGGTATGACAAAGCCTCTGGCCACTGCCTCAACAACCTACAGTGCTTTGGCACTCGTTTGTTCAAAGAGAGCAAGTGATGCTGCCCAGAAAAGCAGATACCGAAATATGCGAATCCCAAGAATATGCATGGGAACACAGAACAATTAAGGTCCGTGTGAAAACTGAATCCCAGCCAGCACACTTTGGTTGGTGGAGATCCCATCTGAAACATGGTGATGAAGGAGCCTCTGCTGTGAGGCCACAGTTAGTTCATGTTCATGCTTCATCACTAAAATTGCTGAACACATTCATCACTGGGACACATTTATTTTTAAAAATGGACAAATGCTTTTTGCTGCGACACCGTTAGCCCATTTTCAAAAGTCAAAATGGTTGTACATTCTGTTAATGTGTTACTGGAATAAAATCATGCTGCACATTTAAGGCTGGATTATGTGGAAAGCAGCCAATACTTGTAGCATTGATTACGAGGTCTATGCCTAAGTAGTTTTCTTCCTGATTTATGAGCCAGACATTATCATTCATTGAGTGACAGAGTAAGCTACTAGATTTGTTAATTGGACAATAAACCACACTTTCATTCTCCTCTTCCAGTGTTTTTCATTAAAAAGAGACATATCTAACATTTAATGAAATGCTTAAATAAATAATTGGATACAGAGGTGTTGAGTATACCCTTTGCTTGTTCCAAGAGTAGTGTATGGTGTATTTATTAATTAGTCTGGTGAATGTAATTAATGGGCTATAAACTCTGTGAGGAAGTTAACCAGCCTTGTAATAAATACCAATTTATAGGTACAGTAGGTCAGCTGGTATTAAGCAAAGAGGTAACCTGCATAGAGGCTCATTTTTAGCAAGGAGACAATATAAATAAGTTATTTTCATGAAAAATACAGCTGACCTTGCAGATTCAAAGGCAGCAGATTGCAATGTTTTCACAAGTTCATGTAGTTTTTTATCTCCTAGCAACTGTATGTCATTTACATATTTTACCACATCAAACATCTTAAAGAGATTTTTCTGATGGCTGGTGTTGGAAAAGAGTCATTGTAGTGTAGTTCCTGGAAGACTGTTGTTTTTCATAACTGTGCTTAACGTCTTTATGGGAGGCTCTGAAGTGACATAAAAGGTTTCAGTGTAGGAATTTGATACTACAAGCACTTTCAGATTGTTTTTTGTGGTGTTTACAAAAACATTGGGGTCTGAGTTCAAGAACTGGCACATCTACTGCTGACATTAGTCTGAAAGACACCAGTATAAAGTACACACATATACATAAGTATGAAGTACTTGTGTGTGTGTGTGTATATGTACAAAACCATAAAATTACATAGCCACTTTATATATTAAGAAAAAAAGTGTACAGATTTTTTTCATTAAGATTTTTCTTTATTAGTTCTGCTCATTAATTCTCTGAAGGCTGCTTCAGTTAGCACATGAGGCTCCCAGCAATGGCAAGGGAAGGAGTCTGGGTCTGTGCTCTGACACAAGCAGTAATGTTTCTGCCCAGAGGGTCAGACATGAATTCAGCTGAACTTTTTTATTTGTACAGAAAATCTATCATTCTTGTACCACTAATGGCATTAGGTGGTGAAATTTCAGAAACAAGGACAAACCCCAGGAGAATACTGGATGTAGAAGGAGGACCAAAAGACATGAGGAGGACCGAGGGTTTGTTGTTACGTCGTCAGTCCAGTCTTCCCTTTGCTGTAGGTGGGAAGCAGAATCCTTACAGGATCTGAGCTGCTGTGGTGAAGCAAGGGCAGGACAGAACCTCTCTCACTGTAGCACATGGAAAACCATTTGAGTTCATTTGAGCCTCATCAGCTGAGCCCGTGAAATCACCAGCACTCTGCTCACTTAGAGATAAGTCTGACACAAGCAGCACTTGATGGCTAAAACCCAGCTTTGCTCACAAAGAGAAATGTTAAGGAATTTGAAAGCAGATCTTGTGTTCCCCGAAGTTTTTCTGATGACTGAGGGCTGTAATCCTGAGAAAAGTAAACAGGAGTGTGAAGACACCAGTAGCAAATCTCATATCAGGTTGGCATTGGCTGTAGAGAGCCAAGGACACAACTCAGGGTTCAGCTTAACAGAGCAAAATGCAGGCATTGAAATGCTGAGCTCTGCCTTTTCTCTCACAGGAAAGCTGGGCTGTCCTGCTGGAATTAACCCAGGGTGATCCAGAATCACTCCTGAGGTGCTCTGTAATCTAACACAGTAATGTAAGCATGGCACCTGTTCTGCCATTAGGAGTTCAGCTGTGCTTGCTATAAATCACTCTTCAGCCCCACCAATTTTCTATCAATGTAATTGATTGTGTGCTTGTTTCTCTCTCCCAGCAATTCTGTGTAATCAATTATAGCACCCCAGTCACAGCAGTTGCTTTGGGAAATTTGTGAAATGACAAGGGACCTCATGCAAGCTGTACAAAATTACCAATTATGGAACTACACAATCTTTTCTAGGATGCCATAAAGTGTCGTTATTCACCCTAAAAGAGAATGTCTAAACAGATCGGTTTCTCATCAAATGCCATTGCTCAGGGATCTGAAGAATATGGAAATGCCTGAGTTTAAATCATCTGTATGCCTGAAAAAGCATAAGAAATTAGTTTCTTGAGCTATTTTTATGAGTTTTCTTTCCTAGCTTACAGCTAAGTCATGCATTATGGTGAATCATTAACTACTGACTTTTATAGCTAATCCTTATATTGCCCATTTTTGCTTTTGATGACAGTTTTGGGATACAAGATTGTATAGACGACAAATACTCATCAGATAATGATGAAAACCTGTTTCCAACATATCCCCAGGTTTAGTCTTTTGCTGAAGAAAATACAGCAAGAAACTGACCTTTATTTGTAGTGTGCTTTGTGCTGTTCTTTGATTCCTTCCACAGCCTCACCTTCATGGGGAGTGATTTTCCCATCATTTGGGAGAGATGCACAATTCAATTCCTGCTACACATAAAATCCCCACCGGTCTGTGTGGACCGGAATAGCTCCATCTGCAATGCCAAGTGCTCTGCATTCCCTCCCTGTCACCAGGGAGGGGACAAATCAGCTCAAACTGATGCCTGTCAGGATAAGATTGGAGGGACAAACCTGTTTGCTTGCTACATTTCAATTGGGAACAAGTCAGGCCTTTAAACTCCAAAGCAAGTCCTTCTGTAATTTCTTCGTACGGAAATGCAGATAATCAAATCTTTTTCTTGCCAGAGACAATGTAATTTTATGCTTTGATTTATTCTGAAGCATTCGATTTATAGTTATCCCTAGCCCCGAAGAGTCCTGTTGGAATTGAATAAAGCCAGCAGATAACATCCCAATTAGAGTTTTCTGCAGGGAAATAAGATAAATAAAGGAAATTCTGCCAAAAAGAGATCCTTGATGAAACCTGGGGCTCATAGGTGTTTTAGCACATGTAACTCTTGGTGACAGTGACAAAATACAGATAAAACTGAGAACGTAAATAGAAAAATACATGGTTTAACTCTGTGTGTGTATGACTCAAACTATGGAGAGATGCAGAAGCCTTTACTGGGTCCACTCGAAGTCTGTGGGACTGGGATCTCCTGCTGCTGCCAGCAGAAAATGCCTGGCATGGCCAAAGGTTGGAAACAGGTGTCCTTCTGAAATGGTTAGTAAAATTAAATAAGAAAATAGTTTTGGAGAGTGAGACAGAGGATGGAGGTGGCACCTTTATACCTGAAGAGGGGCACAAGGACAGCTGGGTCACAGCCTGGTCTGGTGCTCTCAGACTCATGTTGCTCTGGGACCTGCCTGAGCTCTGCAAGGCCCTTCATATAATAACAAAAATAATAATAAGATGGTTTGGAGAAGGAGATTCATGCTAAAAATGGACAATGTCCTGTCCCTGCAGTGGGGCAGGGTGGCAGTGAGGGGGAGTGATGACTGGCAGGGCCGTTGGTACTTTGTGTGACACAACCATCAGAGGGCCAAGGGGGTTTGAAAAGTTAATTTTGGCTTGTCACATACCAGACAGGTATCCTTCTTAAATTTCAACTTTGAATCTGTCTTCTGCCTAGAAAAGGACCATTTAAAGTGTGCAGAAAGATACTGCTGTTTCTGGTTGCTCCTTCTCAGGAACCTTTCAGCATTACTTATGACTCAGTTCATCCTCATCTTTTTATTCAGAAAGGTTTGACAATATTTTGTTTTTTAAGGAAAGTGAAAAGACCATGTTGAGGTTCAGACAGGTGTGCATTAATATTGAGTGATTTGATTTAGATTGACACTTTGGGATGCTTTTGTTAAACTTTAGCTCTCTGCAACTTTTTTTTTTTTGTTTCAGTGTTTCAAAGAAACAATGGCAAAAATCAAACTCTATGGAAGATATTAGATATAAGTATCTCTTCTTGCAGCTGAGTTTCTGGGGTTCATGTCTAGGAGGTCAGATTTAATCTAAGTCTGTACGTAGATGATACCTTTGTACCTCCTTCTCTGTGCCAATATTACCATGGTAGTCAGGGGACCAAGGAATTAATCTGTTTAAATCCATCCAAAAAAATAAAAGAAAGAAAAAATAATATTAAAAATGAAAAAAATAAAAGAGAATCTATTTCAGCTGGGAGGGCTGCTGCTTGTAGCTGGTTGCAGAGGACAGGAGTCTGGAGCTGGAGGCAGGGGCAGAGCAGGATCATTGCAGGGATCCAGACTGGTGTGGGGTCAGGAACAGAGGGCACAGCAGTGGGGTGAGAGGTGCTGGGCTCACATCACCTGGGCTGTGTGATGCACACAGATGCCACCTCACCTCTGTGTTGGTCTCCAGGTCTTGCTGGGCCAGTTCTCAAAAAGATAACAACTGAGCCTAAAATACCGACTCATGCCAAAGCTGAAGGTTTAATTATTTTGAGGTGGGGAATGTAAAACTAGTAAAGAAGGTGAGTTTTGAGCTGAATTTAAAGACATGCCTCATCATAAGCACTTGCCCTGCCTTGTGAAGGTAAGACACACAGCTCATTCTGTTCACAGAAGCAGCAGCAAGGCTGGGAGTATTATGCAGTAGATGGTGGGTAATGATGCTGTAAGGGAGTGAATATAACATTTTTGAATTTTCACAGCTCTCCTTTTTGTTCTTTGTGGACAGGAAAACAATTAGACCTGCAAAGCTCTGTGTGAGGCTCTGGGATAAAACGACATATCAAATGCCTTTTCTCACGGGGAGGTTGAAGCCTTGTGGGTAAACTTTTAAATAAACAGAAGATTTATTCACAGTAGTTGGGTGCTCTTGTTCCAAACTGAAGGCATCCTTTTAATAAAAATTATCCAGTTCCTTCTTCCCCCGTGGGCTCTGAGGGTGTGTGTCCGCAGGGGCGAGCGCAGGGAGCGCATTCCCTCTGGATTTGGATGCCTCACAAGTCTTTCTGTGTGTGCCTTAATAGTCCTCTGAGGGAACTGAAGTCTCATTTTGTGTGACTCTGAATTTAAATCCAGGTCACAGAGATGTTAAATAGCAAATGACACATTTACTGTGCCGCCCAGCTGCCTTCTGTAATGCAGCAGGAATGCTTTCTGAGCAGGGACAGTATGCCAATATTAACTTATATATAGGTTGTTTTATTGTGGAAGCTAATGTTAAAAAATAAGGAAAAAAAATCAAGGGATGCTGCTCACATTTAAATAGCTACTTATTCCCTTTGCATCTTCTCTCCTGAAGTGGTAATGCACTTCCCTGACTGAAGAATTCCTAAAACATTAAAGCTTTTTTTTTTTCAGCTCAAACCTTTACATTTTTATTTATTATGTAAAAGAAAAAAATCCTTGAACCATTCTGGTTTCAAGGTCACGAGAAATCATGTCAATATGCTATTCTAACTCCTGTGCTTAGTTAAAAACTCAAATTGCCTCTTCAGTTTCTGGTCTTTCTGTGATATTCTCCTTTTGTGAAGGTACATACTTTATTTCTCCGGGAGGAAGGTGGTTTGTCAGAGGCTGCTGCATTATTGCAGCCTTACAAGCAAATAATGAACTCAGACACCTGCATTCTGTACAAAAAGGCTTTGATCAGGCAGATGGAGAATGTGTTCCTGGGCATCAAAAAGACTCATCACAAGATAGAAAAGATGGGGATATGGGGGTATTTGCTACACAGATGTCCTTTCTGGAATAGTACTGCAAAATACATACCCAACCAGCAGCTAAAGGGGTTTCTGACCAATAGATGGAGACAAAAAGTGTTTCTCTTCATTAACCTGCCTTGTTCCTATGAGAAGGTCAATTTACCTGCAGGTCCTTCTCTGATGCTGAGTTGTTCAAAGCAGGTGGGTAGGTGAATTTATTTCCTTTTTGTCATTGTTGGTGTTTGGTTTTTTGTTTGATGGTTTGGTTTGGTTTTGTATTTGTTTTCCTCAATGAACACGTAGGCAAGGAATTTAGCTCTGCTGGTGGTTTCTCAGGTGCCACAGTTGGTTTTCTCTTAATTTGTGATGCTGTGGAACAGTTTTTTGGGTTAATGGTCTCAGGTTAACTTCAGTTTTGGGACAAGCACAAGCTAACAGTAATTAGGCTTGTCCTCTGTGTTTTTTCTCTGTTCATGTGCCAGTGGTTTTCATTTAAAAGTTAATCTCATATTTCTGAATCTCTCTGGTTTCGAGGACTGTTACCTCCAGATCTAAGTTAAAACTTTATTTTTCCAATCACCAGTTGCATGGGTTTACCCCTTTTGTATTTCTTAGGTGTTCTAATTGCTACATTTCAAACCCACAAATTTGTTCTCAAACCCTTATTAAGCACTGACACTGTTGTCTTATAAACCTAATGTAGATTAATGTGTACTAAGAAAAAATAAATAAATAAACCAACACAAACCCCCCCAAGACCAGTACTGTTCTGCCATCTGTTGATTATGTTTTACTGTGATGTAGTGAATCACTACCTATTTCTGTTCCTTGAATCTAAATATAATTTCAGTTTACTTCTGATTTCCTGAAACCCCAAATTACTGTGTTTAATTTATAAATTGCTTCTTATACATTCTGCTCATGTCTGGTGAATGTAATTAACATTTTCTTGCTAAAAACCTGTACCTATAAATATCAAGGCCATGACACACATTATTAATTTTAAAAAATGATGAGGGTTGTTGGTTTTGCAAATATATAAATAGCTTTCAAAAAATGCGCCATAAATCTTCACATCTCCTTTCTAATAAGTATAAATATATTTATTTTGTGATTATTAGGAAGGGGATGTGGGAATGCTGCAGTAGTATTTAAGTATCACACCAGGATCAAGTTAATGAGACCTGGAATCACTTCTCAGTACTGAGCAGCCTTTCCCATGCACACAACTCATTTCAGTCCTGTGTGGAGGAATTTTTCATCAAAATATAATTCCTAACCTAGGACCAAGGCAGTCTGGCAGCTCTGTCTCTTCACTGCTAATTACTTTCCTAAACAAACCAGTTTGGATTTCATGTGATCATTGCTCTGTTCACAGGTTGGAGAATAAACCGATCCACTTCAATAAATTTGAGAAAGCAAAGGGAAGAATAATCTGCGCAAAATGGATTATAATCTGACTCCTTGGGGTGGCTTTTTGAAAACATCATTGTGCCCGTGGTGCAAGTCAGTTGTTAGCCCTGCTCCTCTTGTTTAGTTGCTCCTGGTTGTTTTGGGCTTTTTAGGATTGTTTCCTTCCTTTTTTCCAAGGCCTGGATCCCAGTGTCTATAAGAGTTCCCTGTCAACCAACAAAAAGGAATTTACCTTCTACTGCTCATTTGTTCATAATCAACTAAAAATATGAGATTTAAACCCAGAGACAAAATTTTGAGCTTATCAAACAAGCAACAGAAGTCCCTTAAACATAACTAAATTTTTAATTACCCACTTACTATTGATCTCAGGCTTCGGTAATGTGCAGCAGCAGTAGCCCATTTTTCTGCTGGCTAAGGATGTAAATTTGGGAGGATGAAACATTTTCAAGTGTCTGACTCTTGTTCCTGGAGCTGCATTTTCCTGTTTTCTCCCTGGTAAGGATTTCTGATGGATTTTCTTATTTTCTTGGCTAGATGGCAGATCCTTGAAACCTTTCTTATCTGGCATGCACAAAGTAGGCTTTTCTTCACCATGAAATATTCATAGAATGAAACACTTACAAAGATGTTAAAGGACACGGAACACTTAGTCCCAGTCCAATCCTTTCCAACTTCATTTAATCCCGGAAGGGTGGAATTCTCCTGGGAGTTACCATAGAGTTGTGAGTCAGAAATAAAGTAATAAGCTTTGAAATTGTTGCTCATTTAACCCTAAGGGCTAAAACCCTACATAAGGGGTTTGCTTAAAAATAGATGCAAGTAAACCTGACAGGTTTGGCTCGAGCAATGCAAAGTTTTAGCTTGTTTTGTAATGTACCCAACACACAATTTTCTGAGTATTATCATACTAAACTAAATTTGGCCATGAACAAGCCCAGATCAACTGGGGATTTGATTAGGACAAGAAAATTAATTGTTACTGGGATTTAGAGTTGATTTGAGCCCACTGAAGAGAGGGTAACCCTATATTTCACCTTGATTAAAGAAAAAAAATCCCGGTCACGTATTATACAATTACAGCAAAAGTGACATCATGATTTATTGTGTCAAACCTTTCTTTCTTCTTACAGCACCACAAAGGTCAGTAAAAACGAGGCTGCTGCATAAGATCAAGAAAGAAACTGGTAGTGTGAATAAAAGCCATGCATGTCATTTTTAATTTTCAGTGTCCCTGCTTTTGTGGCTGGGAGCCAGACCATAGCAAAAAAAAACCCCTATATTCACTGCTTTTTTCCAAGAAGTCCAGTTGAACTCCATGGAGTGGGAATCAGACTAGAAAAAAATATCTGCAAACTTTTTTGTATGACAGAACCTGATCTGATGGGATTCCTAGTATTTTTTTTAATGCAATTTTGTGGCAAAAGGAGAGGGAGAGATTGCTTAGAAAACCTTGCAGTGGCACATGCTGGCGCGGCACTGCATTGTCATGAAAATTGTTTCTAATTCTTCCAACTTGTAGTACAACTGGAAAGCAGGGAGAAACCAGCCACCTGTGCTAAAAGAATTTGTAAATCCATATTATTTATAAATTAGGAATATAAATAGCAGAGGAAATGAATGGCAAGCATTCAGTAGTTGAAGACATTTGTGCAGGGTCTTAGTTTAGTTTAGTTCTTCTAAACTGAATTGCTCAGTTCTTAAGACCATTATTAATGTGACTTTAACAGAGTCTTGGTGATACAGAATTACAGAAGCCTTTTGATCCTTAAGTAAGAACCTCACTTTGATTTCTTTTGTACATTTCTAATGGTAAATGTGATTATCTTTAACGTGACAACGTTGTCTTTAGGATGGAGAGCAGCTCAATTTTCCTGCCTCTTTTTCCCAAGCTTCAGTATGTTTTATAAAACAGCATCTTTCCATGCTGGACACCGGAGCATGGTGAGCACATGCACCAGAGATCATGGAGGTCAGCAGTCATTTTTCAGCTGACTGCAGTGATCTTTGATGCGCTTGGCAATATTTAACCAAGTTTTCAAATGCTGTTGTTCCTGCAGGTCAGGCTCAGAAGCTGCAATGCAGGAAGACTGAAACAAGTCAAATAAACCGATTGTGCTATAAAAACAAGCAATCAGCAAAGTGCTAGAAAATCCCATTTTGGCAAGAAAACACTCCAGCTTTGTTCTTTGGTGTTATGATGTGATGGAAAGCCCTCAGCAGTGCTATAAATTTGTGTTACACGAATGTTTATCTCCAGACCTCTATGCATGTAGTGTATAATTCGAAACACAATCCATGCTCTTTTCTCACACATTTGTTGCTTTGCCTCTCACAGTCGTGGTGTTTTTTACAGGAGGTCTCCATTTCCTACAGGCTTAGGTGATTCAGATAAATTAAAACAAGCATCTCCACAGACAGTGTTATTTCAGTTCATGTGACATATTCCACTTTACTGCAGATTGCCTGTGGTGCACAAATCTGTTACTCGTAGTAACGAGTTCCTGTGTCCACGACTTTAATCTGTTTTTTAAAAAATGGATTTAAACCGTGGTAAAAATGATTTATGGGGTTTACAAAGTCTTTCCACTAGTTTAGCAAGATTAATTTAAAATCATGCTAAGTCAAATAACAACTTATGGTAGATAAGGCCTTATTCTTTCCCTATCTTTCTCTTTCACATGTCCCTTGTTCTTATAATCTCTTATGACTATGTATATTGCATGACATATTTTGGTATAATTTGACAGCAAGAACTTCTGAGCTTTTTCCATGCAAGCTGCAGGAAATGGCCAGGTTTTTGAAAGAAGATAGTTGCAACTTGCTCTTGTAAAAATAGTGCTTGTAGTACCTAAGGCTCATGGAAACTCCCCACATGCCCAGTCAGCTAAATGTCTAGGAAATGTCTCAGTCTTTGAAATTCAGAACACAGTGATTTAATTTATGTTCATGTTTTGATAACTTGCTGAAACCTAACTGACTTCAGCAGTACAACATTTGGGAAGGGAAATAGGTTGGCACCATAATATTGCTGCACGAGTCCCGTGATTTGTGGGTGGAAAGTTCATATTCAAAGTTCACTCTCCTATGGAAATGTACATGTGCTTTGTCTAGTTAGAGCATGTGATGGGAAGAATGTGGTTGTGGGACAGGTAATTATTGAACAGGTAAAACTGGGAATCTGGCATTACATTAAATGTGTGGTACTGGGGAGTAGGATGGATTAGCATCCCTGGCTTTTTTTTGAGTGTCTAAAACCAAGCTGTGATGCCCTTAGGAAAAATGAGCACAATAATACCCAAACTATCCTCCATGGAATCAAACACTATTCAAGCAAATACTGAGAAAAAACAAGTTCAGAAAAACTCTGTGAAAAAATGTAACTCTTTACCAGGAAAAAAAATAAAAAAAATAAAATAAATTAACAAACTTTTCAAAACTTCTTAAGAGATGATTCACCTCCAGGTTGTCTGGGTGGGATTCAATATGAGAGTAACCTAAATATCAGCATCTACATGCAGCCAGTGTACTCAGCTACCATGCCAGGGGAGACTTGATTGATGAAGCCATAGAGCCCTGGGGAGTGGCTGGCCCATTGTGTTCCTCTGCAAATTCCTGTGTCTCCATGCTGGATCTCCAGTGGCAGTAGATTTTAGGCATCTGGCTCACAGACAGGCTCATGAATTCCAACATGGAAATGTAATGTTCTCGTTCTGTGGCTTTCTCGCCATGACCTCAGCCAGCCATGCTATTTTGGAGCTTATAAACTTTTAACTCCATCTTAATGAGGTTGAGCTAGTAGAAAATCCCATATAAATAATTTAATAATATGTCTGGATGAAATGGCTGCTATCTAACTGGTAGAATAACAGAAGTGATTAAATTAAATTCAATATACACATTAGCCACTGAACTACACAGCCATAAAAGAATGAAGAGTGTGGTCTAAAGAGTTGTCTCTTTTCCTCCCACAGCTTTATAATTATATCTTCAGGGAAATGCCACAGCTCAGCATTTAACGATCTGCCATCAGAGACATTTACGAGGAGATTTTCAGGGAAGGAGAGAGTTGAAGGTGTCTTTTGTACCAAAAAAAAGCAGTCATTGAATACTCTGGCAATCACCTGCTGAGAGGAGCATTGATCCATATATTTACATATCATCTGAAGTTAATAATTCTAAGTTTCTCCTCAAAGAAAATCCACAACAAGGTCACGATCTCCCAGGAATTGTTTGGAAAATAGAGCATAAATCTTGGGCAATGTCAATCTGTCACTGCCCTACAGCAGATTTGTATGGTTTGAGAGAGCACAGCTGATCAGTTCAGGACACTGATTGTATTCCATGAGGAGTGGCTCTGGTAAAACCCAGTCCCTTTTCAACACTGACACACAGGGTACACTGGAAAAAGGGGAGGACATTTGCAGTGTAGGAAGCACTGGAATGAAGTACTCCTGAAGAATTAACAGATGGCCCAGAGTAAACAAATGGAAAAATTAGCAAAATACTTTTCCTAGTGCCAGACTATAAATCAAAATGAAATATCCTGAGTAGCTGTAGCTGGTATGGATGTGGAGATGTGGCTGTTACTTTGAAGGTGGAAACTAAAAGTCTGGATGAAGACTAATGTGTTAAAGGCTCAGCATGAGAAACTTCCAACTTAAATACATATTTAATTTCCCAAATGGACAAGGAGAAGTTCAGGTTGTGGCTGTCAAGTGTTTCCAAGACATTTCAAAACAGGGCTTTCATAACCACTCATCTCTTAAAGCAGATTAGATTGTCCAAATGGATTCTGAAATGCAGGAAAAGATCAAGTACCCTTAAGAAGAAAAAGACAAACAGACCTGTGAGTGCATTTATTTGAGTCACTGAAATGTTCAATAAGAGTTGAAGAAGTCTCTTTAATTAAGTCGCATGCACTCCTAATCTAGTGAGACAGGGATTTCCAAGGGGATATTGTCAGTTTCCCAGTGAGGTGGTAACAGCATCCACTGCTTTGTCATTTATAGTGGCCGTTTATCACTTGCATTTGTCCCAGCATAGGCGGTCAAAGACATAAATCACACTCTTCTGTACTTGCAGCAAAAATCAAAATACAGTGTGCTATTACATTTTATCCATTTTTAAGGTGTTAGCTCCTACTGACCTCGTTCATGGACTGGAGACTCACAGAGTAGTTCAGCTGTTTGTGTGAGAGATGCTCTTTTCTTTCGAGCATCCTCTGCTGCAGCCCGTGAACAGGAGAGTCCCTCATCACTGCTGGGATTTTGCAAAGAGGGAATTACCAAAAAAAGCTGGTTTAATTTCAAGCTCCATTAGACACAGTGTTTGCCAAATGGAAGAAGACCAAATTGTTTGGAAATCTTGTCCTGAAACCTCTATGTTGGTATTAAAAATCAGAAAGAGTAGGTAGTAATAAACAGAAATCATGTAATATATCATCTGAATCACTCCCTTTAAATCACTTTGAGTGTTCTAATTTTTATTTTTTTCTTGTGGAAATGTAAAGTACTTACTCTGGGAGTATTGATTACAGAACTGTAGTACCAGCCTGGGATTTCCAGTACTACATTGTTGAAATCAGTATTTGAATGGCTTGAAAGTAATTAGTCTATTTATAAATACATATATGTGTGTGCATACATACATTTTCCTTCATTTTTCTTTATTCTTCTTTTAAAATGTTTAAAATCCATGCATGGCACTTTATGATGTGAACATAGCAATTAGGGGAAGGAAATAATATAATTAGCAAGGAGTAAAGCTGGTTTTAATCCAATCTATTACTTTTACCATGAATTTTAAGTGGCAAGATTTTATTCCTCCGTCTACATACTGAAGTGCTTGTGTTCACACAGAGCTTTTCCTTCAGGAAGGTCTCTGTTCAAGCCTCATCAGATGAACTGCCTCTGTGATTCTGATGTGCTAATCCTCCTGCAAATGTTGATGCTGGGGGTGAGAGCTCCTGCCCAGGCACTGAGAGCTGGGTCCTGTTGAGTAGGTTGACTGGTGTTTTACAATTTCACATTTATATTCAAATGACAAAGTCATACTCAAGTTCTTAGGGTTCAGCCAAAGTCATCTGGTTGTTCAATGTCCAACTGAAGTGTATTAGGGGAAGTTGTTGGCAGAGGTTGAGCATGAGCCAGCTGATGGCACCTGGCTTATATCAGCAACAGTGTGGCCAGCAGGACCAGGACAATGACTGTCCCCTGTACTGGGCAGTGGTGAGGCCACACTTGAGTCTGGGTCAGTTTTGTCCCAAGAAAAACATTGAAGGGCTGGAGTGTATCCAGAGAAGGAAACAGAGCTAGGGGAGGGTCTGGAGCACCAGGAGCAGCTGAGGGGCTCAGTCAGGAGAAAAAGAGGCCCAGGGGGACCTTATCAGTCTCTATAGCTCCCAAAAAGGAGATTGTAGTGAGGTGAGGTCGGTCTCTGCTCCCAAGTAACAAGCACTAGGACAGGAGGAAATGGCCTCAAGTTGTGCTGGCGGAGGTTCAGGTTGGATATTGGGGAAAAAATTCTTCTCTGAAAGGTTTTCAGGCACTGGAATGAGCTTCCCAGGGAAGTGGCAGAGTCACCATCCCTGGAGGTCTATAAAAGCTGTGTAGATGTGTCACTTGGGGACATGGTTCAGTGCTGGGCTTGGCAGTGCTGGAGGAATGGTTGGAGTCGATCTTAGATGGCTTTTCCAGCCTAAATGATTCTATGATTCTGTGTTCAGTAATTAATGTAAGAAATATCTCTCTGACTGTACTAAGAAGCAGGTTGAGTCTCTGCTCTGATGTATGAGTTCAATTGATCCAGCAGCCAGAGTGATGGATAAGGAGGTGTGTGAACTCATCCCTGCAGGCTGGGCTGACGCCGCTGGCTGCGGCACGGGCCCCAGTGCCTTTTGTAGGTCTGCCAAGGCCAGGAGTAGCTGTCAGGCGTCTGAACTGCATGTCTTTAGTCTCCTTTTTAAAAAAAAATTCCCCACAAGAGCTATTACCAAAATTGCCAATATTAAAAGTACCCTTGGTTTGGAAAATAGGGACCCTGGGGAGGTAATAGTGATGCAGGATCTCAAGCCACAGCCCCATCATGGGGCGAGGGGCCCTCAGCCTGGAGGTACTGCCACATGAAAGGTAGACAAGACAAGCAGGACAGTTAAATTGGTTCAGTGGATCAGACTTAAGCTGAATCTGATTTTAAATGGATATACATTTGTGTGCTTGTTTGTTAGGAAAGATGGGGTCAGTTTCCAGAGCCACCCGTGGGGGCTGTGCCGGCCGCCCACGTGAGGTGTTGATATGCAGTGCCAGCAGCAGGCTGAGCGTCCTGGAGTGCCCAGAGTGAGTGCCAGCTCGTTTAATCTCTGTCAGCATGGTCCTCCCTCACTTCATCCGCTCAAAAGAAAGTTTTAAAGGATGCATTTAAAGAAATGTTTTTAGGATTCGCTGGAGGAAGTGTGTTCCTGGGTGCATGCTAGCTCTAGCTTAACCCATGGTTCTCCATGTGTGATTTTGGAATCATCTCCAGCTCCAAGGATGGAGCATTTAGTTCTTACTGTGGCTGGTAATACAGTGATTGCTCTGTGACTCAGGAGGGAAATAGCTTTGTGAGTGCTTGGCACTGTTGAAAAAGCCAGTGCTTACCATGAGGTCAGAAATCTGTAGCTGGAGCCAGATCCATCCTTGTCTGTCACTTAAGTTTGTGTTCAGGTAGGTGTATATAGATACATGTATTCCTCTCTCTCTCTCTCTGTCTTTCTCTGCTTGTATATTAGGGTTAGTAAGGAAAGAAATTGTCATAGTCTCATATAAAGAACTTTAAATTAAATATTTTTCCATCTGAGTCTAGAATGAAACAAGCAATTCTCACCACTTTAGTGCTTAATTTTTTGAAGATCTGACATGTTGTTTAGAGAACGTGCTACATACATTGGCATGTTTGCATTTGTCAAATCCCTTGGATGCTGCAGGGAGACAGGAGACTTTTACAGCCGGGAAAGAGCAGCTCCTGTAGCCTTTCCTCCAGAAGCCTCCTCTCCCATAGCAGTGATTTCTACTTCCCAGGGAGCGGAACTCGGCACACACTGCTCGGCTTTATTGCAAGGCACTGCACCAGCTGAAGGAATGGATCCACTCATTCAGGACAAGTAAGCAAATTCAGCTGGCTGATGAAAGGAAGCCTAGACAACGGTGTTCAAACACTTGCTCCCATTTCCTCCCCCCGTCCCCAGATGTCTGGTTTCAGTTTTAAAACATAATAACATTTCATTAAGGAGTCATAGCAACCCCTCACTAATTTGTGAGGAGTACATCGTGAGCTACATTCTGTACTTATCAACATTTGAGCACTTTAGATCTTGTTTCATCTCATTAGTGGATGTTTATGGGACCTGAGGGTTTCAGCACTCTCTGACAGCTGCACCACCACAGAGATGTCATTTCAAAGAGCTGGATATTTAAATTGCTGGTTCTGGAAAAATTTAGCCACGGGATGGCATTTACAGGAAACAGCAAACCAGAAGAATGTGCCGTGTTGGAAATTGCTTGATGTTAACCTCAGAAAGAGTAGAAATTCTGCTCTCCCACTCTGCTCCCCCACTTTACTGGACTGAAGCCTTTTTCTCCTGAATGCTCCAGTTAGGTTCGTGCAGGATTTAATTTGTATGAAAATAAGTGCTCTTTTTCCTCCACTAAATCTATTAAGCAGTGTACCATTTAGTAAACTGTCAGTGGCATCTGTTGGAGAAAGGCAAATAAAACACTGATGCACAAGGAGGTAGTTTTTCCAGATTATTGATATGTAGTTTCACAAATTATTTAAAAAAATCCATGGCACATGATTTACTTGGAAATAATCCACCAGTCTGTTTTTTGTGGCTTTGTTTCTAATATCGCTTTTCTTCCCCATCACAATGTAGGGTTCTCTCTGAAATGCACTAACAGATAGGAAAAACAAATGCAAGTGTGAATGAACAGTGTGATGTAAACGATGGAGCAGGAAATGGCATCTTAAATTTGTTTACAGTATGCTGTAAGTCAAAGCATAGGAAACTGCTTTAATAACAAGCAGTTGATAATCATGTTAATTAGGAAATCACAGAAAAAACTGTGCCACTTGTGTGATAATTGCCTTATTAACACTGCATAGACTGTATTCATTTTTCAAGGATTATTGTGGAATTCACATTCACATGTGCTTTTGCTAAAATGGAGGGGATTTGTTTCATTATAGGTGGAGCCTTGGTGGTATCACTGGGAGGAGATAGCTGGTAGGATCCTTAAAAATACCTGCCAGAAAGGAAATGCAATGAAGATCAATATCAGATCTTATCTGAATAAATATTTCTGAATTTACAGTTGCTACCTGGCAAACTGTGCTTATGGAATAATAACTTCACAAATTCTTGCCTCATTCATCAAGTGTAACTACACTAACACTGCATGAGTTTGTGACCAATTTTTATGCATGAGTCGCTGTGGTTTTGATGGGAAATGGAAAACTGAGGGCTCTCTGAAGGGAGTTGGATTTGAAGGGAAAAATGCAATATTTGATTTCAAGAGGCTGAAGTACACATAGAAGCAACACCAGTGCTTCGCTTCCCTGATGAACAGCTGAACAAGCTGCTGAGTACCAGCACATCATCCTCCAAGAGCCTCGTGCTGCTGGAGCTGTCAGAGGACACAGCAGCAAGGCCCCAAAACCCTCTGTGAGGCCAAGGGATGTGGCAGAGGATGTGCTCCAACTCCAGCATCATGGCAGGACCAGCACGCGCTGCATCTGCGCCTTTCCCCTCACTCATGTGGATACAAAGAACTTTGCAGGTGCTGGAAGGTGCTGGAGAGGGTGAAATTGCTGCATTTAATCCACCTCACACGTTTCCAGCAGTTAGTTCAAGCTGACACTGGTAGTTTTGCTGTGAGGACCCTGCTAACTGGAACCAGCCCAGCCCAGTACCTGTGTGCCTGCTGGAGTGGCCGTGCTTGAGAACCAGGCAGCAGCTGAGAACATCTAGTGCTTGTTCCATTTTATCTGTGTTTCTTGATTCCTTTCTTCAGCTGTACTTACACAAGGGTAAAAGCTGTGTTCCTAGAGCTGTCTGGCAGCACAGCTTTCCAAGCTTGGTTTTTTTTTAATGTAACTTGAAGCAAAGTGCTTCCCTTTCTGCTGTGCAGAGCTGAACCTCATTCTGCCTGTGGAGCAGAATGGCAGCATCCTCACACACCCACACTCGTGCCATTCCTGTATCATCCTTGTGGAGACATGCAGGCTATGGGCATTGGAACAGTTGGAGAGATCCACAAGGAACCTTCTCAAATGGAAGCTGAAGGATGTAGTCCTCTGGCAGAATTTGAGATAAAATGTATTTTTTTTTCTTCGATCAAGACATAAACTTGATAGGAACAGTTGTAGCTCTGCCTGCAAGCAAACCAACCTGTTCCCATTGTGGGCTTTCAGCTTGATGGAGGATCATAAGGAAAGGGAGTCAAGGAAATAGTGAGGGAAAGGACTAACATTTTAGGGAAGGTTTGTGTATGTCTTCATCTTTAGATTTTTGCCCTGGATTGCCACAGATTGTCCGATAGCATTTCCTTCCAGAACTGCAAAATTCCATCACTCTGAGTCCATGGCCTGACATAAATCTTGCTTAGGTGATCAGCCCTTCAGAACCAAGGGAAGATGCTTTTCTCTGATCTTTTTAGAGGCAAGAGAATTTGCTGCAAAGTATGGATAACCTAAAGGGACTCGACATTAGATTTTGTCTTGAGCTTGTATTACTTGTCAGGTATTTTCAGTAGTCCAGGGCAAGTTAAGACAGTTCCTTCTGGAAAACAAGAGGGCATCAAGGAACTGGAATGGCTGCTTTTAAAGGCTGTTTTGAGGACTTTGGCCAATATCCTGTGTGTGTGGAGTGTTTAGTCCTTGGCAGCAGCCACTGATTTTTGCTATTCGTGTTGGCAGTTGTCTCACCTGATGACTCAAAAGGGATTTTCTCCCTTCATCAGTGCTGGCTTCCTTCTGTTCTCAAAATCACACCTCTCCTTCTCACTGTCCTTTCCCTGTGTTTTTCCTTGCTCTGTCCCTGCTGTGTGCTCTCTGGAATTCATGATGGGTCTGCAGTGCTGTCCAGGGGCTGAGAGGATGTTTTCAACAGATTCCTGGGGAATCACAGCAGGAATGTGCAGGATGTGCTCCAGGTCTATGGTGCTGGTAGCTGTAGGGAGAGCAGGGTCTGTCCTGCACCTTGAGGTGTCCAGATGGGAGAAGCCAATGGGCCATGCTGGTAGCCAGCACTGTCTCCCCTCCACAGAAAACCCACTGCTGGACTTCTGCTGGGAAAGATTTATAACCCCCTCAAAAGTACTAATAGAAAAAATATTTTTGTAGGTAAATTTGCCACACTTAAAGCATGACTTCTTATCGATAATCAGATCTTAATCTGCTTTTGCAAAGTCTGCCTCTGTCTGAAGCATTTGTCCTTGGCCATGGTCCATCGAGTGCAGCATCCTGGCTGCCTGGATTTGATTAAATAGATGACTTACATCTTCTTTACTGTGTAGTGATGCTCTGATCTGGACACCAGCTCAGCAGACACTGAGGTGTTTTATTGGAGTCAGGACATGCAAAAATGTATTGCTGGACTGCTTTAGACAAAGTCCTTTGGGGAGCTGAAGATGAGGAAGGGGCAGGAATTGCCCCAGGGCTGTGATTGACTGCTCCATTATGAGCCAGCTGGAGTGACTGGAGCCACAGAGATGTCACAGTGCTGAAGCTGCTCCCTCACCTTGCCTTGCAAACAGAGCCATGGCTTTTGGTTTTTTTAGGTTTTTCAGTTGTTTTATGATTTTACCATGCTGATGCTGAGCAAGGGGAACAGGCACAGATCTCATTTCCTGTTGTTATCAATAGCAGTGACAGTTCATAACTCCCCAGTGAGTTAGATAATACTTTTGTTCATTTTTACTTTCATATAAATGAACCAAAAGAACTGGCAATAAGCACACAGTAGGCAAGAGCATCCTGATGCACATCACGTGCAAAATTTATACAGTACTAAAAACAAGGGAATATTCCAGTTTAAATCCACTTCTGCTTTGATCTGGCTCACCTACATGGCAAATAATATTTCTTCTAGCTATGAGCTAGATGTCACCTTTTATAAAGATATGAGGAAAACCAGTAATTGTTCCAGTCAACGATGACATTTGTCATATCCCATTTAGTGAACTCAATCTCTTTACTTGTTCACAGTGGTGTTTGTGAAATCCTTGATGTCTGACACATTGATTTGTCTGTGTAAAAAGCAGAAATACCTGACACTTGCCACAGAACAAAGTTTCCCAGCATGTGTACAAGCTGCAGGTCCTTCAGGGCCACATGGTGAGAGTTTCTTTAGCTGTGAACCAGAGGGGGATAGGGCAGGCCTCATCCTGCCACATACATCTTAGGAACTGGAGCTGCCAGCAGATCCCATGTCTGAGCAGAGCCTTAGAGCTCCCACAGTCTCTTACTCATGGAGAAAACTGTTTGTCTAAGGCACTGCCTCTCAGGTTAAAAAAAAGAAAAAAGAAGCAAAAGAAAAGTGATAATATATAAACGTTGGGATTTTGATTTATTAATACAACTGACTCAACTGATGTTTAATATCTCATTCCATGCTGAACAGAGTCCCCAAACTCATATTGTGCTGCTTATCTAAATAGCAAAATACATTTTTTTCTGGTTTAAAGGTCTAGTAAGTAGATATTAGCTGATTTTAAGATACATGTACTTCATGCTCTGGTGTAAAGAAATTGTATTCTTCCCAGTTCTGTTTGACTGCAGTTCTACAGAGCAATGTTTCTTCTGCTCAGATTTTTTTTCCCTTTAAATGTTTAATCTGGGGATAATTTCTTTTGCCTTTAAATGTTTAATCTGGGGATGTCATTTGACTTCTTTCTCCGGATAGGGCACCAGTACAAGTCATGCTGTGCAATGCACATTTTACATGGTATTCTGCTTTCACAAAAAGGTAATGAACATGAGCATTTGGGATTCATTGGAAATGGTCTACTTAATGTGGTGCTTCTGTAGGAGATATAGTCCTTTCCAAAAGTTACTGCTTCTCCAGTCCTTGCAGCTATTCCTGTCAGATACACAGGGGAGCCCTGGCAAGGACATGGAGTACACTGGCTTTTTTTAGTGCCAAAATGACTCTAATAGATCTTATTTATTCTTTACACTAACATTCAACAGGAAGAAAAGCTCCAAATTCAGACTTGTGGCAGCAACTTCATTAGGGCATGAGGAATACAGAGAACTTCAGTGCTTGGGACACTTCTGAGAGACTTTTCAGAGTATTTCCATGTCAACAGGAGTCTAACTCTGATCTTACTCTTTCTGAAGCCCACAATGACTTTCCTGTTAAATGCACTGGCTCAGCATTGGCTGTTAATAAAGGAGGGTGATTGTCCTTCATACTAAACCTTTCAGCCCAGATCACTGTAAAAGTGGTATTAGTGTGATTAAGAAGATCCAGGCCAAGACTATTTAACTGCTTAATCTTAGAAATGAGATAGCCCAGATTGCTGTGTGAATGCCTGGGCTGCAAGATCAGCACAAGAGGTGCTTTAAAAAAAAAGTGTTTGAAATTGTCTTGCCTGTCCAAGGAAAATATTGGATGAATGTATTTGTGCCACTTTTACAGTAAAAACAGCAAGATCCCCATCCCTGGAAATGTCCAAGGTCAGGCTGGATGGGCTTGGAGTAACCTGGAACAGAGGAAGATGTGCCTGTCCATAGCAGGGGATGGAACTGGATGGTGTTTAAGGTCCCTTCCACCCCAAACCACTCTGGGATTTTACCATGCAGACAGACCACATCACCATCTGGGAAGTTTTCTGGGCCCCTCTCAGAGGGCATTTGGGGGACAGAGGTGTAACTCAGCAGTTATGTGGCTACTGTGTCCTAAAAAGGGAGCAGATCATGGCTGTTCCTCTGTCCCCTTGAACCAATCACTGGTGGATCCAGTACAGTTTTAGGCTGGAGGGTTTGTTCACCCAATTTGAATTTCCATCCACTTTAGATACCAAAGCTGTGTGCTGCAAGCTCCCTGATGAATCCCTTGTTCTTTAATGTATCAATCTTGATAATTCCTCCGTGAAGTTAGGAAAAGCACAGAAATTTTAATTGTGGCATTAAAAGCCACCTAGATCCTTGTACTGAAATCCAAAGGTACCTGTGAGATTTCTAAAAAAATCTCCTATCAGGAAATCTGACAGGGAACTGAATCTGCATCCTTTTCATTACAGACTGCTGCTGTAATGATTCAAGCATCTTCTCCTCATCAGGGACAGTGTATTTACCGTGCTATCCATTAGGGAGATGATTGCTCCTGGAAGAGATGCCAAAATACCACTGTTTTTGATGTGTGAATGTTCACAGTCACCTGTATAAATAGCAGTGGGCTGCTGGAGAAAACTGAATTGATGCTTTTTGCTTTTGCTTCTGGGATTTGGTTTATTTGCCTTTCATGATCAGTGAGAATTGTTGTAGAAGTGCTTCCCCAGAACAATGCTGTGAGGAGCAGGGGGGCAGTGAGCGAGCACCGGGGTCCTGGGGGGCTGAGCTGTCAGATGGAGCTGATTTCTGTCTGCAGCTGTGAGCTTAATTTAAAAAATATTCGTTGTCTGCACGGGGTTTTATTTCTAGAGCCGCAGTTTGAGCCGGAGGAGGGGCAGGGATGTGAGAAGTGTTATCAGTTATTGTTGCCCTGAATGCTGCTGCACCAGAGCAGCAATAGATGCCAATGGATTTCCGGTGGATAATTCAATGGCAACTTTCTTCTGAGCACTGCAGCGTGGGAGCCTTTGAAAGAAAGAGGTTAAGAGACAAGTAAGTAGGATTGGAGTGCTATTATTACAGCTATTTTTCTTTACCTCTTATACATGTCATCCTCTTTTATTAGGAGCTGACTGTTGAACCAGGAAAACCGATGCTACAGTGTACAAATGATGCCTAGGCAAGGAAGGATCACTGATAAGTGATCTGTAGTATATTGACCTTTCAGAAAAATTGAATAAAAATACACATGCTTTGAAACTTTCGAAAGTAAAAGATCACCTACATCCTCTCATTGTGCACAGAGAGCATGAGCACAGAGAGCAGTGACATGGAAAACAAAGGCACCACCATCCCCACCGTAACCCCCCAGCCACAGGAACGAGGACACCAGGCATTGTGTCTCACCAAAATCACAGCTCTTGCCATACCTGGGAGCTGCAGGGAGAACTGGGAATACCAGAGATGTCACATTTGAGTGAACGCTTCCCATGTCCCAGCTGTACAACTCTTAAGCTCTCCATATGCTATTCAAATATCAATTAATTAATGTTTGCTGTGGTGTGTGATTTAACCACATATTCAGGGCTTCTTTGTTCACTTAGCAGCAGTGAGATGTCACAGCAACATCTCACTCTCTCCTCGGAGAGACTGAAAAGTCAACTTTTAAATGCAGTTTTGTGAGCTTCCAGTGTTTTTCTAAAAATTTGTACTGCTCTCTCCCAAAATCACACTCTTGTCATTCCTGCTTCTCCATACTCACAGTCACCCAACCTTCCTGTTCCACATGTTTGTCTTAAACAGTAATTTTTCACAGGTTAGAGTTTGTAAACACCTTTTTTTTTTCCTACCATGCTGTTTAGATGCATTTGATGTGAAGCTCAACTACTTTCTTCTTTGTCTTCATAAACAAGGTTTGTGCATCTGCTCTTCAGAGTCTGTTAATCTCAGCATCTCAGCATTCTGGGATTCTTTACAGGAAGGTTTTGGTTGAGCTTGTGCTTGGCTAGAATCTTGGGGGAAAAAAATCAGCCAGCTGGTCACAGCCTGGTTACATCCCAGTTTTCTGGTACATTATGAAAGAACTCTCTTAGAGCAGAATTTACAGCAGTGGAGGTGTCCTCGACCAGCTGAATATAGCTTGGATAGAGGAGGTTTTCTTCAGACTCATCCCTTTCTCTAATGGAACCCAAACATGTAACTATGGAGAGAAAATATAGGCTGGGGATGAGGCTGGGGATGAGTGAAAACTTGTGAAAGAATACACTCATACATAAACATATATACACATCCATATATGCTTGGATAAGCTTTCCGTTAAGGAATGTAGTTGAGGAGTTTGGTCAAATAAGGCCTTTAAAACCCCATTTGTAGATGAGTGACTGATTTCAGCCTGTGTGTCCTCACAGGGACACCGAGTGCCCCTTCTCAGGAGCTTGGAGGAGCCTTTGGCTGTCTGAGTGCTGAGCTGTGGGAGGTGGCTGCTGGGGGAGAAAATAATTTACACAGGGAACAGCATTCCTCAAAGGTGAGACAAAAATTTAAAAACAAACAAACAAACAAAAAAACAATACTTGAAGGGCTCTAAATCCTCTAAGCATAGGTTTTCTTCTTCTAATGATTAATGTCTTCAGGGAAATTAAGACAGAGGTATAACAGGAACTTAGGAAGAGCTGATTTCCAGAGAGTGCCATGTACCATACTGCCAGGTAACTTGAAGTTCCCTGATTTCTCTTGATGCTTTTTCAGTTATTTTTTTACACACTTTATCTTTGTTTGGATATCGAGGGGGTGGGGACAAAGAGAGAAAGGAACAGGCCCAGTGTCACTTTTGAATTTGACTAAGAGCTGAGCTTTGTGTTCTGCTGGTAGAAAAATCAACCAACAGAAGCATTAAAAGATGGATTTTCTTTTAAATTAATTAGGTTGGATTTCTGTGCGTTCCACATCACAGAGCTGTCAGTCTTCCTTCTGTGAACCTGGAAGCTGTTGGTCATATGGAAGGGAAGGCCAGATGTGTGAGGGTAGTGGAAAATTTTCATTTTGACCTTCAAGAGTTGTCCTTTGAGTAACCAGAATAAAACTGCTGAGGTCTTGTGAATGGCCAAAGTCTCTGGTGAGATCTCTAAAATAGGGTCAAGAGCCCTGTTTAAGGAAATTATCTTTCTCTGAGCAGGAACAAAAAACTAGCAAGGAGCCTGGCAGGGTAAAGGGAGCAAATAAGATGTAGGGAGTGAAAGGAGAGCCAGGAGGATTGTTATCAGGTAAGACTTTACTCAGCTTGGCACAGATGGCCTCTGAGTTTTGGCTGAAGAACAGCTGGAGATGGCACTGGAAATCTGACTGATTCTTTAGCCTGCTGTGTGCAGGTCATTCTGACATTTTCTTGGGGAAAAAAAAAATAATAATTATTTTCTACATGAACACTCCCTATCAGGATGTTGAGTGGGTGAAAATTACCTGGCAGCAAAGGTCGGAGGTAATGACATTTTGTAAGGCATAGTCTCTTTAATAAAGTGGAATTAAGAGCTGATTAAGGGAATCATCACCTAAAGAAGCAGCAGCAGAAGGTATTGACACCCCCAGGTGTGATCCCTTGCGCAGCTCCTGCCAGGGAGGATGTCTGAGAGCACCTGAGCCATTGCCACACTCCAGGTGTGAATGCAGCTGTGCCAACAGCAGGGGAAAAGGAGAGAGGTGCAAAGCCCAGCTGTGGTTCTGGGCACTGCTGGAACTCTCAAGAGCAGGAAGGTTAATCAAATGTACAAATTCTGCAGGTACAGAGGACACTACAGGGCAGTGGTGACTGTTCCCCCAGGGCATTGCCGTCTGACCCTTGAGCTTCTCACTTTCCCTCCTGAGAGAGTCACAAAGAAAGCAGCCTGTTAATTTACTTCAGAGATTATAGTGCAAAATGGAGGGAGAAATCCAAGCCTTTAGGGTGAGATTTTAAATCTTCAGGTTCAATTGAGACTGTTCCTTAAAATATGCACTGAAATAGTGTTACATGCGTAATTAGCAAATTAATAACTCACCATGTTGTGCAGAAATGTCAGCACCTACAAATGTCATTGCTATTTCTTTACAAGCTCAACTTTTCATTTTTAGACCAATAATTTTGTCTCCATTGAGAATGGGCTATTTCTCTGCTGATTAATGGAATAATGTTTATAAGAAGGCTGCAATTTTAACATTTTGAAGACAGCTTAATTTGACAGTAATTGACACTTAAACAGACTGCATACATAAATATATTTGTTTATGAAGGTGATCTCCAGGCTGCTGGAGACAGGGGTGAAGTTTGTTTTAGAAGAAGTAACAGGACATGTTATTCCCCTTTAAGCCATACTAACACGTGCTCCACGCTGTGCTCTGGGATGAAAAACTCATGGTTTGCTGTGGGAACCCAGTTTCAGGGCTGGGACAGACTGGTGAGGAGTGGAAGTGTGGATTGTGCTTCAGTTTCTGTAGAAATCTGCTTTACTGCCAAAGGCACCCCGGGATCTGGTAGCTCAGCAAGGAATTCATCTCTGTTACAGAGTGCACAGCACTACCAAAAAAAAAAAAAAAAAAGCAAATGAATAATAAAAATACTGTGTTGCACTGCATTAGACCTACCAGAAAAAAAAAAAAAAAAAGCAAAATGAGGCATGATTTCCATTCTGGTACCTGCCATTTAAAATTAGTTTCCCCCCCAGTTAGCACTCGTTTTTTGTTTGACTGGATAATTAGATGGTGATTTCGTTTTGTTAGAGTAAGTGCAACAAATTGATCACATTATTTTCAAAATGCTTTGCTTTCTTAAAAGTAATTGAAAAGCTGGGACCAGAAAACCACCATCAATACCCATATTTATCTAATTTAAAGTTTTATAGAAACTTTTTTAGGAGGGAAAATATATAATGAAATTACTTTTGATACTTATAAAAATAAAGTGGGAGTGGGTGTTTCGTTAAATCTCTTTACAATGGAAAAGTCTCCTGAAAGAAGTGTTTGAAGGTTACTGTGAGATAACACAACAGGTTGGTAACTCCTTTTTCAGTTGTTTTATCCTAACTAAAATCCACTGTGTTGTTTACTGCATAATATTTATTTAATTGAGGTTTGCAAAACCCCAGTAACAATTTACTTTTATTGTTTCAGCAGTTCAGCTCAGTTTCATTTTGATAACACAAGAGCTATCGAGTAAACAGTTCATCTGCATACCAAAGATTATTTTATTTTTCCTGGTGGGATTTTTTCCTTGCAGATTAACTCTTTCTGCAGCGACTTTGACATTATTGCTATTACACCTCTTATATAAGCTATCACTTCAGGAGGAGGAAAAAAATAAGAAGCAGCCATTAATTTTGCTCATTCAAATTGTGTTTGCTTGCGAGAAGACAGGCTATTATTTCTTCTTACAAAAGCCATAATGAGAAATTTTCTGAGCTGATTGTTCAGATCAAGCAAAGGGCAATGTGCAGTTGATTAAAGTCCACCCAAAGTCTTGAGCCTGGGAGTATTGAATGGGAAAGCAAACGTGTTTTTTAAATCCCAGAAGACTTAGGTAGACCCTGGGCATGGGTCAGCTGGGATTTTTTTATAAAAATAAAAAAGAAATAGGGTAAGATTAGCTGGAAAGATTAAAACTCAGAGAGAAAAAAACAAACAAACAAACAAACAAAACCAACACAAAAAAAAAACCAAATCCAGGAATATCCATTGTAGGAATTCATAAAGATACAGATAAAATCTTTTCTTGCCTAAAGTAAATGCCACTTACATTTGTAAGTTCATTTGATATTCCCTTTTTAGAGACTATTTCCCTCCTACGTTGTTAGCACCTTTGTTTCCCCACACGCAGCACCAGGAAAATAACAAGCAACATGAAATTTGTTAAAAATATCAGTCAGCCTGATGGCCCTTAGCTGATTCTACCCATAATCTCTGTGGGTGGACATGCCATTTCACAGAATCTGATCAATAAGGCAGCAGCAGCAGCCTGGGAGCTCCAGCAGAGTGTTAATAAATCCCACTTTTCCAGGAAGCTGTATATGAACTCGTCTTGGAGTCGCTTGGAGTTTGGTGAGCTGATCAATGGCAGGGTTGGACTCAAAAGCCAAGTGAAAAGGGAGAGAAATTATTCCTCTCCCACAAGTAGCACTGCCACGAGGAATATGAGAAAATTTATTGTGTAGTAGGACTTGCTGCACCAAGCAAAGCATTCAAGTGTCAACCTCCACGTTTTGCTGGTGCTTGACTGTGTGAGAATTACAGGAATAAGTTAATGTGCCATATGTCAATCCCAAATAATTACTGCCTTTTAAACAGGCAAAGGAGAGGGGGAAAATATTTCACGTCACAGTGTGCTCCAGGGAGCTGCTCATCCCTGACGTTCTTCATCAGAGAAGTTTCAGCTGCACAATCCCTTAAAAAGGAGCAGGGAACAATGTTAGACATTCCTAAGTGGATTTTTCCATGAAGAAGCTATGCACTGATGGGAAAGGGTGAACAGAAAATGATGGCTCTTCAGTTCTGGTCTCTGTCTCACAGTTCTGTGGTGGTGCCATGGCCTGATGTTCCCAGGGTGAGACAAGGGACAAAATATCAAGAAATAACCTGGTACAGCTCTGCCCCTGGGATCAGGAGCACCATTCCTCTTCCCACTACCCTTCTGCCTCATGTACTTTACTCTCTTTACTTTGTCTTATCTGCCCCAATTAAGTGTACAAAGACTAACCAAATCCGGTGTTGGAACTCACAGTAAATGTGCTGTGTGTGTTCTGAGGGGAAAAGGAGAAAAACCTTTGCAGGCAAGCTGAAGTAACAGCTGGAGAACCACTAAGGTTGCTCTTTCTTCAGTTAGAAACTTTCTTACCCATAAAAAGGCTCAAAGGACGGAGCGGAATTTGGAGTTCTTGGTTAAAAGGATGTGATATCACCATTTCACACACTACTGCATTTGAAAAGGAGCGATGGAAATGTTTGCTCTGGCTGGAGAAGGGCTCAGCTGAGGGAGTTTTCTGGGTGCTGACAGTGACACACTGGGATGCATCTTGTCCTCTGTATCCTGGTGGAAAAGTGCATCCTTCTCAGCTTGGCCTGCCTGCCTGCCACCACGATATTTTCCTTGTGGTTAAACAAAGGATATTTTTTAGCTGATACTGTATGTGGTGAAAACCACAGTTTCATTTCTTGTGAGGCCAGCTGGATTCTTCTGGTACTTCCAGCTGTTTCAGCATAATTTTGAGTCCCTGAAAGGAAGATTTGGAAACATTAATTGAAAAACTGAGAATGTTTGGTTTCCTGAAAATGTTTCTGGTCTGATAACCAAAAAGGGGAAGGACACAAAGTGCTGTGTCTAGCTGAAATTTTAACAGAAAAGAAGGGGGTATGTACATGTAAGTAATTTCTGCCCCAGGCAATTTCTTGTTAGTATTCACTGCACTGAAGAGTTTTCTCAGAGATTTTTTTGCAGAGGACAAAATACAAGGGTTGAGTGATTTTGTGGATTGAAATTTGAAACCCAAGCAGCTTTACTTGGATGCACTGGATCATGTAGGGTGTTTTATTTCTGGTTAAGAATCTGTTAGGGCACTTTCCTGTGCCCAGCAAAGTCAAAGAAAGTACTTCCATTGATCTCACAGAGTTATTATTAGGATGAGATAATTTTGAAGAGGTAGATAAGTGAAAAAATTAATACTTATTTATGCATAAACATGATTATAAATTTAAAATTAATGTTTCTAATTATGTTATTTTCATATTCTGGGATATTAATTTTAAATTCACTGCTTTAGTGATTAATCTTGCCTTAAATAAATCTGCCAAAATATGAAACCCAGGGAACACAAAGGGACAAGAATGGAGTCAAAAGAAATTCTTTTAACTATGTGGATATTTATATAACAGTCCCTGCTCTGGCACTTACCTAACTTTAGGGTTTTTTCTCTCTGTTTCAGTTGTGCCTTGTTTATACACTTGCTGGTTGATTCCTAAGTGAAGGCAATGGGAGTTTTTCCATTAACTGCACTGAACTATGAAACAGGCACCGCATGTCACCGCATTCATCAACCCATCAGTTTAGGCATAGTGCCTTCCTTTTTTTTAATGAAACAAATAATAACTCTGCAGGGCAGCTGATCACCTTATTATTTTCCATAAATCTACATTACTGTCGCACACAAGAACTGCCTCTCTGCCAGAGAAGAGATTCAATTAAAAGGCTGCCAGAGCAAATGTACCTGCCCTGCATCCCAAAGTCAGACACGTTTGGTTCCACAAAACACCAGAGCAGTTTTCTCAGATGGAGTCCCTCTCCTTGAAATGTCTCCCCACCATTTTTACACAGTTTGCTTGAGGAATCAACAGCTGGAGTGTCTTTTACTGCCCTGATAAATCATAGCTCACTTATTGTTTATCTGGACAGAGATTATGCCATCATAGGATAGAGTTTTTCACTACAGGGGGTACTAGAGCTTTCATTTCACCAAATTTTTATTAACAATATCTAACAATGTTGCCTCTTGTTTAGTGTAGGAGCTTTCTAGTCCTTCATAAGGTGTCTCAATGCTAGGTGGGATTGTGGTGGAAGATTCCAATAATCAAAAGACACAAGAAGCCATCCCTAAACTGTGTCTCCAACAAGGGTCCATTCCTCACGTGTTTCCATGGTCTTACTTGGAAATAAAAACAAACATGACATCTAAATCAGAAATTCTCCTTATGCCTTTCCCATAATACTGATGGGGGAATATGTTTAGAGAGTATTTTAATTATTTACTGCCAGTATAATACAAGTGTATGGAGATAATATCTTTAAAAGTTTGCATTTAAAAAAAAAAAAAAAGTTTCACTCTTTCATTTATGTATATGAGAGTAAAGTTTCTGCACCTTAAGCCAAAATTTATAAGACTGATCCATTTTCTGATTTCATAGGTATTCTTAATCTTTTCTACCTGTTGCTAAGATTTTTTTCAGGGTTACATACATCAGTCACCTCTGTCAATGGCCTTTTCTTTCTTATGTGCAATATCTAACAGCAGTATAAATGCTCCCTGAAATCTCACATTTAGTTATTCACTTTCATGTTTTTAGTAGGCTGTTCAATACTAACTTTGTTTTGCTGTTTAACAGCAACAAAAAAAGTCACATTATCAACTTTTCCCACATTAATTGATCTCATACTTCTTGATTCTGTAGCTCTTTAGCTATTATAGAATGATGTGGGTTGGGAGTGACCTTACATATCATTTCATTTCAATCCCCTGACATCAAATCAAATGAGCCTCTTTTAAGTAAGAAAATCTGCCTTTGAAGCTTCTCAGCAAATTCAGACCAGTACAGACCTCCTTTGTTCCTGGTGCAAGTGTCCAAGAGCCAAGGAGTACAGGGGTTGGGAGTGGTGGTATAGCAGAAAAAAGAAAATGCAGGTAGATTTAAAAAAAAAATTAAAAAATGTAATAATGTTGTCATGAGTTGCATTTAGGATCAGGATATTTAAAGGAAAAAGTGTAATGTTCTGCCTTAAAGAGAACTTGAGGAAATCCTTCCACAGCAATGTGCATCAATATGAAACGGAGTTTAATGTCAAGGGATGCCAGTAATTGTACCATTACCTGTGGCAGTGACAGGCAATTTAAAGCTAAGCCCACATACTGATGGCCTTGGCACGTGAGTTCCCTGCCCTGGGTACCTTGGGGAGTGATGAGGATGTGAGAAACATCCCAGCCTCTTCCCAGAGGACTCTCCCTCTTAGGAGTAATTAGGGACAGGAAGGTCTAGGGAGGTGTAATAACCTTTTTTTTTTTTTCCATGCCCACAGTGCAGAAGTTATTCTGCCCTAAGCCAAACACGATCCCTCAGGAAGCCTTTTCCAGGTGGGTTTCTAGCAGTGGAGTTGGCTCCCAGCCTTGCAGGAAGCCTTGGACACAGCAGGCATTTTCCTACTGTTTGCCAACTGTCTCGTTTTCAAAGCTATGGCAGAGCTGGAGACATGGTTTGAGGAAAATCAGTTTATACCCAAGACAATTTAAAATAGTTTTAAGAGTAAAAAGCAGTGAAGATTCTGTGTTGATCCTGTATGTCATACCTGCCATGAGCTCCACTAAGTTTTCATTTCTCTGAACTTCTGGCAGTAATTTTTTTTACAGGAAGAGCAGAAAAAATTCCCTCTAGCAATATATAGATATTTTTATCCCAGCAAATGCCTAATGGTATGAGGATCTCTCTGATGACATGAAAGATTTTTTTAATACTGCTTTATGCTTTGGTAGCCCATCCAAGGAAAACAACACTGGTATATGTGAATTGCATTTGAAGTTGGGTGGTTTTGCCTCCTGAAGTGCCATTGCAGAGAGTGTGAGTGAAACCAACTTTTTTACACCTTCCTAAAATCATACAGAAAACAGAGCAATATTATTTAAGAGTTACAGCACATGGAAAACCTGTACGAGTGAGCAAGCTGGGGTCTCCTTGGAGGATGATTCCCTTTACCCCTCTCTGTACAGCATTGTGGAAAACAGGAATTCTGCACGAGTTTTGCCTCTGTCCAGAATCTCCTCTCCTGCTCTGGGGTTTCTCTGACAGCGAGCTGTGACTCTACCAACTGTTAGAGAAACAAAAGCTCTTTCCAGTTCATGTCACCCAGAAATAGCCTGCTGTCTAAAGTCCTTCCTAGCCCAGCTCTCCGCTCTCTATTTTAACATTCTGCCCTGGTTCTGTGGGGGAGATCCTAAATCTGCCAGGTGTTTTTTTCCTGCAGGCCTGGCCTGGAGCACCCTGCAGGCTGGGCTGCAGGATGCTGTGCCACGGCCTCTTTTCAAGGCACAGGGCACAGAGGCTGCTGCAGAGACAGGTCAGAGCCCTTTCTGGCCAGAGATCCAAGGGAAATGCAGCTTCACACGCTCTCAAAGACAAAATCTCGCAAAGGCTTTCAGGGCAACAGATATGTAATATCTTAACTCTATTCTGAAGCTGTCAGACAATAAAATAACAATGAGTCCCTGGCCTGATAATCACATTTCAAGCAGAAGGTAGCAGAGAACAAAATACTTTTACTTCTCAAGAAAAAAGTCTGACTATGCTGGTTATATGCTGCCATCCAGAAACCCTCAAGGAGCAGCCAGTAGGCACTAGAAGGTGAAACGTGGCATTGCCTATTTAGTTTATAGGTAGCTGGATTTAAAACAAATAGTGGTATGAAATTATATGCACAGTGCACTGTACTGACAGGCCTCCCAAGGTATATTCTGCAGAAAACACTTTGTGTGTATTACCTCTGTGTCATAGGCAGAACAGGTTGTGCAATCGTGGATACAGATCCACTCCTGGACATGGCTCAGAAAAATAGGTCCAAGAATTCTGTTTGTAGCAAATTACATAGTTCTCTGCCTAAATGAGAGTTTCCATAGCAAACATAATATTATTAATTGGTAGGAGAAGTAGGTGAAACACAAAAAATTACTTGGAAATTTTTTAATATTTTATTTCAACTTCGTCTGATCAGGAACGTCTTCTAGGGGATTTGCTAATGCATTTTCAAATTCACCTTTAAAACTTTCCCATTTAGTTTTAGCAACTAAATGCATTAGTTCCACCAGAACAGAATATATCTACCCGGCACTCTGAACCCTGGAGCTCCCCTCCCTCATTCATCGCAGAGAAACTTTGTGTTGGGAACTTGGAGATCACGGATGACACTATTCCAGCTACCTACATCAGAATTTCTTGATTGCTTTACAGACTTGGCTTACTTTGCAAATCCTGCAAGTACATTTCAATCAAGCTTGAATTTGACTTAAAAATAAAAATATTTCATCCAAGAAATTGGATTTTTCAATTTATTATGACTTTTAAAAAGATTCAAGCTAGTGTGGATGACCCAATATAGTATGACTATGATGTTTTAAAAATCATCAAAGCAATTCTTTCTTATCTGTGAATTTGCTTGCAAGTTTGACCTTACTTGCTACATTTTCTACATGTACTGCAGTGCTTTAACCACATCATTTCCAGTAATCTTTCATGACTGCAGCTCTACTTAGAAAGTCAGATGGATAATAGCATTTCATTGATGTCCCTTTCTTTGTATCAAACTAATTTGAAAATTCAATGCATTGAAGTTACAGGAAAATTGAGGGTGAAGCAATGGCTCTTTTTTTCCTATGGATATTATTTATGATTTTTCTATACAGCTCACAAGTTAAAAGGTGCAGTAGACAGAATGATGTTCCTCTCTTCATCTGTGAAATTCAGGAAATGATAGCTCTTATTTGTGTAATCGTAGCACTGTTGTAGGGAATCGATTGCTGTATGTACTGTACAAGTTACACTCTGGCATTTCCTCCACAGATAAATTAAAATAAGGCTCTCCTGCACATTGGAGTGAGACTCAGAAGAACAGATGACAGAACCTATTAAGGCTGTGAATTGAGTTAGAAGGGGCTGTGATTCCACCAACATAGAGAAGTGGTTTCTGAGGTTTCTAGATGAGATTGTTTCTTGTTGATCAAAGTTCAAAAAGCAAAGTGTAAAAAAGAATCCCTTTTTTATGCAATACTTGGGACCCTTTATTGTAAAACTATTCTTCCTGTATCACCCCAAGACTGGTGGTTAAAGTCCTCCACCTACCAAGGATCCCAGAACCATGGGATACTTTGTGTTAAAAGGGACCTTGAAGCTCATCCTGTTCCATCCCTGCCATGGGCAGGGACACCTTCCACTGTCCCAGGTTGTTCCAAGCCCCATCCAACCTGGCCTTGAACACTGCCAGGGATGGGACAGCCACAGCTTCTCTGGGCACTCTGTGCCAGGGACTCAGCACCCTCACAGGGAAGAATTTTTTATTATACCTAACCCCCTGCTCTCTGTCAGTTTGAAGCCATTCCCTCTTGTCCTGTCCCTCCAGACCTTTGTCCAAAGCCCCTCTCCAGCTCTCTTGGAGCCCCTTTAGATCCTGGAAGGGTTTCTTAATTCTCCTCAGAGCCTTCATTTCTAAAAGACATATTAAAGAATAGTAAGGAATGTGTTATGAAAAATGTAGATTAACACAGCCTCGATCACCTCCTCAGACACTCTTCTCCTTTTTCCTGTGTGTTACTGGCCTCAAGATACAAACACAGCTTTTTCATAAAAACAGTCAGATGTAAAGTGATAAAAGCTGAAGGTTTTGCATTGGGAAGCTTAAAACCATGAGCTTGTGCAAACAGTACTCTCCATGTAATGTTTTATACTTACTGGTTTTATTTAATGTGTGGGTTCAGTCTTTGGAATAGCTTTAAGTGTTATAATTACAACTCTGCTGAGTGCATTGGGCTTGAGGCCACAGCTCTTGAGCCATGATACCTATGAACCTGGTGTCTGCACAGGGTGTGACCCCATTAGCTGGGCAGAGCTGAGTGCATTTGAGTCACAGCTGTGCTTTGGGGAAATCTTCATCTTATTCCAATATAATTAAGGAAATCCAGGCCACAGTGGTTCAACACAGAGTGTTTTATGCTCACTCAAGTAGCATTACAAGGAATTGCTGAAGAGATGAAATAAATTCTCAAGGATTGTATCTGGGACTTTGATTGCCAAGCAAAACGTCGAGATGGGTATTTGATGTCTTGAATGACACATTTCCCCACTTGTAAAGATGGTATTGTCAAACAGGACGATTCACTCTTCTGCAAAAATAAGTTCTGTAAATGGAGTTTGTATGTAATAACTATTTAATAGATCAAATCTTCTTACACTGCATGTTCTTGGCAGCACAGCTGGTGCTCCAGGGACGGGCCAGCTGTGGCTCCATGGTGGGAACAGGCAGCCTGTGCAGCGTGACCAGGAGCACACAATCTGTGCTGGCCACACGGGCTGGGCAAGACAAGCCACATCCCAAGCTGGGGTTTTACTCTTTGGAGCTTTGTGCAGCAACAGAGGAGTGAAATTTTGCATCGCTTGCAAAATCGTCTCAAAAGGCAGAATGGAAATTCCCACTAGAACAAGGTCAGGATGATAAAAGCGACATGAAAGAGGGTCTTTTGAGAAGGATGGCATTGACAATCTTGGGCTTTAGAAGGAGAAAAATGTCTCAGGGAGTTGGTAATGGGACACAGATTATATTTCCTATAGGTCACTGTCTCTGTTCCTGCTCGGATCAGTGGTGGTGGCTGAACATCACAACGAGCCAGCGGCTGGGTTAGGCCGAGCTGTGAATGTGCCGACTGTTCCAGCCTGTTTTCTTGTGGGATTATTCACATCTCAGAAATGCCATCTTGACTCTGACTAACTGCTGTCCCCATTAGCACTGTAAACAAGGAGGTCAAGGACCCAGCTGGAACAAAGGCTGAGCTATTGCCTCCTTTCAGGCTACACTGAGCCTGGGAGCTCACAGGGAGGATGCAGTCCCTCTGCAAAGAGATTTCCATCTGCAAGGCACTCTTCTTAAAGGGCTCGAATGTCCAGCCACACATAAGAACTCATTAGAAATTAAAATAATGTGATTAAGAGTTTAAAAATGAGTAGTTCAGGCTCTTACAGAGAGAACAAGCAGTGTGTATCTAAGAGAAACACTGCAGCATTATTTTGAAGATGGTGTTCTGCCTCAGACTGAAAGCATTCTTAAAAAAAATCATAATAGTATTTACATTTCTAATTTTGCACATTTCTAATCTCATGCATTTGCGTGGACATGAAACACTGAAATACATTTAATCGCACTCTCTCCTCCTAAAACAGAATCTATGCTTGGTTACCCAGTGATTCTCTGATGGAGAACCGACTGACACCTTTTAAAGGGAGAACTACCCTGAATCTTCCAGCCTCTAAAGTCTGATGGATGAGACAAATTGCGTGTTAAAATTTTGGGGGGAAAAAAAAAAAAAAAAAAAAAACCTCACCTAAATAAAAATAATAATTAAAAAAAAAGTCGGAGGGATCCCTTTATCCCTTTAATTTCCAGCCTAATGATGTTATCATCCCTTCAGGTTGCTCCAACAGCACATAGTGATTAATGAGTTAGGTAAGAAGTAATGAGCATTTATTTGTCCAGTTGCACCCTTTTACTGGAACACAGAACAAATGCTGCTTATCCACTCATCTCTGAGAAGTACATTAAATGCTTCTACCTGCAAACCCCAATGGTAATATTATTTATCTCACAGGGATACCGATGCAGAAGGACCTGAGTGCTGCACAGCCCAGAATCCCCCCATCCTTTGGTACCCACAGCCCCAGGGAAGGGTTCCCTGTCCTTATCATCGAGGACAGATAAGAGCTGGAAATGGAGTCAGAGGGGCTCTGCTGCTCCAGGGATGAGGATTAAATTGGGAGGCAAAGGGTCAGCAGGACCCTGCCACATTTTTACAAAAAAGCAGCTTGGGATGGAGCACAGGAATCCCCATCTCAGGAATGAACTCTGGGATCACAATTTTGTCTTTATTGCAAAGAGTAGCGCTTCTCTCAGCTGTCTGCTCTGGGGGATCCAGCTGTGCTAGGGGAAGTTGTGCCTCTGGACACAGGAATACCTACTTCCATCCATGGAGCTATTCCTCATCATTGCTGAACCTGCACAGCTGTAGGTATTTTGGGCAGTTTCATAGGAGAAATAAGGTGTAGGGTTTGGATTTTTTTGGGACCATTTTTGGATCTCATTCACAGTGGGTGTGGTAATGGGCGAAGCCAAGAGGGATGTGGATGTTCCTTGGTTGTGTCATAAGCACAAAATCTCTTTAATAAATTCATTAATTCATGAAACATCACTGAAGCTGATTCAGTTTATGGTGTACTTTTGTCTCTTGCTGCCCTTCCTGGGACACTGTCCAAGATGATGGTGTCTTACAAGGAGCTGTCAAGCTAAGCCTTGCTGTTCCTAGAGGAAATATATGGCGCCTTACACCTTGGCAGTGTCATCCTTGAACCTGAATGCTTCCTTCCTCCTGATATCTACTCCTCCTTCTCCCTGTCCTGTCCAGCCTTGCCTGGGTGTTTAAAGATCCGTGACATAAACCTGATTTTCTTGGTTTCAGGGTAATTAGCAATATATTGGGCCTGTATGTTTTTAGAAGGAAACCTCAGGTAAGAAGTGTAATATCAACATAAAGTCTAATTTTTCTGTCAGTGTTATTTTGGAGTGATTCAGTGTGTGCGTCTGCAATGTGACTAGAAGGTTGATAAAGTAATTACCGTTTTTATGAATCTTGGAGTTATTATTCCCTCAGTACAAGCCCTTGTAACTTGTCAGCTTCAGGGGGAACATTCATCACAATTTTTTTTTTTATTATAATGGCGACATGATATAAAAATGGCTTATGCAAGAAAATTCTCCTTACATGTTCTAATAACTGCTTTCAATTTGTTCTTCCCATCAGCACCATTAATATGCAAATAGAATACAAAATTATGATGTCAAATCATAGATCTAATCAGTATATTCTACTTTGTGTATGGTATTTCCTACTATTCTAGAAAAAAAATAAAAAAAATATATGAATAAAAAATTATGAGCCTAATTGTTGTTCATCAAAACAGTGACAAAAGACAGGAGAAAAGGAAAAAAAAAATATTGGAAAAAAGAATTTGTCCTCTGGGTAAGCCACTGGCAAGGGTCTTTTTCAGACAGCAAAACTTTATCAATAGGATCCCTGGAAAACAGTAGTTTGTGATGTATTTGTTTTCTATTGAATCAGAAGATCATATTGACCCTCAGATTTGTGATTTTGTCTGATTTGCTCTACTTTGCAATATATTTAAATAAAATTGGTTTTAAAATAATACTCCTGTTTGTCTAGGGCAGTAACACACAGTCTGCTATAATATTTGTATTGGTAAATTTTAACTTCTCAATACACATGAAATTTTAAAGCATTCAGATAAATGCTAACTTAGTACCTATCTTTAATCACTGAAAAGAAATTTCAAGGAAACTGGACAGGGTGTATGCGCAGAATGAGTGCAGATGGCACAGAATTAACATGTGCAAAAAAAACCCCTGAAAAAATATGAAGAGGAGGAACAGTGTTTCCAACTGCTAATTTGAGTTGTCCATCCCTGGGCTCTATGAATCCACAGGCTGTGGTGTAAAAGTAATTTGTTGGAAATATCAATAGGCAGTTATAAAAAGTGATGTCAAAATCAAGAGTGGAAATTCAGCCATTAACCAGGGTTCTGGCAACCTGCTGCTTTTTCAAATGTGCAGACCCACAAAACCCCATCCTGGTGATGTGTGACTTTGACATGTTACTTAAAAGGGGTTTTTTTTGGGAGGTAAGTAAAACAGCACAAGAAAGGCAGTGCATTAGGTAATATTACTGGAAAGCTGGGTGAAATTGGAATCAGTTTTATTTTAACACCATATATTAATATAATTTCCAGTCCAGTTTGTTTTGTTCTTTAATAGCCCCCCTGGCAGGTGAGCCTGCACATATCTATCATTTCCTTCTGAGCATCGTCTGATGGCAGTAATTATAACTTTATAAACTCCATCACTGGATCCTCCCTGAGAGACCCAGACACTAATGGGAGATTTATGAAGTATTTAAGTACTTGCTCTAGAACTGAGATCCAACAACCACCCTGCAGCTGCTGTTTTTTTGGCCACAGGTTACCCAGACACCTACATTCTGCAGAAACCCCCTGTTATTTTTGAAAGAGACACTAGGCTCTGAGGGGATGTAAGAATTGCCCAGCTTTCTGAAGCATGCAGGTGCTGGGACCCCACACCATTATAAAACATACTAGGATCATTCCAGGAACTGGTTTATTTGCCTCTTCTCCTGCCAGAAATCCCTAAGACCTGGCTGTGAGGGGACACTGCATATTCTGAGCAAAATACTACAAGAAGTAGTGATTTCCCCTGAGATCCCCATATCCAGAAATACACCACTGCAATAGAACAAGCTATAGTTACACATTTTAAATTTTATTTATGATCTATTATACTTTTTTTTTTCCCCCAAAACCATACATAAAGCTACAGAGCATATAGCTGGGTTTCAGATTTTTGTAAAGATCATGAAAGTTCAGGTCAGGTGTGATTAAAGAGAAGAATTCACATCAGCAGTGATGACTCGTTTGCCTCCTCGTTGGACTTGGTAGAAAACACCTGAACCCAATAAAGATTTAGGAGGCAAGGGTGGACAAAGAAAAGCAGCATTTTTATGGTGCTCTAAGAGAAAGCAGCTTCTGGGATTTAATCTAGGAAGAAGGAATAATCTAGAATATGGAGCGGTGCAGGAATGAACTGGGTGAGTGATAATTATATTTAGATAAAATACACAGTTTGGGGGTGAAAGGGGAAAATTATCTTAATTAAGGGGGGACTTTGAGCCTGGAAAAATTGTTGTTTTTTATGCTTCTTGAGGGTGAGGCTGGTAAGGAGCAGGGAAGAGGAAAGGGAAACAACAGGAAACCCTGAGGCAGTGATTACACTGAAGGAATATGCAATTGTATGAAGATAAGGAAGGGAGGCAGGGGATGTTGTCCCTGGGGCTGGTCTCCAGCTTTCCTGCCCTTGGGGGCTCCAGGGATGTCAGGTGTGTGAGCTGTTCTGCTGAGGATTTATGCACTGATTCTGCCCATATTATAAATTATTCTTGCTACTGGGTCTTGGGTTGCACTTGGGGGAAGAGCAAGGATTGTTTTCAGTGTTCAGAACCAGTAAAGTGTTGTTCAGGTCGGTCAGTAAAAGAAATTTGCTGTTTGCTTGCTTGGAGTCTGTGGAAGAGAATATGTAGGGGGTGAAATGAGTTGGTTTATTTTTATGGAAAACCTGTTCAAGCAAGTTTAAATAGAGAATAGAGAAACACCCAAGTGTTGTATTATTAGCCATGGTTGAACTGGGACTGCTAATTGCTCTACAGAAATGGGAGCACAGCAATGCTGCAAGGACTGAGAGACACAGGAGGGCAAAAGGGAAGAGAAAACCCTGCCCTGGTGCCACGAGGGAAACCTGGGTGGGAGCTGATGAGATTTTGGAACCTCTGAAATGCTTCACAGTTTCTTTTACATTGGATGTGAAAGCACAGTGGATTTTCATGGCATGAACCAGCTCAGAGGTTTATTTGTGTATTGATAAAGCTCCTTTTGATAAACAGTGCTGTCTTTCTATCAATTGGAATAAACCATATGCAAGGTATATAACCCTTAGAGCAACTTGGATTGAAAAATACCTGCATGTGTTATTCTGCCATGTCCAAGAGCTTTTGGCAAGCCAGGCCCTGTCCCTGGTGAAAGCAGGGGAGAATCATAGAGGTTCTTGGATGTAAACGGATGGAGAAATGGTTTTGACTCGTTATTTGAAAGTGATTTCACACAGAAGTGTGTCTGGGTTTTATCAGTTGTGTTCCCTGAGGCTTGATGCAGCCACTTTGGAAAGCAAAGATAGAATATTTCTTCTCTTCAGGCACAGCGCTCTGTATCCACATGCCTAGATAATAACTACAGCTTTTCCAGTTTGGGATACTCTTTGGTTCTGTGCAAAGTTCAGCAAAGATCTCATTCATATTTCCCTGTATTTGGAGAACAGGCAAAGAGGCTGCTGAAATGGCATTATTTAGTCAATCTGGATCACAGGTGGGGCCTTGCCCCAAATTTGGTTAGATAAGGTAAATCTTGTTGACTTCCATAGCTCAACATTATGATTTACCTGCTTTAGTTTTCCCATATTTGTGTATTCATCATAGACTCAGCGTTCTCTCTGTTGCATAATATCTTATTTCAAGGTCAAAATTAAACTTGCCTCAGCCACTTCCTCCATTGTATTAAAATGAATGTTCCTGACAATGTCAGCAAAATGTGTCCATGTAATCAGCATCACACAGTGGATCCCTTCTTAATCTGAATTGAGAAGCACTATATGGAGCTGGAGGCTGAGTGGCAGCCCCAGAGCTGCTGTGCAATTTAAAATGCCAGGGTTACGTCTCAGGATGTTGTAGTGTTCCCTCAAGTCCCAGAACAATCTAAATTGTTCTTCTCTTTTCCTACCTGTGCTATTCAGGGCTGAGTTTTGTAGGCCAGGGCTAATGGAAAATGTGTCTGCCCAAGGGAGAGGGTGAGTTTTGTATCAAGTATTTCCTTCCTTTTAAAGAAGCTTGACTGATTGCTTCTGTTTAAATTTTTATATAAATAGTGACGGGAGCATTCCTTCACAGAAATATCTGAAATCTGTAAGAAGTTCCTGTTTTGTGCACTGTTGCAAAGAAACATCCCTCAAATACAAGTATCTTTATTTATTTGAAAAATGGACGCTTATCAAACTTTCAAAACTCCCTTTTCAGAAAATGGAAGCACAGATATTTTTTTTTTTTTTTAAATAAAGAATGCAACAGCCTTTTCAATAGATTTTAATTTTAAGTAAATTGATTATTTTTCCCCTAGGTCGTTTTTGATCTTACTTACCTGTTGGCCTTAATGAGACTGGTGTGCTCACAAAAACCAAGGTGGAACATTACACGTGACAAAGGATCCCTCCAATTTGCTCTAAACAATTGTAAAGGGTGTGATAACCACCACTGAGAGATCTGGAGATTACTGAGAACCTCCAAGATAAGACTGTGTCTCTAATTAGCTGCTAATTAAAATCTTGGTATCTGGCCTGTATCCAGTGGCAATTCCAAACAAGCTGATAACATCATTCTGTGGTGTAGTTCAGTTATTCTAGAGCACTTTACCTGCACTTTTTTACCAACAGTTGTCACATGGCTAAACTGCTAAAATTATTTATTTACTTTTCTAGAAGATATAGAGCACAGAGTGACTCCACAGAATCATGGTCTTGGTGTGTCACAGCCAGCCAATATTATAAATTTAAGAAGAAAACATAAACTTAGGTTTTCTTTAGAAGAACATGATATGATTGAAAGATTTGAAAACAGAACAATCAAAATCCCACCAAAAAATCCCAAACCATTTGTTGAGTTTTTCTTCAGCTAGTATTTACCATCAGCTAGTGTTTCCCTCATTTTAATTTCTGGAAGGATTAATCAAGTATCTTTTATTGCAAGCAGTCCATAATGCCATGCCCAGGTGGTTTGTTCCCTTCCATCTTGAACAGAAGATGATTTTTGTTGGCAATTAATTCTGGGTGATTTCTCAAGATAGATTTCACAGGTTTATTAAACTTTTCCATTAACTTTTTTCAGGGAGGTTTGAGCATCCTCCTGGAGAAATGATGAAGAGGTGTAATTGGAAAAGAAGTTAGATTTTTCAAGGTGACTGTTGAGTTGTTTTTATTGTTGCTCGATAATTGTTCAGTGCAAAACTGGCTGAGCCCTGCTAGAAACAGAGATTGCAGCCCATCCTGACCTGTCTGATGGGATCCTTGGTGCAAAAGCTCTCTCCTCTGGAGAAAGAGGTCTTCACAGCTGACTGGGGGAGTGTGGGGTCCATAGGCAAAAGCCTTCCTTTGGTTGGTCTCCTGGGAAATGGAAATTTTGGGTGAACTGTCTGCTCTAGCTGAGGAATCTGTGCAGTTGGCCAAAAGCTTTGATGTACCTGCTCTTATCCATTAGGCTCCCAAGAAAAAGGTGGTTTGGAAGGGAAACAGTGAGATAATTCTTGATATTAGTTTGGTGGATGTTGGTACCAGGCTGGAGGAGAGCGATCTGGTCTGAATCTGTGGTGAGGATCAAGGTACACACCAGTTGACTCAAGAGAAGTACCTGGCAGGAGCAGGATTTCAAACCCACACAGGCAGCATTCCATCAGCTTTGATCCTGGGCCAGTCTTCCTCCAGCATGTGTGCTTTGGAGCAAGAGTGCTGGCCTTTTCTAGGTGTACCTGGGCAGAGACCTGCTCCATTTGCTGGGGGTTTCAGTCTCCTGTTCCTGGAACCTTGCTGTGCCGTCCTGATACAGCAGGAATGACTGTGCTGGCTCCAGGCACGGTGCAGAGCTGGAAGTGGGACTCAGAACCTGCTGCACTTGACTGAATGTGAGTGTGTGTGCCCTGCTGACACCCTTGGTTTCATAAAGCTTGTGACAAACAGTCTGAGAAGCCAGATGTATTTTTCTGTTCTTTGGAAACAGGACACTGCTGGTCTTGCTCTGAAAGCTTGCAAAGGTTAGTGTCAGTTTGAGCAAAAAGCTCTGCTTATTTTATGCTAATCCAGTGAAAGTTATAGAAAAGTAACAACTCTGTGGCTCTTCTGAATGTAATTTTGCTAAGGGGAAGATCCCAACCATTTGAAGTCAGTGGCAAAATGCCATTGACTGGTTCAGCCTTTAACCCTCTATGTATCAACTGTACAAGAAAAGAAAATTTTTCTGTGACTTTGACTAAACCTCAGTACACACATGCAAGTTTTACAGAACACTAAAACCAGGCAAAATGCAGCACATGTACTATTTATACACTGAAAAACTCCAATTTTCTTCAAAGCCAGATCTTCTGCAGTATCATACAATTACTTTCAACTGCTTATGCGCTTTTACTTCCAGGACTTGCCTTAAATGTGTTTAAAAGATAGGAAGGAATTTCTACCAGGAGATAGAGTGAAAGATCAAATATTTCCCTGTCTTCATTTTCTTTATCTCTTTAGAAGGCTTAGAGACAGCAGCAGGTAATTTGGGGTGTACATTTTTGAAGAACATCAGCCCCTAGCTGTTCCCATTACCAAACCAAGATTTCAGAAAAATGTGGTCACTTCATAAGGATGTCTGACAAGAACTGCCTTCTTTTGAGGGAAAAAAAAAAGCTGTTAGTCTTTATCTTCTATTTAAATAAGAACTGAAATAACTAAAAAGCCAAAAAGCAAAAAGGAAATACAATTCAGCTAACAGAGAATACACATGAAGAGACATAATCCTACCGGAGGGGCTACTTCAAGGGAGAAAAACACATTCTTGCCTGGCTTTGCACTTGTCCAGCACAAAGTAAAAAGAGGTGGCAAACTTGGGTTTGAAAACAGGAGGAGTGTGTGCTTGTAGCACTCTGTGTGTGTGCACTTAATCCTCCTTTTAGAGTTCATGAAAGTCCTTTCCAGAGTCTAGTTTCAGAAAATATTATATGATCCCTTTGGTGATTTATAACAATTAGCTGCAATTGCAAACAGGTCATCAGTTGTCCAGAAAGCAGACATGAAGTTTGCGTGGGGCAAAAATGGCAGGGCTCTATGGGACTGTGAAGGTTGAATTTGGAGGAAAGTGAGATTTTTCACTCTAGTGTGTTCTTAATAAATTCTTCATGTACCACATTCTTCCTCTTCATCCTCCCCTTCATCTTTTCTCTCAGTGATACTAAATATTAGTTCCTGTATTATAAAAAAAATAAAAATTACAAATTAAGGCAGCATGGCTTCTCATTGTCCTATGTCCCAAATTCATCCTCTTCTCTCAGCTTTGTGCTGATGGCACCCCTGGGTGCTCCAAACCCTGCCTCCCCTCAAGCCAGGGCACTGGTTGGGTGCATCTGCAAGTCCCAGACTGTGTAAATTCAGAAAGGAGGGATCATAAACAGATTTAATTGCTTGTTGGAGTTTCATTTGTGTCCTTGCTGTTTTCCCACATTGCTTTGTATCTGCCCTGTAAAGAGTAGTCCTGTAGGGCCATTAAACTCGCTTATATTCACTGTGGATATTAAAACATGTAAGTCTGAAGCTGGTGAGAGGAGAAGCAAGCAGGGTTGAACTTTTCTCCTCTTCTTTCCAAAATGGCACTGTTCAGGAGTCCCAGAAGGCTTAAGGAAGAAGGTAATATTTTAATTGCCTTGTGTTTCTCCAGGAAATTAACAGTGCTGTCAGTGCAGGAGAGGGCATGAAGCTGAAATACACACAGGAAGATGCACGACAAGAAATACGAACCCCACTGATGGCTCTGAAGGGCCAAATCCTGCTCCCCTGAGTCCTGTGCACTGTGGGGATTTAAGCCCAGCTGGTCATGGCTGTGTTGTGCTGTACATGGACTAGATGAGGGCTGTAGGTCTCTTCCAAGTGAACTGTTCTATGTCACTGCCCCCAGCTGCAGCATAAAAGTGTGTGTGTATATGAATGTAGGAATTTGGTCAGTAATTCCTCCTGGAAAATCCTTAACTTTTTTGTCAGGAAAACATCTTTAACTGCATCTCTGTGCCTGAGTCATTTGCCAGGGCATGGAGGAAGGAGGGAGCTGACTAGCAGGTACATTTCTGAGGGGGTGTCAGGGGCTTTGAAGCTCTCTCCTGGATTTACTTGTAGCCCTACTTCTGTATCTGATGCCTCAATTTCTTATGCTGAATGATTTCCCCCCTCTAATTATTGTTTTGCTGGCATGAATATGCATCACTGCTTATGGTATAAACCTGAAGGGCATCACAAATAAGTGGAAAGATGTGCTGCTTTTTTTCCCTCTAAAATTCCTCATGTTGACTCTTATGTTGAGTATTAAAAAAAAAAAAACAAAAAAAAAAAAAACCAAAAACCTTATTGTAAGGGAAGAAATGTCAATGATAGAGAAAGAAAACATTAAAATTTGGTGTTTGGTCCTTGGAGTGCTTTTCAGTTCAGGTTGTCAGCTGGCAGAGGTTTCTCAGCTCTAACAGATGTTCCTGTTCTCAACCAGAGTCCTGCTGCAGAGGGACAAACTGGATTTTTCATTGCTCTCATTTCTCATGAGAGAGGGAGTGATGTGAAACTTAGTTTGTGCATTACCAGGGAGAAAACAGCTGTTTCCATGAGCTCCAAGTCCACATTTCCAGTAATCTTTCTGCTGTGTTGAGACTCTTTCTGCCTGCAAATGCCAGTGGTTTGTAGAGTGCATGGTGTGGGGTGAGCTGGCCTTTGTGGGTAAATGATACCTTCAATGCAGGATATTGGATTTATTTGAGCTAATGGCTTTTGTAAATGGAAGTTACACTGCAGGTAATGCTCATTTCAAAGTCTTTAGTAAATATGTGCATCGGGGTTGGGGGTATTGCTATTCAGAGGACTAAGAATGTGTGAGAAGTGGTACAGACATTTCCTATACATGGGAATTGTCAAACATCTCTTAGATCAAAGGAAGAAGAGATAAGCTACTTTGAAAATATAGCAAAGCTCCTATTTTATTAGTCCTTTTAAGAGGCGGAAGGATGACTCTGCAAAATAATCTACACTATTGTAAGGAAGTTCTAGTTAGTTAGTTTCATGTTTTTCCTCAGCAGGAGAGATGGATGTAAGCTTAGTCTCCTGGTTTTATTCACCCTGGTGAATTCCAGTCATGATTCAGTCTCACTAATGAGATCAAAGCACAAGAGTTACCCTTCCACTAACACACTCCCTTAAAGGTATTAATTGCTTCTCAAAAAAAAAAAAATATATATGTATGTTGGCAAAGTCACAGAACTTCATTGTGTTATTGCAGGTGCTTAACTAACCTTTGAGCTTAAAAAAAAGAAAAAAAAAAAAGAATTGTTTTATTGCACTTTATGCCAAATGAATGGTTGAGGGATTCCTCTGCAGCTCAGCTGACACAAAGGCAGAGCCTGGCAGGTAGCAGTTCTCTGTGAGTGCTGCTGGGTGTTGAGGCTGATGTAGGACATGCTGATAGAGATAAGGGTGATCAACTTCTATTGTCTAGCTTGAGAAATTGATAGGGGCAGCAGAGCTGATAGAAATGTAGTGCAATGCCTTTCTAAATTGGCCTAAATAGGATTGGCTCTGGAGAGGTGTTGGCAAATTATGGCGTGTTCACTTCTTCCTTTGGGAAATGTTCATTGCATTCTTATTGTTACCACAAATCAGAAAGGTTGGCCTACAGGGCAGTTATTTTCTGTAGCTTAAACAGTCCAGGTTGTGGACGATGTTGTGCTTAAAATATGTTAAAGAAATTAATAAAGTGGTGTTTTACAAACCAGTTGTTTCTTGATGCAAGTTAAATTCCAGCAGGTGTGTATTGCAGGTGGGGATGATCAACCCTTTATGACAACCCTGTTTGTAATTTTCCTCTAATTTCCCTGATTGCTTATGAGTTAATTGTGTGTGTAGTGAAAGAAAGACTTCAGAATGCTGCTTCATCAGTTAATTAAGAGTAAATCAACATATTTTAAAAGGTGGCAAAATAGTTTTCGACTTGTGTTTATGGTTCTTGAGCTGTACCTGCTTTATGAAGTTTCTTTTTCTTCTTCTGAACTCTGTGGTCTGAAAACCTATTTTGTAATTGCAGTTGGCTACTGAATTACAAGTTAAACAACTGTTCACATACTAATCAAGAACTCCTTTTGTATTTCCAAATCTCTTTGCACTGCTTGCAGACGGACTGCTGAGTCTAAAGGATGATTTGGTTCTAGTTTGCTAAGGAGTTTACATGAGTATATATATAATTGCACTTCTTTTTGCCAATTGATTTTATTACAGTGCTTAATGGTTTGTTGAATAGTTTATAGGATAATGAATGTCATTTCCTTGTATTATACTATAAATAACTTGGCAAATTTTTAATTAGGATAATCACGGTAGCTTTCTCTACTGCTGTAATCAAGCTTTGCTTTTTGCATCCAAGAAATAATGTACATCTATATCAAGTTAGAACAATTATGTTTTTCTAGAGAATACAAGATTTTGTTGATTGTATTTTTTTTAATAGACTTCCCTTTTTAAATCTTAGCTCTGCTTTTGTTGAAATGATAATTACCTCAATTGGATGAGTTTTACTTTAACATTCTGATTAGGAGAATGAATGAGACAGAACTTCTGTCCTATGTCAGATTTTGGAGTTTGGCTTTCCGTAGCATTGGAATACAATTAGGCGCTTCCTACCATAATGTATAAAGGTATTTTACAACCACATCAAGTTAAATACTTACTTTGGTTTCAGTTGTTATCTTGAAGTCTATTAAATATAGAAAGTAAATATATAGAAAGAATAAATCAATTCAAGCAAAAGTTTTCTAGTACTGCATGGAGTTCTCCTACGTGGGAGAGCCCAGTGTGCATGATCTGATGTCCAGCACAGCTTGAAGATGCTCAAGGGTCCCCAGCTATGAAGGGGTGGCACTCTTGGAAGGCACCTGAAAAATTATCCTGTTCCACCCCCTGCCATGGGCAGGGACACCTTCCACTAGACCAGGTTCTTCCAAGCTCCATCCCTGGACACTTCCAGGGATCCAGGGGCAGCCACAGCTCTGCTGGGCACCCTGTGCCAAGGCCTTACCACCCACACAGGGAAGAATGAGACATCAGGACAGGTGGATGGAGCTGAGGTTAGATCTCCCCTGCCCATCCTGTGCTGCTGTCCCTTGAGTCTCTTTTGGGTCTTTCAGGAGTTGCTGGTTGGAAAATCTTTCAATTAAGTAGATTAATCACAAAAAACCCAGACATTTTATAAACTGAGTATTCTTGGCCATATCTGGAAAGCCATACCCCTTGCAGTGAAAGTTTTTCCTGAAGGAGAGAGTCCTTAGGGTCATGAAGGAATTCTTGAGGAGAAAAACTGGAGTTAGACTCTTTCTTTTTTGAGACAGAAGCTGTTTTCTACTACCTACAACTTCAAAAAACACTCATAAAATTTCTGTCTTCCTATGTTGCTGTTTTGTAAATGATGACGGATCTAACAGAAAGGCCAACCCCTCTTTTCCACAGAACCCAAAAACCCAGACAGATTCAAATTTGCCGTTTCCTCTGGTGCTTTTGTAAATGTAGCCTGGTTTATGTAAAGGGCTGCCTGGTCTCCTGCTTCTGCTATAACTACCCGTGTAAATATCCATTTAATTGCTGATATTTGGAAGCTGTTAACGTGGCTTTCACCACATTGCAGAATGTTTCTGCAGCTTTGCAGCTCCTTTGCAGGGCTCAAGCTGCTGCAGTTTTGCAATTATGTAATCAAATACAAATGTAAACATATGGCCATTTCTCTAAAATACAGAGCCTGAGGAAACTGGAGACAGCAATGGTGAGTTGGAAGAAAAATCCAGTGGAAACAGAGTTAAATGTCAATGTCTGCACTGTGCCTAGTTAATATTTCACAGGAATGCCATCAACTTGCTATAGAGCCCAGAGGATTTATACATTTTCCTGACAGATGATCATGATTCCCATCAGTACACTTAATGCCAACATCTGTAGGGTTCTACCTAATTTGGGAAACAAATATATTCTGTCCTCGTCAGAAAAGAATACTTTGTAAGTTCCAGGAAATGCTCATTACCTTGGGGTCATTGCAATTAAGTGGAGGACAGAGATTTTTCAAGGGTTGCCATTACACTTCCTTTTTGGCTGCTGTCTTTAAATGCAAGTTGGCAGGTGCCAGCTCCTGGTCTTGGCATTGCAGTGAAAAAATGCTTTTGATCATGGGTCGAGGTAAACACATGGAAATAAAGTATAAACATGGTCATTAGGAAAGTTTTGGTCATACTGTCTGTGCTTTATGGGTGAGGAATGTTGAGAATGTATTGTACACAACTTATAGCTTTATATACTAATCATCACTTTTTAAAGCTCCACTGTATTTTATTATTACATGCCTTTATTGGTCATTAGGAAAAAATTCTCCAAATTAAGGTTTTGAAACTTTCTCTACATTAAATCATGGTCAGTCTAGATATTAAAGGCAAGGACACCTGCATAAACATTCCTTTTGCTTGCTTCTCTTCTACCTTCTTCAGAGCTGATGATCTTCCCATCAACCTCTGTTTCATTTTGTAAATAAATAACTTTCACTTGATCTCTTCTCTTGATGATCTTTATTCCCCAGATGATAGTTCAGCTGGCTGGAATTCTAAATTATTTATGTGGGTGTGATAATATAAGGAAGAAGTTATGCTTCATGTTGGTGCATGGATGAGTTTTGTTCATACAAATGCAGTTGAGTGATACCAGTGTAGCATAATTTCAAGCAGAAATAGAGGTGGAGTAGGAACAGAATTCCTTCTCTGGGAAGCACACCAGAAAACTCAGGGAAGACAGCCTGCCTGGATTAATGATGTATTTCCATGCCTAGAGCAGGAACAGTCTGGCCAGGAATTATGAAAAATGATAACAGGATTTCTCATGAGCTATTAGAAAAAATAACAGAAAATGGAGAAGATGGAAATGTTAGCTTGGGTTTGGTAAAGAAAAAAAGGCAACTTTTCAAAGAGGTCATTACTTCTAGGTAACTCATAAAATTATTTTCTTATAATTTTTGTAGTTCCTCAGATTTCTGCTAGTTGTCACTTTTAAGTTATATAAAGTAACTATCTGTGTTAAAATTGGTGTTGTTGAATTTTAATTTTTGCAGTACTTAAGGCAATTACCTTCAGGGTTGGGGGAAAAAATCAGAATTTTGCATGAAGTAGTCGCTTTTATGTTGGTGTTGTTCAACCAGACCATGACTAGAAAAAACTTGGAAAGGATTTTACCCAGTCACAGGATACTATTGGAACATTTTTAAAATAAAAAGTTTGCTTTGGAGTGATAAATGTCCTGATATATACTGAAATGCCAGCCTTGAGAATGTGTTGGTCCTGTGTTCCTTTGACAAGTTGTGGCAGCACAACAGTGTCTATCAGTGAATCTGATCAGAATAAAAATGGACTTGTAAGCCAATAAAGTGAGTCTCCCCTGCTTTTATTAGAAGCAGCATTGAGTTAAACAGGAACAATCCTGCATTTGGGTTTGAATGATGAATAAGGCTTCACTTCCAAAGGTTATTTTCTCTGTCTACTTGATGCAAACTCAGTGTACCACTGATAAAAGGATCCCTTTGACTCACCTGGTCCCTCCATGGATTTGGATGTGCAGAGGTCAGTTTCTAAGTGTATGAAATTCATTTCACACAAGCTAGTAACTCCTTGATCTGATTTTTGTTTTGCTTTCATGCTGTTAATTTTTAATATTTTTAGTTGTGACTATTTTTATCTCTTTCTTGTCTATCTTAACATAATTTCATCTAGTTTTTGCTTCCTTAACAGCAGCCCTTTGACTGCTTCCTTTTCCCTTTTCAGATGAGGGAGAGCTCTTTCTTCCCATCAATTTGTCTGGGGCATTCTTAAATCCTGAGATAACATAATAGGTTGGGGAAGAGACCTCTAAAGGACATCTAGTCCAACCCCACTGCCATGAACAGGGCAGAGACATCTTCAAATGCATCTGGTTGCTCAGAGCCCTTTCCAACCTGACCTTGGGAGTTTTGAGGTATGGGGCATCCACAGCATCTCTGGGTAACCTGTGCCAGGGCCTCAGCACCCTCACAGGGAAGAATTTCTTCCTAATATCTAATCTAACCCTGCTGTCTGTCACTGTGAAACCATTTCCCCTTGTTCTGCCACTCCAGGCCCTTGTCAGAAATTCCTCTACTTTAGCTCTTTTTTTTCCAGCCTGAGCAACTCCAGCTCTCTCAAGCCCTTCTGTCTAGCAGAGGTTCTCCAGTTGTCAATCACCTTTGTGGTCTCCTCTGGACCGCACCTGAATGACAAATAGTGTCACTTGGTAGAAATGAGAGAGGAGATGGTGTCCAGTGATGTTTGGGCCAGCACATAAAAGCATGAGGAGCAAACAATGTCGTTGTTGAGGCCAGGCACAGTCAGGGAGTGGAACCATGAAAAGTGGTTTTCGTGAAAGTGTCCAATGAAAACCTTAAAGGCCTTTTCATAGGTAAGATCAGTGGAGTTCAGATGAGCTCTGGAAACATGGATTTGTAACTCATTCATCTTTGTAAATTGTGAGAGCTTGTACAGTTTTCCCTTAGTGCTCACAAATCTTTCTGCTGCAGAAGGCAGTGTTTGTTTGGCCTGGCAGATTAATCTCTGTGGGAGGTGAAACTACTCACATGTCCACCTAAAGAGGGAAATTATGGATCCAGCTCTACCTCCTCACTCTTTATACCGCATTGTGTCATGTCCCTTTTTAGCTAAAATCATTCCCAGTGGGATGTTTCTGATGGAACAAAAGCAAGGGAAAGCGTGGGCTGGGGTAAAACGCTCTTCTGATGTGGATCTCCATCAGCACAGCAGGAGATGGAAAGAGAAGTGAAACAGTGTCCATGCCAATTGAAAAATCCTTTGTTTTGTGGAGCACAGTGTGGTAGTTTGCCTGTTGGTGCCTCGGTCCATGGGTGTGATGGGAATGGTGTGCAGAAACCTCAGCAGAGCCTTGAATCCTGCTGGGGCTCTGGGACAGAGCTCTCCTGGTCCTCAGGAGGCCTCACCCTGCCCTTTCAGGGGGTGAAAACACCTCAGTGTTCCCAGCTGGAGATCTTGGAAAATTCATGAATACCTAGTTTTATTTACCATATTTTCTGTCAAATTCTAGTAATTATGATAAAAATATTCCTCACTCCATTTAGCAGAGCAGTTAAGAAAATGTTGTTTGACTAGAGCACCTTATCCTGCTTTTTTCTGATTTTCATTGATCAAAAGTTTCACAATTTTGATGCCTGTTTACAATACTACAATGTCATCTTTCTATTTCCTCAAAAGGCACGTTTCCAAAATGCTTTCAAATATCCAGTCATTTTAATGAATACCTCAAGGGATCATTGAAATATCTTTAAACAGGTGGTGTGAGTTTAAAAAAGTTTTCCTCTGTGTATCCATCTGCATTCATCACCTTAGGTCATCTTCAATATTCATGTCTTCTACCTGGAATGCTGGTTTTGTCCTCAGTGATAACATGTGGTTTTCTTCAAAATTAAGCATATGGTTTATTTTTCTTGTCAGATTGCCCTTAAAATCTCTTGGATTTTTTTTTTTTTTTTCTGGTATTTGTATCTGCCAGGATTGGAAGGCTTTTTTTTGCTTAAACGATCTCAATACTTATGATAGTGTTCAGAAGTAAATGACAGGAAAAAATATTTTTTATTTGTGCAGATACACAATACAGCTTTCAAACAGCCTTGGCTTGTTTCTAAATCTGAACTAAAGTTGCCTGCGAAGCCACCATAAATTTAGTTTCACAATGCAATCTTTAGAAATATCTTCAAAATCATTGTGGTGGTTTTCTTGTTTTTTGTTTGGGTTGTTTTGTTTTGTTTTGGTCATTTTCCCCCCATCCTTTAATGCCACTGAAGAAAATTGATCTAAGGGCGGGGGGGAAAAGCTGTATGTTTTCAGTCAGTTAAAGGCAAATGACAAAAAAATATTTGTTTATTAATTCCTGGAGCTCAGTTTAGTTAGACTTGGTTCAATCAATGCCAGTGTTCTGCTATGTGAACTTGTTTTCTCAGAGTTTAAAGGAACTTGTTGCAATGAGAGAATTGTTCTTTTTACTCATCAGCCCTCAGTTGCTTAATGAGGAATAGATTTAAATATCTTACAAATAGATGGTCTCGGGGCAGGACTGGGATGACCAGGGAGGAGTTTCCAGGAGCACTCAGCAGTGAAGTCACTCAATTTCACAGAATCTCTGGGTTGGAAGAGACCTTCAAGATCGAGTCCAACCTGGCCCCAACACCTCAACTAAACCCTGGCACCCAGTGCCACATCCAATCCTTGTTTAAACACATCCAATCTCTTTTTAAACACATAAACACATGGCCAGTGTGACATGGCTTTAGGGGCTGCTTTAGTGGCAGTGAAGTGAAGGTGTAATGGTGTCTCTGATTCATCCCAGGAACTAAATTTTTACCACTTTCTGAAGCGAAAGTAAGTACACAGGTCGTTGGGGCCATCCTATGAATTCATGTGCCTCACCTGTGCTCAAACACATTTCAGTGGGTCATAGCTATAATTCTTGATATATTTTTTTATTTTTTAATTTTTTTTAGATAGAACAGAATATCTGCCACAGGTGTGCTTTCTGTGAGATGGCACTTTAAATCTACTTGAACATCATTATTGTACAGACTCAAACAGTTTAGATCTTAATTGATATTAATAGGAATAACCCTCAATGACGTGAACTTGGCAAGCCAGAAATTGCAGCTGTTCTCAGCAGTAGTGGCAGTAACAAAGATAATTAATTGTTTTTCCCTGGGAAATATATTTAGATTGTACAAACTAAATATTCCATTCCCTGAGCCCTAATTCAGGCTTGTATTTGTTCTGTAAATACAGGAAGTGAAACAAAAGTTAATATTTTTGACTGTCACACCATAATGTGAGCTATTGCAATTATTTTGGAGAAATAAAGTATTTAAAATATTTATTACACGTCTTCCAGTAATAAATTCAGCGGATGATGTTGTGTATGATTTTGTCAGCCTAAAATGAGCAATAATTTGATATTTTTATTTTTTGCTGTTGTTGGTATATGAGAGTTGGTTCTTCATCTGGCCCCAGCAGTAGTGTGCAAAGGGGATCATCTTGGATATTGTAGAGCACGTGTTCCTGGCAGAGTTTTAGACAAAAAGTATTCCTGAGTGAGCACAACTTCATTTGCTAAGAACTTGCAGTCAGCGTTATAATCCTCCTGGATTATTAAAGAATACATCAAGGTTCAGTTTTGAAGTGCACAGGGATGTGTTAATGGCACTGTAAAATGTTTATACCCGTCGTGCAGGAGGCCTCTGTCTGGGTTATTGATTGCCAGGCTTCAAATTCTTTCTGTTTTGCTTAAATAAGAGTGGGAATGAATCTTCACAGATCCTTCCCCTGTCTCAGCTGCAAGTGGGCTGAGCCACCTGGGGAGTATTTACTTCTGGTCCTGGTTCTTGAAGCTCTAATAGACACCCCCACAAGAATGTATATTCATATGCTCTAAGTGTGTGGTTTTTATTAACACTTATTTTAATAGTGGTTGTAAAACTCATGCATTTAAATGCAGTTCTTTAAAGCGATGGCATTTTGAGCAAGGGTTTCTTTCACTGGTTATTTATCTCTACAATAGAAAGTCTCTGGTGTGGGTATAATTTTGTCTACACTGATAACATCCACCCTGAAAATGTAACATGCATGGGATGCTCTGTTGCTTGCTACAAAAGTAATTTTCTACTACAGGTTTTAAATCTCTGATATCCTGAAAATGTGGAGCTTTCTCAGGTTGGGCTGGACACAGAGGCAACAGTGCTGAGCAATGCAGGTGCCCTTCAGCACCTCCACAACTACCTCCCTTCACAGTCAAGAAATGAGGCTTTATTTCCCCAAACTAATATGGCACTAAACCACCAAACTCAACATTTACCTTTGTGACGTAAATATTTCCTAAGCTCAGCTTCTTTCAAATCCTGCCCTTATTTGCGCTGCTCAGCGAGAGGCATGGACTTTGCAGCAGGAAAATGTGTTCTTTATGAATAGGATGAAGCTCTTTTCTTCACTTGCATCTTAAATGCAATCTAAATGATCCATCATGCCCTGCACACAGCAAAAGCAATAGGTATGATGAAAGTCTGATTACATGTAATCAGCAGCAGTAGTGATTTGAATGTTTTGTCCTGTATCTTCCCTCAGCCTACTGCCCAGAAAAGCTGCTGCTTTAGTGTATTGAAAAAAATTCCTTGAGTTCATCAGGTGGGTTACTTCAGAACCCCATTGCTCTGGTTCGCCCCTGGGTTTTTGGATTATTACATGGCTGGAATATCAGTTGCTTTGGATAATTATTAAAAATATTAATATTGCACAATCTAGGCTGGCATTCAGGTCTACAGCTTCTCAACAACAGTGGATTTGAGAGGTAAAACTGGTTTTTTACCTGTGCCCTAAAGTACAGAGGACCGTTCTTAACAAACCACCAGCTGGGGGAAACATAGAAATGGGATGCCACTGAAAAAAACCACCTAAGAAGTATAAGTATTTTTATTACTGTGGTCATAGATCAGGCCAAACCATCTCTTTCTGGAGTGTGTGTACATACATTCTTCAGGAATCGTTAAGGAAAAACCAGTGCAGCATCAAGAGAGCAGTCCCTTCAGTAAATCTGACTCGAGCCCATTCACAAGTGAAATCATTCTGCTGCAGAGCTCTGAAGCTGTGTCTGTCTTCTGGGGAAAATTGCCTGCTTGTACGCTTCTGCATCTCTTTCTTTCCTGCTGCTAGAATATAATTAAATATGCTAGAATATAATTAAAGTTGCTAAAAATACACGCTTTCTGATATTGTTTTTTGTGTGTAGGCGGCTGCTGTTATTCTGTTCTCAGGGGAGGAGATGGTATAAAGATGAATGTCATTTAACTCTATTAAGTGGTCCATATTGCACAGGGATATAAAAGCTCCTTACTTGTGGCCTGATCCAAAGTCCCATGGAGTTTTTAAATTTATATATATATGCACACATATATATATGTATGTACAGTGGAGTCTGCTGGTTTTGTTATTTTTACAGAAGCATTTTTTTCCCCATCAGAAGAGAGGAGACTTCTGAACTGAAAACTACCACTTTCATGTTAGCTGTGAGAATTTACATTCTTAGTGCTGAGGAAATTAGTAGAACAAGCAGGGCCATAATTACTGTGCTTTTACAATACTAACATTGTACCTAATTATGGTTTAGTCTACCAAGCACTCTGTTTGTTTAATAATCCCAGCAGACATAGTTTGAGTTTTTGCATCACCTGGATGTAGCTGGGGACAGCCACAGAAGTGACAGTTGACATGATTTTACCTATTTTACAGTATAAAGCATTGGCTCACCTTTGATACACATGAAATCGCTTATGGGGGAGCTGGAATCAGCATTTAGAGGCAAAGTAGCTCAATGCAGAAAGAGTCTTTGTTCACTTTTTTGTGTGGTAAAACCAGGGCTTAATTTTCTCTTCACAATCTCAGCAGCTCACAAAGCTGGTAATAAAATCCTCAGCACCCCTGCTGATGAAGTCAGATCTGCTATTGCTAACAAAGGTTAAACATCCATCATCTTTTGACCTGCTAAAATTATTCCATCTGCAGGTTTGATCCTGAATTTACCACCTGTCCCATGCCTTTTGGTTTCTATTTAAAGATGACTGATTTTTTCTGAATATGAAGTTCTTGATTTCCTCTCCTGCCTCCTCAGCCTTTATTTAAATTGTAATTCTCTTTTCTGCACATATGAAAAGTCTCAAAAATAACTTGAACTTTTTCGGATAGAGAGGGTACAAAGAGGACGCTGAGTCTGTATTTGTGATTAATTTCCTCCACCCCATTCTGTGGTGAGACTTTCCCTGTGAAATCCAGGCATGTCATATTTGTTCAGGTGTCCACCAACTCCTTGTTCAGCACATCAGGGTTATGAGCCTCATTTCCATGACTGCGGTGGATTTCCTAAAAATTTCCTAAAAGTTAGAGTTTTCTTGGCCACCCTTCAGTCCTCAGACTCTAGGATTGATTGAAGAAAGCAGTTACATTAAAAATTAAATTATTTCTTCCTTGGTTTTTGTGCAACTAAAACATTTACTCTGTGTGTGTAATCCTGCATACCATCCAATCGATTCTGTTCCTGATGCTGTCTTTAATTTTCTAATTGACTGTTTCTCTTGATTATCCTGTGTGACACAAATACCCTCAGGGATGGCAGGGATTTGAAAAAGCAATAGCTGAGGAAAGCCTTCCCACAGGAATGCTGTCTTTGAATTAAATGCTTCCTCCATAAGGATATGTGGGGGTCTTTTGGTTTTTGTCAAGTGTCCAAATGTCTTGGCAAGAAACTTTTAAAATTATTTTGACCAAGTTGTTTGATAACATTATATCCAAAGTTGTCTTTATTTCCCTTGTATCTGTTTTGATAGCTGATTTTCTGGGTTTTTTTTACAGTATTTTTTAAAATAGTAGTCAATACTTATGAATCATAATAGAATATCACCTTAATAAATCAAAGGAGTAATTATCTAAACTGATGGTTCCTTAGATTTTGTTTGCCTTTGAATAATTCAATGTTTAATTTAGATATAATTGTTTTTTTTAAAAAGCTTTAAAACATTCAATAAGTAAATGTTTTGACTTTTTTTTAGTAACCTTTGATAATTTTGAGCAGTAGTACTTGCTTTTCCTTGCATGATGAACACTGGTGACTGCAGAATGCAACTTAGGACAAGAGCTTGTTCCTGCAGCAAAGCTCTTGACAGAGAAAGGTGACTCTTGACTCCATTAAAATAAAAAAGGGTTTTGTTATCAGTCCAGACTTGAAGCCTGTAATAGTCTTCTCATCCTTTTATCAATCCAGCTCTTCTCCTTAGTGTCGAGGCTTTGGCCATTTCCTCCTTGTTTCCAAGGAGCTGATGGGAGGATGAGCTCATTAATCCTCTGTGTGGTCACTCACAGTGGGGCAATAAATTCACGCAGAGAGGGTTTCACCACTTGTTTGTAGGTGGCTGGGTGGCACCAGGCTGGTGTCACATATATCTTTTACTTTGATCCTTCTTTGTAACATGGACTTTTTAGGTGAAATGCAAGCTTCCCTGTGAAATACCATTTTAAGTATTTTAGCAGAAACCTTTTGCTAAATATTGTGTCTTGCTGCCTGTGAATAATATGCTTGCCTGTTCAGAAAATCACATTGAAGACCTACTGACAGCAGCAGCTGATATCACAATACATTGCTCTCTAGTGGTGTGAAAATTATTATTCCATGTATGCATTTCCAATTACACCTTAAATTATTGGTCTTGGATCATGCTGTCAAGAAAGTCAGACATGAACTGCAGAAGATCACAATTATAACTACTTTGCCAACTGTTAAATTGCAATTAAACCTATATTAAGTGGCCCTTTGGTGTGCCTTTTTCTTAATTCTTACAATTTAACTTAGAACTGTTGATTGTAGTTATTTAAAATGATGGATACAATTTCAGTACGGCCCAGCACAAATGAGGAGACATTTGTAGGATTAGAGTCAATTTTTAAAGCTTTATATGAGAAGCAGATTGTTTTAGTTACAAGTTTCTAATATTACTATTATATTTTTAATATTTGGTGACATCCAACTTGAATAAAATAGTTAACCCTGGTAATAAGATTTTCCTTTTAGCTCTTTATGTAGACACTATTTAAAAAGGAATTTTAGCTTGGTTTTCCCTTAGTTCTCTCATCCTTTTAATAACTGAGTATAGTTTAAAGTTATCTTAGTATTTAACCCCATTTCCCTGTAGATTAATTATCCTAATATGAAACAAATGTGTATTAAACATATACAGTTGCTTACAGAAGCAGATCTGGCTGTTCCATTTAATATAAGTCTCTTGTTGCACAAAGCAAACCCGTCATATTTAAGATTTCTCTGGTCATTAAAACTGAATTATGTAATAGGCTTCCATCTGCTATTGAAACCTGTTCATCATTATTTTGTGTCATTTTAAGTGGGAGCATTCTGAGAAATGCTTAGTGACAGCAGGCTTGGCTTTCCTGGCTGTGGGAGCAGGGTAGGACACGGCTTCCTTCCTTGCTAGCTTCAAAAACGAATGCTTTGCCTTCTGAGGAGGTTTTCTCCAAGAGTTTGGTTCTCACTTCTCCAGCCTTGCCATCTTCTGCAAAACTCTGTGCTTCATTTGTGCTGTTAAACTGTGTGCATGTCACAGTGTCCTTCCCGTGTCTCCCCCAGCCCTGTGTGTTGATTCCTGCGGGATAATTCCGCGCTGCCATCCATCAGCCCCACCGGTCTGGGGACACTGATGGTGCTTAGCAGAGCAGGCAGCACTCAGTGGTGGCAGTGGAGTGACACTGCAGTGGCAGGGAAGATGGATGGCCCCGTGCTGCTGCACTGGAGCAGGATTTGGGTAAATGGGATCAGAGCCTGCCGGGGCAGATACGGGATCTGCTGGAATAGGAGCCAGGCAGGGCGGGAATTCCACTGCTGCATCCAAGAGCTGCATTGACAACCTCGGAGGGAGCTGGGCTGGGGAACTTCATGAGAACAAACCATTTAGTTAATAGAAGATCATCTGATTTCAGGATTAACCTTTTTTGGTATCCTGTCCAAGATGTAATTTTGGATATGGCAAAAGGAATAAAATTTGTTCTTGAGTCCTAAAACAAGCAAGCAAATCAAGCACCAATGCTGACCCAGCCTCAACATCCTCCTTCAGGGAAAAAAAAAAAGTAAAGAAGATGCTTCAATTCAATCCAGATACTTTATAGTTCTTTCCATACTGCTTTTAATTTTTTAATCCTTTATGGTAACTTATTTTCTCTGTTTTCTCAGTGTAACTGTGTTTTCCCTGTTATGCAATCATCTGAGCTACCTAGATCTTACCTATCTGTATCTTTCCCTCATGAAGTTATCTGTGCTTTAAAAGAAAACTGAAGACTTTACTTTTATTCAAAGTGAGGATAAGCAGAGCCTATTTTTTTTCTTAATATTCCCATAATGTTCCCAGTATCTTAAAATATCTCAACAGTCTATGTGCTTTTCCTTCCTTGTGTGGACAGATGTCATTCTATTACAGTTTGCAATATTCAAGTGAAATGGCTTTGTTATGTTTTACATGGTAAGAAAACTACCAAATTAAAACAATGACATCATTGATTACCCTTTGATAGATGAAATTTATCTAAATTAACTATCTTTTAGTATTTGCTAAAAATGTTCATTTGTGAAAATTCACAATGATAGAACATCTGCTCAGCAGAGGCTTATCAAAGGTATTGTAATAAGCTATGTAATGTATGTTTCAGCTTTCAAAAGAGAAAATATTTTGTGTAGCATTTATTTAAATAATTTGTCTCAAGTTGGGATTTCCATCCCACTTTAAGAAAAAGAAGCAATTTTGTTGTGAAAACATTTTAATTGAATTTGGAAGCTTTACAGCTCAGTGAAGGAAGAAGTGTAACTTGGAAATATCTGAATTCCAAGAGCTGGGAGATGAAAAAGGTTCATTTGAAGTCCTGCTTGGAGGCACAGTGAGTGGCGCACTGCGGCGAGCTGGGTTTGAAATCGGCACTGGGTGACTTGTCCTCAGTCCCCACCCGTCTGCTCCTTTCTTGTGCTCTTCAGGAGTTTGCCTGTCAGACCTTCTGGAGGTTTGATCCTGGGAGCAGCTGAAAACCTCAGTCTTTTCTCCACTGAGCCTCCTGATGAAGCAGGGAACACGTCTGTGTACGAGAAACGTGCTATTCAAGTCATGGCTGCTAGAATTCGTTTTTCATGTGAAAGTTTGTGTTGCTTATCCAAGTGTATAGGAAGTGTTCTTATACAAGAGCTCCTGGGAAGGGTCTTTCCAAGATGCTTGCAATTCCTTATAAAAACCTGTTTCCTATTCCTGTATATTTATTAACTTTTTCAAGTTTTGTTGCAACCATTTCTTCCTGTCAAATAACAAATGAAATTACAGTCTTATGAGTACACTATGATAATACAGGCTAAGGTAGTGGAGAGGCTCAGAGGTTTTCACATTCCATATAAATGCTCTTTTCAAAGTCATTTTGTTCTTTGACGTGGGAAAGAAAGAAGGGTTGTTTCAGTGGGAGCCTTTGAAGGCTTTCCACAAGTGAGAACATTTTTGCTCATGTTCACCCTGGCACTGGCTGTCAGCAGCTGAAAGGGCACCTTGTTGACTCTGGTACAGGGCTTGTCACTCTTCACACACAGAGGGATAAGTGATGGTCACTTTGACCCTCCACCCTGACATTTACATTGAATCCACGTCAGGCTGTTTGGAAAGAAGGGCCACTTCACCCTGGGGAATGTCTTTGCATGTTTCCTCCATCCTTCAAGAAGGTGAAGGATAATTGTGAAGAAAAGGTTCAGAGGGAGCTTGTTTGGCCTCCGGCCCCCTTTCTTTGTAGGGCTCCTGGGAGCAGGGATTGGCAAATGGCAGGATTGCAGGTAATGTGTTTCTATTAGGGGCTCTCTATTGTGCTAGAGAAGGCACCTGGCTATTCTGTGGTATTTTTGTGCCATTAAGGAACATAACTATCATGCCATTTTGTAGTTTGCTGAGATAGGTATTATTCTGTGACCCTTTGTTGATTAGATAAAAATTGGCTCAGGAATATTTGGGTGTTTCTCATTATCTGAGTATTTCTTAAATTTTTCTGTCCATAGATTGTTCCAAGCTAAATAACCTTCTCTTGAATCTGAGTAACCTTCTGTTGCTCAAATCCAGGAGGGAACTTGGTGTCCCTGCTCTTAATGGAAATATGTTTTTGCAAAAAAAAAGCCAAAAAGAACAAGAAACAAGACAGTCCCTAAACTTAGCAAAAATGTTCCAGGATTTTCATCATTCAGTAGATGTTTCTCAGCTTCCTGTTAGTACTGATCTCTCTCAATGTTTGCTTAGTCTGATGTATAAATTATAGTAGCCAACAGCAAGTCCGAAAATATGAGGAATACTTGCAACTCTGTGATGTAAATAAGGAATTTGAGCATCAATATTATGGACTGAGAACTGGGATGCCTGATGTCACTCCGCAGACTCCAAACAAGATGCCTGTGACCTTCCTGGGTGGGAGATGTGCAGACTGAGGAAAGTTTGCACATGGAATTTAAACATGTGTGGCTTAAACTGAGCATATGGTGCTTTCACTGACAGGTAGCTGTGCGTGTGCCTTGCTTATGGAGAAAGCAATTAGCTGATTAGTAAATGCTGATTAAGTGATAACTATTGTGGCTAGAGCTGAATAAATACACATAAAACATCCACGTTCCTGTTTAGAATGCTACATGTGAACATACCAGCAGCTCTTTAAGCCTCTTTGCATTGTGGAAGCACAAATCAGGGTTTGGTAGATCTTGTGAGAGATTTTTGGGTTCTGTAAATAAAATTTCATTACTTTGAACACAGCATTACACTGAACCAGGTAGGGCAGAAATAAATGGTATCATAATAATGTTTTTATACCCTGAATGTAAAACTCTGTTTACGGTTTTGCAAGAAAAATCTCAAGGATTTTGTCTGTAGTTTAGTGTGGCCAAAATGTAAATGTTTTGCTCTGTGCTGGGCTCTTAAAATGTAGTTTTAACTCCAAAGGTATGAAAGATTTCAAAAGTATTACATAAAGTCTGAAATTCATAAGTAGGAAATGCTGTGCATGCTTTTTCTTCACATCTCCCTTTCAGTTACAGTAATTTAGGTTTTAGTGTATGATGAATTCTGTCATAAATTACTACCAGAATACATTTTTCAGCTTTGGAGTAAATTTTGCTGAAATTAATATGGAATCCCTCCCATGTTTCAGTGAGAGATCAAAGAAAATCCCAAATGGAAAACATGCTTTTGAGAGGAGGGAAAAATAGTTCTGAGTTTTCAAATTCTTGCAATGAAAATAACTTAATTAAAATCAAAGCAAAACTAATTAAGAACTTAAAAGTGGAAGTTTTTTGGTTGCATAACATCCCTGAAACATGGCAGGATGGGTTGGTTATCACCGCCAGAATTCCTGGTCATACAGACAGATTATGCCAGTAGATCCCAATGGAAATGTACAGCTGGATTGCAGTTTTCCGACCACTCCTTTGGGCTTTCTGCTCTTTCTCACTATTCCTGCTCTTTTCCTTCTGAAAACAAAAAACAAAAAACAAAAAAAAAAAAAAACCAAAAAAAAAAACAACAAAAAACAACAACAAAAAAAAAACCAACAAAAATTGCTATTTTGGCAGGAAATTCCTTTTCTCTCCTAGGAGTTTTTTCTGGGTATGTAGCTAAGGGACAAACCAGCTGAGGTCCAACGCTTTTTATTCATGGATTTCATGGTGCATTCCTTGATCTAACCATTCTCAAGTGGAAAAGGAAAGTATGTTCACATACATCCCCCCCAGTCCATGTGCATCTTTTCTTGCCCTCTTCCTTGAAAATTGAGAGGGAATTAAAAATTTCAGCTTTGTTTCACTTGAAATACAGTGGAAAAATTTTTTTAAGTGTGAAATTGAAGTAAATCAATTAGTGAGGTATTCTTACTTCACACTGATCTTAAGGTATTGCTATAGAAGCTTTTAAATATGATGTTCTGATGATCTCTAATCCTTCAGCATTCATTCCCATCGTGCTTGTATCATATCCTTCAAAAGCTTCTCTAGGAATGTGCTTTTTGGGTTAGCGTGCACATGTGGTTTTTCTGAGTATTTAGTGAAAGCCTAATGAGCAGGCTCCCTGCTCTAGTGGATCAAGACTTTATTAGGCTGAGTTTTGCCCTTTGAAGAGCGTTGCCATATGGGAGGTTTGTTTTTTTTGGGCTCTCTCAGGTGCTCTTGGCAGATGGAGCTGGAAGCGCTCGGAAGACAGAGCACCAAGCAACTCCCATGCAAGCGGCTGGGGGTCACCAGGACTACAGCAGGAGCCTGGCAGATCCACAGAGCGCCCAAGCAAGGGGACTGCTGGAAGTGGGAAGCACATTTCTGGATTTCAGCAGCTTCTCTGGGCACCTGGTTCCTTGACCAAGGCAGTTCTTCATTAGATTCTCAGTGAATATTTCCAGTCTCGTGACAGAGCTGGAGAGCACTCAATAACATAAATGTTATCTCCCATTTGGTTCTTTTCAAGAGCCCTGTTGACCTGCTTGTCTTCATTGCATTCCCTCAAATAAGAAGGATCCAGGTCCCTTTGACCCCAAACAGTGATCAGAGGCAGCGATCTTCATCCCTACTTATTTAGGAGCTGAATGCAAGTTTACAGGGGCAAATGCCTTTTTAATCCAGGAGCATTCCTGGTCCAGGCAGACATCACTCACTGCCTTGTGTGCTGGTCAGCTGATTGGTTTTCTTCCCTTTTTTCTCTTTTATTTTATCATCATAATGGAATTTTGGTTTTCCAAGTTCAGTGTAATTTCATACAATGTAATTCTAGTTGCTTTCCTAATGCAGACTTTGAGCTCCATCTTCTTTAAAAAATGTTAATCTTAAAAAAAAAAAAACACACATTTTTGGCTGTGAGAACATTGACTTTAAACAAAGACACCAGGTTTTCTATTCCTTTTTTTAAACTTTCCTTCTAAGAGGCACTGCCAGGTGTTTGCAGCATAGGATGGGAGCATAGGAGTAGTATCCTTGGGGAGGCAAGGCTTTCATTTACCCATAGAGGGATGATTTCTCACCATCTGCTCTGTATCTCAGAGAAATGGGATGTTAAAAACGTGAATTTTCCCATCCGCTGGGAGCTTTCCTGCACAGCTCACGTATTGCAGAAAGAAAAAGATGTCACAGAAAAGAGCTGTTTTACTTCTGGGCCATCATAGATGACTATTTTTCAGCAAGAGGGTTGTTGTGATTTTTGTTTTGTTTTTTAAAGCCCACTAATTAGTGTGTGTTCGTAATTAACTGGTCAAATTCATTCTGTAAAGAAAACAGCTGAAAATAAAAATAATTCTGTGGTTATGCAAAATAAAAACATTTGAGAAAGCACTTTCAGAGCCAATAAAACCCTGAGGTAATATTAAACTGCTTTATTCTAAACAAAATCTATTTTTCAAAGTGTTTTATAAGTTTTTTTTTTTTCACTCTGCTAAGTTTTTCTCAAGGTAGAGAATATAAAAAGCTTAGATCTCCGTAATTTCTGTATTGTTGCATAAAATTGAAAGCAAGAATTTAATAGTATGGAAATAGCTTAATTTTTTCCATTTTTCAAAAAAGGTAGCAAACAAGCCTTTTTTCAAGAACAAATATTCAGCTCTGAGCTCAATGTGAAATTGCTTTTTAGAACTCCTGTACATGCAGTAACTTAGGCTGTTTTCATAATCTTTGCCCAAAAGAGAAGCAAATGCAAGATTTTTTTTGTGTAGACATGTGTGACCATCTGCAGATTTGGAAGAAGCATTTGCACTAAGGAAGGGATAATCACCCTGCCAGGTTTTGTTTCAGACAAGATTTCTGTTCCACAGGTGCTGGACATGGAGATATTTGGGGAGGTTCATGTACAGCCAGACACTTGTGTGACCTTGACTGTGGAAGTGTTTTCACAACTTTACATTTCTATATTTATTCAGTAATATTTTTCACTTAGCTGTCAGTTCAGAAACCTCTCTAAATAAATAAAATTGTTACTCTTAAAAATGAAAGCATTTTCAATATTTTTTTGCTCTGAGGAATAATCATTCCTGAGCTGAATAAATAAGTGGACATGTTTGGCAATGCTAGTTTTAATATTTCCAGGTCTGTTAGAAGCAGATGTGCAATACACAGAAAATTGCAGTTCATCTTGTAGTAAAAGCAGAAATGTATCATGGGTTTCAAGAATACTCGAAAACCAAATATTATAGAGTTCTTCTGTGTGTTTCTCACACTACTCTACATCTTTGAAATGCTAAAACTTGCCAAACTCTCTCCCTCTTTCTGACTTCCAGGATGGTTTTTCAAGATGTGCTATCAAAGCAGGGCCTTTAATCATCTCCCTGAAAGCTTTAAGCAAAACCAGTCCATGTAAACTTGCACTCTTAATTATCCAGTTGCTCATTTTTGCTGTTGAGGGGAAGGAATTAAGATATAACAAAAATCCTTTCGTTCTTGCAGGCTGAAAAGAAGTTGGGATACAGTTATTTTAAGAAATAGGAAATATATCTACATAGTTGTACATTTGGCCTGTTGTAAAATTGAGTGATGTCAGTAGTTGAGAACCTGACCTCGGAAATAAGAGCTGCACACAGGAAATTATTAAATTATTAGTCTAGTAAAGGACTCTTGTTGTTTTTTTCCTTTAGTGATAATACATCCCATGGCTTTTGAAGGAACTAAGCCAATGGAGAGATCTATGAGTGGATTGGGTTTTGTCTCCTCCTTTATTCTTGGTTTTATGTCTTTGTGGCAGTATTGACTCCAGTGAAGTTATTTCTCTCTTGTGCCAGTGTAAGAATAATGAGGAAACCTTTTCCCAGCAATCTGCAATGTAACCTTGTGGAAGACACTACTGTAATTTATATATTGATAAAATGAATATAATATATTGCACAGAGGTTTTGTGAGCTTTAATTAATATTAGAATAGTTTTACATTGAATAATGATGGAATAGTCTTGAGTTAATTAACTCTAGATCTCAAGGACATCAGCCTGTGGTGGTTGAATGCAGCAGATCGTGTGGGTGTGCCAAACTTCCAGAATGCCCTCTTTTAAAAAACATTGTTTTCAAGGTGCCCCAGTGTTGACTTTAAATTCTTTCTTTGCAAATTTGTCATGTGAACTGTAAAATATTTTTATTCAAAATGGAGGAAGGATTTGGTCATTAAAAGGTGTCTAAGGAAATAGTTGAAAATAGATATGTTTATTTAAGTAGAACTTTGACTACTTGCAGAACTACATCTTTGAAAATTTGATTACTTGAAACAATTTAAAACTATTTTCTGTGGCAGGAGAGGTGAATCAGGAACCTCCCTGCTGGTAACAGGTTATTAAAGCTTGTTGGTTTCTATCTAGTGAGCAAATTTACTTCATGGTGAAATATTTAGAAAAAAAGCAGATTTTCTTAAAATTTTATTCCATACAAGTAGTTCATGGTGATGTTGTTCCTGTCATGTTGGAAGGGTGATGGGCAGCTCCCACTCCACCCTCAGCTGGATGTTAGAGTTCCCTAAGTGAGGGTATCAGATACCACTAAATTATTGCTTCATGTTGTTCCTATCATTTGCTTTGATTTTTTGCTTTTTGAATCATATCATCTTCACTTTTGATTTTCATTGTGCCATTTTTTTTTCCCTTCACCTTCAACCATTTCACTCTAATCCATTCTCATTTCCAGAAGAGCATCCCTTGTGTGACGTAGGGGAGTTCCTGTGCCACGATGGTGTCACTTGTGTGTCCTGGCACTGGCTGTGTGACGGGGAGCCCGACTGTCCTGATGATTCTGATGAGTCCTTAGACACCTGTAAGTAAAGGAGGAGCTGCTCTTTTATTTTATCTCTCTTTAAACTGAAACATTTTCAGTCACACTGACTATACAACTGGAAGGACAGATTCCATTTTGTTTTATCAATCCTGTATGAATCTTCTTGTTGAGGAGAGCAGGTTGCATTCTTAGTGTGTGTGAGAGACAGAAGCAATGGATGAAATGGAAGGTGTTTTGTCCTTGTGCCACTCTGTCATGAGCACTGGCACTGGAGCATGTGTGCCCTCTGCTCTCCCCGAGCTGTGGGTGGGCTGAGAGGGGACAGGCACAGGAAAATCTGCTCCTCTAGGTACATTTAGGGGGAGCTGGGGTGGAAGAGTGCAAAATATTTTCAATACAAATATGAAAAGCATACAAACATCAAAGGGAAGAATGAAAGACTATGTGAGAGCTGTGAGGGGGGAAATAAACAAAGAAAGGAAGATGATGGAAAGCTTTAATAAAACATATTTAATTATAGTGAAGACCTTTTTGGTTTTTTTTGGTTTTTAATGTGGCTAAGAGCTTTTGAACACCAGAGTAACAACCTTACAGACTTTTTTCTTATCAGCCTTGTAGACTACTGATGAGGTGTTATTAAATCTTAATGTTCCCTTGTTTCCTGTGTTCTGAGGAAAATGAGGGAATTTCCTGATTTTATCCCCAGGATAATCACTTAATGTAAGAGAAGAACCATGTATTTTGTATCAAAGCAATACTGACAATCAGGAAGGCTGGAAATGGAGTTTGCTGCTCAAAGAAAAGAAAATATCAAACATCAGACAGTATTTAGGAGTCTAATCTTTAAAATGAAGGACAGAAGCTTAAGATGTCTGGGAGCCATTTCTGTCTGGGCAAACACTGCAGTGCTGATTGCAGCCTTCCTGCTCCAGAGCTTGTTCTCTGCTACTGATCAGAAAATTGCCTCGGGGGCTGTGGCGAGGGTGCTCTGATTAACCACCCTCCACACACTTTGGGATTCTCAGCCACAACATCCTGCAGTGGGAAGTGTTGGGTACAGCTGGGATTTTGTTACTGCACTGCTGGCTGACTGCTCCCTTCTCCGATGTGTTTTCAAGCACGGTGTTAGTATGTGCAGGTAAAAGTTTTTCTAATAATGAATATCGAGATAGGAGCACACAAATGGTCACACACAGAGTTTTTAACTTGCCTCCTGAACTCCATGTAGTTCCAAATCCAAACAGCCTGCTGGATGCCCAGGTGTTTTCCTCTTGAGAACCTCACATGGTTTGTGAGATGTGTATTCAGCAATTCCATTTAAAGTTGTGGCATATTAAAAACCTGGCATTTGGAGTTTACTGATGGCTGGAGGAAATGGTGAGGTACTGGGAAAGAGAGTCCACACTTTTCCCAAAATCAACCAGCACAGTCCTCTTGGAAAGACCTTTCCCTTTGCAAATGTGAACAGTTTGTGTCAGATGTTTTCCTTGGGCTGTCCTAAGCCAAAGGTAGGAGTCAGCACCGTGGCCTTTCTGGTTATAGAGAAGGAAGGTGTTCTTTATTCTTTTGCACTTTCCATGGCCCTTTGCTGAGGAGCTGCTGGGTGTGAGAGACAATAATTGCCTTAGGTCTGCTGCCCTCTCTCACCCTCTCAGTGTAACTCAGCCCAGCGCTGAGTGAGAACCAAGTGACAGCGCTGGGGCATTGGGTGAAACTCTGTTACATAATTGCTCACAATTTTGTTTTGCACTGGATGGTCCTGTATTTTTTAGTCAGCCCAATTTTTTGTCAAATTGTTGAAATATGTGTGCCTAGTCTGGCTTCATCAGGTAAGTTGTTTCTCATTAAAAATTAATACAATGCTTCTGAATTTTTTTTTTTGGTGCTGATACTTTGCACCGCGGTATCTGTAGAAACTTATAAATTGCATCAAAAATATTCTTATGATATGTTTGATCCTTGGTGCTAATGCCAGGGACACAGCACATTCAGTTTTTGTGCACAGAGTCATGTGTCTGTTTGTTTTAGATGAATTTGTCAGCTCTTTTTTGACTTGCATATGATGAATTATTTGGTGTTGCCTGACAGATATTGCTAGTTGTTCCTATAGCTGTATACAAATGGATTTTGATTGATTTTCTGTGGATTTGTGCCTAGTAATAGGGTTTTCTGGGTTCTAATAATGTGCAGGTATTGATCAAAGCTTTTTCTGCAAGTGGAAGTTCTTAACTTCTGTCCTGTGGGGATTTAAAGTACAGAAAAGGAGAGAAAGTCTCAAGCTGCAGCTTTTCCCATGGTGAGAATATGAGAAGTCTTATTAGTCTCATCACTCAAGCATCTATTTACAGAAAATATCCAGGAACTAAATATCTTTGTGGGCAGTCTCCTGATAGCATTTCAACCAAGTTTTACAATGGAACCTGAAAGTTATTTGGTTGTACAAGCACACATTATATGCCTGTATCAACTAATTCCCTTAGGAACCTACCTGAAATCCTACAATCTAGTAAGTTATTATTGTTTGTAAGGAGATCTGGCACGGGACAGAAAAGGGGGAAATGGTGGCATCCTTATTTGTTGTTGAATTCAGTGTCTGTTGGAAAAGGCTTTGGCAGGGCTCTGTGCAGGCACAACTTCCTGGAGCTGTCAGGGGTGTGCTGGGTGTCCTGGCTGTGCCTGTGTGTTCTTTTCAGTCAGCAGAAAGCTTCCAGCACCAGTCTGTTCCCCTTCTACTTCCCACCTTCCTCTAAATGGTCTCACAAACAGCTTGGTAAAATCATAAGTGAACTCCTACAGCACCTACACTCATGTTCTCTCCCATTTCTTAGCAGCCATAGTTCTTTTTGCTCTCTGAAGATGTTTTTTACAGTACCAAGGTACCTCAGTAACTTATAATGAATAATTTAGTGAACAAATTCTGTTGCTTTTCTGTTCCAGAGTTGTTCATGAAAAAATTGATTAAAAAAAAAAAATTATTAATAAAATTCTTGACCAAGTAATTTTTACACCTTCTTGGGTGGTATCTCAGTTGTTCATGGGTTTTTTGCAAATAGTCAGGATTCAAAAATCAATTTACTCAACCTAATCAGATGATGCTGGGTTCTTCAGTAGGCTAAATCAGCAAGCTCACTCAAAATCAATAGAACTTTATCAGAGAGCCCAGAATCTGGCCAGACAGTTTGGCTTTTACAGATAGCTGTGAGTGAGTCTGGAGGTTGATGCAAATGTTCAGAGGCAGGGCTCTGTTACAGGGAAAAATAAAATGTCTGGCTGCAGACTCACCTGACACATGATTTTGGTGGGACAATTACAAAACTCAAATCCATTGTTGAAAAGCATTGAGTTAAAAAACATAATATTGACAACAATTTGTATATTTGTATCATCAACTGACTCCACTACTGTGTGCAGTTACCACTTAAAAACATCAATGCAATACTCATTTCCTTGGGGATGGTTTTAGTGGTTTTTTGCGGGGCTTTTTGGTTGTTTCTTTTCTTTTTGGTGTTTTCATTGGACTTTTTAGTTTATTTTACCATTCTTGCCACTTGTGTTGGTCTTAAGCTATAAGTATTTGCCTGTCTCAGCAACTGTAAGTAGACAACTTCACTAATTTTTTTGTCTCTTAAAGATCCAGTTTAACATGTATTTTACCTGTGTCTTTTGTATTCCACAATTGTACCTCTCAATAACATATTCATCCTAAGGAAGCCATGCCTGAGGAATACTGTGGTTTCTGAAAGCAGACAAGTATTTGATGTGATGTGCTATTACCTGCTTTTCTCCTCAGCCTCTTCCTAACAGTGCTGAGATCTGAAAGGTGCATTGGCAAATTACTCCTTCCATTTAGTACTTAAGGCTTTTTCTGTGTGTTTGCAGCTTCAGAACTCATCTGGCTTGCATGTTGTTTTCAAATCTCAGCTCGCCAATGCCTCTCTGTCAGAATGCATTCTGCTAGGGCGAGGTGAAACAAAGGAGCAAGGAGAGAAGTTGCTTATTTCCTGCAGCTTCTTTTTGAAACTGTGCACACTGATTATGTTTGGGTATTGTAGTGCTGGGTGCAGCAGCTCCAGCAAAGGCTGTTTGTTGTCTCTCAGCCATAGAAGAGAAAGATGCTGTAACAGTACCTGACAGCTGCCCTGTGAGGAGACACTTGAGGTCTGGAACGAGGTTCCCCTGAGCTCCTTTCATTTCCATCTGTGGCAGAACAGGCAGCTGAGCTCTGCAGCAGCACAGCTTCCCATTAGAGCCATCTATGACCCCAAATACTGCTTGAATGCCATTTTATTCCCACCCAGAGGGAATAAAATCCTACAATATCAGATCTCCCATTAACAGAGCAGCACTCTAAAAGGATCTGCCAAGTCCAAAAGTTCTTGATGCTCATTTGTTTTAGCAGCAACAAAATCCTGAAAACATTTCACTCCTCATAGCCAGACTGCAACTCTTGTCTCCTATTGTCCTCAGCTGCCCTTTGTTTGTGATCCTGACACTGTTGCTCTGGTATTTGAGCTTTCCTAAATGTTATCCAAGTACTGTTTGCATACCTTCCACCCACACAATTTATTTGTGGCCCTGCATTGAAGCAATTCTGGTTGCCATTAATAAATCATCAAATTTGAATGGTCCCTGTCTCTGGTAGTTTGAGTAGATGTACCCTTATTGTAACATGTTGAAAGTATTTCTGATAATTATGTTCCTCTGGGATTTTAGGGAATGTCAGTGTCTATAATCATGATTAAACTGAAGTTGGAGGAGCAAAAGAAATGCAGCAACAAGAAGTGCCTTGTTAAAAAGCTTGAGTCTCACTTTGGTTGCTAAAAGTGTGTCTTTCATTCTCTGGATGCTAATTATGGGAGACTAGTTTCAGAAGCTTAAAAATTGTTAATTGGGTACCTCTGTTGTAGTTCTTTTACCAGCAAAGGATAAGATAATTGGATGCAATGTTGCTCTTGTGGTATGAAACAATAAAGATAAAATTTCCTAAAGCTCCTAATTCTTTTATGAGTAGATTCATTGAAATTCAATAGAAGCTGGGATCCCAAACCACTCTTTAGTATCTTTGGAAAATCCCAGCTCAATAAATAATGTGCATACATTGAAGGTGCACTGCCATGAGGCTGCTAAAGGTAAATGAAGGAAATGCTGGACCTGAGGGGGAAATGTGGTCTTGTGTTTTCACTATAATTTTGGTGTGTGTAGTTACTGTTGAACAAGGAATCTGCTATATAAAATACCTTTTTACACCTATTTTTCAGCAAGATATTTGAACTTGTTACTGGCCAGATATTAATTTAATCCAGTTTGAGATGATGAATGGGTATTCCCTTTTTTTCCTCTGCATCAGGATTGTTCCTATCAGTAGTGTAAAACTCCTGAAGCTGTTGTAGGAAATGAACCACAGCAAAATGACAAATGTCAACAGATTTTATCCAACTGCTGCTAGTTTACGTAAAATTAAGTTAAATGCTTAATGCAGCAATACAATATTGCCAGCTTTTATGTTAGCTGGTGAGAAGTGTTTCTGACAGAACAAGATGAATGTTTTGAAGGAATATTAACTTTCCTGATACAATTTTTACAGACCTGAAACAAAACACATTTCCCATTTAGTCTCTTCTTGCAGTTTACCCTGGCAATGCTTCTGTGGTTGGTGAATACTGGTAAAAAAAATACTTATAAAGGCACTTTTATTCTGTCTGGAGCCTTTGCCACAGCCTTATTTACTGGCACATAGCCTGTCAGGGCTGCTGGCTTCATCCTATCCATATAGATTGCTGCTGGAAAATATCTCAGTGACTGTGACCTGGGCTGCAGCTTTTGACCTCTCTTTTTTCTCCTTACTGCATCATTTGGAAAACCAGAGAGCTCAGCCCTTCCAGGAAATGTGGTTTTGCTGGTGTGATGGGATGGCTGATGCTCTGAGGGTATTAGAGCAAACAGCCTGGAAAGAATGGGTGTCCATGGTGCCCTCTAAGCCCTTTGGGAAGGTTACCCAAAGCACCCCAGTGAGACAAATCCTGCACTGCCATCAGTGTGGAGGAGCTCAGCCTGTTCCACTGGGGTGCTTGGGCTGCTCTTGATGATGCCCAGTTGTCATCCAAAGGGGGATCATTCCTGGAGGATGTTCCTGCCTTTCTCTCCACTGATGCTGCTCCTTTTCCCTCTGGGCTCCCCATCTTTGGCTGCTGGGGAGCACTTGCCTGGGGCCAGGGGATAACTTTGATGCTTTTACATTTACTTCCTGCCACAGCCAGCATATAGGCAGAGCTGTTGAGGCTCCGGAGAACATTTAGAGGCAATTCCATTTTATAATTTCCCAGTGGGGTCTAATGCTACTTCTGAAGCATGAGCGCATTGTCCCATCTTGGGATACAACATTTGCCTTCTCTACATAAAGTAGTTTATTCACTTTTTTCAGGAGGAGTGGCTTTAAATACTTGGTGGGATTAGATAGTGTCAGGTAACACCATGGGAACTAAAATTTACATCAGATTGAACATAAGGATCTTGGAAGAACAAGGTGTGTGAGTCTGTGCAACTTGAGTCAGAAATGTAGAGATTCTCATTCCTGGTGAGTCAGGCTCTGCTGCCTGAGCTCTAAAAGGCTCAACAGCAGCCTAGCCCCCAGCAGCTTCATTAAGCAAGGGGCTACAATTTCAGCTTTCTGAACAAAAAGCATTTTTTTCTTAAATAATAATAAGTCCTGCTACACTCGGGTATACATTGGAATTTGGCAGGGAATAGAATTACTTGCTTCTGCTAATTTTCTTTAAAGCATTTTAAAGACTAAAAATGCTCAGTTACATTTTGTGCTTTGTTGGTTTTATTTCTTCCTACTTTATTTTCTATTCTGTGTATTCATTTCAGTTTGGTTTCCAGTCTGAAAGTTCTTTAACATTGTCCTTTACGTCATCCAAACACTCAAACCTGTTCTAGCCAAATATAATTACCTTAAAAAATAGTTGAAGACTTTGAATTTTATTATCATTCCAAAGCTGGTGTGTTACATATGCAGATATTTAGACAGTTATTTATACCTTGCAAATATAAACTGTTACATTAACTCTTATTGTAGTGAAATGGTTTTGGTAAGGTGAGCTCATTTCTGGTGTGCTAGGAATGATTTTTTCCTTGCAAATATATAGCAGAAGATTTATATGGTGCACAAAAAGTTTAAGAAAGAAGAGTTCCTTTGTTCTTTAAATGCTTTCAGTGCATAGTAAGAGAATAACCTTTTACAAGATTTTCACTTCTATTCAACAAAGTGCTTGAGTTTGTCACCATCTGAGTACCCAAAATGCAGTGTAATGCATAAAATTAGATTTCATTTTGCTTTTGCACATGGTGAAAAATATTCAAAACCTTTAATTATGAATTTGGGGGCTTGATGATGTCAGAACCACAACTTTCCTACTCTGTGTCAAAGATAAGAACTACATGGTGGGGAATCATGGACCTGTTATTGCACAGGAACTCGGCAGCCCTGGCAAGAGGTCCAGGATCAAATAAGTGTAATTTCCATGGCTGTGCATTTTCCTTTGGAATAAAGTAAGCAACAAGAAGTTCAGTGTTGAAGGATGTAAAGGTCATTGTATCTCTCAGTGACACAGTTATTAGAAATACTACCTCCTTTTTCTTGCCTGTGCCTGATTATCCTGAGCATGATTTTTCCAAAGTGATTTATGGGGAATTCAATTAAATGACTGCCAGCAAAATGAGCTTCTTTTGAGGTCTGTGGAAACATGGAGATGTAATCCAAGGCCAGCACAGAGCCTTTGAAGGGTGATACCCAATACCTAAAACTCTGAAACAGCTCATTTATGGATTAATTGCTTGCTAAAATTGCAATTCCTACACAGAAGCAGACCTAATGTGATATATGCTCATAAGACGAGAAAATTAAAAGATCAATCTTTTGAAAAACCTATAAAATTAATTCATACTTTGAGGAAGACTTTGTTTTTAAGTTTTTTAACCCAAAACAATTTTATTTTCATAGCTAAGCTATAAATTATACCCCCCAAAAAAACCCTAAAAATGAATTGCCCATGGGGAGAGAAGAGATGGAAAGACGTGGCACGGTTTGTCTTTCCTGAGATTGTGCTGGCTGTTAAGCTGAGCCTCATGGCTTTAGTTTTTCTTTCTAAGAATTGACCTTCTTGACAGCATTTGGCCACGAGTAAGACGCTTGTTTCAGTGTGAGGCATGGTTTGAGTGTGGGCACTCTGTCAGGTACAGGGGCTGTGCTCTCTGCTTTCACAGGAGGGATGTGTCTGTCTCCGAGCTAAACAGGAGCTCTGTGGATCAAAGCACTGCACCTCTGAGATGCACTGGGGCAGAAAATGCCCCCAAAAGGGCCAGGACTGGTCATTGGGCAAGTCAGGGACCAGAGATGTGAGGTTACAGTGTGGGAGGTTTGTTTGGCTTCTTTTAGAAACCCTTTATGATATTTTGGTCCCCATTTCTATGCACATTTATTTACAATCCATTTAATTTGCATTCTCTTTAACAACAGTTTTATTTTTTTATTTTCTTTTCTCCTCTTTCATATTTATGTTCTTGCAATCTCTCAAGGCCTTCTGTACATCAGTTGAGCCCTTTCACTGTAGCACTGCATTTTCACTCAGTATTTTGTTTCTCCCTAATCCTTGCTGTTGCTTTATTCATTACTTTCACACTTTTCTTGCTTTTTGCTTAGTTCTGCTGACAAACTATTAAAACTGCTATGAAAACTATTTTTCATTTTCCATGTTCCTTTATTTTTTTCTCTCTCATCATTATCCACAGGATCTCTTTTCCCTCTCATAGGTCTCATGAACTTTGCTGATACCCAAACCTACTCTTTCATTTTCTGTCTCAGTTTTTACCTTCCCATTAACAGTCCTGTGTGCCTTGCTGCCCTGTGATGCTGCTGTTGTTCAAGAGTCAGCATCAGGAAAAGAGAATATTTTGGCAAATGAGGAATGCACCTTTTGCAGGGTAATTCAGCCAAATCCCAGAGCTGATTGTGAGGGTGCTGATTTTTAGGCTGTCATTTAGGCTTTCTCTGCCAGGAATAGCTCTGGTATAAGGGAAGTGGAGAAATTGCTGTATCACAGCAATGTCTAATCAATAGACATTGACAAAATGTAGAAACATATTTAGGAGAAAACATAAGAATATAGCATCATCAAACCCCTTCTTGGCTCTGGTGACATCAAAAGGTAATTTTTGATAACACAGGGATTTAGAAATTACAGCAATCTTGGGTATGAAATGGCTTGTTGAAAGCTTTTTATCTGAGGTGATGCTACTTCACCCAATTGCACTGAGGCTCATTAGAAATGTTTATAATTATAATGATGCATCTGGCCTGTAGATCCTACACTGGGAGAAATGTCATGGACTTAAATAGAGGCTGGATGGATTTCTTATTTGTCACTTGAAATTGCCAGGGTAATAATCATTCTTCTTCTCCTTCGAAATTACCCATGAACACAACTCTCATTAGCAAGCAGATGAATTTCTGGAAGAAAAGTAAAATTGCTTTTTTTGAAAATAGGGCTCTGATTTAAAGTAAGAGTTTATATATGTTTTTAGTGATGACATGCACAGTAATTTTAGTCAGCAAAGAGGGCACTTTGCCATAGATGAAGAAAGAGTGCAAGACCAAAACCTCTGCTCACAAAGAGGAGTGTATAAATATGACAGAGGAGTGGAACTTAATAAAGCAGAAAAGGAAAAGATAAAAAATAATTTCAAACAAATTGAGGTTTAATAAGCATTTTATTCCTTATGTTAACTTACAGATGTACAGATCTAATACAGAGAGTCCATGTTTTAGCAGCTCTTACTCATGTCCAGGTAGTTCTGGGGGAAATTTAGCTGTGTCAGAGGAAACATTTTCAAGCCTGTATTGCTAAACACCTTTGTGTCACATTATTCAAAGATGCATTGGCATGCATGTGCAACCACTTTGGAGGACTGTGAGCTGTGCCCTCAGAACTGGGACTTAAACTGTTTGTAAAACTTGGAATATGCCCACTATGAGGTGATTTCAAGTTAGTTTGACTCATGAGAGCAGCCATTTATAGGACTGGGCACAAGTTTGTGTTTATACTTCCTCACAGAGAATGCTAAATTAATTTTTACCATCTGTCATTTATAACCTCATTAAAGGCACAGGTATAGCTGTTAATGGTAGATGTAGAATAACATGAGTTACTTCACACTAAAGATGTGGCAAACTTACTTTTCATTATTTAACTGTTGTAACAAAATCTAGGAGTGAGGGGAGAAACCTATTTTTTCATAGTATAATAAAATTAGCTCTGAAGTTTTTCTTCTTCCTTCACTTGTTAAGCATTCATAAATAGGCCAGGGCTGCTAGAAGTGTCTCTTGCTGCCCTTGTGCTCAGGCTGTGGAGAATATTGGGATGGCATTTTCTAACTCATTCCTATTTTTTTTGCTCTGCTTCTACACCAGGCTATTGATCTTTGAGGCATTTTTTAAAAACTATTTAGACTAAAGTTGTCTAAGGTGGTTTTCTTTTTGCAAGACGTGGCTTCCTTTAAAGTGTGCTGTGTAACCTGAAGCCAATGAGCTCAGGTAGCAAAACCCAGGTACAAATAATGAATAGCATAAATAATGGATGCCTGCTCTGCTATGAAAAGAGCTGTTATGTAGTATAACACCTGTTTGGTTCAATAACAAAGTAAAAAACACATTATTCTCTACTGAAATCTGACTGTATTTTCATAGAAAAAAAATAGCAGCTATTGCTATTTTGCCTTTCAATGGATTTGTCTCCACCTTCCTAACCCTTTTCAGTCCCTGGCTCTGCTGTCAGTCCCTTGCAAGTCAAATGCAGGAGGATATGAGCTGCGGCCACAGCATCAGCATCTGCTTTGTCCAGCATGTAAAATTCATAAGGGAACATGTTCAGACACTGTGTTTTCCATAATAACAAAGGCTTTGTTCCACTGATTTGGAATTCCAAGTTTGAAATGAGACAATTCAGTTTAGTAGCAGCCTTGTTTTCACATTGGGTTTTTGTTCAGTGACCAGTAGTAAGTTCTCTGTCCAAGACAGAGAATAATCTTCTCTCTTTTGTTCCTCTTTGCCCAAAGCTGGGTTTTGGGATTTTTTATTTTTTTTTTAATTTTTGCTTGCAGATGTCAGTGTGCTGAAGGCTGTGGTTTGACTCATTAGGCTCCTCTAACACCAAGTCTCATTTCTTTTTGGCTGCACTGGAGACATCTCCGAGGTCAGCCAGGTCAAAGCTGCAGATTCTGCAAGTAACCATAAAACCTCTTTCCTGCTAACAATCCCAGGGATTTGAATGTGCCTGATGAATAAGATCACTTGAAATGAACTACCTTTGTATTTACAAAATTATTCTTTTGCCTTGTTCTCACCTTCCTTCACGGTGGCTTTGGCCTGGCCTTCCACCCAAGTCACTCCTTGATCTGCAGTGGATGTCGTGCCTACCCTGACTGTGTGACTTCGTGGCAGGAGGAGGAAATTACAAAGAAGATCATTAAGTGTGAAATTAAATTCTTAAAGATGACACATCTAAAATAGCTAAAACATTACCCCTAAAACAAACAATACCATTGATCCTACTTAATTACATGCTTAATAATTTTATACCAATGTAAAGCACATTGACGATGCACTAATCCATTTCATATTCACTGCCACCACAGATTTTCTCCTCCTTATTTGCTTTGAATCTCATCATTATCGTGCACATAAAACTAGTATTCTTAGAATTTTTATAGTGGTATTTCCATATAAAATGAGGAAAAGTCTAATATATGAATGCTAAACAGCTCATTAACATGGTTTGTAATATATTTATTCATGATAAAAGCAGCTGAGAAATGCTGATATAAAATAGTACTTCAGTCCCAGAGTATGTCTAAGATTAGAAAAATCATGCCTCGGATAATAAATACTTCAGGGAAAACAGGAAATTTTCAATACAAATAACATCAAATAAAGAGCTTTGTATGCTTAATTAAACACATTAACAGATGCATTTATTTCAGTTAAATAATTAATACATTACTGATACTAGCAGCAAGAAGTTTTTTGTGCTTTAAAAAATCACCTGAAAAGGTTCTTTATTTCAGGAGAAAAAATGCTGCCTTTAACAGACATTAAATACATTCTTATCTGGAAGTGGCACAAAGATTGTTAACGATCAAATTACACAGCAAGCAAAATGCGTGGAAGGAGAGCCTAATCTACCATGTCAAGAACCCTGATCTTTAAATTTGCTCTGTATGAGCAAGCCACTGTGTCCAGCCTAAGGAGCAGGATGGGTTTTGGAACAATTTAAGTGATGAACAGTTCCTCCTCTGTCCCTGTGCATTAAATGCTGGTCCTTGAAGTTATTTTCTCTGGCCTTTCAGCCGTGCTTGCTGTGCCCAGGCCAGAGGAACAGGCTGTTGTGAATTACCTGTCCAGAACTGGCCCAAGGCTGTGTGACAGAGAAAAATCCTGCATTCACTGGAAGCATTTTATAGAGCCTGGAGCAGGAGTTTAGGAATATATTCTGCAGGAATAGTTGATGCATTGAGGGTTTAAGTTGTTATAAATTGATAATTTGGTACAGATTTAGCTGTGCGCTTATTTCCTTTCTGAAAGTGTTTTATGCTGATCTGAACCAGCAGCTTTTGCTACTGTTTAGTTGTTGTTGGGCCATATTAATTCAGCTGGTGTTTCATATTCCACATATCCATATTCCATAATCATATTCAGGATTCCAACCTATCAATAAACACTGCTGATACCTCTAAAAAGGGTCAGGGAAGGTCCTTCATCTTCACTCAGATAGCAAATTGTATAAATTATTATTAATATCAAAAGATAATGTTCAGTCATCCTAAATGTCAATAAATAAATAAATATCCAGCCAATTGTTTCTACTAGAAACACATCTGCTGTTGTTGACAGGAAGTATTATATAGTACCCTCTCCACACTGCTGAATATCCCCAAATTGCTACTGATTTTTTGTTTGTTTGTTTGTTTTTTTGTTTTTTGGGGTTTTTTTAGATAAAAGGGAATTTCTCCTCCAGTTTTCAGATTGGGTTGTTGGGGTCAAGTCACCAAAGCAGGAAGAATGGGAGTTAGCTAGAGGGAGAGTGAATTCATGTATATGCAAGGTAGGGTGCAGGGCTGTGGGGAAGATGGGACCATTTTTGATTTCCATTCTGCTGGTGAAGGAGAGAGCACAGTCCTGTGCTGGGCTTGGGCACAGGGCTGCCTCAGGACTGTTCCTTTCCTTGTTTACCAGCACAGCTCACAGTGATGGTGCAGATGAGCAAGAATATTAAAAGAAGCCATTTCACAGCCCTGTTCTTTAGTCTGCCACAGAAAGGGATGCTGGAAGAAGGACTTGGCTAATTTAATGTTTCTGTGAAGTGTGGTGTTAATTGGTTCGGCATGTATATGGATTTAAACTTTTTTTAACATTTTGTATTTTCCTACAAGAACTGGAAACATGAAATAGATAAATGTTTCTTAATAAGCCAGAAGAAGGTCAGCTTTGACTAATCCAAGCTTAAAGAATAAGAGGCTCGGTGGTTGGTGCTTTTTTTTGAGCTGATGATAGGTTGAAATGATGCATATTATATTCCTTGACCTTTAAGGCCTGGGCTCTGTTTCTTGGCATGCTGCTGTCAGGAGCAGCACCCAGAAAGATGAGAGCAGGCCGTGGTTACACCTCCAGCATCCATAATGCAGCCACAGGCAGGAGCGGGGAGCACAGCTGCTGCTGCTGCAGGGATCTGCTGCTGCTGCCCCTTGGAAAACCCTCCTGGGGCTGAGCAGGACAAATGGCTCAGCAGGAGCCCGTGGCGGGCTGGAGATGGAGGAGCTGCAGGATCTGAGCAGTTTTCAAGGCTTCTCACAGCCTACACAGGTCAGTGAGAGTGGAGCAGCCTTCACACCTGAGCCTGGATTATGAAGTGCTGCTGCCAGGCAGGGACAGCTCACAGAGCCTGGCACTCCTGAGTCACTGCCCCATCACTGAGCACTTTTCAGCTCCTTTTCTTACAGTCAAACAGCTTTATCTTGTCCTGTCTATATCGTACAGGTGTTTTTTGGGGTTTTTTTTTGGGTTTTTTTTGGGGTTTTTTTGGGGTTTTTTTTGGGTTTGGGGTTTTTTGTGGTTTTTTTTTGTTTGTTTGTTTTTTGTTTTTTTTTTGGGGGGGGGGGAGGTATTTTTTTTTTTTTGTTTTTTAAAGGATTTGTTTTCAAAGGCCTTAAAATAGTTTGCTCTAATTGGGAGCAATCCAAGTGGAGAAAGGAAGAGAAAATTGCAGTCATCCAGACAGCCCGGTGGCTTTTCTGGGGTAAATCATAAAGCTATAAATCACGGTGTGTTTATTCTGTTTTTTTTCTGTGACTCAGCTGCATTTGTGGCTACATTTTAGCTGCCAGCAGGCTTATAATTTTGAGTGTATAAAAAATTACTGTGAGATTCTTTAGGGAGATTTTACTTTTTTCAGCTTGATTTTTTATATGACAGTAAAGAGCTGACAAACTTCATGCACAGTCAAGGGAAATGTTTCTTTTCCATTGTGGAGAAGAAAGCTAAGAGACATGTAAAATTGTACCTGAGGAATGTATTGTGAGGAAAAGACAGTGATGCAGCACCCATAATTACCTCAAATTTCCATTTTTTTGAAAAGAAATCCATGTTTCATAGGAGTATAGAATGGTTTGTGTTGGAAGGGACCTTAAAAGTCATGTAATTCCAGTCTCCTGCCATGGGCAGGGACACTTTCCACTAGACCAGGTTACTCCAAGCCCTGTCCAAGCTGGTCTTGAACATCAGAAGGTTTTGACTCCTTTCATGTAAGACCCTCACTGAAAGGGTTTTTTTTTTTACTGCAAAACTCCTAATAGTTGGAAAATCAATGTGAAAAGTTACTGAGGGCAGGAGGAGGTGTTGGATTTAAGGTGGATTTAATATGGGTATCTGTTGGGATGTCTCTTTTGGTTTTGATCTCTGTTTATCTTTTTGTGGCTGTGCAGAGCAGCGCTTCATTGGATGTACTTTTAGTTATGTTTGAATTTAAAGGTTTCTTTCTCTTAGAACAGTGTGGAAGAGCCTTGTCATTAATGTGTGTTTGCATGTTCCTATGACAATTCTACCCGTGTAAGGAGCCCCGCTCCTGGAGCTGCAGAGTGCAGGGTTCAGTTAAACCTCACAGCACATCTCCTGCTGCCCTGCTGGGCTGGGACTGAGCCCCATCCCTCAGGGAGAGCATCTCGCTGTCCTGATCAAAGATCTGTGCGTGGTGCACCTGTAGCCCTGCAGGTCAGCAGAGCAGGGCTCACCTGGCATGCCCCTAGCCCGGCACTGTGTGATCTTTGAAAGGCTGAGATCACAGGGTGTGCCCGGGGTGCTGCTGCTCCAGGGCACACAGGTGGGCAGGATTCCTCTCAGGCACAGCCTTGTTAGTGCTACCATTTAATGAACCTCGGGTGCTGAAAGGATTTTGCCTTATAATGCATCAGGTTGACAGTGAGATCTCTTTTATTAACTGAAATTACCAGAATAAAGAGTGTATGCAAAACCCTCCATGCCAAGTACCAAACATAATTCCCATCGCTGTGCAACGGCCTCGGCACACACACTGCCCGTGTGCCCACTTTATTGTCACTTATTTGTAATGACAGATTGGTTATAGCAGGATGTTTTTAGCTTGTTAGAGCTGCATTAGTTAGTCTGCAGCCAGCAGTAGTATTTGCAAAGTGATCCATGCCCTCCCCAGCAAAGTGCTCGCGAGGCAGTGATCTTTGGTGTGGCCTCCGTGCATGGTTGTGCTGAGCTCATTAAGATGTCTCAGCCTCAAAGAAGGTATCAGCTATATTAAGTAAGGAGTCCTGGCTATAAAAACAAATGCAGCATGGCATGGAAATACATTAACATCCCCTGGTTCACTGTAGCATCGTGTTTTCAGGGAAACAAACAAAGGAGATATAATCAACTGAGCTGGCATCAGCCCAGTTACTCTGAGCAAACAGTAATAGCTTTCACAGGGTTCAGGGTTGGGTCTTCTGCTCATTAATATTCCTCTAAAGGCACACAGGATCTTTGCAGATGAAATAAGGAGTGAATAAAAGAAAAACTAGAAATCTCTCAGAGCTGTGCCAGGTGTATTGCTGGGAGATGTTTAATAAAAAGCTTGGCACTGGTGTGAATGGTTTCCCTGCTGGGTGTCAGGGCCTCCTCCAGCCCCCCGCAGCACAGCCAGTCACTGATGGCACTGCAGTGCTCACCCTGGTGCTGCTGCTTGTTGTAGCTGAGGACTTAGATTAGTTAAAACCAGTCTTTTCTGCATGTCTGTGTGCTCGGGGTGGCTCACTGACAGCAGCGCTGGCCAAAATCTCCAGGTAAACATCCTCTGCCTCGTGTTTTGCCAGAGGACTGGGAGGGTGTACAGACAGATCAGGATAAATGTGGCCTGTGCAAACCAGCTTTTTCTCCCTAATCCTCGTGGCACCTCCAGTAGTCCCTGGAAAGCAGGATTCATCCTCCGTAGCAGCTCTGGCAATCACAGGCTTTTAGCTGGGCTTGGGAAGGGTTTGACATAAATGCAAAGCCTGCTCTTAGTTTGGGCTTCATGAATCCTTTGTCTGCAGAGCTCAAGTGCTCAGTTTGGTCTTTTAAAAGTCTGGTTTGTAAATCCTCTACTGGTAACTGTTTTTTCTTGCTTTTTCTCTTCTCTCCTCCTCCAGAGAGACTTTTGGAAGGCTGCTTTAGCACGGATGCCATGAGGCTGATTATGAACTGCAGCTAATTCTGGCATCTTGTAAATATCAAAACAGCACATTTTGTTTTTACACTAATGCACTAAGGTCAAAATTGCCTTTCTATTTGAACAGATAAGCATTTCATCTTTGTTAATATCCACAACCTAAAAGCTGTAGGAGGATAACAGGAATTTTTAATAGTGATATGTTGATGTTTCGGCTTGCTCTCTGAGGAGAACTTCCGAAGACAGAAATATAACATGATGGTATAGCATTCTGGTGTGTGCCAGCTCACTCTGCTCTGCAAGCAGCTTTATGTGCTGCTTTCTAGACATTGCACTGTGAAGGAACTAGTCAGTGCTTTTCCTGGAGGTGCTCTTAGCTCTTGTTTCAGCATTGCTCCCTCTTTTGATAGCATCTCTCCAGTTCCCAAGCTGTCTTTTCAGATTGGAGTCTGATGTCCACAGGACATTTCTGTGCAGTAGGGTTTTCATATTGCTGACTCAGTTGGCATCATTTCCCCATATCACTGCATCCTATTTACTTTATGTGTGCATCTGTTTAGGTCTCGTGCTCCCTCAGGGCATACAAGATCACTAATCTAAGTCCTCAGTTTTAGCTCACCACTTTCCTGCTCTTGTGGTTTGATGTGCAGTATAAATATCATTGCTGCTTGAGCACTAATGCACGATTTAAAAATAATAAATACTCCATTTGCTGAAGGCTAATAGTCAATTCATTATGTGCTGCAATATCACCAGTTACTTCTGTGAAGGATTTCGTCTCTCAGGAGGTGGTTTTGTGAGCTTTGCCATGCCATCCAAACTCCTGCAAAGTGATGCAGTTCTGGTTCTTACGTTGCTTTTTTTGACAAATTCCAGAGCTTCTACTGTCTTTTGTGGGTTTGGCCTGGGGGCCAGAATGCTTCTGCAAGTCAGGGCAACCACTGAGCCCAGGGCTGTGCTTTAAGTGGTGGAAATGTGGAAAACCTCCAGTTCTGGAAGAGAGCTGCCTGGACCCCTCTCCAAGGGAGGTTGTTTGGAGGTGAAGGGCAGAGCCTCAAGACATGCCTGGGGTGCATTGATTGAATATTGTGTAACCCCCAACATTTTTATCAACATTGTCTATTAATGTGAATTCTGGTCCTTAAATTTAACACTTTTTAATTATTTTTTAGGGCTGATTCATTCATGATCAGTGCTCCTTTTAGTCTTGCATTACCCTGAATCTCTTCTATGTTTTTCCTTTCTGTACAACCTGTAGCAGAGGATAGTGATCATATTTTTTCACATTTATATGGACTGCAGTGGGGAGGTTTAGGTTGGACATTAGGAAGAATTTCATCACAGAAAGGGTGTTTAGACATTGGAATGGGGTGCCCAGGGAGGTTGTAGGGTGCATGAAGGTGTTTAAGGAAAGCCTGGATGTGTCACTCAGTGCTGTGGTCTGATATTGGTCAGAGGTTACACTCAATGATTTCAGAGTCCTTTTCCAATGTAATTGATTCTGTGGTTCTTGACTTTTACAGTTTGTTTTTCTAATGTGAGTCACCTGGAAAATGTTTGTTGTTTCAACAGAATTTTCATGCCACCATTTTGAGAGAGAGCATAGCCTGTGACAGGCTCAATTTCAGTCATGCCATTAAAAACCTCGTAGAGTTACAAATGTTATTCTTTAATCACTCAGCCAGGAAGGGCCTGAAGGAAGGTGGGCTAGGTGTGGCCATATAAATGTGGCCAGTATATTGCAATATTAGCTTTGGCATAACATAACCAGAGCTTTCACACTCTTCCCAGAGACTTTTTACACAGATTCTCACAAGTTAAGGATGCTCTGAGAAGTTCCACAAATTGTGGGAGGACAAGAAATGTGTTAGTCCCACATTTATTGAGGATTTTTATCTGTGAAGTGTGGAAGCATGAGTAGAAAACAAGAAACAGAAATAACTTGTAGATTTCAAAATGTAAAGTAGCACATAAAGAATATTGTTCTGTCTAGAAAACAAATTTATAAAGGAACAATGTTTGATATTTTATTATTTCCAGGTTTTTTCTGGAAGGAAGAAAGGTTGATGTTTTCCCCTTTTTGTTTTATTTTTTGTTTAGCAGTGAGGTGAAAGAAGGAATATAAACAACTTTTGTGGTGAGCAGTGGAATAATCAGTTTATCAACTTGTCAGCATTTGATAAATATCTGTTGGAGAAGATCCTATATGAAAAGAATCTCATATGAAATAAAAAGCTATGGAACCTCGGTGGAGTTTAGCCAGTAGATGTCACAGATATCACATGGGAGGTGTAGCTAAGAGGCAAAGTTAATTTAGTTTCTTTTATAGGTTATTCAGGTGCAGATTGACAGATACACACATGTGGGCACACAAGAGCCAGACCTACATACAAAAATTGTCTCTTGTACTGGTAGCTTATAAAATAATTATTATTATTTTAAAAAACCTGGAAAAGTTTTTTGTGGTGTTTCAGATGAAGTGTGTGGGTGTGGGAAGAGAAGCAGGTGCTTTGTCTGGTGTGTTGGCATAATTCTAACAGAACACCAAGAAGAAAGCAAGGTGTGAAAAAAGTGATGTTGCTGCTCGAGGGAGTCACAGGAGCTGAGCTACCACTGAGGTTTCTGAGTTGAGTCAGCAGACTAATATATTTCAGAATGATTCTATCCCTTGGTGATGAGTTATTTTGCAAGTAGATCACAATCACGTAATTGTTTGAGCAAATTCAGTATTTGGGGGTTTCAAGAAAGATAAAAGTTGACTGCCTGTACCCATAGCCTGAAATGGCAGTGTAACCATTGAGAGAGCACTGAAGTCCATGAAGCAAGACCAGGAAAAACAGCCATGAAAATGCGTCCTGGTGAGACAAAGGGGTTGTTTCCATCCCCTGCACAAGGTTCTGCGCAAATAGACCTTTCTCCTCTGCTGTTACAGGACTACTCTCTAAGGCAGTTTTCTGGGTTTTTTTCCTAGAAATGTAATAAACTGTATCAGTAAAACACTTGCCCAATGTTTTTCCAGTAATTATTATTTTATAATGTATAAGATCACAGTGATATTTATCTTGTAAAATAAAACAGGTTTCAAAATGATCTAAGCATATGTAAGGGGAGCAAAGTATGTTGTGTGCCAGAAATTGTAGGCAGAGGTAGAGCCTGTGGTGACTTCATATTTGGCAAGTTTCTATCCCATCTACATTTCTTTCCACATTTACACAAACATGTTGAGGGTTTTTTTTCACTGTTTTTCAAATCTGGGTTGATTCAGGAACAGTAGTTTGTTAGATGATGGTTCTGTAGCAACTGCCAGGCTTCTGTCATGAGGATGACAGAATAATATGATAATTAAATTATTTATTCTTCTTGTCTTGCAATCATCATGTACTTCCAGACTTATCATTTGGGACATGGGGTTGTTAAAACTGGCAGGTAAGAACCACTGCTTGAGGTGGTGGGAGAAGGGTTGCAGCTTGTAGCAGGTAAAAGGTAAACTAAGCTGCCTAATAACTTGGACACTGTTTGCTATATCAGGCAAAAACATGAAGTGTTCTACCTGATATGTTCTGCAAAATATAATAACAGTTCAAAAAGCTTTCTGTCATGATGCAGGATCAGTTCAGGTGCTCGAGAGTATGAGGGCAAGGACCATGTAATGGTAATGATTTATGCTAATGATTTAATGATGATGGTTATCACTGGTGCACACAAATTGCTAATGAACCAGGAGGCACACTTGTAAGCTTTCCTGGGCTTTCTAGAAAGCCTTTAATTTCCAAGGTAGCAAAGAGAGATGCATGGGTTTCTTTCACTGGTCACAGCAGCGTGAAGAGGCTGTTGCAGGGTGTGTGATGGCCTGCAGGCAAACTGGTTCAGTGAAAGGCAAGGCTCGTGCCACAGTGATTTTCAGAGAGAAAAATGTGAAAAGGAGCTCTCACTTTGAAACCCACGCAAGAAAATTGTGTGATGGGCTTGAGTTTGGGAAGGGAAAGGGAAGAGGAGATGGCAGCTTTGATGGTGTCCCTTCATTGTGGCAGTGGGAGGCTGTGTTTGGGCGTTCCAGCTGTGTAGGAGTGTTCCAGCTGTGCAGAGCTCATTGAATTGGATTATTGGAGCATTTGTGTGTTTGCCTACATTTCCTCTCACATATCACAGCAGAGGATTGCTTCCCTCAGAGTCCCAGGCTGAGACAGCCGTGTACTTCCAGTGGCTTCCTCAGGTAGACAGGATCTGCACAGATGGATTTCAGAAAGCGAGAAGATCATGGTTATTTAGGGCATTGCTCAGTGCTTGCAACAACACTGAGCTTTCTTTAAAGGCTTTTCTAAACCTGTAGATATTTTCAATGTAAAATATAGTTTTGCTGTTTGTTTACCTTTTAAACTGTGTTTTTCATGCTAGACCTCTAAAGTGCCCTTCTTATCTATCTTCTGCAAAGTATCACAAGTAAAGTAGAAGACTTAATCTACAAATCCCTTTGTCATGTCCTATAATAAAATATGAGCAGAAGGTAGTTAAAACTATTTATCACAGCATTCTTGGCAAGTCTGGGACTTTTTAAGTTAGATAAATTGGCAACTGCTCCATTTTTTATCTCATAAGACAGAACTAAACCAGAATGAAACATTGAGCCTTCTTGCTTTAGGAAGATGCTGGAGTTTGGTGGTGTCTTTTTTATTTATTAAAGTCAGAACATGTTAAAGAGAATTTAGGACACTATACTTTTGCTTCTATTTAAATGATATTCTATATAGTACTTTTAAAAAAATATAATTTCCCTTTCAAAGTAATATTTATTTGAATATGCCTGTCAGGAAATTATTAGGTATTCCTGGTCACTTTATCCACTTACAGTGCATGCTAAACAAACTCAATAAGCATTTCATTCAGCATTAATGGGATAATTATTGTATGTGGAATACTGATTTATGATAAAAGGCACTTTTACTAGGATCTGACATTTGTTCAATTCATTACTCCTGTAAGATAGCAATTAAGCTTTACAAGGTTATTTTAAATTGATTGGTACAGAATTTTTTGTAACAATAGTCTTTAATACATCATCTGCAGCTCCAGTGCCGTGTTAACCAAACATCAATTTTAAGTCTTGTGTAGATGCTCTGCTGTTAATTGTAGCTACTCATTGTTTACACTACATTGTAGCACAGGAGGGCAGAGGATTGTTTGTTGGTGTGATGGGTATTTTGGTCAATAATGGTTTTGACCTAAATTTTGGTGAAACCAGTGATGCAGTGCTTTTGGATCTCTTAATTACACAGAAAGTTGCATCCCAAAGCTATGTAAGAAAATGGAAAATGCATCAGGAATTTCATCCCTCTGAACAACCGTGCAGACAAACACAGATCCTGCTGGTTTTTCTGAGAGGCTCTTTTAGCACCTCCAGCTTTCCTCTCCTGTTCCCTTAATCTCCTGTCCTTTTTGGAGAGGCCTTGGGGAGTCCTTGTCTCATTCTAATGAATAATGGATAAAGCCCCTGTCCATCCCGAGGAAAGGCAGAGTGAGTGAGGAGAGTTGCAGTGCAAGAACAAGGCTGTGTTAGAGAGGCTCTGACCGTGCTGACACTGCCTTGGAACCGGGAGAGCTCTCAGCATTCCTGGAGAGGGATATTGAGCTCAGACAAGGGAGGCAAATGAGCAATTGTGTCTCTTGTGTGAGGCTCCTGAGCTGCCTCCAGGGCTCCTGCCAAGGTTTGCTGCAGGGGAGCCCCTGCAGCCTGGAGCATCCCACAGGGAATGGGCAGCTCCCTGTCCCCAGTGACCGCCTGGAAACTCCTGTTCCTCCAGCCCACACCAACAGCAGCTGATCCTGAGCAGCATTCTAGCAAATCCTAAATCCATTCACTTCTGGCTCCTTGCCTGCTTGCTGTTTCTTTGCTTTCACGCACTTAGTAGCTGTTGAAATCCCACTACTGCATAACTGCTTTTTTCCCTTTCTTTTATTTTTTTCCCCCAAAAAATAAAAAGGAGGTGCAAAAGGAACAGGATGCTGAAATGGGAGGATTCTCTCAAGACCAGAAAAGAAAAAAAAGGAACCTGGCTGTGGGAGGGAATTGAAAGAAAAAAAAAAAAAAATCTCCAGTCCAGCATTAAGTCAAGACTGTGAATTCAGAAAAGTGATATTTGCAAGACTTTTAAGTCTGTTTTCTGCCCAAGATGCCTTCCTTCCACCAAGATAATTGCCCTTTATTAGGCAGAAAAAGCACAAGCAGGATTTGCAGTATTTGGTTGAGGAACCAAAAAAAATATATTTTTCAGGAAATGCTCCACACAGGATAACCAAATAACTGTCCACGTGGATGGAAGCTCTTGTTATCTAAAGGAAATTTTAATACCGTTTTTATGCTGTTATTATGACTCATTACTAGCAATGGTATGAGGCTACAAAGGACTGAAGGTGGAGAATAATTAGGAAAATATTACCAGGTACTTAAATGCAATTAGTAGGATTTTTAATTTTGGGGGTTTATTTTAAAAAGGGGGAAAATATTTTTTTTCCCAATAAATTGGAGGAATGTGCTCAGACATGAGTCCCAAGTACATTGAGATCAGTAGAGTGTAGCATACTATGAAAGACCATATGCCTGTGGGTTAGTGTGCTGAATTATGCTGAATTTCTTACAATATTAAAAGTTATTTGTCTTCTAGACTATCCCAGAATTTAAAAAAAATATCTTTTGTCAAAGTCAGATAGTTTCTAAGAACTTTATATATTAGAAAACTCCATCTTTTGAAACACTTGGAAATTGGAAAAAAATCTTGTAGAGAGGAACTCTAATCTCTTGCTCTGATTTATGTAACATATAAAATGTATCCATTATTTTCAAGCTTCCAATTAAATAAGAGATACTCCCTCTTTGTTACACTGTTCCAAAGAGGAAAAAATTGAAATTATATGGAAAAAGAAGAAAACCTTTTTAAAAAGAGAGACTTCTTTCTGATCTTCGAGTTGGCACGTTGGATTTTATGTAACAGTCGGTGACTGAAACATTAGTTCAGAAATTAAAACTCCTCTGTTTTGAAATATAGCCTCAACTTCCCAATCACTCCTGGTTTAATCTTTGTGTGATTCCGGAAAGAAATGAAAAGAAAAAAATATCACAAGAAAGGTCCTGTAAATTATTCTTTTCTTTTTCTCTCTGATGCCAATGGATGACTTAAATCACTTATGCTGATTAAAAACCCACAACATAATCAGTCTTTTAATTCTTTTATTTTTTTTATACTATTTTAATGTTTAATGCCGGAAAATGATGTTACTTAAAAGCAGAAAGAGAGATCACTTTGGATGCAGCAAGAGGAAACATCTCAGGTTTTCAGAATTTTGGGTGAACCTGCCCCCTTGAACTTGTGCATCAGATTCTATCTGGTGTTAAGCCCAGACTGTGATTTTTCTTTGTTCTTTTTTTCCAAATTTTTTTTTTTTTTGGTCTGAAACTCCTCTTAGTTATCAATATAGAACTTTTTCTCCTCATTATTTCTACATGAGAAATATACTCTTCAGAATGAAAACTAAGTTTTTTAGGGTTTGTGCTGCTTAAGCTTGGAAACAGGTTTCTGCCCTGCACCACAAAAACTAAAAATGGGTTTACATGTTCAGTATCCCGAGTCCATGTGCTCTTAGAAAAGTGGATATTCTTAACAGAAGGCCAAAATGAATTATGAACAGGCTCGATTAACTAAAATAAACACAACAGAACTGAGAAACCAGATTTAAAAAGGACACAAATGTGCCTTTGGGTTTTTTTTTTTTTGTTTGTCTTAAGTACATTGAATAATACTAAGCATGCAGCATGTTGCAGTAGATTAAAAGGCAGCATTTCCTGCCCTTTTTTTTCATATTTTTAGCTTTTAAATTTTAGATCATATGTGGAGAACTTTCTAAAATAATATGAGGATGAATTTTTGTAGCTCCAGCATATTTGATTGCATAGGTACTTTTGGAAAAAATTAGACTCTTTAAGCAATTAAAAAAAATGAAGCATTAGTTAAATTAAAAAAAAAAAAAGACTATAATTCTGACTTTCTATTAGGCAATTCATTTATTTAACTAAGCAGAGAGAAATAAAATGTCCCAAATTATGTCTTTTACAGAGGATTACTCCCACAGTGTTATTTAATTTTATCTGTATATATCCTACTGATATCGCCTATATTCTTCATTTCTTTATTCCTGTTTGTACATAAAGAATCTTATTAGCACATCAGTAATTTGCAGTCTAAGCTCCCTTGAGGAACTCTGATTTTCCTGCACTTTTTTTATGCAGATCTCCCAGGTGCTGCTGTTGAAAGTACAATGCCAAAACCTCAGGTTTACAAAAAGAATTGTCATGTATCAGCAAGGTGCTCCCTCTTTTTTATTGAAAAATGCAAGGGATAATGTAATTGAAAATAAAGTTATTAATGTAATTGAAAAGAAAGTTATTGCAAAAATGGCTTTGTCTCCCAATCCAGTGTCCTGGCTCCAGAAGGAACAGACTGGATTGGGAAAAGTAAGTTCGGCTTGCAGCCCTAGGCCCTGATGGGTCACAGGACCTGAGTGGTTTTGCAGATGTGTCTTCTGGAACTTTACCTTTCCATTTTTAGCACATCTCTTGTGTTGCGTTAGTAAGTTTTTTATCAATCTAATTACACAAACGGGGAGCAGTGGGGAGAGCATCACCTCCAGACAATCCCTGTTTGCTTTTTCACCCTCTGGAACTACAACTGGAGCCACTCCCCGGCTTCGAGCAGAGATGATCCTCTGGAGATACAAGTGGACATCTTCCAGCAGAGATGATCCTCCCTCTGCTGTCCCAGGACTCCCTTTCCTTGCTGTGTACAGGTTAGCAGCTCCAGCTGGCAGGGAAATTCCCTGGCTGCTCCGTGCTGGGCACGCTGTGCTTCCCAGCCCGTCCCTCGCGCGCGGCTCCGCTGGAGCGGGACATTGACACTGCCATTTTCCTGTCTGCCTGAGCTGCCAGGCTCCACAGCCATTAAAGGCTGCATCCACAGGGTTAAGACAGATGCCTGTCACTTCAGAAGTGTGAGTCCAGGCTTCAGATCTTCAGCTCAGCTGCCACTCAAACTGGCAGCTTCCCCCAGCTGCTTTCGCAGGAATCGTGCTCAGCTCTGCGGAGGGTGCGTGACGGATTGGGTTATGTAGGAAACGCTGGTGGCAGCTGGAGAGTAAGTATTTGGCACTCACTGGAGCAGGACTCCAAGTGAGGCAGTCATCATTAGCTGACTGTCCTGGCTGGCTGGGTCTCGAATGCGAGTTTTGACTCTTTTGGTGCCGACCCAGTGAATATTATCTGTGACATGGAGCAGTGCCAGCGAGCAGGAGGAGAGTGCCGTGCTCAGAGATGCTGCACAGGGCAGCCTGTGGAGTGGAAGGAACAGGAGATGCACACTCCGACCCTTCTAATGTGGCCCAGGACAGTTTTTGAAAGACAGACTTATTGCAGAGGTGTGGTGTAGGGCCATGGGTTGGGAATGAAAAGCAGCAGCATGCTTTCATCTTAGTGCCGCAAAGTAAAGGGCTGCATTTCATATCTGCTTTTTGTGTTTAATTAAAGTTATGGGAAGATGAAAAATAAAAAGCTTATTAATCATAAATGGCTTTTCACCTCCTTCAACATTTCAGTTCACATTCTACTGATCTCCTTTCAGTTGTGATAGACTTAGAACCTTTCAACTTTTAACTCAGGAATCTCTTGATCCTGC